>NC_073733.1:20305100-21505100 GCF_023634155.1 Falco peregrinus | reverse complement strand
GGACTGTTAAACCAAGAACTGTAACATTTTGTTGAAAAAAACCAGCAAGAGCCCCATCGTAGTATTAAAGCAGAGTGCTTTGTTCCAACTTGCTGCCTTCAAAATGGGAAAGAGGATGACATTTCATTTCAGATTTAAGATTCAAAACTTTTATATGCAAAATAAAGGTAAGCACAGTGCCATAATTACTTTTATAAATTATTTCACAACAATTTAGAATATGTTACAGAAAGCTGAGTTCATTATCTCCAAAAGTTGTGTGCACTAACAGTCTTACACAGTAACTCAAACTTGCAGCATCGTTGTAATTATGATAGTTTTCACTCTGTGTAGTATTTGGAGACAAACAATAAAATAGAATCACAGAATCATTCAGGTTGGAAAAGAGCTTTAAGATCATCAGGTCCAACCCCTAACCCAGCGCTGCCAAGCCCACCACTGAACCCAAGCACCGCGCCTGCGGGGGTTTTGAGCCCCCCCGGGGACGGTGACAGCACCGGGTCCCTGGGCAGCCTGTCCCCCTGCCCGGCCACCCTTTCCGCGAAGGAATTTCTCCTGAGATCCCCCCTGACCCTCCCCTGGCACAGCCTGGGGCCGTTCCCTCTTGTCCTGTCGCTGGTTCCCTGGGGGAAGAGACCGACCCCCCAGCTCCAGCCCCCTCAGGCAGCCGCAGAGCGATGGGGCCCCCCCGAGCCCCGTTTCTCCAGGCTGAGCCCCCCCAGCTGCTCCCTATCAGACTGGTGCTCCAGACTCTTCACCTGATGTTGAGAATCTTCAACTTTTTTCCTAAACTTTACAAATTACAGATTACATCCTGTATTCTGCACTTCTCTAACTGAGATCAATTTTGTATTATAATTTAAAGAAGTTACCTTGTTTTGGGATTCTTAAAATATAAACAAAATTTGGAAACAAATCTTGAATTTGAAGTAGCTTTGTCAGTACTGCTTGGGCCAGTGACTGAGCAAAATACAATGCAAAGTGAAAGTAAGTGAGCTGACAAAAATTAACTTAAAGGAATTTATATAGAAAATACAGAAAAATTACTAAATAAAAAATATCACAGAAGTCATCTAGCTAATTTTAATAAAATAATTCTATGTAATTTAGTTTCATAATTCAAATGTTTCTAGTTTGATAACACTAGAACACTAGAATGGACCGTGCTATCAAACATTCATTGCAGACCAGAGCAGAAACATAAGTATTTCAGGATTATCTTAGTATTATCCCAATGCATTGGGAAAGATAAGTGACTAGGCAGTTTTACTGTGACTCAGATTCAAAGAGTTTTGATTTGTAACCTTGGTGTTGTTTTGAATCGATGGCAATGCACATCAATCTTGTGCAACCATTTTACAGAGAGAATTATGGGTATAAATCAGGAAGAAGGTGCTTTGTAGGGTGGAGTTGAACTTCAAAGACAGTGAAATAAAGAGCAGTCATCATTACACCTAACAGCTGTCCTTCTATTGTAATTAAGTAGAACATTAATTTCCAAGTGTTATGACATTTAATCAGCTATACAAAAATAATAACAGTAATAAGAATGATAAGCGTCATCACCAAAGTTATTATGAGAGCAAGCCAAGATCACATGCCCAATGCTTCTAAAAGCTGTTATAGACATGCTGTTCTAGACCGTAAGTACTGTCTAAAATATTTCCTTGTAACATATACTGATACATTTCTTTCTTTAAAGAGGAATTTTTCAAAGAATCCCACAGTTCCTGCTCACTAAATGAAAGAACTATACTCTGCCATTGTACTGCACCTATGTATCCTTATAAAGATGTGATTTTTTTTTTTCTTTTTAGTCAGTACATATTCTTGAAAAATTGTCATTTTGTGCCGTATTACAGGAGGCAGACTAAGTAAAGGGATGTTAAATGATTCATCACAAAGTATAATATCGTAGTTGCAGACTCAGAATAAAAATCTTGACTTTCATTCTCTAATTTTTACACTGTTTTCCTTTCCCACATAAGAAATTGGATTAGGTATATACACTCTTTTCTCCTGTAGTACGGTAATTATAAAATAAACTGTCCTTCTATAAATGGGTGTTTTAAACCTTATCCTCCAGACCTTTTGAGTAAAACTCTAAAATGATAAAAAGATGACAGAAATAGAAATTAATACATTTGATCAGTTTTGCCATAGTTCATGTTCTAGAAAGCAAAAAAAAAAAAAAAAAAAAAAGGTGAGTTTTGAAATAGTTGTTCTAAATAACAATAGGATGAATTGGACCTCAGCAGTTCCTGCTGCAGGTTTTGTATCTGCTCTGAAGTGCTTTCTGGGCAACCAAGCATTGACACCATGCTGGAGCCTTTCAAGCTCTGCCCGACTTCTGTGGCTGATAGGAAAGGGTCAGCACAGTCCACCTGGAACTACACCCACAAGCAACAAGTGCTGGTCCTGAAGCTGACAGCATGATACATTCTTTTCCTTGTGCATTTTCAATTTCTTACGGCATATGTAATAGCTAGTTATTTGAAGCTTATTTCTTTTGTTGTGAAGTTTTGTATGTTTGTTTTTCAGTAAGCACAAAACCCACCAGTAATACCCTTATTACTGGTTAGGAAATCCTTCTTAAGACTATTATGAAGAGTTCTTGGAAAAGGAAGGTATCCAGTATGTTCCAACTATATTTTGTAAGGATAAACCCAGTAATAGACAAGAATCACTGGAAGAAATGACGTATTTTTTTTTTTTATTTTTGAATGCAGACATGTAACAGAAGCTAATATCTAAATTCCAGGAGCCACCTTGCCATAGAGAAAATTCACTCTCAGAATAATAAAAAAAAGGAACTTAGTCACAAAGAGTTGCAAGTATCTCCCAGCTTGGTCCAAGTAATCAACCAAAAATCCTTCTGCATATTCTGCATACATGTCCATCACCCCCTTTTGATATACTTGAAACATCAACTAGTTAAGCATCTGGCACTTTGTCAAGGAATAATGACTGGTAGGAAGGAGGTGCCTTCTCAAAAAAAGGCTTTTTTCAATTACTTTAAACACCAGTTGATTAACCTCCCCTTCATATATTCTTGCCAAATAGTGACAGTAAGGAATTTTCTAGTGAACTTGGTCTTATCTTCAAGACTACTAATTTAGCAAAACAATTACTTCCAGCCACTTCCTAACAATTGCCAATTAATTATTTTTTCCCTGTATTCTTCTGTGCATAACAGCCAAATGATAGTCCTACCAGCACAAGCATTTTTACTGAATGTTATGCACTGTTTCCCACACTTTGCAGTGGTGTTATATTTGTTATTTAGAACAAGCCCAGATTGTTCCTGGAACTGTGCCTATAGAAACTACTGCTGTAATGTGTTTATATGATATATAATTATAGGCATGCTGTAACCTGTCCATAGCCACTGCAGAACAAGTTGCATTATCAAAAACATAGACCAGTCCCTGGATTAACTATTCAATCTGATATATTCCCTTTCTTCAGTAGCTAATGTCAAAGAAATTAAATGCACACAGGTTATATTTTTGAGCTTCAGTACAAAAGATGGTAATTATATAATATTACAAGCCAGTAATATGACATTCAAAACTACTGAATACTCCCTAATGCAACATGGATTTCGAGCCACTAAGTCTGAAGATCAGGCCAGTTAGTTAACGTCAGACACTTGCATTTGAAAATACTTGCCAAAACACCAACAAGATGTAGGAAGAAAGATGGTACTACTCACCTACCAATGGAGTGAGTCACAGCATTCAAGTAGTTAAGCCTAGGTGCACAAATACAAGTACTAAAATTTAGTTATAATCCTACCAAACAACAGATTATTATAGGTATTACTCTAAAGTACTGGGTCCAGATAAATAAATCCATATCTTTATGTACCATCTTTAGTACATATTACCTGTAGGGAGAAAAATCTTTATAGAAAAAACATTTGAGTTAAACAGAAAAGCGGAGTATATGAAAGTTTAATTATTATTATATACTTTGATGTACCTCACAGGTAGACTTTAATAACCGTTTAATACCTGGTACATTATATTTTTCTGACATCAAACATCTAAACTGCTATTTTCTTGACAAAAATTGTAAATATATGCCTATAATTTTCTGTTTATGCATCCTTTTACCCAATGCTTTTATTCAAGCCAACAAGTGCTCGAGAAGAATTTTAAAATCATTGTAATACTTATGAAAACTTTTTATCCCATATATTAAATATCTCTTTCTTACAGGATGTCTAAGAGATTTATAAAACATTGCTTAAATAATATCTAATGAACTATTTTTTATATCTTATTGTATAGCCTGTTGCTATATACATACCATAACAACAGAGTTAAAAAGTGGTTCTGATAGTATTTTTGCATTTGCTCTCACATTTACAGATAAGCCAGAATATGAAGTGTAAGAGCCACTGCATTCAAAGTGGAGAAGGACAAGCAGGGTAGGATCTGGTGTTGCACTCTGATATTTTATTTTTGCTTTACAAATTGTATTTTGGATTAGATCCAAGCCTAAAAGATTAATTCTGCAATTATGAAATGGATATGGTCAAAATAACACAAGAACAGCTGGTCTCACTAAAATGAGTTACAGATGGCAGAAATCTTGCAATGGCAATCTTAGAAAATTTGGGGGAAAAATTGCATGATCTGCCTTATCAATTCTCCGATTGCATTCCTGCAGATGTGGGGAAAACAACTTCTACTCTCTCATATCTGACAACTTCTAATTTGTTAGTCCAGTAATATTTGTGTGTGTGAATTAAACATGATTTTTTGATTTAGACTTGCTCCACACTTATAATCAAGTGCAAGAAATAATTATACAGTATTTTTGTATGGAGTTCCCATAGTGTTTTCTGAGACATACAATAGTATTACATCATGGCATCAATAAAGATTATATAATGAGAAAATACAAGCTGATATCTTGTACTGAGTGATAAAAGTGGAAGAAGGAGGAAGTAAAGAAATACACCAAAAAAATATCTTACTGAGGTAATCATAATTATAAGGGCATTACAAGACATGTTTGGTATTTATTCTTCCACAGATAAATTCCAAAAGAATTGCACAGTAGTACCTCAATTCTGTGCTCTTATAGCTGCAGCTCTTCCTTCCAGATTCTATGTGGATTGTTATAATACACAAAACTACATGATGTTTTTGTAAGGAAAATAGCTCCATCATATAACTCCTTTTTAAAAATTATTTGTACCACTGCATGGTGTTCTTTTGAAGGATGTCTGTCTTGCATTTTACTTTTAATGACATTTGAACCCATATAGGAAGTATAATGCATGTAATTTCACTAGAGAATGTTACTTAATTACAAGTAAAACCAATTATCTCTTAATTACATTATTTTCTGTTTACAAACATGGTTAATACTGTCTATTTAACACATCTAGCTTTATTCTAAACATTAGTAACATCTCAATATGTAAAGTATTATAAGCCGTTTCTACCAGCCCCCCCCTGTTATTTGGGTATGCCAGCCGGTAAGCATGGTAGGGCCATCATTACCATCGTAAGACAGTGAAGATTCTCTAGCTGATAGGAAAATGTGTGTATATGGGATCATCCTTTTTTCTCTCCAGTTCTGTTATGAATTTCAGGTTCTCAAACTAAAACATTTCTATCTACTCCCTGCGCTTTATTACAAAGTGCAGAATTCCATTTCAGGAAGTCCTAATAGTAAACTATGGTTTCTCATATAACATGCTCTGGGCAGAGCTGATCCCACCGCATCTCAGTGCCTTGAATTGGGTGACTTTTGATGTCCTTTTTTCTATGATGTGGAAATATGTAAATATAAATGTATGTATGTGCAAGTATGAATTTTTAAAATAGATTAGGCAAATTACTTTCCGAAATATTCCCTTCTCCCCATTACAATCTTTGGCAGTGTGATCTTCTCCCAACTCTTTTGTGAGTGTTTTCAGGTCTGAGGGGGCACATTCTGAACTCAGTGACATGGCAGTAAATACTGAGTAACTGCCCTGAAGTTAATGGAATTACTCCCATCAGAACAATGTAAGTCAAAATTTTGTCTCTTCACCATTACAGAGGCAACTGAATTTTACCAGTCAAGTGAAGACAGGGAACTCTTTCTAATTATGTTTTATACCACGAATACAAATGTCGTGTCCTCCTGGTACATCCAGAGTATTTAACAGCAAGGTACATTTGTTATATGTACTACAGGAATAAAGAACAAAACAAAAAAGCCCACCTCCCACGTTCTTACACGCAAGTAGGTTAGCAGTGCTAAAGCTGTCCTGACTTTCTAACTCTGCCCTTTGAATAATTCTGCTGACATGCTCCGAGGGTTCACATGAACAGGGATACATAGTGTTGGCCCTTCGTGTAAAGGCATATTTAGATACAAGGTCATTCAAGATAATTCTGCTTATGAAGACGACTGTTCATTTGAGTCAACCAATTTTATAATTATGTGTTACTCTTAAAGTGGAATTTTGGATGTTATTTTCTTTGATATCTTTATGACTCATACTTCAGTTGAGCAAAGCAAGCTACAATTTGCTAATGCAAGTGTGTACAAATTTGAAACTGGTTAGGTTGGGTGTGTCTGCCTATAGAAACATACATTTTCTTACAATTTTCAATAAATATTACTGGTGAAAAATTATCTGGCTATATCTAAAAACTTCATCGTTTGAATACCATTCTTTAAAAGTTATTTTAACTGGGTAATAGCTGAGGTTCAGAACAGGAAAACTGCATTAATTATGAAAAAAACAGTAACTGAGTAAGAAGTTGTCTATCTTGATCAGGTCACATAGGTTATATAACCAGTTGGCATCACTTTACATACTTTGTACATGCAGGCCTGCTTTCCCTATGGAAAGCAGGGGGCAACTGGTTTTCATTTGAGAGAATGAAGAAATTACTCTTTTTGTTTTCCTTCGGGCTGTAGCTCATAGTTTGGAAAGCTCCCTCTACCATTCTGCAAAGACAAAGGGGAGCACAGCCCACAGCTCATTTCTGTTGCTGTGTGGAACGCTGCCAAATCATTTGCAGGGATTCATAGTCCATTTTACGTAGACATTATAATACAAGTTAGACAAACTCACCAGATACAGCAAAGACTAGTAGCATGTAAACAGTTATGGCTCTGCTCTCCCATTCTGTGCTTGTGGGGCTTGGCTCAGGCGCTGGAAGAACAGACAGGGCACTCCTAATCCGAGAAAGGGCATCTCTGGAGCGTAAGTAACATGTATAATGCAAACTGCTTTGGTTTGGCAAATTGTAAACTGCTTTGGTTGCGCTAACAGCCAAACAAGTCATCAGCAATCCCCAGAAGGTGAGAAATAAAAACGTAGTTTGATCCAAATCTATTAGATCCAAGTAGCTGTCTTCTAGCTGAAAACCTAGACTGAAATCTTTCTGCCCTCCCCTCTAAGCTGTAGCCTATTACTAATTCACAGCTGGAATGCAACTGTAGTTATCACTATAAAAAACAAATTCAAGACTTTTTGGGGAGTCTTAGCAACAGACGGACTTTGGGGAAAAAATACAAAAATGCAGTTTGTATCTAAATGTAGGGAACTATCCCCAGTGCATTTACTGGTACTGTTTGAAGTCCCAAGTCATACAGTTGCAATATATTATATGAGAAAAATAAGGCTTACAAATCAATATGTCAGCTTCCTAATTCACTGCTTTGCAATATAGTTTGTTTATAATTTGTAAATTTATAAATATGTGGAAAATAATTATATCATTTGCTTTCTCAAAATAAATATGTTTTTTCATCTACCAATCCAAATGTTTCTGAAGAACTGAGTGATTAATATCATATCTAAAACTGTGATAATTTTAATAAACATAAAGCAAGATATTGGACTGAGTATGACTCCAACTGTGAGTGATTTATAGTGATAAAAATACACAGATGCCATCTGTACCAACAGAAGAACGCTCATCACAAATTTGTCTTGCGGTAACACTTCCCTTTCATTTATACTGAAATGAGCGCTATTTTTTTTAAATGATCCTGACAGTAAAATATGGCCACTTTTAAAATCAGTAACGTAACTGTAGGAGGAATACACTGAAAAACTATGAATTAAAATACTCATTTAGCTTGCTCAAGGCTTCCATGGTGTATCATTGAATGCTTACCAAATATTAAGCTAACTTTGCCAGACTAGCTATGCTAGCTTAGTAGCTGCTTCCATACTAAGTTTTTCTTGGGTGTAACACCCCTTACCCCTCCCAAAGAAAATCAAAACAAAAAATACCTCAACCAAAATGGCAAAAGCTTTCAGTTCAGAACCCAGCCTAAGTCATTAGTCTGACTTCATCAGCTTGCCTATGATACGTTTGCCAGCATCTTTGTCAGTTCAGCATTAAGCAAGAAGGCCATGGGGTATGCACCAGGGAAACTAGGGCAGGTAGTGAGAGCAGTGATAAATATCAGTCAACTTCAAATACTAACAGCAAGATCAAAAGAAAAGTAGAATTTAAATAAAATCTGCACACAGAGAACTTCATTAGCAGCAGTTGCAGAAACAAAGATATGATACCCAAAGCATTATTAATTTATAACCATGCACCAGACCAAGAGTTTTGAGAATGGTGAGGATTACCAGCACTCCTACAAGTGTAATAAACCGATAGCAAGTGCAGTACGCAGGATGGGCTCTAGCCTGGTCCCCCTGTTGAGGACGCACAGCCACAGCTGTGCTGTCTTTGCCTTGCACTCTCAGTTCTGCCTTGACTTTGACTTTCACTGGAACTAGTGAGGAAAGCAGATTACATATGTCCACCACATTTAAAAATATTTTTTACTAGCACTGGCCTTAAGGTAGTGCTATTCTGCTTTGGGTTCTAAAATATGGCAAGAATGTAAATTAAAGAGCAAAGTAAATCTGTATTTATTTCTGATTTTTGTTCTGCAACTGTGCTTCCATCCCCACTGCTGGCAGTGCTCCAGCCCTTCAAAATTTCCTTTGTATCAAAAGCTGACAGATTTAACTCCTGAAGACTACAAGCTAGTTTTCTTGTTGAAATTTAGGAAAACAGAACAGCAGTAACAGCAGTCATTCAAACATACTTCAGCAGGTGGCAAGCCTGTTCACTTTCAAATGTTTATTTCCCCAAAATCAACACTTAAATGACATGTCCTACTGACACGTCATAAAAAACACATTCAGATCTGACAGACACGTGGAACAAACATGTGCCAGGGCCTGAGGTTCCAGAGTTCCTACACATCTGATGTTTAGGATATTTTTAATATCTCCTTCTTTACTGTTTTAAACTGTGCAGAGTTTCTTGGCCTAGTGGTCATTGTTAGTCAGGTTATGTATTTACCTCCTTGGAGTTAGACTTGAGAATAATTCCACCTTAAGCAATTCACCACATGCAGATACAGCCAACAGTAATGGATAAGCAGCAACTGTTGCCACAAGCTGAATCACTGAAGCTGCCTCTTTCATGCAGATTTTACGATTCTGGTGTCCAAACAGGACCCATACTAGTGTGCTACACTCAAATCCAAGATCTTTTTCCTCCTTAACCAAATTGTGACATTATGAAGCATTCACTTACCAGCTGGCCAGTACGCCTTTGTTCATGAGACCATTTGTTCATAATTTGACATTACTGTGAAGGTCCTCAGTAAATCTCCTAAAATGAAGTGCCCTGAATGGAACAGAAAATCCAATTTAACAAGGATTAGGGAAAGATGTAGTTAAAACTCAATTCTTCATAGCTTTTTCTGTAAGAAACCTAAGAGCTTTTAGATTCCTTAGAGATGTCACAGAAATGCAAAATAAGTTGACTGTACTACATAGAAGACAAACCTCAGCAGTTTAGTTTCCATCATTTAAGCCTTGCTACTCATTCTAAGGGGTAGATTTTAAATTCAAACTTTGATTCATTATCAGATTTTCCGCACTAGTCAAATACCACTTACAGGCTAGGAAGACATGCAAAAGTAGCTGATATGAAATTATTTTCCCTAATGACATTTTCTTTCTGGATGCAAATAAAAATTGTGTAAAAAGGTGTCTCTGTATAATACAATTACATGGCTTGTATCAAGTAGACATGATAAGTACAATTCTAAATTAAATAACTGCACACGAAAATTCTATGAAACTATAGTCCTGGTCTTTAATAATCCTCATTCACCTGTCAGTTAGCAACCAAGCATTATGGACGTTTCTCCATTTAAATGTCAAAATAATGCAAAGTTCTCTCTAAAGTAGAAAGCATTTACTCAGCATGGTTGACAGTTGATTTTTTACTAATGTTAATGGAAAAAACTCCAGCAAGCAGTAAACCTTTTTCTATAAAAGGTGCCTATATATGCTTTCTATTGATGAAGGAAAAGTTGCATAAAGCTTAATGCTGTCTATGCTGCAAAATGCTTTCGTCTAAACTTTTTTCTCTTGTGAAAAGGGATGGAAGATTGCTTCAGGTATCTGCACTTATCAATACTCCCATACTGAGAACAATATAGCAGGAATAATTTACAAATGTGTCTGAAGACTGGGAAAAAAATGCTAATTTTACATTCTCTGCTACAAATTTACAGAGATGGATTGCATCTGTGTACCAACAGTTTTCAATACTTTCATACCCCCAAATTAACAGTATTTGTGTGAAAACATCTGTACAGGAAAGAACAGACACTTGAAAATAAATGCTACACTGATTTGCATGTAAAACAACTCATACCTTGAAGAGTAAACAAAGTTAACAAATAGTTTGTTTCTACCTTCTGAAAAAGCAAAACAAATGTAATAATTTGCTAATCTATAAAATTTCATTATAGCACTCGTTATAGGTATGTAATTCCATGCTATTATCAAAAGTTATACATCTCAGAAGTACTGCTGGGTCTCAAATCTTGTACTCATTTTACATAAACTTGTACTTGCTTGGTTACTCCATAGCTCCTACAGACTTCACCTTTTATCAGCAAATGGACACTTTTAATACTTCTGTTTAAAATCTGACAATTTTCATTTACTTGAAAGAAAAATGCCTAATCAAAGCACCGAACATAAGCAATTGTGACATATGGCTCCCCAGCTGGGAAAGTGTCTGACCAACGTATCAGCAATTTGAGAGACAAACAGCCCCATCAAATACCCTTTCATCAAGGGACAGGTGCACCGGGACAGAAGCCAAAAGACCATGCTTCAAAGACCCAATTATTGAGCAAAACCATACGAAGGCAGCAGGTATTGTTCCCCCATTTTACAAACGAGGTTACTGAGAGGTTGGGACAAGAACCCTTTTGGAAATAGCTGGGAAGAAATCCATATGTCTATTATGACAAAACCTATTTTCATCCACTTAACTGACACTCAGAAAAAAACTCATCCAAATGTATGTTTCTGGTTACGCAAGGCATGCAGACATTTACACGTCCATCACCAGCCTCTGTAAATATTTAGCTTATCACAAACTTACAGTTTTTCTGTGAACATTTCGTTCAGGCTGGCTGGAGTCTGTCCTCGTATTTTAGTTGAGTTTGAGACCACACACCTTTCAACAATGTGATGCTACTTCCCTCAAGGTTCAATGAAAGCAAACCTGCTGTTAGGAAATATGGCAAGGAGATGGTAGAGAGGAACGTGAATCTGAATATGGCAGTGGTTGGTAAGAGACCGTCACAAATTAAGTGTCGTTGTTTGTGGGAAACTGTGCACAACAGAGAGCAAACACCCATGAAGGCACAGAAGGCAGGGACAGGACAGGTGTGAGAGAATGAGACTGCAAGCCCTGAAATAAGGAGTGTTCAAAAAAGAAAATTATGTGCAGAATAATGCAGGGAGACTGTAGGAGAAAACAAAGTGTGGGCAAGATGAGGGGGAAAAGAATGCACTGGATTGCTGGGACAATGAAAGAAAAGGAAGCAGAAGAGGACAGTAAAAAGGAGGGGAAAGAACTGCAGCTCAGTACATCCTGAGATGTATGACAAGCATACAGAAACCGGACCTCAGAAGCTGCAAGGAGGCCAAAATTTGGAATTGTGTTAAAAAAATGAATATAAACTTCAACAGTAAATGTAAAAAAACCAGAATGATCACAATTTTTCCAGAGACTCGAAACCTGGAAAACACGCCAAAATCAGTTTCATTAAAATGTATGTCTTAAAGTCAATCTTAGTATGATTTTTTGAATTTATGGAACCAGAACTGTCTCCCTTCAAATGTATGTAAAGCTTTCCAAGTAACTGAATAAACACATTCAAATTCAATCCCGGAGCATATTCTAAGTATCTTGGACACTGTCAACAGTCTTACAACTTCTGCTTTCAGACACAAAATGTTTAAAGCACAATGTAATAATTGTTGTATTCTGATATTATTCAAATCACATGGTAAAATTGATTTTCATTGCATATATCAGAATAGTTGCTAGTTAGAAAGTTAGAGAACACCTCCCTCTACTGTTCCTTTCTTGTAAAAAATATAATGCTGCTTAAGTAGTTTTAGATCACAAGCTGAAAGTAGAAATACATTTAGGATAAGCAAACAGTCTGTATTCTTCATGTGACACACTTTCTGTAAAAAAAGCAAAACACTAAGTACACTAACCTCCAACTCAGCAGTAAACCATATTCAGACGGAAGAATTTAATCTGAAAAGGAAGAAAACAACCAAAAGGCATAGTGAAGGGCATACTGTCAGCTGGATTTGGATAGAACCAACCTATCAACATAGGCAACGTAGCACCATCTGTGCATGAGACACTCAGGTGGAACAGTCAATGTTTAGCTTGTATTAGTACTTCAGAAATACACGTTACCATTCTCTTATGTGCTTAAAAAAAAAAAAAAGTGCACTTATTTCTATTCTGCCCATGTCTATGTTTAAGCTTTGGATTTTAGGGGTCAGCCAGCCAGCTGTATCCCAAGCCCATAAAAACTCCATTCCAAGCTACAAGAATTAAGCTTCAGGAATTAGTGTAATCAATCGAATAAGAGCATCGGAGAACTGCCACATTGCATCTATCTGAGTATCTCATCTTTATAATGCCCAGCAGCAAATCCTTAGGGAAAGAGTGAACAGAACAGGTTAGACAGTGGTCTTTCCTCAGGTACTCTGCCCTAGCTTCTGACCAATATTTCATGTAGACTGTTGTGTATAAGAGCAACTGCTCAACTCTGGCTTCATTAATTTTACCAGTCTGTTTTGGTCCTTTTAATCCTTTTAACCTTAATCACTCTGTGCTAAAAGTTCCACCATTTGTGAAAAAGTATTTCCTTTTCCTTGTTCTAAAGCATCACATTAATAATTGACTGCTTTTTTGGTTAAGTGAAATAGTGAGTAATCATCTTACATTTACTTTCAATCCCTTCTTCATTATATCGAGCGTTACCGTATCCCCTTTCTGTCCTCTCTCTCAGGCTGAACGACCCTCAGCCATTCATGCTCTCCTCATACAGAAGGCGCTCGTTCCGCTGTTGGTCTGTATCGTGCTCTGGCTCTTTTCCGGTCCCACTACATCTTTCTGAAGCTGAGGTGACCAGCATCAGAGTGTTCAACATACAGACACACCTTAAGCAACTCCAGTGGCACAATGGTGTTTCTCAGTGCTACTCACAAAATACATTCTGAGTCATTCTAAGTCCACCATTGATTCAGCTGGATCTGAAGTTCACCACAAATGCTAACTTAAAATAAAATCTGAATAAAACATCCACACAATTTAGATGTCTTTTTCAACTCACATTTAAGATCAGTTTGAATTTTATTTTGCTTGTCTATACCTATGCTTTGTCTGTGATCAAAGTCAGGCCTAACTGTAACAGTCCCTGAGCATTCTCTCTCTTTCCTAGAGGGGTAAGGCATGTTCCAGCAATCTACAATTAACCTTGGGCAACAGAAGACAAAACTGTAAGAGATTAACACCTATTGGTACAAATTAATGATTAGTTTTTCCTGTAGTTATGATTATGTACCTTGTAATTATACTTCATCTTAAAATTCAAATATGAAAAAAAATAAATATAAATACCAGAAGTAAAGGCCTGCTCCCCCCACATTGGTTATACACTCTAACAAAAATGCCAGTTCCTACTTGCAACAAACCATTCTTTGGTATCAGTAGGAGTTTTCTTTTTTTTAAGACATTATGTTTATTTATTTTTGAAATCACAATATTAGAAGTACAATCTTTGCATGAGCTAAGGTAAGTGCAGGCTTCCTATTTAGGACGGTATACGCCGTCTCACTGTCAAAAAACAGTTTTGAAAATGTGTAAGTGCTACATATGCAGGGTTCTTTTTTTTTTTTTAATTAGATTTTTATTCAGGATGCCCAGAGGCAACTCACACTTATCAGCTGCAGTATCTGCAATCACCCAGTTATTCTGCTAACTAGTAGATTACAATAGAACAGATTTTGGTCAAGTGAAAGTGCAGTATTAAAATCCTCTCAGTTCTGTAAGTGCAAGCAGGCTGGCTTCTGCTGTGCTAAGCATTCTCAAAACAATTTCAAAAATAAGCCAAAGAAACAGGATTTGCTGTGTACCTTCAGGGGTAGGAGATGACTCATGTAAAGAAACACAATCAGCAGCGATATAGGCAGCTCTTGTCACAATTTTCTGCTCCAAATAAGCAAAAATTCATCTCTGGATAACTGGAAGGATTTGTATTTTTTTTCAAAAGTGAATGAGAACAGAACTTCAGCAACTTTACCTAAATGTTCTAAACAGTGGCATTACAGATTGATAATATTCTATGATTGAGTTGTGGTTCACGAGTAGTTAAAAGCTAAATTACAATACTTGTCTGCTAGCTTTTGCTTTGTTGCTATGTTAAGGAAGGATATAGAGACCTGTTCATCATCCTTAAAGGAAGCAAAGAGACTACATTTAAAAGCCCTTCGAATTCCTGGTACTTTCACTTGTGAGGTGCACAGAGCACAGTGAGGAGTTACTGCAGGCTGGTTTAGCGGGCTGGGACGGGAGGGTGCTGTACAGCTCGGGGGGTGGGAGCGGTGCAGCAAGCCCAGGAGGCTGTGCACCTGCTTGCGTAGAGGGAAAAAGGAGGTGTGCAACTCAGTGGCCTAATTTTCTTGCTTTGATAGCACATCTATGTAATAATCATTGCTGTTTCATAATGCAGAATTCCTTGTTCGTATATTTTCAGACATTCAAGACAACTCTTACTAAAGAATAAACCCAAAATTTTGCCCTTAGTTATTTTTTCATGCCACTAGCTAGCCCTTTCAATCTGATCATTTGCTGTTGAAAAAGTTAAAAAGCAGTTTTCAATATTCTTTGTGTCTGGTCCAACTAGCTTTTTACTACAGTATTCACAATTTACTTTATTGTAAGAACTCCATTAAGGATTTCTGCTTGCTCCTAAGCTTTTCCATGGAGATACAGAGGATATAGTTGTACAATGAACTTACGACTTGTGGCCCACAATGCAATAAAGACCCTTTTTTGATATTACGTGACCTAAAGTTTTGTCAATTTTGTTTCAAAAATCTATTTATAATTTAGTCCCTTCAGTTAACTATGGACTGAATTTCAGTCAATAGACTATGGAACTAAATTCATCATCGGATGTTGATAGTTATTTCTGCAAGAGGTAAGTATACACACTGAATGTTTTTAAATTATCTATGAATATCAAAGAGAAATTTTAGTCTAATCGGTGCTCAGTCTTTCATTATCTAAAGCATTGCAAATTAATTTGAAACACTGCTACAGAAAATAAAGTCAATCATCCCATCTACCACAGCCAGACAAGTAACATCAAAAATGTTTTAGGTGTAATACATCTAACTCACATAAAAGCTCATCAAAGCCCAAGTTACAATTTTTTACTTACTTTTGCCTTTAAAAAAACCCCTCAAACCAACCATAAAAGCAGACAGTCACAAATATCAGTGTAAAATGAAGTTCTTCATCCTCTAACTACTGAAATATTTCAAATGTACCACTTGTAGGTCATGCTTAATTGTCATCACTATAATACACAAAAGTAAATAAAAGTAAACACAGAAAATAATATTAAAAGATACACTGAGTGCTATATAATACAGTGATAAATGTGTAGGATACTGTTTAACCTGTGTTTACAAGGAGTTACATTTTCTGTGTGGTTTAAACTTACGTCACTCAGAAATGTGTGCTTCTTCTCACAATTCTCTGCAGAAGCCCCTGGCCCCTTCCCGGCAGGTGTCAGTGTAAGGCAGCGCTGCCAAAGGGAATTCAACCTCTGCTGCTCAACTTGGAAGAGCAGCAAAAGCAAAATAGCAGGAGATCGCCTGATTTCCTGGTAATGCACAACTATCAAATACATTAACAAAGAGAAGCACTGATTTATTGATAAAGAGCATACAAAACTGAGCCAGCATTTGGAATAACTGAATTAAGGCTATATAGAGCTGTAAGACCAACTAAGGACCAGAGATCATCCAAAGGTGTGAGGGTATACTTACAAATTTTCCCAAGATTTGACCAGCTGCGTCCAGAGTCCCCCCTTGCCCCAGAAGTTCAGTCATTCTTTCCCCTGCTCTTTTCTTCGTATGTATGAGGGGAACCCCTGCACATACAGATACTAACATTTCATGTTAATTTTCTTAAGACAATAAACTATTCAAAAACAAAACCTAAGCAGCAGAACAATACTGTACCAGCAATGCTAATTTAACTTTCTTGTCTGTACAGATCATCATTCCGTACTTAATGATGTGACCTCCTCCCCTCCTTATTAGAGCACAAAACGAAGTGTGCTCATTGAGGCAAGTATTCAATATTTCTCTCAGTCTTTATTACTCTGTATGAAATTCCCTACTTCATTTACTCCATGGAAAAACTGAGAATAGAACTGTCCATTTCCTTGAGGTCTTTTATTTGGAATTGATTCTTAACGGTTTTCTTAAAAGTACTAATTACCCTATACACTCAGCTCTCCCAGAATATAAATTACATTATGAATCCCATTTGATAAATAAATTGAGGCAGAGCAATACACCCCAAAACACAACAAACCATTGGCAAAGCAGAACTGGGACTCATGTTTACGTTTGCCTCTTTTCAGAAGCAAGTATTTACAACTCGGACTAAGTTCATTTGCAGGCCCAAGAAGTCTAGCACTGTGCATCTCCCAAGACCCCTAACTAGATTGCTCTTTTTCTAGGGGACAACCTGCCAAGGCTGAAGCCTTTGCTGGGTACCCTATGAGAAGTCTGTTACAAGAGGAGGACGTGACAAACTTCCCTTACAGTCCCTCTGGGGTTGCTGAGGGTTGGTTTTTTTTTGGTTTGTGTAGTGCGCTGGCCGCTTCCCCGTAAATACAGGGCTGTTCTTACAGGCAACAAACTTGCAGCATAATCCATCTCTCTCGCTGAAAACTAGTTCCCTGCACACAGACTAAGAAGGCCCTGTGCTACAAGGTTCTTATCTTCACCTGTATTAACAGAAGGAAATAATGCTTATACAGACATTTCCCAAATAACAGCTGTTGAACTCTGCAGTTTAGCCTTCTAATAGGTTGGACTGTTTTTATTAGTTCTTTCATTTTTTTTAAAACCAAAAGCATGAATAAATCCACCAAACAAAGCATCTTTATCAGGATTTAAGACGCCGGGTTGATAGCCTTCAGCCTTTGTATCACTAGCTCAGCAAAAGTTAACTTTAACCTGTTGGTCCAAATGCTAAAGCGGGATACCCCAGTAGCCTCACATGAAAGCACAGCCAAAGACAAAGTTGTGGCATGTTCCCTGTTAGATGCAGCATGTCTTGTGGATGCTGCATGTCCCACCTCTCAAATGCTAACTGGCTTAGCAGTGAAGTAGCCAGGAGGCCAGCTATTGGAGCCACAAGCAGGGGCTCTGTCCGGCCAGCTTTGCTCTTTCTTGTAGCTGCAGTGGTTTGGTCAACAACTGGATTCTGTCTTTTCCCAAGAGGTGCTGGTTTGCTGCATGCTGTGGATGCTGCCTTGGTAGGCTGACCACTTGGGAACGCAGAAATTTTGCCACGCTATCAGAATTACACTGAACACCATGAGAGTAGCATGAACAGTGTCTTTTAACCAAATAGCAAGAAACATCTCTCTACACTTTTTATCACCAGGATGGCCTTAAGGTTAGGGCACATCAAAGGTAGAAAAGCTCTTTCATATTGGAAAGCTCTTGAAGATTACCATCAGCTTCCCTTATCTGCCAATAAGTGCCTGATGACCTATTACCTCTCCTTGATACTGTGTGCTTAACTAAGAGCTGCTCTTTTTGGAAAAGCAAGTTTGGGGCTAGTTTTGAAAAACTGCTTTTAGGACTGCCAGGCCAAAGAAACCATTAAAAAAATAATCCAGGGGAATTCAAAGGCAGGCAGTATCTCTGTTGTTGTTTTTAAACATTTTCCAAGCCACAATCTATAATCTCCTTTCCTATGACTATCTCTCACTGGATGCAAGATGAGAAAACACAGAAAGCACTGTGCTATGCCAAAGCTTTTGCAATTAAATGATTTATAGATAATAAAACAATAGATAAGTTATAGATGTTCAAGAAGTTACTTTATGTTAGCTGATTACTTTACACAGCCTGGTCAAGATTTACCATTTCAATGGTACTTTTAAATAAAACTAGGACTTCCTTCTTAAACTCTTTGCTTTCCTTGTTATAACCAGGAGTTTAAAAAAAATTCTTCCAGTAAATATGATTATAAAACAAATAAACACTTTTTAAAAAGCCCTTGTTCGAGTCTATGATCAAATGTGGAATAATTACATCAAATGAAATTATGACTTCACTGAATCCAGTATTTTTTTCTATAGGCCTTTTATGCTTATATGAACTAACTTTAGTGTTTGATAAATTTTCTTTTCATATAAAACTGTGGCAATACTTTCAACATTTTTTCCATTAAAGCATTCATAATAAAGTATATGTTTTTAATGTTATATGTAGCATATAAGGAACAAAAATCGTGCAATTTTGTGGCCTTATTTCTACATAAAATTTAGAATAATTTATAGGATTTATTAAGACTATAATTATTAAAAAATCAAGGCAAGCTCAATTTTAAACATTTATGGAATGTGGGATCACACTGCCTGTAGGTAGCACACAGAAATATTTATTTTGTGAAATCTAGTAAAAAGAGTTTGGAGTTATTTCTCAATGCTAACATTACACAAAATTTGCAGTTCTGCAAATAAAACTCACTTTTTTATGTTGTATTGCAAAAAAATCAAGACACACATTGTGAACAAGACTTTCAGACCAATTAGGCATACAATTACATGTGCAGAAGGCATGCACAATTGTGCAGCTAATTTGTGCATGAAATTACTTTGATTGCACATACTAATTGGATAAATGTGTGTGCAAATGCCAGTAGTCATTTGTGCTAGCAATTATCCAATGTGCATACATAGTCATGGCAACTGCATGCATAAATTAGATGCAGTCTTGCATACCTAACTGGTCTTGGTTTTTAATCAGAACTCTTTTTATTTATTTTTTTTTTCCTTCTACCAGCTCACATGGACACACTATTTTTGGAAATTTCATACTTCTTATCCAGATGAACCAAAGCAATGAACATCAGCATTACCAAGTAATCTGATTTTTTAATGAACAAGAAAAGGAAAAGAAGGGAGTTCTTTTCTAGTGATACAGCACCTTGTATCTTCCTTTGATAAGGGAGAAGATAAGAGAGATAAAGTAGTATAAAACATAACAGGAACATATAAGTATACTTCATGACACTTACCTGAATAAGAATTGCAAAATTAGTTTGTAGGTTGTAATTTAAAAATTAAGAAAACGTGAAAAATATTCTGTATTCACATGGAGGTTTTAAGTAATCCTTCCAGATGTGACTACCATGCTCGCACACTTAAGTTCAGAGTTCACAATCTTCAATACCAAAATTAAAAGAGATTCTTCCATTTAAAAGTAACGGATTGGAATTAAAATACATATCCATACATACATGTAACTAGGTGTCCAGACCCTGAATCAATCCTTAAAAGAAACAGTTGTTTACATTCTTCCTTTCAAATCTAAAGAGCTCTTTAAACATACATAGATAGATAGTAGGAAAATGTCTTTCAATAAGAATGGGCTATTCAAAGGAGTCTAGTGGAGTTTTAAATTCAGTGGGAGAAAAGTTCCATAAAGTACTTTACAGCCTTGGAAAATCCTAATCTAAACAGATATTAAGCAGCAAAGGGGGAAAAGAAAAAAAAAGAGTGTAAGGGTGAAGTCTGGGGAAAACCTCTATTACAAATCTACCAAAAATACTAAATCCACAAAACTGTTTCAGGAATTTTAAAGGGATTTTTTTTTTTCTTTAGTCAAGCACGTTTATTTTGCTAGTAGAAGGTATGTTATTATGAGTCTGTTTTATAAATGAGTAAGCCAGCTTCCTCCCTCAATCTTCAGATCTGGTCATACTCTTTTAAAAATAAAAGAGTGAATGTACAGAACAGACCAAAGGGTTCTAGAGAAGAGCAACAATAATGATCAAAGCTACCAAAAAAACCCCACCAACCCCAAAACCAAAAAGTGAAAAATAGGACATTTTTCTTTAAAGTTGAGATGAGTAAGAGAAGACATGATTAAGAGATGAAACAGCTAACATTTAAGAAAGTAAATTAAGTGCTTCTGTTTAGTTTCATAATGGAAAGTGAAAATTGAAAGGAAGTGTATCTAAAGGTAAAAAACTCCCACTCTTCTTAAACAAAACTGAACTATAATTAATTTGGGAAATTCATTGCCAACAGATATCACAAGAAACAAGGATCTTACTAGTATTAGCATGGAACTACACATCTCTATAAAAACTGCTAACATGTGCAACTGTACCAATTAATTTTTAAGAAGGTTTTCTATATTTTCCTAAAATGAAAAAACCTACATCCTTTCAAGATAATTTTTTTCTTAGAAGATGATTGTAAGATACCAGTTTAACAAAAGCCATGCACTTAATAGAAAGCGTTTCTCTGAAATGTCTCCACACAAATCCTACTGTAGGTGATCAGCATGGTAGCTCAGAGGAAAGGTATCTCCCCAGCTAAGACTTTCAGAGAGCTGTGCATCTGATGGGAGACCTTGATGTTAAAAATAATGTGTCTTCAAAGTATTCACAAAGATCCATAAAGCACCTCTGCAGATTTCAGTATGGAAGCATCTGATACCAGCTGTGACTGACAACAGGATAATACAATACATGAAAGATTCATATAATCAAGAATGACAACTGTAATCTACTAGCAGTTTGTCTCCTCTGCAACTTTTTCTTTTTTTCCTTTCCTTCTAAATAGTGGCTATCTCATAGCACATTCTCCCCTCCCTATTTCTAGCCTCTTTTAATTCTGTCTCCCAATGTTGTCTGGTAATGTTCTGCCTAACACAAAATTATTTATTGTACCTTTAAGGTAATAATAAAACACTCTCTTTTGGTGTTAACTTTCAGGTCAAAGAAGTTAGGGTAGGCGAGGCTAGCTTATAATCTGATATAACACATTTCCATCACAGTCTGTCAACAGTCCTTATGCCTAATATGTGGCAGTTTGAAGATGCAGACATATTCCATCTTTTTATAAACCACAGCTTTCAGCATCCCTTCATCCACTCACGTTTTCTTTAAAAAAGATGGAGAACTGAACCAAAACAAAGTTTTCATCTTATGGGTAGATGTCACTAAGTCTAAAGTTTCACTGAAAAATCACTCTAATCCAATAGTGATTAAAGAGTTTAAGAATTCCAGGAACACACAACAAGTTTTCTTACATGGAAGGCTATATGCCGTTCATGAGGGAAAAGTGACAATTTTGGCGTTTGACAACTCAGCTCAAGAACAAATCATTTCATTGCTTAGTTTAGTACAGTAATAGCAGTGTTTGAATCCACTGGAAAAGCACTGACCATAAGTAATTTGTCTGATAATCATTTGGTGGTGATCAGTATATCCATACAAGATTTATTATATTGCTGTACGTTAGCAGAGATTAATAGTTAGCAGGTACTTACAGCAATTAAATATTCTTGTGGTTAGGTTTTTTCATTTCTCTGAATTAGTAGTTAAGGACACTGTAGCTGTCATAAAGATTTGAAAAAATACAAAAATATAATTATTAGCTAGCTATCATTCCTAAATTCCTAAAAAAAAATATGTCATTACAACTAGATCTAACCTGAAAAGCTTAGATAATGCCTCTTGTAAACTAAGTGAAAAATTGTAAAAAAACCCCCAACTCTTACATAAGAAATACTGAATCTGGGTTTATGATCAAGATTCAATGCATTAATATTCCTAGCTGTCACTGAGGAAGGAAAAAAATGTATCTACATTGCTGAACAGCTTTAAAATTCTACTGTTAAAGGCAGACAAAAGAACTAGAAACAGCTTAAAACTGATTGTCTACTTATATTCTCCTGAGCAGACCCTTATAATTATTCCACTTTGCTGACTAAATAAATAGCCACTACTTTTCTGAAGGGACAAAAAAGCCAAACCCAAAGCCAAAGCCAAACCCAAACCTCAACTGAAAAGAACCCAATGTCACAGTTAGATATATTAAACTCTTTCATGCCTGATAATGCCTTGGCACATTGTTCTCTCTTGTGCTATGAAAAAATAACTACAAATTGCTCTCTAAACATTTCTCCAAACCATTCTCAATGCTACAGGCCCTCTGCTATGTCATCCTGCATGCATTTCTTTTGCAAGCTGTAGAGTCCGGGTCTGTTCAGTCTACCCTTGTAAGGAACCTGCTCCATACTGCAGATTATTTCCCTGTCATCTTACAACTTCTTTGGTTTTCCAAAATGCTTTTGGAAGTAAGGGTATTTCTGAGCCAACTCACATGTGAACTTGATAACTAGAAAGGACTTACTTCAGCAGAAGAGTGTCTTCATTTTTTGTTTTCTGTTTCTTAAGTTTCTGAGTGGCCACTGGGCATAGCGGCAACACTAGGCTGACAGTTGGAAAAAACTATCAAGACCTCAGTCTCGATGGTTAGAACTGAGTTACAACTTGCATCCTGAAAACATACTTAACGTTTTCCCTCCCATGCACAGTTTTTAGTTCAAGTGTTTTTTCCTTAAGTTGAAAACTCTTGATTTTATGGGCTACGCAGCGATAAATCTGTGAACTAAGCTAGCCTCAGATACCTACCATACCTATATCTTACGTGATTTTGGGCAGGTCACAACCTCCTTGTTGAGTTTTCTGTCCTCACAAATTGGGATATTGGCCCTATTTATGAGGTCTGCAAGTGTGCATCATCCTACAGATGTGTACTAACAACAGTATTATAAAAACACTATCAAACTAACAAACTATGCTATGTATTAAGCTCCATAATGTTGAAAGGAGGTGGGAGAGGAGGTATTTGGATTTTGATAGCTTTTATATCATAATAAAGATGGAGAGATAGCAGTTTTGGAACTTGTTGATATGCATGGAACTCCAGAAGCTCCTGTTCTTTCACTGCATTGCATCTATCATGGCTATTCTCTTCCAAGACATAGAAAAATGATTCAGCAGAAATTGAAGTTCCTCATTTCTATGCTGCAAGGGCTCATATTCATTTTCAGGGCAGTTCACAGCCTCAGAAAGATAGTTATTGTTAGCACGGACCATTCGTGAAATCTGAGATGCCCTGCTGAGGACACTCCATCAACAAAATCACAGTTATCCTGCTCTTGTGTAAGTGATGCCCTGCTGTCCTCACAGCCTATTAGATTGCCCCAAGAAAATGTGTCCCATGTCACTTAGTGAACTCTGAAATTTTCAGCTGTTTGCTGCCATCAGGTGTAACACAGTTCTCTCCCTTTTTTTTCTCCAGATGGCAGTGTTCCCTGCGTACAGTGAAGAAAGGACTCTAAACTGGTCTGTTACATCTCTACTGGTAGAACGAGCCCTTTAAAGTGTTCAAAATGCTTATGCCTTTACTCAAAAGTTCAGTGTTACAACCACCATCCAGTTCTAGCAGAAGCAGGAAAGAAGAATTCAATCCTTCAACACAGATTACAAGAAAGTAGTGGTTTGGGGTTTTTTTTTAAACAGATTAATTTTTAACATTCCTTCCATGTAAATAATGTGAAACAACAGACGTAGTTAAAATAAATGTCACAGATAGATCTTGTGACTGTTTACAACTACAGCTGCAGACATTGTTTTTCTTGAATTTTGACCTTTAAAGTGCTTGTACAGAAAAGACAAGACTAAGTGTCTTGGGTTTAGTCCTATGTTTTCATCAAAAAGACCAAAAGACAGTATGGAGAATTTGAAAGCAAAATGAAGTAACTATGACAGTGACCAACTGCAATATCTATCCCCCCTTTGTTTTGTATTCAGAGAACTTTGTATTTCTCTCCAAGTGTCAGCCCTGAGACATAATTTTGTATGTATCCAGCTTCAAATCAGACTATACTTCAATTTGATATTTTTTTCCTCTGGAAATATGTATTAAATGGTATAAAATGACACAGTTGTCATCAGAGCCAAAAGCCATCTACAACAGTACATACAAAACTTCTAAAAACATTAAAACAATAACTGATATAAACGCATATTTTTCTTACATTCCAGTTTAGGAAGAGCTTGCTTCTTTAGGCAATCTGACTGGAAAGAATAAAAGGAGAGAGGAGAGGGCTATGTTTCAGTTTAGCTTCACTTCAGTGACTTCTGTTTCTCATTTAACAGAAAACCTCTCTCAGTTCTGCTCAGTTTCTTGCGCTCTTTTATGCCCATCAGCTCTTTCCCAGTCTAAGTAAAAACAGTTTTGCAAGTTGTTGTAAAAGAGATTAAATCACCACAGCAAATAGTTTGGGCATTTTCCCTTCAACTCCTCCAATTTCTCCAGAGAGAACTGCTGTTTCAAGGCACTGTTTTTCTGCACCCATTTTTTAACATACCTCTTCAGTAAATGAAATTCCCATGTATTTTTAAGAGCAGAATTTCACTTTAAACGAGCTATTCTGATTTCTGTGTCACAGTCACTGAATTTCAGTCTTTAATTCCAGAAATGTATTATATGCCTTGGATGGGCACATACTTTACAGTAAGGCAATTCAGACTTCGAAGACTTCTTGAGAAAGAAAAGCCATCACTCTGTCTGGTTGCTTTATTTCACAGTTTTCAGTTATGAATTTACTTTGCTTGAGGTTCTAGTCCTTGCTGTGTTTGTGTTAAAGAGACTTTAGTACACAAACCTTGATCCAATGAAGTTATTTGTACTCTAACAGTTATCCTATTAAATCCTTTTTTAGTAGCTCAGCAAGCCAACCTTGAAGTCTCTAATTTGCAGGTGTTCCTCTAGCCTGACTCATATTTGAAGCTCTTCTCTACATTCTGTAAGTTCTTCAACACTGTTTACAATTTAAATACTAAAATTAATGAGAACACACTGCAGAATCAAAACTGAAAACATACTAGCATCAGCAGTGCAGAAAATAATGTTTGTAGTATTATCAAATTTATCCTATGTTACATAGCATTTGCTTGGAGTTTCTGTTGAGTCGTTTACTACCATTATTTTTAAAGCCTTTTCAAAGTCACTTCCTTCCTGGACATAGTGTCCATTCTGTAGTTATAACCTATTTTCTCTGTTCTACAAGAATACATCTGACTACAGCAGCATTAACATCTAGTTTATTATAATGGCCAATGCTTACCATTACAAGCTGTATTACTATGCGTAATGGCTCTGTCCTTGTCAATGCTTATTAAGCCATAATCATTTTGTCAGTGGCAAATGTTCTGAGTGGTAGTACAATATTTATGTTACATTATTGATAAGAATATTGAAGAACATAATACTTTTCTATCCTACCAAAACTACTGCCTTTCAAAGACCATTTCCCATTGTTAGTGCCTTTGTGAGGTCTCTTAGCTGATTTAAATCCATTCTACATGTATTCTATTCATAATACTCTAATAATTTGTTGTGTTCTAGCAAAGCCAATGACTTGCATCTAAAATACATATTACATCTGTACAAATACCTTTATGAACATTAATATTGAAGAATGATATAAATTTAATCTAATCATCCGTGTTATCACTAATACAATGCTGACTATCAAAAGGAATGGAAGACAATTCCCTACAAACTTTCTCTTTTCCATTCTTTGCCTGGGATTAGTAGTTAATCAGCCTGTAAGTAATTCCAAACCAATCACAAACTCTACTATCAAACAAAAGCTAGAAATTAAGTCTGGTAGAAAAAGAGCAAATAAACACTTAAAAAATACCTAATTTACAATGATGGGACTCATAAAAATCTGAAACATTATTGCTAAATATTTATTTCTACTGTGTATATATTAGATTTTAAACAAGGTGCAAAAATTAATGGATCACAGTAAAGCTAAATTTTATAGGTTAAATTTATATGTGAACAGTATTTCAGAAGTTAAGAATGCAACAAAAAAAATATCTGTTAGAAATACTGCAGACAAGACAGGTTACATGAGAATAAGCAAGAAGAATTTTGCAAAAAGTTAGAGCAGAAGTAAGATTTGAAAGCATTTTAAGAATAGAACAAGCAAGCTTCTTCCTAAAAAGTTCTACACATTTCAAGAAAAGCTCATTGAAGCAAACTCACTAAGCTTGTTCTAAAACCAGAATTGTATACAGGCAAAATGGGTACTACAGATAAAATACAAATTGAACTACTACAGCACTTGTATATGCTATTCAAATAAATATAAGCAATTAAAAAAAATATTGAAAGAATTCCTTCTTCTATTTAAGATGTAACTTTCTTTTTTTGACCAGCTTTCAGTTTTATATTAATCCTACTAAACTACTGCCACTTAAATGGCTGTGTGGGATGAAACAAACCTGGTGCCCCGACTAAGAGATAATATTTTCATATAGATTAAAAAAAAAAGTAATGCATTGAAAAGTCTGAGAATTTTGTGGTATTTTTCTGAAACATCTAAGTGTTCTTTTTCATTATCTGAATGCTTACAAAATTGCTGCTGAAAAACAGAGTTAGCCAAATCCTACCCAGATGACACTACACATACATGTATTTTCTCATTCTCTTTGATGAACACCAAGCAGACAACGCAGCCATCTGGTCAGGGAGAAAGAAATTGTGTAAAAATGAGATATGCGTGTGTAAATAAAAGATTGATGAATGAAGCCCTGAAAGCTGAGATGAAAGTGAAGCAGAACAGACAGGTAAATCATTCTGATACTTATGTTAGTGCTGAAATTATGTTCCTCTACTTTCTATTTTTTTTCTGCTGACAGCAGTGCAGGTGACAAAAAATACTTTCAATTTTGCTGCTGACACAAGTGCTGGAGGTTAGCAAACTGGTTTAGTTCTACTGCTGAGAAACATGCTTTAGTCAGGAAGAAGTGAGAAAGTTTTGTTGCTTCATTTTTAATTACTTGTGATGTATCCACACATTAGTGTGATGATGGGTATTCAGCTATGAAGTTTCAACTTACCAAAGAGCAATCTAGGATGCTCTTTTGCCAAAACTGAAGCTGAGTTTAGAAAAATAAAACTGTTCTTCAAGTTTAGAAAAATAAAACGGTTCTTCATCTCAAAGGGCTAAATCTATCTTCTTGTACAGAGTTTCAGAAATGTTTTTAAGTTAGATCTCTTCTCTGACAAGTCTCTGGTGTTAAAAGTATGTTTAAACAAACATTAACTTCAGCTAAAATAACACTGAAAAACACCCAAGTAACTCTTTACAGGCAAGTTTCACCTAGGAGCCCAGTAGACTGAAAATGTAATTAGAATCTGTTTTTTCACATGAAACCCAAATTGATATAGTAGCTAATGAACAATTAGCTTAGAACCTGAAGAATCCCACTTGATGTAACTCCTATTGTAGCAGGAGATAAACTGACTCTAACCCCCACCCACATTCTTATTCATCATGTAACTCAGTGTTTCCCGATCTTCCTGTTCACTACAAGTACTCTGCAAGTTCTTTTAAATGGTAGTTTTACATTTGGGCAATGAAAAAAAGATGGTGGTATGCAAAAAATGCACTGCAACTCATTTTTCACATAAATTGCCATTGTCTGACATTACAGAAAGCTTAGTGAGTACACCTAGAACTACATCACTGTAAAGAGAAATAAATGTTAACTACTCATCTAACATCTGAAATACCCACTACTCAATTTGTTGGGGGCCCAATACATACTCAATATATTGGACATTGTATGAATTTAGAGCCAACAGCAGTCTCATTTCAGTAATCTTTTGCATAACTTTCATGAAGTAGACTCATTTTGTAGATCAGAAGTATTAATCTTAGTTTATTATGTATCTTATACTGTGTTTGATACTTATTGTAAATTATATAGCCATGCAAATCAACACATTTAAGAAGTTAAGCCTTTTTGATTGACATTTTCATATTCTGTGGATATTGGTTCCCTTATAGTTTAGGATAAAAGACATTTTTTGAAGAACAACTTAAGCCAAATCTGTACCACCTACAATTTCAAAGACGTAGAAGTCTGAAAATGAAGGTACTCAGAACTTCAGAGCTGTAAAGTGACAGAATTCAGTCCTTCTGGCTCAAAAATCACAGGCCTCTAACATTAGAAAAGACTTTTCCCAACAACTGTCTGCAGTAGCACATCTGCTGCAACTGAGCAGCTCTGAGTCAATTAAAAAAAGCAAGAACATATACTATGCATAGCACTTCATTTGCTAGAATAGTTCTAGGGGTAAAGTTTTCAAAGGCAGAAGCAAGTATTTGATACCAGCCTCTTCTCTGACTGAAGTCAGGCATCTACTTATAAATTAGAACTTTGGAAAAAAATCTTGTATTTTATGTTTTTTACATATTAGATTACAGCACTTACTAACTATATTAATTATATAAAAAAACCCAATTACTGACAATTGTTGCTTAACAAGGTTATCAAGATGACCAAATATATCATAGCTAAGCCTATGAATAACTTAAAAAATATTTCTTAAACTTACAGCAGTAGTAGAATCACAAAAGATTCAGAATGCGTACAATAGTTTTTAAAATACACTGTTATAGCAATTGTTTGTAAAAACATTTCAGTAAGGAGTGCATATTTCTTGACATAAAATGAATAAATGTTATTTCCTTAGAAGCACTCATGTAACGATGATCATAAGAAGAGGGCTTAGCTAAAAACTCAATTCCACCTGTGCTTGTTATATACGCTCCAAACTATATACTACCAGTAAAAATGGTAAACTTCAGAATATGAAACCAGCATTTCTATCCATACATCCATTCTGAAGGTATTATGTTCAGAATACAGTATTACTTACGAACAAGAAAAACATTTTTAAAATTACTGTTAACGTTGGCTAGAAGAGTGTGTGTGTATATATATCTCTATCTCACTGCACAGAATGTGATAGTGTTAACGAATCCACAATGTGCTTGAGGAAGTTCACATATGTTACAGCACCACACCAAGAAGGAGAAGACCTACTGTTAATAGCTTATTTAGTGCATAGAGCTGCTTACTCAAGACCTTGGCACTGGGGAGAATTCTGCATCCATTGTAATCACTATCTATTTTTATTTTGAACTGTTATAAAAGAGACAACAAAGATAAAACCATGCAGAAGCTTATTACTGAATGAATTGATGCTATGGAACAGTGAAGGGCAGCTGTCACATTGTACTCCTTACTGACACATACAACAGATAGCTGTGGATGACATTTAGCAATGCATGAAAGGCCAGAATCACAAAAGAAAAATGACATCCATGGATGTCAATCAGTTACTGCCTCCTCAAGTTTGTATTTTCTTTTAGGGTTTTTAATGCATTTTCATCTTATGGTAAATATCAAATGTTGTCTTACTTTTTAGACACAACATGCATGCTCCTTTCATGCTGCGTCAACAGGAAGCATAAATCTCCCAAACACTAAGAAAAAACATGTGTCCTCATGAGTAATTGTTTAAGCTTTTAAGTACCAAACCCCATGTGCCTTAAGAGTTCATTCACATCTATGACAGGGAAAGAAATACCCAAGTATATACACGCTCCCGTGCTTATGATCGATACTACGACAGCTAACAGGCTTTACCTTCTTTTCAGTAGCTCCCAATCCTACCACACATGCTGCTAAAAAAACAGCTGAGAAGCCCCAGAACCCTACTGCAAAAGCACAGAGTCCCTCTTTGAGCCATGGCTATGTTTCTGTCCTTGCCACAGCTTTTCCAAAGTGTAAACATGGAGTAACATTTCCCCCCTAAAAATAATAAAATACACCTAAGATACATCAGTACAAATAAACACTACAGCTGGTTATATTTAAAGAAACAAAACAACCTATCAAAAACTTTTTACACTTGGGAATAGACATTTACCATACTATCTTCCATCTATGTATTAACGTCTGTGGTAACGGAAAGCTCTTCAGTAAAATGTACCAGAGACTCAACCTTGATAGAGAAACGCTAGAAGTTCACACAGATTACTATAGAAACGAAAAGTATGGAGTAACTTATCTCTAATTTTAGCTAGAAGGAAAAAACAGGAACAATGCTTTAATGTGGGCTTTATCTATGGCCGTAGGGAAATCAATTAACATCTTCAATTTGGTTTTGCTAGTTATAAACCAGATACTGAAAATCAGTCATCACATAGAGACAAAGATCAGAAAAATGTTAGAAGTAGAAAAGAAGCATAATTATCATTATTTTTGTGGAACGAAAAGAGAATACTCTCCTGAACTTCCTGAAAACAAAAATGAAAATGATTATTTCTTTTGAGAAAAGAAATGGCAAAACACATAATTAACCAGTCACATTATTGAATATAGCACCACAAAGTTTACTAGACATTACTGAAACAAAGAGACACAGTCACTACCCTGAAGAACTTAACACAACATAACCAACTCAAACAAGAGGCAGGCGACAACTGAAGTAGCAAGGGCAGGTGGCTGCAAAGCTGCAAAGTTATCATGTAAGGACTGGAACACACCACAGGAGGAGTAACTACACACACACATACCCCCCCACTAGACAACACAGTAAAAGTTATATCTAGTTTAGTTCATATCTTGAATTCAGACACATAATTATACTAAAAAATTTTAGTAATCTTGTGAGTCAGTTTTAACAGGGTATTCAAAGCTTGGGATAACGCATGAAAGGAAAATGAAGAAAAAGGATGAGTTGGATCAAGCTAGTGTGACTACAACAAAAAGAATAAGCAAAAGCACACAGAGCATACAGGAACGGGAGCTGGACCTTGCGCAAAACTTAAGAGAGTTAAGTGGCTACATGCCAAGAGGCGGGAAGCAAGGCAAAGCTTCGCAGTCACTTCTATTGACAGTAACGAAGCACCCAAAGACCTGCATTCAAACAGCCCAACTAGCCAACACACACGGTCACAACCAAAACACGCTGCCATCCGTATGAGCAAGAGCCTGAGTAACAGCCAGCCATGCTTTGAAATCAAAGGGTATGGGTAAAAACAGTGCATTTTTTGGTAAAAGGAATTGTACTTCAAATGTATTACATTTCAGTCAGTGGCAGGACCTCCAAGACACCAATTCTCCAATTCAATCTTTTGTGCCCCTCAGTCTCCCAGTTTGAGACCATTCACACAACTGAAGGTCCTCTGGTTGGTCCTTGAAGCCTATCCTTCGGCTAGGAGGGAAAACTTCGAAGAAGCATCTAGGAATAGGGCAAGGGAAAAGCAATATAAAGGTGACTGGAAGAAGGAATATATTAAACTAAATGATACTGAAAAGCTTGTAGCTAGACAATGCTGAAGAAGAACATAGGCTAACGGGATTTATTTAGCCATTTGCAGTCTCTAGGATGGCAGTGACTACAGGCTGAAAGTGGTTCAGCACTCCTTTTGCTCTTCCTCTGAGCACTGTGTTCAAACATACACTAAAAGCAGAAATGAAGAATGAAGGTGTCCTCTTTCCCTTATTGGGATTTCTTTCCTCTCTGAATCAAAGACAATTAAAAAAATGAAAGTCAGAACACATGGACAACCAGCAGCCTGTCAAGTCTTTTGCCGTTTTCTTTTTCTCTGACTTCTCTTATCCTCTTTTTGCTCACAAGCACATGAAAAATTTAATAGAACCACTATGAACAAGACTTGTTTATTTATTTAGCTTTTGCAGATAATACAGTAAGATGAGAAGTGGTTGAGAAGGGGATGCAGCCTGGGTAGAAGACCAAACAAGCAGAAAAACTAAACATCATAATCTGATACTGCAACAGTTTCAGATAAATGTGTTTTGATTATTTTGAACAACTGCTTTCAAAACAGGACGGGTTGTTCAAAAGGATGCTGTAAAAATGTATTTTACATTGAAAGGCTTTGCGAAATTATATAATCTGTAAAAACTGAGAAATTTGGCCTCTGTTTGCTTTCCTTCCGTTCCTCAGTTATTATTGCCTCATTATACATTCATTTGTAGAATGTTTTGGCAGACATTTACTATTGCATAAATTAAAGTCACTGAATCTAGTTTTGCCTACAGGTCTTTATGAAAATACCAGCAACATTTTTATTTGAATGTCAAAGTTTGTCAACCATTAAACTGATTGATTTTTCATTATGCAACTCAGTAGAAGCAGCAATCTCTAGTCTGGATGCAACATTACTCTGAGAAAAATACACATTTTTGAAAAATCCTTCCTACTTACTGCTTATTCTTTTTTTTTTTTTTAAAGTGACTTCACAAAGGAACAATGTTTTAAGGCTGGCTTCATACATATTGTTAATTTACCAGCAACAGATATGATGCAATGAAACAGAATTAATACATCTGTGGTAATCCAAAACTTCCAATAATCCTTTAAAAACTTTTCCAAGTGGCTTTGTAAGAAAAGCATCTATTGATTTCCATAAGAATAGGCTTAAGCCCTGCAGTGTGAAGCTACCAGAGCATCCATAACCTCAACCAGGCTCAACACTAAAGGAAGCTCCTTCAGAGAGCAGCACTGCTGAAGCGTTCCTGGAGAGAGCCTCCCAGCCCAGCACCACAGAGGTGCAGGTCCAGTCCACAGAACCATTTTCTTAGCTTAATTCTTACACTTCTTTTCAAAATCATCAAAGATGACAACCACAGAAGTGCCTACAAGGAACTCAAAACTCACCTCATATTACTCTAAAAATCCGCAGAATTCCAGGCTTTGCATCCAGAGTTGTATGTAGATTTCCCTGTGCAGGATGAGCTGGTCAAGGCCGGTTCATCACCTCAGCTCCCATGGCGCTGAAGACTGTGGGCACAGGCAGAACCCCCAGTGCTGCAGCAGTACTTTTTGCTTGGCTGTGACCATCCGTGGCCAGAGAAGCCATTATTTATCGACTGCAAAGCTTCAGAAGATTCAGAGGAGCCACCCAAAACCCCAGGCCTTCACTTACACCATCCTGCATAGTACTGCACCACAAATTTACTACTGGTTTACTACTTCGTATTTTCTCAAGAAGGAAGTGGCAAGGTCAGGCATAACCACCTAGGAGGACGGGGGATTATTCCTCCCTCTGAAGGAACCGAATACGTACGGGACAGAAGAAGCCCGATGAGGGTGAGGTGGATAGGCGAGGGGTGCCATGTCCTTCAGCAGGGCAGCCGAGTGCCACCCTCCTCAGCCCAGGCCCTCCTCAGCGCTGCTGGCAGGCACGCCTGCCCCCCCTCACAGGGCCTGCCCCCCGGCACAGCCAGGCACGCCAGCCCAGGGCCCCTCACGGCCGGGCACGCCAGCCAGGCCCCCCGGCACAGCCAGGCACGCCAGCCCAGGGCCCCTCACGGCCGGGCACGCCAGCCCAGGGCCCCTCACGGCCGGGCACGCCAGCCCAGGGCCCCTCACAGCCGGGCACGCCAGCCCAGGGCCCCTCACGGCCGGGCACGCCAGCCCAGGGCCCCTCACGGCCGGGCACGCCAGCCCAGGGCCCCTCACGGCCGGGCACGCCAGCCCAGGGCCCCTCACGGCCGGGCACGCCAGCCCAGGGCCCCTCACGGCCAGGCACGCTAGCCCAAGGCCCCTCACGGCCGGACACGCCAGCCCAGGGCCCCTCACGGCCGGGGACACACCAGCGCAGGGCCCCTCACGGCCGGGCACGCCAGCCCAGGGCCCCTCACGGCCGGGCACGCCAGCCAGGCCCCCCGTCACAGCCAGGCACGCCAGCCCAGGGCCCCTCACGGCCGGGCACGCCAGCCCAGGGCCCCTCACGGCCGGGCACGCCAGCCCAGGGCCCCTCACGGCCGGGCACGCCAGCCCAGGGCCCCTCACGGCCGGGCACGCCAGCCCAGGGCCCCTCATGGCCGGGCACGCCAGCCCAGGCCACCTGGGTCGGTGAGGGCAGTTGGTGGCCTCCAGCCCCGCCTGGTGAGCACCCACCGCCAGCCTCACTGGGAGGAGGCCACAGCCTCTCTGTGCGTCCTGTGAGCCCACGGAGCACACACCGCTTCAACACCTCTCACCAAACTCCACTCCCGCCACCAGCACACCCCCACGTGTACGTAATGGAGGGAGGCAACCAGCAGCACCTTCTATTCATCTTCTTTACCTCCTATTATTTCCCACTTATTCAAGTATTATTCACTGGCCTGGCATCATTAAACCTCCTTGATCACGTTTGACTCACAGATTAAAGAGTGTAGAGTACACAATGAAAAGACCCGTTTAATTACACTGGTACACGTTACAAAGCCTGGAAAAAGAGGCCTACAGGCACACATAATTCAACTGTAAAAAGGGGAATGAAATAAGAACGTGCGCAGTATGTTTGCTGTATACTTACTGTATCTATAAGTTACATACAAAAGGACAACAGGTGAAATACTATCCAAAATAAGGCCATAACACAATTTTAGGAGTTCCTTGAAGTGTACTTCATTCACATTTTTGTCCGCTTTTATTTAAAATCCTTTCTAGGAAAGATCATTTATGCAAATAGGATATTACCAATGCTTAGAAAAAGGCTGTGTAGAAAGAAATCCGTGGAATTAGTTGTCCATACTAAAGAGATACCATGGAGTACAAAATTCAGCGGTTATGTTGCACTTTATAATCACAGATAAAGCACACATCCATATTTGTGGTAATAAGCTGAAAGGTGAAGCGCTGCCTAATTACCTGATTTATGAGCAGTATCACAGAATAAAATTTGGATAAGATTTTGATTACTTAAATTCAGTGTCATAACTCCAAATGGTCTTCAAGGAGGAAAGTAATTTCAAACTTCAGATCTCAGTTTTCTGAGATTCCTGCTTAATTCAGTCTATTTCTTTTTTCTTTCTCGAAGGAAAGGATGAGTTAGGCTCTACTAAAAAAATAATAATTGATAATTAAAAAAACCAAACTCGTTTAGTGCGTGTAGGAGTATTTTTCAGATTCACTGGACCATGGACAATGAAACTGAAAGCTAATGCCAGGTTACAGTAACTTTATTTTTAATTTAATATCAGTTGAAAGCACCTTACTACAAAGAAGTTGTGACTTCCATTATGTCTATAAATAGGCAACGTACTGAATTATCACATAGAATGTTAATGACATTAGCATTAAGTCCTAATTAAACAATGAAGCAATATGTATTACAATCTGCCAGCAAAATATGCATAATCAGAAAAAGATTTCAAGAAAAGGTGCAATTTTGTGTTATTTTTGTTAAGTGGTAAACAAAGAGTTTATACTGATTGGTGAAACCTTACTTGTGAAACAGAAAATGTCAGAGATGGAAAAAGGGACTTAGCTGACAGAACATCTGCTATCCCAGTCATGCTATAATAGTTGTATTTGATTTTTTTTTCTCAGAATCATTTGCACCTCAAGTATTACTGCTATCCATTTTTACAGTTATCATTAACACTGCTCATTTTCTTTCTCAAATACATATTACTTTTATATTTTATTGACCTCTCAAAAGGCTTCAGAAAATACCTGTCACCATTTCACGTCTTTGTACTATGACATTAAAGGGAGATGACTCAACCAGGTTCACTGAGGAAACCAGTGCCAGAGCCAAAAAATACACTCATTTGTCTGAAATCCCAAGTTGATACACTACCCACCGCTTGCTATTACTCTTCATTTGAGTACTGCTTAATCCCCTCTTTATTACACTTGTGCACATGCATGCATTTACAGACATCACTTCAGACATTAGACTGGAATAGGCCATCTGAAGAGATTTGATGCAAACCAAATCCTTAAATGTATACTCTATGCAGTGTGCATTTCAAGTGTTATCTCAGCAGAGATGAATATGTCCTTAAAATGTAACTGAGAGGGCTATTAGCTTTTACCGTGCTCACATTTTCATTTTAGATTCAGACAGAGTCTGGAAGGTAACCTAAGGCTTCCTGGCTTAAAACTTCTATGGAATGAAAATGCAAGCATCAAGTACAACTGTCACCAAAGTAAGTTATTTATCCTTAATAGCAGATAGCATTTTTGTTGTTTTTCATAAAAGCCTTTTATTTTTCTGTCATAAAAATATATGACGTAATAAAAAATGTACCATTTTAAAAATTAAGTTTTATCTATTATTTCAGCATCCAAATATAGGGCAGGAAAACACCACATGACTTAGGTAATAAGTTGCTCTAAGAATCATAGAGTGGATTCTCTCCAGATAATCTATAATCTAATAATTACTCACTGAAGGTACTTAGCTAGGGTTTACACAGATTTTTGCACAGGACAGAGACTGAATTCACTGGATAATTTATTCACAACAAAGGACTCAACCATGACTTGCAGTGACTTTCACGGTACTGAAAAGTTCCCAGAGCAGAGAAATGTTTCCTTACATTGGTCTGACAGCCGGTCTCTCATCATGATTAAATGGCTTTCCCTTGGGTGAGCTCCAGAAATATGCTCAGGTTTGAAACAGAATAGATTCTTTAAAATTCCACATTGGCTGTTTGAATGTTTCTTATGTGCACACAGTCTGAACAGGAGTACAGGACTGTTTGGATTTATGATTTCTTAAAGAAAAGCTTAATTTTTGGGGGGTTTGTTTTTGGTTTTTTTTTGTTCTTTAAGAGAGAAGACTCTTGTAAGCTATCTGTTTCTAGGCTCAAGTTTCCAGTATGAGGTCAGCCAATAATTAAAAATCTCGTTCCTCAATCTGGACATTCAATTCAGGTACAGAATACCAGCTCACTAACAAGAAGGAAGTGGTTTTATGGCTTGTGAACCAGACAGATGAGCAGTCTAGCATGATGTTATCCAGATGTTTTATCATTGTGCTAATACGACTTACTAACCCCAATAGCTTCAGGACGCAGACAACCACCACTTCCAACAGAAAAGCTTTTTTAAGTCCAGTTCCATGCTTAGAGCAAAAGAAAAGGAATGAAATAAAGCTACTAGTACTCAACTACAGAATAAGCTTCCTGAAGTTGGAGAAGCAAAAAAGCGGCTATGAAAGCTGAAGTCATATTCATTAGCCACCAGCAGTGTTTGCTATTATGCAGTAACACCTCAGAAGAGAAGCCTCCTATGTGTCAGAGGACAGGTGGAGTGTCCATAGTCTTTGGCGCGCACCACTTACTGAAGTCTTAACCATACAGACTAGAGGAACAGCACTAAAGCCTTCTCCAGAGACCCAAATATACTACAAATTATGGGTTGGCATTCCAGAAATAAGTATGAGATCCTGAAAATCTGTATCAAAAAATGCAGGTTTTCTGAGATTTCCTAAAAATCAGCATTATCTGTATGTATTAACAGCACAACCTCCTCGCGCCATGCCTCTCATGGTAATCAAAAGATTAGACTGTCACTAAGAAAGCATTTTAGTTCTACTTAATGCTTACATCTTTTTGAGTAAAAAAATTTTTTTGACAGGTAATAGGAAAAACTAAAATCAAGTGAAGACTTATACCTCCGAACTGAGTATACTGGCCAGTTATAAAACTTGCAACACTCCCAAAGCAGCTTTTCCCCAAGACTGAGAAGACACCTACATAAAACTGCCACTTGAGCAGCATTATATACACTGGAGTCAACCACTGTCTATGCAACCATTGTTTAGTCAAATACATCTGGGTCTTGATATACACTCAGGTTGATACCTTCCATCTTTTTTGTCAATATATGCAAGTAGCTTTAAATATACTGTCTGTTAGAATTGTGACAGGAAGAGTATTTTCTATTAAAGTCTCCTCTGATCAGAACTCCCATGCAGTCAACAACTGCATCTTCCTGATACTTCACTGTCAACTTTCTAAATCTCAAATGTCATGGGGATTTACAGCATTCCTGCCTGGCTCCCCCATCCAGACTTTTAAGAACCATTCACTCTTACAAACAGGAACTGGCAGCTTGTAAATAAACATAATGGTGGAATTGCTATTAAGCTCTATTTCTACCAAAAGTAATTTTTTGCTAGATATGAAGCTGACAACATGAATTCCACATGGTTGACCACTTCCTACTACTTGCCTCTACAGCTAAAAGTATCCCTCTATGGTAACTTTTTATCACATTAAAAAAGTTATTCTTGAAATCATACAAACCTAAGCTAAGATTTCCATCTGATTATTGAAGCAAACTTACTATTAAATTGGGTTGCAATAAACGAACGTTTTGTATCAGTGTCTCAAACTTCCAGTGTCACAACTACTTTACATCTTACCAAAGATACTTCGCATTAGTGCTTACCCAAGGAATGCAAGCAATTGCCCTGCCACCACAACTCTCACACACATTTCTGATAGTTTTGGTAACAGCAGGTAATTCTAACTTTCAGACATTTTACAGTGGTTCATTTCTGCAAAAGTTTAAATGATAAACTTTTATGAGTTAAAAATTTTGTCGTAAGATTATATAGAGGCACACACACAAAGTTAATTAATACTATTTTAAAAAAATGCTGTTAAAAATTGTACACACACACAAGTAAATTAAGTTCCATGACGTGATCCCAGTAAATTGCTCCCTTAATTGGAAAATTAGCAACTGCATTAATTGCAGTCACAGAATCCTAAGTAAAAAAAGTCAACAGCAGACAACCCACCAGAATCTGCAGAGCTTATTGATAATTAATGGGTGAAGAAAACATTCATTATGGCAGGAAAGCTAGGAGAGTTCTCTGGAGCAGCTAAGTTAGTTCTGACACCAGAATTTTTACTTTTTAAGGTAAAGATTTACTACTGATATAAAATTGTCAAATAGGTAAGAATCCAAAACGTACTGCAGAGGATTATATAAAAGATCTACTGTAGTACCTGACTGAGCAACAAAGAATATAGATAAACATATCCACAGCTAAAAAACCCAACCAATACTCTTATTTGTACTGCCAAGTCCTCAGTGCATGAGCCAGGTGTTACTCCACTTATGTCATTCCAGCCTTGATTAATTGTTGTTGCCTCATTCCTAAAAGCACCTACATATTTTTTTATCCATAGTCCATAAACTGTTAGAAATTGTGTAGAAATCTCACATAGCAAAATGGGAAATAAAAGTGCAAGAGTCAATTGATTTTGGAGCATGAAGGTTATGACAAACAGCCTCCATTTCATCCTCCCTCCCTGTGTAACAATCTTGCTTTAGCTATTTCCATTTGTCTGTCTCTCTTCTTCCCACCACCCAAGGAAAGTGGGTAGTTCACATATTTTCCCACTCCCAGCATGGAAAAGTGTTGTTGAAATTAATTTTACCCTTTTAACAGATTATGGATTGTAAGTGACCTAGTCTCTTATTGTATGAAACCAGTATTTTAATACTTCTGAGTTGTCATTAATCAATATTTCACTTGCAAACTGTTATTGAAATTAAGCTGTTGCAACTCACAATGCTGATGTTAAAGGGTCTGGAGGGGAGAGGGGCCTAAAATACAGCGAGATCTGAAGCAAAAAGAGCCACGCAACCTCCTGAGTACAGAAAGTGAAACTGATACTAGCTACTTCAAAAGAATTGTTAGAAGAATCTACTCTGACAAGACTTGGAAGTGTATGGAAAATATAAAACACAATATAGAAGACTTAACCCCTGAAAATTCCCCAAGTTCTCTTCAGAGCATTTCAGTGAAACGGCACAAAGCAAATGCTCCACCACATTTCCACATAGGGACTGACAGCGCTTGGACATTTCTGAATCAGCAAGTCTAACATGAAGATATTTTTTTTCAGGGGTCAATTTTCCCATTGATGCAAGGAGGATTTACACATGCAAGTCCCATTAACATTAATAGGAGTTACCTACATAAATCCCCCTGCAATGATAGGAGAAAAGACCCCATAGTCTGCAAGGATCCAAGTTCTAATGATTACCTGTCAAATGGTCCTAAGCATCATCATCACCAAAAAAAGCAGACGTAGCAGCTTCATGGCTGAAAATACTTCCAAAGGAACAGTAACTAATTGCAGTCCCACAGATAAGGCAATAGAACAGCAGAAGGGAAAATGGCATAAAATTGACTCTTTGAATATTAAGGGTTAATCCAATTAACCAACTCAAAAAGAAAGTACTCATTAAAAAAGGAATTCAAACATATCAAAGCACGCCTTAGAAAAAAAAGGTGTGAATATTGTATGAGCTCCAAGGTGCTTGAAGGATAATACAGCTACTTGTTTAAAAATTCAATTAACCTTATCTTTCTTTAACTTGATTTATTAATAATCCTACTGATAAATTGCCAGTTTTTAAAAAGTCATGTTATCTTTTGAATACATCCTGTATGACAAGCCTTAAAAACTACTTCAAGTAAGCCTAACCCTTACTCTGTATGCTTAAATAATTTAAAGTAAGAACAAAATGCATTTCAGTGCATGATTTCTGTAAAATACAAAGATCAATAGTCTAATCTACTGCTATTGCAAGTGAGCTATTGGGTACTCAAGTACCATAGGAAAAACATTTTATGTTTCCATTCACCATACGAACAAGACATGAAAACAGTTTTTAAGCAATCAATGTAGTGTAAAGTCATAGCCTACAACTTGTGATTATTCCGTCTTATCTAAAATCAAATTTGCAATATTTTCAAACTTTGCTTCACATGGACACAAAGCACTAAGATACTACTTTATACACACATGCTAACTTACATCAACATACTGTCACACATATAAACTTCAATCTTATTACAGATGTCAACATGATGAAAGTAGACATCAGAATTACCAGGAAATCTCAGCTAACAAATGAACTGCTTTTCTTGCGCAATTGAAAGAAAACACAGAAAAATGCACTTGCAAGCAAACCTTTAATTTTCATCAAACGATTTCCTTGTAAACATAGAAGATGAAAAATTCAACCATGATCCCTATTATTGAAAGACAAACAGGGACTAGGTCCTCCACTTAGCTCTTCAACAGATCTGTAGATGTTTGATACAATTACCATATACTCATGCTTTCCAGTACACATAAAAATTACAGCTAAATTAAAAGGCAGTCTGCTTATTACTATATATAAATAACTGCTCAATCACAAGCATCCAAAGATAACTGTTGTTTAACACTGGGAACATTTCAACGACATAGTCTTCTGAGGACTTTGGGATTATACATACAATGGTACCTATCCAATAAACAAAGAATGTAAACACTAAGAAACGGGTTTTGAAATGCAAATTGGACAATGTATTATGATGCAAGGCAAAGTAAAGTTAACAGTATCAGTTATACTGTAAAAAAATAAATTAACCTTTATGGCATGAAGCTATTTTAAAGGCAGGCACATGCAATGCGAAACTGTACAAAAGCCTGGGTGTGTCAAGTTCAGGCAGTGCTGAAAATTGATTACTCAATGGCATTTTTTATTTACATACAGTCTTTACGCACTGCTAGAATATCTACGTTCGTGTATCAGTTTAAACCCCGACTCATCAAAATCCACCGATCTCTTTATTTAGATAGTCTGCTGAACTACTGGGTGTACATTTTAAAGTAAATCTTTAAGTAAATCCTGAATATTTTTCATCATCTGAGTACCTCATTTCAAGCACTGTTCAGATGTGCAAGTTTATCATGGTCATTTACAACAGCTTTCTCATTTTGTAATTTTTCATATAAACTACTTATAAATACTTCAATAAATTTTATTATATAAATGGTTTATGCTTTATCATTACAAAACACATAATTTACAGCTACTACGCTAATTTTAATCCTATTAACCAGGATCAATACAAAACTTTAGAATGATCAGCTGAACCCTCCTCCTCCCCACCACAGAAAACCTCATTTAAGGATCACCTGAACTTCTCAGACACCATACTTCAAAAAATTAACCTCTGGCTTATTAAAGGCCCAAACACTGCAAGAAGTCCAGGGAAACGTAACAACAGGTACAATCCATTTATGATTTTAAATTTTGTTGGGAAATTAAGTTTAAACTATGCTATTTTCCCAACTACAGTAAATTATGTCACTAATGATCTATTAGATCTTACTGAAAAAAAATATGATGTAAAGTAGTTTCATATGAGGAACATCTATTAGATTATACTTGCTTTTTATATTATGGCATCAGTTTCAAAACCGTACAAGAAATTCTTCATTATACAAATTAAATATTACACCTATTACATATTCTGAAGCCATTCCAGAACCGCCAGTATTATTGCCTTTAAGTTCCATTCATAAAACCACTCTGAAGGACAGGTTGTGAAGCTCACCTTCAACTGTTTAATTAGCACAAATCCAATGATTTTTAGCAGAACTCTGATACGTAGTATCAGACGATCATCTTCTGACTGGTAAGCAAACTTGCACATTTTTTTTTCTTGTCGGTTTAAAAGATGGAGGATTTATTCCAAGATGTAAATCAAAACCAAATTATCTCAGCAAATCATGAATCCTATTTTAGCATTTTAAATTCAAATGCTTTGTTCTGTGTTTTTTATTTAGCTACAAACACCCCACGATCTGGTAGACCTATGACTATTTAGAAATGTCTCAGCTATCAATGAAATTATTAGATGAAGAAAGATTATTCAAGCTAAGGAAAGTAAGGCAATTGCAAATAATACGGCTATGGGGTTTTTAAATCTCATTTTCTTACCCTTCCTCCCTTACATTTTAGTTTGGGTCAACCTCCTGTTCTACTAAGAGAACAACGCTAATTCATTCTTCGTTATCTTCCTTCTTAACCGCAGTACTACCTCTGTTACTGCTTTCCTCAGTTGAGGATTCAGGAGAATTACTGACTCCAGACTCTTCTGATGCAATCTCATCTTCATCATAAATAATATCTTCTGGATTTGGTGGTGGTGGGCAAAATTCCTCTGTAGGAAACATTTCTTGGAAAATAGTCTCAGCCTATTCAGGAAAAAAAGAAGCGTAAAATAAACTTTACCTTGAAATGTAATACCTTGCAGCAATAGTTTACATATATTTAAGATTAACCTCTGTTCTTTCAAATCAATAGTGATTTAATACTTCGACAGTATTGTAAACACAATTACAAAAGGAAGTCCACTCCTTCTCGCAGTCCTCAAAAAAGAAGCAGCAATCTATTTTTTTACGTTGTTCTACTAGGAAAGGCACAGCATAGAGCATTAAAAAATGCTGGGTACTCTACATTGTATTGAGACCAACGAAGATAATTTTTTGCCAGCAAAATCATCTTTTCCACTATAAAAATATCCCTAGCTGAAGTCAAATGCAAAGCATGGGAAAGATCTTGCCTCTTTTCTGGGAGAAGAATCCATTTCCCATAACAAGCAAACCCTGGGTGTCCATCTTAAATTTGAAAATTAGAAAACAATTTCCATTTCTTTTTTTCTGAACAGCTCATACATAGCTCAGCTGAGAACTATTCTCTTCCAGTGGAACATTATAATTAAAAATATATACTTGTATGCAATACATTTCTAACTTACTCAAAAAACATGTCTATCATTTCAACGTATTCTGTGCATACACCTATGTGCACGAATTGTGCCTTTCTGAAAAGAAATGCATAAGCAACTACTAGATAAAAATTCAGTTACTCGTTAAGATATAGCTCAAGGATTTAATTTGCAATGCCACTTAACTCTTCATGCCATTGAGGTTTAGAAATTAAGTACACACAAAAAGTCAAGTTTTCTGACCACTGCAATGAAAGATGTTAAAAAGAAATGTGTTCTTGATAACATCAGGGTAGTTATTACAACATATAGAATACAACTACAAAACCTGGGAGAAAATGAACCAAAAAAATGCCTTTAAAAAAACCCACAAGAATGCAAGGAGCTTTGTTAAAGGCAAAGGAATATTGCCTCTCGATTTTGTCTGTTCAGTAAACTATGCCCTAAAGACGACCTGTGATGAGAGCTCCCACATAGGCAAGAATACATTTAATCTTTATATTCATACCGCTACCAGACACTGCACTGAAAAAGCTGACAGTAGGGTCAGTTAATGCCAACTGCAAAGGCTGATTACATGATGTGGAACCCTGGACAAGAGGGAATTGTTTTCAGATTAATACATCATTGAGCATGTACCAAACAGCTTTCTGTGATAAACTTCACTGCCCACCAGCAGTGGATTTGTATCACCAGCACATGGATGTAGGACTCCATTATTAACTGCTTAAACGACCCTGTCTACTCTCAGTTCAATTTAATTTTTCATTCTGTGTCCTGAATGTCACTCTTCCATACCCACTTAAAACTCTTTTAAAACTATTTATATTAGTATATAAAAAAATACAAAAAAAAAATCTATTCTCTACTTCAAAAACACGGTTTTGTAATTTCAAAACCTTGTCTAGTAAGTCTAAGGGCCAAGGAGATAAAAATATCCCGCAGAAAGTATACAAATTAACTTTTTCAAGGCAAGAGAAAGACTTTCTATTTCATGTCTGCACTTGTCCTTGAGACTCCGAAAATATACTTCAACTATTATTGTATTTAATAATGTCATTCTACACTACATGTGTGACAAACTAGAGCAGACAAAACATTTCCTAAGTAGTTCTCAACAATTATTTGAACTCCAATTAGTCAGCAAATATCCACTCCAAAAATAGTCAAATAATTATGAGGTGGAACATGGAAATACTCAATACGTTACGCAGGACATCATGGCATTGATTATAACTGAGGAACTTCATAGTACAGAGTGCTTTCAGGTCTACCAATTTTTGAAGTTTTATTCAGCTGATGTAGAATGACCAATAAAATAATAATACAACAGCTCCTTTGTTATTACACCTTGATACTTATTGTAACTAATTAAGTTAGTAAATAGTTCCTTCAATATTTGGTAACTAAGTGTACCAGCTTTCAAGTGTGTGGATACTCTAATTTAATAACTGTTTGAATTTGAATAAAACTCTGTTTTGTTACTGGTTTACTGTATCCCAGCTACATACCCTGATGGCATGCAGACAAGCTGTATGGGCATTCATAGCAACTTTTACAGAGAACACTACCAGATTCACAGTAGTTTGAAATACAACACATTTTACTAACGCCGAAATCCTTCCAGATATAGAAAAAAACATAAACAGGTTAAAGGACAAATATTGCCATGCCAATTCTATTGCTTCCTCTTATGAACATGAAGATGCCTCAGAAATCTGAACTCCTTCAAGGAACATACTACTACTTTAGGACACAATAATTTGTGCCAGCTTGTAGCAGCTGAAAAATAGAAAACTCAAAATCAGATGCTTTACTTGACCCATACATACAGAATTTAATGGAATCGTAAATGGCACATTTTATTTAGCCTATCCTCAGAGTAAGTAATTGCACAGATCAAAATTAATTCAATATTTTACTAGCAATTTAACACTAGATTAAAATAAAACAAGAATCAAGTAATTTCTATACTGAGCTGTAGATGGCTAATCATCTGTAAAAGTTGTGGTGTCTTGCCTTCTAAATAATGTCTCATCAATACAAACAAACAGCATGGCATATAGAAGTCAGCAATACTAATGGTAATGAAAACGTAAATCAGGGGAAGTATCATTAAAACAGTAAACACAGAACTGATTAAAGGAAAATAGATTCAATTTTCCAAGGTATCTCCAAGACTAACACACACAGTGATTTTTTTTTATTTTTTTTTTAAAAGTGTTCTGATACATGAGTTTGTAAATATTTAACGTCTGAAGATTTCCATCCCATTGCTAGGAAGATGAAAGTGATTTGGGCATAGAAGGCACATCAGCTTACATGTGCTTCCCTCCTTCAGCTGTCTAGAAGGTACATGCAAGCTGTGTGGGAAGGGTGTATTCAAACTGCAAGTTTTGCTTTATCTTCAGCCTGTCCTTCACTTGGTTCTCACACACGCCCCTCACTTTTATTTTCCCTTAGGACTTTAAATTATAAAAATGTTGAGATTAAAATATTTCTCACTCTAGTGACAATTTGTTTCAAACTTTAAACCAGGTTCAAAACCATGTAGCCTCTACCTGCTCTTTCTGATTGTTCCTCCTCTGAGATCTGCTTAACATCTATCTCACTGATGGTCAACAGATTTAACGCAAAGGCTAACTACAGCACCTAAAACACAGCTTGATCTGCAATACCATTACTCACTGGAAAGAAAAAGAGCTCTTAAGGTAAGACAAAGTTGAATGCTAGGAAAGGTGGCTGTAAGAATTAGAAATAGGCTGGGTTTTGAATGTATTTAAACAGCTTTTAACTTGCACTGTTTTAAATAACAGAAGATCTCATTTAGAAAAGAACTCATTCACCGTTTAAAACTGCTACCATAATAATTGTTTTGCATTATTCTTTGTTTTTACAGTTCTTTATCCTCTTGGGAGGCAAATTATTGCCTTATAAAGCAAAATGAAGGGTACTATTAGCCCTTAATTATACTGTTCTGACCCTACAGTTCAAGCTATGTCAGCCTTTCCACTTTAAAAGCTTATTTTTAAGAGGTTTACGACTTTGTCATAAAAAATCCTGCAACTGGTTAGAAGATGGCATGCACATTCTCTGAACATGGTCATTAAAAAAACAGCTTTAAAAATGACTAGTGCCAGTTAATCCTACAAAGATGTAAAAGTGTTCTTGGGTTAGCTCTGAAAGCACCCTAACACCCCAGGGACTGCTGTGGTAGATTTGCCTAAGAATTTACACCTTCATTACCAAGATGGATCTCTGAATAAAAGAGCAATGGAGAAGCATTCCCGTAGCTGCCTTTTGTTGAACAAGTTGTGAGCTACATATTCTCATGATCGTCTTCAGCTTAACAGTAGCAGAGAAGGCACAATGAGAGGTACGATATTAAGTTCTTTGTGAATTTCCACATAACTACCCTTGAAAACCTAGTGTCCCTGCAGATTCTGCCTATTGCCAACACAGAAGGTGGCCATTTCACATTCAAAGCACCAGTAGTTTAAGTACTGCTATGCTATGCCTACTACTAGGCAAGCTGCCAGTAGTTTTCAGCTCAGGATTCTAGTTAGCAGGAACTAGCTATGGTAGACACACGCAAAGACTGAGAACTAAAAATCAGAACCGAGTGTGATTTGGTGCCAAATACTATGTCAAGGTCACAAATAGAATGACATTCCCCTCAGCTCCTTCAGAGACACAATTACACCCTAGTTTTTAAATACAGTGATACTAAGGCAAAGAGAAGGTAAACTCAGACAGATAGCTTAATAGACCAGATTAGTAATTCTGATGGGTTTTTTCCCCCAGTAAGTTTTAGGTTTGTGACTATGTGCTGTAGGTATTAAACTACTCTGATGATTTTTCCAACTTGAAACTGCAGACAGGCTTTTCTGACCTTTAATTTGTACCGCTTCTCTACTACTGCACCCACTCTTTAACCTTACAGGTGAAAGACTACATATTCTGGGGAGTTATCATCTATATTTCCGACTTATTTGACTGTTTTCCCTTTCCACAGAATTACAGCAAGTAGCCATTCTACTAAGATCATCATCTTCAGGTACTGCTGTCTTCTAGGTTCCCTTTATTTGACTTCCTTAAGTCTTTAAAATTCAAGTTCTGCAATCAAAAAAAATGATCTGCCCAACCTGTTTGACAGCACAGTCATTTCCTAAAGCAGAGTCTGGTCCAGAACAGATATAAACATTTGAAGGTAAGCCATTGTATGATTTTTTCTCAATTCCAGAAGAATCTCTCATGTTGAAGTAAACTGCCCAGAGGACTCTAGGTTTTTGCAGTTCTTCATTTTCAGTCTCTGAAAAGAAGAAAAAGTGTTTCCTGTAATCATTGTCCAGGTGTAATAAGGAAAATATGTAATCCAGCATACTAAAAGTCAATTCATTAACATGGAATTACTGTAATAAAGTAAATTATTTTTCTTTAAAAAGCCAATTAATTTTGGTTTCTTTTCTGAGGTAGTCTTTCATCATACTTTTCTTTTACAGCTACAGGTATGTAAACTATTTATTCTGTACAGACTATACCACATAAGAACCAATTATCACCTAAAAGCATACTAACAAGAAGCTTGGTCTAAATTTAACACCTTTCTACTTCATGTTATCTAGTTTACTCTGGATAAACTCCATGAGCATATGACAGTCTGAACAAGTCCTCCACAGGCTGTGCCAACTTGAGGCTATTGCATTCCATGCGCAATGGTATTTTTGATGTACACTTTCCCCTCCACCCTCATTTAATAGTTCATCTTTGTATGGGAACTCTTCTCATAACTGACCTTTGTGTGCTTTAGGATTGAACATCTTCAGGCCAATCTAAGGAGACTAACTATTGCTCATGGATTAAATAACAAGAAATTTTAAAGAAAAATCCACAAAGAATACCTCCCCCTCAGATTAACTGCAAATCAAGTATTACCAAACCCCAGAATTACTCTACTTGAGATGTGTGATATGCAGTTTGTAGAATCTCTAAACTGTGGAAATACTGCTAAATGAAAAAAAAAAAAAAGATTAATTTACATTTATCTACATTTGTTGAGGACTTCTATTGTGCTACAAGACTCATTATGAATACAAAATGGTCATAAACTACACCTTGCTTGTTCACCACCTGTACCTTCTTGCAGTTACTTTGCACATTCACACAGCCCCTCTGTACACAGGCAGAAAAACCCCTGGGAAGATGAAGGTCACTTTTTAATGCTGCAGAAAGCAATGGAGGAATACACAACATAGATTCTTAGCTTAATAGATACTATTTGTTTGGCGTATTTGCTGTCCCCTTTTTGGTATTTTACTTCCTCTAAAATAAATGAAGCTTGTAAAAGACCTTGCAAGATTTACTTCTTTCCAAGGAAGAAACTTCTAGATAACAACGGCATTCAAAACAGTATTTTAAAGCAGTTGAATTAGAAAAAAAGAGGTAAATCTATGCCATTCCTTCAGTACCTTTTTATAACTGTCAAATATTTTTTAAAAAATAGGTGCTAACCATACTGAACAGTTTGAAATATAAATTAAATTCATCAGCCTGTGAAAGCCTGAGCCCTAATACAGGGCAAGATGCTCTTTAATATATTTAAAAGTTCACATTGCTCATAAAAGTTACTTCTTCCTCATTTAGGCAGGAAAATGAATGGAGTCCTCTTCTCCAGGTGACTTTGCCTCTTTGACCTGCCATGGCCCAGTGCTCACTTTATCTGGTGATTCATTTTCAATAACTCCAACAGTATTTGTTCTGACATTTTAATTAAAATACGACCACTACCTCATCCTGATGATAAAAAGGCCTATGTGTCAGTGAAAACTAGCTTTTCAGTGCCTCAGTGCACCTGAGGACCCCTATGATCACAGAGTTTCTACAGAAGAATTTCAGTCAGGTTCTAAACAATATATCATTTCAAAATTGGATCACTTTAAACATTAAGATTAATGCTAACCCCCTCAAATGATCAGAAGACACTAAACTGCAAGCTAATCTTTTCTTCACCAATTGAGTCTTTGAAACACATGGCACTGTCTTGAACATTTAAGATATATGATAAATATTAAAAGTTGGAAATTAGCAGGCTTTAAATTAGCAGATATAAACATGAAAAGTGTTTGCAGCTCGTCAGTGTAATAGTTTTCTATTTACAAACCCTAGCTGCATTCTACATATTTGTTTTTTAAAGGCTCTTGTACTACAAACCTAGTAAAAGATTTACATCTTTGAGACATCAAAGATGCCTTTCCTGTAAGCAAGCAAGAAAGGAAATGCACGTTATTTACAACTTCCTACTAAAAGCACTTTGTTCTCTAACAAAACCAGTAAGATATCTGCTTTTTCATGAAAAAGTAGAGGGGAAAAAAAAAGTAAAAATGGAAAAGAACACAGAAAACCAAACTTGTGAAAAGCAGAACTCAATGCTTCACGAAACACTGTTCTTGGTTACAGGGCCCTGAGAGGAAAAACAGAAAATTCTATCTGAATTCATGTTATGTCTCATGAATGAAGCACAACAGCAAATATTATAAGCAAACCAATTACAAATATTATAAAATACTTCCACATCTTATTAACTTGTGTATATACAAACATAAACACTTCCACTGACAGCTAAGTATTGTTTTCTCATAGAAGAACTACGACTTACTGTATTTAAGTATGTGCACACTACAATTAAAAATGCTCTGCCAGGGTTAGAACAGAGCAACCACTTCTATGTGAATACTAACTATTCCATGAGCATCTACCAAAAATGTGATTAAATTTCAAAGACTTCTGTGGAACTTGCTCAAAGTATCTGAGGGACAATTTCTTTCTAGGCAGCAACTGCTTTCTTTGTCAACAGCTGCTTTCCTCTGGGACTGTGAAATTCTCCATCTTGAGGTCAAAGCTCATGCAAGTAGCTGGTAAGGTTTCCTTCAATTTAGGGCCAAACAGTTTATTATTGGAGATTACCAGTGATCTATCTTCCTAATAACACTGCAGTGTGTAAGAACTTTAAGCTTCTACTGCTTAAAGCAGAATCCAGACTATTTCAACTAAAAACAGCATACAAGGAAGCACCTGAAGGTAATAACAAAAGGATGAGCAACAGTCTTAAGAGTGAGTGAAGACAAAAGAAACCCAAGAAGCTTACAGCACTGAGCACATCTGGCAGCTGGAGGAGAAAAGCAGTTCACCAACTTTTGGGGGTTTGATCACTTTTGTTAGGGATACCCAAGTGATAGAAATCACTAAGAACAGGACAGCATAAAAATCCAGATTCACAAGTATTTCATTTCATTACTGTACCTTTGGAAAGTCATGCTGAGAAGCAAATATGATTCCATGAAAAAAGCCTGAAAAAGTCAAAAGTTCCTAGACACTTACAGCCATGGCCCTTGTACACTGAAGTTAAATCACAGCTTAAGAAGACTTGGAACATTAGATCATGAAATACAAAAAATCTGACATCTGTCTAATCAATCTCACTCTCAAAATAGATTCCTTTACTTTGAAATGCTAATATCTAAATAGCAGCTCACCATATGCTGACTCTGATGACAGATTCAGATGTTCAGTAATAGATACTTTAGTTACAAGGGTAAAATGATTTTTTGCAAAATAATCTCTTAATGCTTTAGTTATTTATTTTTACCTTTTTCCATATTTAGAATGAATAACTTCTGTACAACAGGCTCTAAATCTTCCCTAGCAGTTTTAGTTGATGGACAGGTTAAATGGACTAAATCTGTTAAAAGAGAACACAAATTACAATCACCAATATACACATATACAAATATCATTTATTACAATTTTTAAAAGGCACAGCAGGCTTTTAGAAATCACCGCTCTTCATATAAATTGCTTGCTTTAAGCCAGAGGAGTACTGTATTATGGAAACATGTATCGGAAAATGATGACACGAAAAGATTTTGGACCGCAAGAACAGATCTGTGGAACTATAGAATCAAAATTCACCTTACAGCATGGGCAAATCAATGTCACTAAATCCAATACTGTATTTGTGAAAATCCACACTTTTGCTTGAATAACGCACATTTGATATTAAGATTTCTTGCTCATATACATGTTTGCATGAAATTAAAGTTGATAAACAGATTCCTCATGGAACATATTATTCCTTTATTCTGTTTTTCAAACTATTGAAGTTGCTGACTCCTCAGAAAAGATAATCATGTGATGCAGCTCTTAACCTCTTTTCTGGTCCACTGGTCTCTATTCAGATAGAGAACCAGCTACTCTGCTGCTTTATCCACCTGATTTTACATCCATTCATTCAGAATGTAAAAGCCTCATCTTAAAGCTTTTCATACAACCACCTTACCGGACTCATTTGCTACTGAATGGTTGTCTGGGAACTTACCAGCAGGTAAGTATCTTTCAGAGGATCATGAAGACTCTGTACAAAGTTTAAGCCAATTAATTTTTAATTCATGACCACACATTTCTGACCAGTTTAACAGCAATGTATAGCTATGGCGTTACTTTCATAGAATCACAGCCTGGTTTGGGCTGGGAGAGAGCTGACAGCCCCCCGAGCCCCAACCCCCGCCAGGGGCAGGGACACCTCCCACCAGCCCAGGTTGCCCCCAGCCCCGTCCAGCCTGGCCCTGAGCACTCCCAGGGATGGGGCACCCACACCCATATTTTAACTCCATATGACATTTTTCTCCTTTCACTCTGAAGCCTGGCTACGTTTGTGTCATTACCTACAAGTACATTGTACATATCTTGAATGACTTCCTGGCTGCAGTTATGCCACAAAGTTTGACACCGACTCCAGAAGAACAAGAAATTTAACACTTCATGCTCCTCTTCTTTCAGATTACATACACAGAAATTATACTCAGATTTTTTTAACTATTTAACCGAAGCCAAACCTTCTAAAAGGAATATGTACTAAAAAAAGTAAAAGAAAACAGGTGATGATAATGAAAGCCTCCCTGTAACCTTAACTAAATGTTAATAATGGCAAACATGGTAACACAATCTATTCTTTCCTCAAAAAAACCAGCTATAAATCCCCAAAGTTCACATAATTTACTTTCTATAAAGTCTTTTTTATTATCTTTAAGGTTATGACTATGAGTCACAGTCATCAGTATATATTTTGATTATATTTGATTTACTGAAGTATAACTGCATTAGTTACAGTGGTTGCCAACATTTGTCTTCAAGTAATTCTTCTAGCAAGAAGAACGATGAGTTTAGTCCATGATTTCATCATTACAGTCTCAATTTTTAGGGCAAGTGAAGGAGTTTGGTTCCACTCAACTGGCAATACAGATTATGTGCCTGTCATTTATGCAGTGTGATCAAAGAGTAGATGTATTTGTATACTTATCTTAAATAATTGTTTGAAGGAGAAATCAGTCAGGTTAAAACCCATTTACAGATAATGATGTAAAAGTTAAAAAAAATTATGAAATATGCCTTATAACTAGAACTCAGCTGTACCTACAAAAGAATTATATTATTTCAATACATGAAGACAAATTTCATTAAGGAACACAGTACCTTCTCTTCTGAAATGAAAAGAATTTATGGAGAAAAGTAAATAACAGAAATCTTAATTTTTCAGCACAGCAGAAATTTGCATGAAACTAATAATTTATATCTACTTGAACATCAATCCTTTAGTTTCACTTCCTGCTGTATGTATTTTGTGAACCCTTAAATAACACGAATCAGCTATTTAAAGGATAAATATTAACAACATGTTTTATAACACTAAGTTCTTAATTGCAGATTTATCTTTTTTTATTATTTAAGTATAAACTTTGAATGACTTAATTAGTTCCCTCTTTTTTCATATGCAAAGAACTGAGTTCAAGCCTAGGTAACAGTAAAACAAATTGGTTAGTATTACAGTTGCTTATTTTTTGTTAAAAAGCATTATGTCAGGTAACCTCTAATTCTATCTATGTTCCATAGTGTCCCAAATTGTTAATCTATTTAACAGCATTCAGAAGAAGAATTTGGAAAGATAAATAAATACTCAACAAGAACTTTTTTTGCTCATCTGTTTCAAGTTCACATAGAATACCAACAACAGTCACAGAAAACTGTTAATGGAATACTAGAATGTTCCTTCTAGAAAGGTGATCTCATATTTTTAGAATTAAAGAACCTAATGCAGTAGACGACAACAACAAAGTTCTTAAAGAATTTCTGTAACTTCACTCAAATATATCATGATGCATTCCTTTCCTCCAGATCTCATAATGGGACATAATCCCAGCTCTACCAAAACTTTCAGAAGATAAAAAGCCCCCAAATACAGTGTACTTCAGGTACTTCAATATAATCGTTCAGCTAAGGTAGTTTATTTTCAAGAAAACTTGATGACAAACTACCAGTAAGATTCACATACTTTAGAGTATTTTTTAAATCTACTGAAGGAAAAATGCATTATTGTGTAAATGAAAATAAGTCTATTAACCTAGTTATTAGTTGTTCAGTATATGCTGATTAAGAAAAAAGTAGACACTGCAGAAGAAACAAGAATATATGCTCCAAAATAATCTGCTAGAAATAATACTGAAATGTACTTGATGCTTATATTGAGAACCTATCCTTATGAAAACAAAAATCTGTAGCATTTTTCATGAGGCCACACAGTCCTACAGCATAAAGAATCTCTTAGGTTTCAAAGGCAGTCTGAAAGAATTAAAAAACCCCATGCATCTATGTTAACTAGGATCCCGCCTTTTTGCTTACAGTTTTTTTTTCAGAAATTATTTGAGAAAATACTTTGGTGGGTTTTGGTCATTTAATTATAGCGGTAAGTGAAATTCTTGGCAGAAAACTTTACAACGAAAACATTTCTAAATGTTAAACAAAAACCTTAATATTTTGTCTTGAAGACACAACCTTAGCTAGTTACAGTGGGGAAGAAAGTCTGCTACAGCTCTCCACTAACCTTATCTGCCACTCTACTAAAACTTCGGTTGTCTTAATCTTGTAGAATAAAAAAAAATGTTGAATTCTAATATTTTATCTACAAAGTAATACAGCAGTCATAACAAAAAGCTCTTTGTTGGTGCTATTTTATAATGACTGTACAGTAAACAAAATACTATCCCAGTACTAGTAAGACTACAACTATCAAGCTTATTAGCCACATAACTGTTAAAAGGAACATTTGATGTTTGATTTTTTTGACAATAAACAACAATATGCTTTATTACTATGAAAATCACAATAAGACTCTAAATAAATAATGATCATATGTAGTTTAAAAAAAATGAATGCAAGAATTGTAGTACGATCTCTACACCATATGAAACAGCTCAACTGCTACAGAACGAAGACAATGGACTCTTCCTCTCATTGACACAGTCAAAGGGAAAAATAGTTATGATTACATACACCTCGTACTTACAAGTGTCCTTCATGCATGTCATGGTTGAGGAACACAACTCAATGATGCAAACTGCTGGTTTCCCTAGATCCACTGGAGGCACTGTCAAAATGGAAACCTATCAGCCAGAAAGAGTGGCTTATGTTAAAGCAGAGTAACACGGAGGATGAGGCAACCAACACAACTCTGAGTAAAGATGAAAAATAACTGCAGTTTCACAATTTTGTTTTCTGGTTTATTATAACAATTTGTGCAATCAATCCTGCAGAATTTGAACATTCAAGAATTTCTACCCAAGTCAGCAAGGGCACCTTTGTTAGGAATGTCTGCAGCTGTGGACCAGAAAGAAAACCTCCTATCACAGACCTTTCCAAAAGTATGACTGTTTAGAAACTCAGTTGGCAAGAGACTGTAAAATTGTGAACACTGGGCAGAGGAATGTTAGGTGGGGACGACTGGAGTGCTTTCATGCAGGGCTGATAGTGGCAAGACAGGAAGACCAGCCTACCCTGTCATGTGTGTTCTTACTTTGTGGATCCTGCTTAACCCTTAAGAATACAGGAAGTGTACAGAAGAAACAACCCAGATTAAAATCCTTTAAAATTAAGGTCTGCAAAGACTGATGAAGCAGAAACACTTAAAGAACGATCTGAAAGTATACAGTAAGAACTCTGAACATCAAAAGTGAATGTTAAAAAAAACCAAAAGAACTTTGAACGAAGTTTAGACCAGTAAATAACAGTTAACAGAATACTAATGGTAACAGTTTATTAAAAAGCAAGCAAAATGAACTGCCTTTAAGACAGCAGCTTAGAAACTCTGTTAATTAATATAGTGAGAACCAAACAGGGAAATGCAAGTAATTGAACTAAACTAAAATAAAATTCCTGATATTTTTAAAGAGATTAAGGAATTAAACAATTATCAGTACAGAGAGCCGACTAAAAAGCTGGATTCAAGCAGAAACAAAAGCGTTAATTCCTACCAGCTAAATATTAATACACAAAAATCAGAAAGAGGTAAGTGATACAAAATTGATACATACCTGCTGCTCTGAATCTGTGTTTAGTACAGACTGATCTGTAATGAGCACTGCTCTGGAGATCTGCCTACAATAAAATAAAATAATTATGGAATTTCACAAAAACATAAAAAAATGGCAATTTGGATTCAAACATGATACTGTGGGAAGGCTGTTTAACCATATAATCTTTATTAATATGATCGTTAGTGGGATATTTTACCTGTTGCTGAAGCAGGAACACATCTGGAACATTAATGTAGTATTTTCAATGACAAAAATGATGATGAATGAATGAGCCACTGCCATTATATAAAACTACCTGAATAACCTTCTAATTTTTTAAAAGATATTTGGTTTATCTGATCAAGATTAATAGCAGCATATTACATGACTTTTCATGTTACAAACGTAAAACCTTGTGCTCTGTGCAGGTTCTGAACTGACTGCAACAGAACACAGATGCATGCATTTTGCTCACAGATTCAATATGAAACATGGAAAATGTATTTTGATTACCATCTTCCATAACGTCCTCTTGATGGAGTCAGAGCAGCAATGCCTACTGCAAGGTTTTAAAATGTTTGGGACACTTTGGATTAAGGGGAAATACACTGGGACGGAGTTCATGAATTTAAGTTTGTAATCCTCCATTGCCTGTCATTATTTCTGCACTGCACCTACTACTACAGTTTTGCTAATATTTTATCTGCAATATTTTGAAGACAAAGGCAGTACACATCCAAGCTTTTGGCAAGAACAACAACAAAAAAATCACAGAAAACAATTACTTTTAATACTTTTCTAAACCTGAAGAAATTTAAAGCAAGAACCACAATAGGCATCTCCACCTTCCAAACACTTTTTGAAAAAATATGAAATCCCTAATGCACTTAGAGCTATTGGATTTTTTTTTTTTAGAAGAAAAAGGGGAATATGATTTAGAGGACAATTTAAGGAAACCTGAAGATAGAGATTATACAGTACATCCTCAAGTATATCGTAGAAGAGAAAAACTAGGCACAGAACCAAGCTGTACTGCGAAGATAAAGCAGGAGACAATAATCTCGTAAGAGTTTAACTTGCAGGGTACTTTACACACTATTATTTAAAGACATTTACTATGTCTACTGTTTTATTACATACCTGTAACACACATTTGTGCATATGCTCTCTGAAAGGTAACTATCTTCCACAATAAAATAGTTAGCATTTATTCTTTGTCCAAAATGATCCACAATAGCTTTGCATCTGTAAAAAAAATAATTAAAAAAATTAATAAATTTAGATATAAGGTAACAAAAGCATATGTAAGTTTTCAAAATTGAGTTATATAGCACATTGTTTATATCTTTCAAATAAGTTAGCTACACATTTCTTTAACCTGTGAACCCCTGAAACAACTGAAACTGATAACTAAATCCTAGATGTATACATTCTATGGGGTATATACAATCTCTTACATGCAATGCTATTATAGATAATGATATCAGAACATTAACAGATCTATCACTTTATAAGGAAAACTAAATATAAGCTAATAACACTTGCATTTGCTTTTATGTGAAAACATCATATGTTTCTTACCTCAAGATACATGGAACAGCAATACTGTGAATTATTTTGTAGATGCTACTCTATTGCAGTGTTGTTTTTTTCCCAGTCAGCAAGCTTTACCAAAGACAAGTTTATTTTGACAATAATATTTGACAAATGGCAAATTAATTTAAGAGATGTAAGGAAATGTGTGTATCAGACTGCTCCAAGAGAATTTCTCTGAACTTCTATACTTGTGCTTAAATATACTATTTACCTCTAAGTTACAAACAAAAGGATTAACTAAGGCACACTGCTTTAAAAGCAACACAAACGTTCTTGATAGGGTTTGTCTTTGAATATATACAAATTGTAACCCAAACACGTATCAGTCTGCCTCAGGCAAAACTTCAAAAAAGTAAAAAAATAAACAAACACCACCCCCCCAAGACCCTTCCTGAAAAATCTTTCTCAACGCAAAGCAGGTCAGAACAAAAGGAGAGTAACTAAAAGTTGAGATACTGCTACAAAAATTTTCAGAAGTGTAACAAAACAGACTAACGCTCTTATAAATGGAACAGAAATGCAAACCACAGGAAAAAAGTAATTCAGAGAGTTTAAAGGAGAACAGGACACAATTTCAGATTTCAATGGGAAAAATCTCTCTGAAAGAACAAACTTCAGATGTGTGAGACTAAACCATACACACAAGAAATCAAAAAGGAGGCTGCATACAGATAGTAACTACCTAAAAACTACTTCTGTTGCTGATTCCTATACGCCTTGATCAGTGTTCTATTTAATTGCATGTATTTTCCTCAAACCCAGACATTGCAAACATTTTTAGAAACCCCTACAGGTTTCAAGAGTGCCTATCTTAATGAATACTTTTCCTATCTAAAGTGCAAGGAAAACGCGTGCACTACATTTTCTTTCGTCATGGCTTGTTTCCATATCCTAAGAATCTTTAAGGCCCAATACAGATTTCTAAAACAAGATTTTAAGGTTTTCTACAGTATCAGAACATTTACTGTATAAATAAAGCAAATTATCTTCATTTAACTTTTACTGCTTGGTGTATAAAAGTTACTGCATTTTTTTTTAAGATTAAATTCTTCTGAATCAGTATGTCAATGTTTCAGTCAATTTAATACACAGGATTCGAACCAGTAAATTCTCTCGCACACGTTTACACACACATGTGCGTGGGAACTTCAAAAGAAACTAAAGGATGCCCAAGACAGAGATCTCTTACAGATTTCAATGTGTTTTATCATAGTGCAACATTATGCCTGTATCAGTAAATATCTGACATGCAAGTTCTGCCTTATGAATAAACAGCATTTCTGTAACTTCCAAGTTATTAATTAGCTTCTGTGATCAAAACAATCTATAAAACTAGTGAAGATGAGAACCAAACCTAAGTAAGTAAAAGCAATCAGCTGCCACTAGCTTCAGTAAACCAGTTGCTTCTGTAGCCTGAACTGAGACTTGAAAAAGGGTGCACACATTTATAAATTTAAGAGGTTTATGACAATTAAGCATGTTTTTGTAACACTAACTTCTAATGCTGATTTCATAGGAATCTGGATACTGCATGTATAGCTATATTCAAATTCAACAGAACTTGGAAACAGTACTTAGGAGTCTAGTGGTACAAGCATGGTTTAACTTTGAACATGTAGTATTCTTTTTACAGTTTCAATGACACTCTACTCAACATGTGTTTCACTTCCAACTTTAAGAAGTTTCTTCATCATGTTAACCTAACTGACTTCATTCTCCAGCACTCATTTGAATACTGCAAATAAACAAGGAAGTCAAGCTGCTACAGTTCATTTCTAAAAATAACCTTTCTCATTGTTTATGAAACAATTTCCCCTGCCACCCCCCTACACATTATCTAAGGGGAAAGGTTGATTAAATGTCATGTTGCATCACTCAAAGCCAGCAAAAGCAACTACACACTTTTTATTTTCCTGTTAAGTGCTGTTTCCTCTCCTTTGTTCAGGAATAGCTATCAGGTCGTATGTTTGATAAGATTTTAAACAGAAAGAGAGATAGCACTTTTAATTTCAGTCTCCACTTCACTTCAAAGGATGATGCTGAGAAAATTTCTTTCAAGTACTGCTTCCAAATATGGAAAACACTTATGCACTGACATTATCAGGTCTCTGTCATCTGATATGTGTTGCGACAATGAATCATACAGAACCCTCCATTGACCTTCTTTCAATGTGTCTAGATAAAAGGATGAAAATTAGAATCCATCTCCTTGCAGTGCCACGAGTTATAAATGTACTTTATAGGGCTCATTATCCAAACTAATGGACTAAGGGCGACATCCTTGAAATGGACTTACCAGCACTGACAAAGCCAGTATGCAATATTTCAAGAAAGATATGTAAATTACTATGTGTTTGCTATATCTTTTTATTACAGATGTATAAATTTCCATTTATCATATCTTTCCCATTTTTGAGACAGAATTATGTAATTGAAAACACATGTAAAGTCTGACCAACATAAAATGCCTACCATGATTATTAATGTGATCCAGGTAATTTAAAATACTTTAAATTTTATCATATGTACTCAAAAAGGTGACCTACAATAAACACGGAGAAAATAATAACAGAAAATTATCATGCATACATTCACTGTGCTTCTTCCTCAACCTAAGGAATATGATGTGGTTTTTATTTCCTAACAAAGCAGAGTTCTACCAAGCTCTACCAAGAATGCAGGATGTTCTGCATACGTGTTAAAACAGCAGGCCTAACTGATACAGTATGTAAAGCAACAAAAATTTTAAAGTGGATTACCAAAACCTTAAAATAAGTTTCTCTAAAAGTTTCTATGCTTTCACACTGTCTTCCTGATTCTTATTTTCATAAACTGTAAAAACTACTACGGTAGAATGATAAAAACAGTTGTATTGCTGGGGATGAAATCTACTGTTCTCTGTATATACAGTTATGAGTAGTAAAAAAGTGAAAAAGCAATTCAACTAGATATTGAATGAGGGTTTATTTATTTCTTTTGTGCTGGAGAGAATATTAGCCATGTCTAGAAAGGATTTGGAATAAATTTTGGTGATATTTAGGGACTTCAAATTAAACTGAACTAACACCAAATTTTAGAAGAAAATCAAGGTGGTAGCTGTAAGCAAAATTTTCCTTAGATCAACTAAAGCAAGAATATTAACAACAGTGAAAAATATAACTGCACTAAGGTATTGATGAAGCCTGGAAGCTTACGGAAGATGCTTATAAAATAGTAATGAATACTGCACAATTTGACTAAATTTCTACTACTCTAAGTTTAACCTACTTGTAACCAAACTGCCTCAAACTACAGACAGAGCTGTACTGACGACGAGATAAGAATTTGGCTATTACCAACTACTATTACCAACCTGTTGACTCAAAAGCTCAGTAACTCATAAATATCCTCATTATCAATTTGATAGCTAGTTTTTATTAGGCAAAACACTGAAGCCCAAAGTCAAGGGGAAATTAGAGCTGGTGCAGGGAGGGAAAACACAGGAAGAAAAGAGGTAATACAAAGAAACAGAATGAAGGCCAGGAGACCGTGATGACATTAGCAACAAACTGGACAGCTTGCTAAGTAACGATCTAACAAAAATATTTAGCAAATAAAAGCAGTTTTGTATTCAGGTGACCAAAAAGAAAATCCAGAGAAAAAACTCAGCTTTCTGAGTGACATTTTTGCTCTGGTGAAGACGATGTTCATGACTTTGTAAACTTACTAGGGAAGGAGTATGTTGTACGATCCTTCCTTCACTGCTGAAAATGCTTTTTAAAAAAGATGTATTTTGAGCTTGCTTGTGTTATTTTCATCATCTCAAAGAATTCTGACACTTTCCTTCTCTTCTATACATTTTTTTTGGTGCTTACTTTTATTTTGATGTAGAAATGCTACTTGGTAAAATACCTGCCTTGAAACTATGGGAGACCTAAAGAGCGACAACAGAAGCAGGCAGGTGGTTCGGAGGAAAAGGCATGTCACTAGACTTGGGAAGCTGGATGTGTTGTGCTTCTTCATATTCAGCATCAGATAATGACATTATTAAAAGACCAATGCTTTTGGAATAATGAAAGTCTCGTTAAGTCTTTTAAAAATATTTCAGTAATTCTGCACCTCAAAAATCTATCCTTCGGTTTTAAGCAAAAATGGCGTAAGTAAATCACTAAAGCAGCCTAATAGCCTAAAAAAGACACCTGAAACCTACCTGGAACCCTGCAGAACTTAAGAGTCAAAACATAAAAGCCGGCTAAAGGAAAAGCAGCACTCCACCTTTTTTGGAATACATATAACCTTAACAAAGAAAATATTAATTTCAAAGGTCTTCAGAATGTGCAAAAGAAGCTGCCAACTGGAGCAACCAGCATCATTGGCCAGTTAAGATCTCCATAAAGCTGTTTGGAAGTTGCTAACAACTCTAAGCTTTGTCCCTCTAAAAGAGCACATTAAATACTTAAACATTATTGAAAAATACACTGCCTACAGTAGAAGTTAAATTATTACTGTTAAAATAAACTAGATATTGTCAAAGGGGCATAATTCATTTGCACATGAATCATGCACTTAATACCACACATGATGAAATACTATCACATTTGCATTTCGAAGTCTAAAACTGTGCAATGAATTTCAGAACCTTAAGGAACTGAGAGAAAGATAAAATCTGTTGCTTATAGATTTCAGGGAAAACAGACACTACGTGACCACGTCATGACAAATCTAGCTGCAAGTACCATGCTCAAAGAATCAAATGTGCAGTGCAACTGGAAAGTAAACACATTACACTGATCATTTGACTACTAATTTTCCTAACAGAATGTTACTACCCATTTTTTAGCTTTATTTCCAAAATTTTCTTCGGAATGTTTTGAACTTTTCAATTACAAAACCTAAGCTGAAAACAGACTCTTAAAAGAGCTGAAGTCTGCAATTAGACTAATAGCTGACAGAACGTACAGGACAGAAACCATGACAATTTACAGATGTGAAAAATGCCACTATGGGAAAAACTATGAGTTGATTTTTCTTAGTTCAACTTTAAACCTGCCTACAGGCCTGGTATTGTTGTAAAAGAATTTATCCTAGGGTAAGAGGGCAGCATAGTTTATGACAACAATCTACCTAAAAACTCATTAAAGTCTTTTCTCTTGGAGTGACATGCATTATCAGCAAAGATTAATCTGATGAGTCTTTAGGTGAGCTCCATTTTTAAAAATGCAATAACAGAGGGCTTTGTTGTCATCTGATGAAAATCAATTAGAGTAGGTAAGGCCACAAGGAAAACTAACATCACTCATCACCAGCCCCCCGGCAGCTGAAATGATTTGTCTTCCAAGCTTGGGTGATCAGGAGCTGTAGTAATATCACAGGGAAATTAATTTAGTTTCTATATTCTAGACCCACTTTCCTTGTTCTGGAGGACCTATACACAAATTACTTTTAATCAAGGTTGATGTGTTATTAATACCAAGGAGGATCTTTGAAGAATCATTTTTTTTAAACTGACTTAACACATCTTTCATCTGTATTTTGTACATAAACAGAAGGTTACTTGTATTACCCTTACCGTCCAGATTCTTTGTCCACTACAAGGCACTGCACAGGATGTCGGAGACAATAGATACCACCAAATACAGCACACAGCCTAGAAACAGATTAGGAAAAAATAAAGGTTACTCCTGTCATGACTAATTGTAATCAACGCATGTTTCATAAGCAGCGCAAAGTACTGGTCACGCTGTAGTACATTTTTAATGACACGTCTTAACCTCTGAATCTGACAATCAAAAAATAATAATAAAAAAAGCACATCCTATAGTTTCTGTAAAGGATATGTTGTTAAATTTTTTCTGCATTAGCATTTATCTTAGTCACCTAAATTGTTACATTAGCTTGAGCACTCATTCTCTGTTACCATCTTCAGTCATTCAGACGGAAAAGTACCTATTTACTGAAAACGTGTAGAACACTTTCTGATACTGTGACCACACTACCTTGGCACATGGTGTAGATGAGAACGTAAGAATGCACGATAACCATACCAACCTCCTACTAGGATTCCAAGTGTGATTCAGAATTTATTTCTCTACTCCTACAAAACATACTGTGGGAAATTCCTTTACTACAAGCAGCTCAAATTGAGGGCATTGAGAAGGGCCCCAACAGAATGAAGACTTCTTAAAATCTGAAGATGGCCTTTCACAAACAGTAATTCTTCCAGGTTCTGCTATGATACAGTTGCTTAAGATATTCGGTGCAGAGACCGAAAACAAAAAAAAATTCCTAAACAAAAAAAGGAACGAGCTTCACAGGTCAGTTTTTCAAAAGCTAAAAAATACCAAGCCATTTCACAGTTTTCCACTTACAAACAAAATCCAATACCTAACCCAGAGAAAATTATGCCACCCAAACATAAAGCCAGTATTGCAACTCATTTGGTTTTAAATTCTAAGGAGACACAGAATTTGAAGAAACTAGATTATTACATTTAAAGAATAAGGCCCCCACGTGAAGTCAGCCCACTGCAAAATTTCATCACTAGCCAGGCTGTTTCATCAGCCCCTTTTAGGTATCTCTGACTCAAACTCTTCATCAGATGAATCTGTCCCATGCACAAAGTCTGAAACTGCTCCAGATGAATCTGTCCCATGCACAAAGTCTGAAACTGCTCTCCCGTAAACCTACCCAGTAAAAGTTCAGCTGGTCTGCTGATAAATGCGGTCCCATCTTAATCCCCACATCCTAACTTTCCGTATCTGCCAAACCCCAGGCTTAATCCCTGGGGATTACTTTTCTGTTGATGTCACACACAAGGTCAATTAATTAAAAAAACCTGAAAGTTTAGTTTCTGCAAGTGATGCCTAAAATTTTTACTGGACCCACATTAACATTGAAATAACTAGTGATATCGCTACATTTAACATTTTTTTTACTTCTTGCTCCTGAACAGTTTTAACATTAGCCCGCACTTTAAAATGCTCTCAAGCAAATATAAACTACCAATAATCTTTTTGCTATACTTAAAAAAATCCTACTCTTAAAACTTTCTGTGAGAGCATCACAATGCAGAGAAATTCATGATCTTACAGAAACAGGATACGCGTCAGGGATCCTCAAAGACAAAGCTGTGAATTAAGATAAACTTCAGTCAGTTTTTTGTTTACAGTGCATTATTTCAGAGGTATTCTTATTATAAGAATAATACAAAATGAAGAGGATAGAGTTCTCTAGAACCTGGTGCAAGAAAAGGTAAACCAGTGAGAACACTTTCAAAAAATATTCTTAAAATTATGTTAAAAAATAAATAGTATTTCTCTTGAAAACTTCCAGTCAGCATGGAGATCACTTAGTGGAAAAAGGCAAAAAAAAAAGATGTGTCTGAACCCTTACATTACAATTGCAAGTTTGGACTGTATGCAACGTCTGGTCTATTATGGGAATCTTTAATGTTTTTATTTATTTATTTATTTACTTATTTAGGAACTTGCAGTGGTTCATTCAGATCAATTAGCTATTAGTGATCTCTTCTCATGTATGCTGAAGAGAAAGATCAAACATAATCTGCATACTGACATAAACTGCATATCCTTTTCTCAGAACTGCTCTGTAAGAGAGAACTGTCAAATGCTATCCAACGAAATTTGACAATTCTTCCTTTCTTTTACAAGTTAAATACATCTGTGTTCTTCTTGTGGTCCCCATTATTCAAAAGTAAATAGCTTCTTAGAAGTAAATCATTAACCAGCCTGTAGCACATCCAATACAGTGACACACTGTTCCATTGTACCCTGTTGGAGAAGGACATTGAGTTTTCTGAGTTCCCGTGATTCACCTGAGCTTCGGTGTGACCCAGCCATCTGATGTTCAGCTCACAGATGGAAGGACAGAGCTGAAACTGGGAGAGCATAAAAATTAAAAATTACACCTGCTATTCCATTAATAGAGTCTGCCTAGGTATTGTATTTAAAATAAGAATGTGTAATTTTATTTCTCTTTTAGTAGAGTATACATGGTAAGTTAACAGATTCATGTGACTACATTTCTAATACCCGCCCAGCATGAGCTAGGCATCAGACTAGCTAAAGCAAGCAGTATGAGAAAGGCAGGCTGGTTTGGTGGAATATCGTTCTCCCAGATTTCTGGGATGACAGCAGGATTTTCCTACAGGTTTTTTTGGTTTGGTTTTGGTTTTCTTATTGATTATTTTATTTTGAAGTTAAAGACCTTCAGGTATCGCTTCATCAGTGACCAACTTGAAAAGAAAACTTTCATTTTGCACACCTGACTTCTTAAAATGGAATCCATATTGGCATTCAAGTGTCTTACCAGGTAGTTCGAAGACAGTGCAACAGTACCTTCTAAACTGCATGGATGGTGAAGCATGACAAAAGGCTTAAGTGCGTTACCAGCTCACATCACTTCTGAGTCGTGCTCCAAAAAGTTACACTCTAAGGAAATGTCAGCAGTATCACCTACTACCGGCTGAATTGGAAAATCCAGTCCCCCAGAAATACCTCTTCTACCCTGCAAAAGCAGGGAGAATATACACCATGTTGAATCCCAACCCTGGTTGTCTGGAGATTGTTGAAGATGACACAAAGGTTAAACATCCACTGAAGAGTTATTATAGAGCCTTGAGCTACAGCCTTATTATCTCTAATGCTGCAATCAATGGCTTCTTGCCTGACAAAGCATGTATTAGGATCTTTTGAACCAACTCGGATGAATTTATTTCATATGTTGTATATAAGAACAGCACTATTAACTTAACTGGAACTAAGATTTCTTTGTTAAAAACTATAAATTATATTTTTCCTTTGACTTCAACCACAGTCAAGGGCTTTTTGATAGATGCACTTTATTTTTCTAGCACGCTTCCAAAGAACTTTGCTGCTTGGCTGCGCAAAAACGTGCATTATTTATTTTCAAGACTAGCCTGCTATCCACTGGAGGAGGGCATGACCTGCTTTCACAGTAGGCCAGAAGAAAACTTCTCTTTTTAAATGAAAATGGAAAAGATTTTTGATTGTGTTGTGTTAAACAATTTCAAAAAGCCAAAATACTTATTAAAACAGCCTAGCATGAAAAATTACATGATTAGGAGGAACTTGCCAAAATGATTTAAATATAGAAATTGAAATATTAAACTAAATGGCACCCCAATAATTTATGACAGAGTAAAATCATTGTGCTAACATTACTTTTGTACAATAGGCTACTTAAGATGATTTGACTGTACTTCAAGTACAAGGCAACTCTTTGATACCATTAACCCTAAATGAAAGACATTTAAACTGATATTACTCTTAATTAACTGGCAACTGCCTACACCAATAATTCAAGTTTTGCTGAAAGACAGCAACAACACTGTACTCAACTTCAACTCTGCCCTGGTGACATCAAATCATATTACAGCTAAATTAAGAGTTGTGAAAATTTTTGGCCTAGTAGCCCTCCATCATACGCAGCCTTTAAAATGCCATTTCAGTTCCCATCAAGGCAGGAATCAGCAGTTGTGATTTTTAATACAGCTGTGAAACAATAGGACATATTAAAGGCTGAATTTTTGACAGCATATTCATGATGATTTATGAGTTTGTATATAATTTGATTATTCTATTAATTTTACTGATTACTGATTCAGCTAATACAGTGAAGGTCACTTACAAAATATATCTTCATTACATTTCACAGAAGTAACTGCCTCCAACTAGGTGTTTTCTTTAATTAAACACTAATGTAACAAGAGAGAAAATAGGCTTCAGGGTTGCTGCGTCTGTTGATACAAGAGGAGTTTATTGTTTTGATGTAATGCTCTCTGATATTAATTGAACAAAAATAGAATGTCTCTCCATCTGACATCCTGATTTTCAACACAGAGATACCAGGCACCCTTACATTACAGACTTACCCTTAGTTCATTCTGAAACTACACAGAATTGGAGAACCATATCACACAGTTTCAAACCAAAAAAGTAAGTTTTATTTCTAGCATACAGTTTGTCTTCTACTTTCTAAAATGGATGGAGCAATTAAAGAAATTAGTATTTTTCTCCCCAACTGTACAGTCTTCTGTAGTAAAAAGTATTTGCTTTTCTCCTTAAAGATTAATCCTTCATGTACAGCACAGCAAGGTTTGCAGAAAGATCAAAGAAAAACATGTCAAGTGCTGAATTAATGAATTGTTTTATTTCCATTTATTTTTCCACACAGAGCAGGCTGTCACCTGGTTCTTACGTTAAGCTCTGTTTCCTGAAAGGTCCCTAGAACTTCAGCATTTCCTACAGTATTGTTGTATGTTCTAAAAACACTGACAAGCAGAATACAGACAATCAAATCAATAAAATGGCTACAGAAAAAAAAACCTAGGTAGTTAATTTTCCCAACAGAGTTCCCATAAAAAAAGTCAAACCTCAGCATGTGCACCTGGATAAAGACAAAAAAACCCCACCCAAAAAACCAAGGAGCAGCACCAAAGAAATAAAGATGATGATAATTAACCAGAACTGTCCTGGTATTTGGAGAGCTATTGGAAAGGATAATATGTATAATAAATACTTAAAGAAGCAAATCAGGAGTCAAATATTTTGACTTATTCTTGGAGACTGCATTTGGCGCTTCTGTGAAATGTAAAAAAGGTCCTGAAAAGTTACAGAAATCAGCTTAGTTTCTAAATCCAATTAGCAAAATTACGGTTTTAAAACCATCAGAAAGTTCTTGCACAGTTATTAACTGGAATTTAGTTAACTTGCAAATAATATTTCACAGGAGTCACAATTGTGATGCCTATACTCATACAGCAAGATCATTTCTTTCACCAGATCCTCACTTCTGTCCTAGCATGGCAGAACAGAAGGGCTGCGACTGGCTAAACAGAAGCCCCGTGACTGCGAAATGCTGCAGAAAGGGCTGCTCTAATGGCCGAGCTCCCAACCCACACAGTGGTGGAGCTGGGAGAACAAGGACTTCTGCTTATTTCAGTGTCAGCGAAGTCTTTTCATGGAGAAAGACACAGCAGGCAGGAACAGAGACAGCCCACGGAGGAAGTGCCACAGCTGAGAGAGGGGATGATGGAAAAGAAAAAAAAAGTAGCTCAATCAAGTATCATTTTATAGCAGATTTCATATTTTTTTCTAGGGATTTAAAACCCAGCTTTAATTTTAAAACTAAGAAATCGCTCATTTCTCTTGTATGAAATTTAGACAGCTACATGTAGAAATATACATTCACATACTGTGAAGAATTCTAGTAGAGCATATAGTATGTGACAGTAACATAGGTGACAAGATAAAAACTGGTGTACTTGATTTTGTTTAGAGCACTAAACTCAAGAATCTGGGTAATAAACCTACTTACCACTTACCTCAACATGCATTAGACCCTCTCTGCAATTTTTCAATAATTACAAAATAGGGATAATTTAAATCTATTTCATCAGAATCTGGCAAGGATTAATACTTACTATTATTATCTGAATGGCCAAATCTGCAGTGAAGTGCAACTATTTCAAGACTTTTAACATCTGAGTTCCTATTAAGTGATATGCAAGTTTAGGGGTTTGGTAAGTCAATGCTGCCTTTTATAGGCTCAAGATTCCAGTTCTGTTTTCTGAAACTCAAATGTTAGAACACATTGCAATAAAAACCTTAGCTCATCATACATTTTTACGTTCCTAGACTTCCAGTGTCGTTTCATGCACGTCTAGATTTATTAAGGTGTTTCTAAAACCTGAGAAACTTCTGTTGACAAAAATAAGACCATGTTTAAACTCTTAACAAGTTTAAGCTAGTGCTAGTTTAAGCACTTAATCTGTTAGCAATTTAAGCACCTACAGCATTAGCAAGCCAATTACTAACACAAGAGCCATGTTACTACAACTCTTGTAGAAGAGTTGTTTAGAGAGTCTAAGTGGTGGAAAAGTAGCTTAGTTGTATTGATTAATACATTCTCAAATAAAAAAATGAAAGAGACCAGTTTATTAATAATGCACTTGAAAGTCATTAACACCACAGAAATTTTCTGTAGATACGCACACTTGTTAGCCATCCTCCTCTACAAGCATTCAACTACAAAACTAATTTCCCATCTTCCACATTTAGAACAGAACAAAAATCCTTGTTTAAGAAATACTGAAGTTGCACAAATATGATAACAGCAAAAATAAAAGTGCCAACACATATGTGCATGGTATTTTACAAAAAAATTGCTTTAAAATAGCAGCTGCTTTATGCCATTTCTGAAGCAGAAGTCTACTTCTGAAGTACAGCACTGACTGTGAACAGAAGAGTTCTGGTTCAACCCCACCCTCACCTGGGCTTCAGCAACGCAGCCCATTCAGCCTCTGCCTGCCTGAAGCGTTCCGCAGGCTGTTCTACTGCACACAGCTGCTGATTCAGCAGATGCGACATTCTCTTTTTTGTTATATATCCTTACTTTTTGTAGAAGGAAAATTTGTAGAAGTAATATCTGATAGATTAGACCTGCAATCTGTGAGACAGCGTACAACAACTTCAGCTTCCTGTAGGCTCCTACTGCCGGTGAGTAAGGAAAAAAGATGCTAACTTCATGGGAAGCACACAGGGATCATACGCCCTTGAGAAAAACCCTCTCTACAACAGGAAATAAAAGAACCTCTGCAGCGAAAAAAAAGAGAAGACATTTCACATAGGATTTTGAAAGCAAATGTTTTTGCAGAAGATTAACCTAATTTCTTGGTTTATGAGAAAAAAATATTAAATGTGACATCCTACAACTTGGAACACTTAAGAGGGTGAAAACGTATCTGTGCAAGAAGTAGGTCTTCCAATGCTCACGAGGAAGAAAAACTCAAGCGTGACCACAAACTCCTGATGACTAGATTACTTCCTGGTAACAGGTCTCTTGACCAAATAAATGGGGGGGAGGGGATCAGATTTCTGTCAAACTTCAGATTTGCTCTCTTGAACACAACTGCTCTATCCAGAAGAAAGTGTGTGGTGTTTTGTTTGTTCATTGGTTGTTTGTTTTTTTTTAAATAAACAGTTCGGGATTTAGCCTTCTTGAATAAAGTATTTAGAAAGAACGATAAATTTGCTTTAAAGCTTACCAAATCAACCTAACAAGTTATTCATAAGAAAATCTCAGGAGAAGTGAAAATGAAGAACATATTAGCAAACATAACTCATAAAGAATTATGAAAATTTATTTGAGTAAAAGCATAGCCAGAAAACGTCCCATAGAGCTATCCAGGGAAAAGTACTGTTGCTTGTTGAAGCAACAAGTGATATAAGTTCTGTTTTAGAATAAATTTATCGTGCTTCCAGAAACTGCAAAGTAAATCCAAACACTATGCAAAGATGATGACTGATGTGATAACATATGAGGCTACTGTCTTCTCAGCAAAATTCAAAATTTGAGGTAAAAAATTTGAGACTAGGTCTAAAATAAGTAGTTCCAGAGCCATGAAGTTTTATCAAGATTGTGAATCACAATGTAAAAAGTGCCGTTTCTTAAAATAATGATATTGTTAATCCTAAATAGTTTGTTCAACACATTTACTTAGTACACTTGCATCTTGCTTTACAAAATGATATAGAAACAGATCTCAAAGTGAAGTTGCTAGAAAATTAACTTGCACTTCAGTTGTATGGTGTATTCTCAGCTGAGTTTTGGGCAAAGACCTGAAATGAACTAGAGGATAAACATCACATTTAACCATACTGTAGCTGTACTAGCATGGCTGCTTAAGGAAAGTTTACCAGGATTTGAAAGAAAAGTTGTTTCATACTGGTTTATTAAATGGGAGAATCATACAAGTATTTCTCAAGGATACTGCAATTAACACTGCTTTGCAGTGAATCTAGGTTAAGAATCATTCTCTGGGATGCTAAACTCAAAACCCCCAGGTAATTTACATGAAAGTAAGGTGAAGATCCATCAGACAACATATTCCAGTACTTAAGTAGCAAGTGTCCTAGAAATTACACCTAAAGCACTGTGGAAATTAGAAGAAATTACTACATAGCAGGAGGGGAATAAAGGAAAAAAAAATAAAAAAGAAAACCAAAACCCAAAAGAAGTTCAGTGTATTCCACACTACTGTGATGGCAGTTAACTACAAATGCATTCTGAAGACTGATGTCTATGGAACGTGGAAGTACGAGACCTCCCTGCTCTAAGTTCTATCGACCTCGCAAGAGATGAAGCTGTTCCTCCCACAAGGTCGTTCAGCTGCAATTATACAACAATTCTACTGTCAAAGAGGAGCTTGGAAGATTAGGACCGTAGGGCAGAGACACAAAAATGAGTGACTAGAAACCAGTCACTAAGCATTAGCTCATCTATAAAACCCATTTATGTGTTCTCTGCCTCCAGAAAAGACATAAAAATTCCAGTTATCTTAACCCACAATGAAATTCAAGGACTATTTTACTAATTCAGTAATGTTTTGGAAGCTACCTCTCTCTTTCTTCTACTTTAATGAAAAAAGACTCTGCTAAATTACATTTGCATGGACATCCCAGATCTGCTCCAATAATAAACATTCATATCATTTCCATGGATCTTCTGGTAAAACTGTAACATATTTGCATGCCTGAGTCATAATTCTCAGGAAGAATATGTAAACCAGAATCTGCACATCCCCACACAAGCAGAGAGTAATTTACTTGTGAAGAGACTGTTAAGAGGTAATACCAAATAATGTATGAGATATACTTCCTTCTATTATTATAATCATCTTAATTATTAAAGCAAATAATTACTGAAATACCATCTCATTACAGCATTTATACTTCATGCTTTTAAGTTCCAAATATGCTTGTAAAATGAACCATGAATGACCAAGAATGAGAGTAGGATAATGTAAGTTATTTTCAGCCTTTTTTAATATGTAGTGCTATGTTTATTTTTCCTATACCAGAGGGTATAGTCTAACCCCTATAATACAATTTCTTGACTGAAAACTTTCCCATCCCTACTTAGGGACCTGAATTCAATATACTTTGACAACATTTGTATGATTCAGAGTATCCCATGTGATACATTCTAACAGTTGAAGGCCTTCACAAGGTATAAACTTCTGAAGAATGCTGTGTTTCTCAACAGTGAAATAATGAGCAGAAAAGATCTCATAATGGTAAATATTTTTTTAAACAAAGAACTGACAAACATCTCACTGAAAATATAAGATCTATAATGGGAAGGTATTTTCCATGTTTCATACACTTAGAATGTATTTCACAACAAAGCTTAGTTCCAAATTAAAAGTCTTTCCCTGTCAAATTCTGAGAAATAATGTGGGCAAGGACACAAAAGCATTCCATAGCTTTATTAACGACAATGCTCACTGATCTGTGAATAACCTGAAAAAAATGAAGATTATTGAGTTACTTTACCAATCTATCCATCCATCACTAGAGAACAGGTCTCAGAATGATGGATTATCTCACTTCCCTGATGTTTATCCCAAGAAAGAGTTTCTCCTTAGAGGGAAAAACAAACAACTGATCCTACAAACAGTTATGCTAACTAAGCTTGCCCATTTTGCATTCATCTGCCAACACAGTGAAAAGAAATATATTGTTTGTCTTAAGATCCAAACTACATAAAAAAGTTTTATTATTTCACTGAAATGCAAGTGAAAACAATTAAGAAGAAAGCAGCATTGCAGCTACTCTTACCATTCAGTCTTTTAGTAAAAAACAGGTAATACAGCAAGCTGTAGGTAATTTCAGATTAAATTTTCAGGTCCAAAGAAATGGAATAATCCTAAGTGATAAAATATATATCTGTCAATATGAAAATTATGTATTTTAAAATGTAACACTGAAGTAATAACTCAGATACAGCCTATGTTTTTTAAATCACCTATAATTCTTTCACACTTGCACCAAATTGCACATATACTAAGACTCATATCTGTCATATCTGATTGTCACAAGGAATTAACATTGCTTGAATTTCTCATTAATATGCCAAATCATACAATTAACATACAGAAAAGTCATGCATATTGCTTACATATGGAGACATGATACTCATGCATAGACTCAAATGAAAAATATGTTGCACTGAATTATTAATTTATCAATTCTAAGTGCTTCTTGCAGTCATGCTTCCTGGAGTCCAGTCTTGATTTCAGAACACTAAAACCTTCCTACAGATTATAACAGGGACATAACTGGAAATGTTTAAGTACCTGAGACTACCTCAGAAGCTTCAAAATCTGCAGCAGGTAATAGCTCAAATATAAGGATAAAAATTATTCATTTTTGAAATATATACAGGAACCTTCCAAATCAATCACACAATCCTCATATCTCAGCCTGAACTCTTAATCTTCTTGTAAATATAGGGACTGAAAGAGATGAACCGTCTTAATCAGATCTTTCCACCATCACAAAATTACTACTGTCATTGTCACAAAATGACTAATTTCAGCTAGAATCTGTAACAACTACTAAAAAAAAAGTTAAATTGCCCACCGAATACATACACAATGTAAAAGTTCATAACCTATTTATAGGAAATATAAGTCATTAACTGGCTACCCATAAAAGTCAGTGAATCACTAATTCCTATGACAAAGCATTCTACCGCCTCGGAACCTACTGCCACAACCACATCTGTTAATTATTGGATGACTTAACAAAGAGAAAAAAAGACACTATGTGTAACCCCCTAGAACATTTATGAGAAGGCTGACGGTGTATGTTCCCCAATTCCCTCTAAAATTTCAAGTGGGAAAAAAATGCACTATTACTTTTCAAAAACTCTTGTTTCCATTTGGATGTTTGTATTTGCAAGAGTCCATAAAAAAAGAATCTGAAGCCAAACTGAAGAGAAACTATGCACAGTCTCCCCCAAAATTCAGTGTGCTCACAAAGCAAGCACTGGAAAACATCACCAAAGTGAGGCCCCAACCTACAAGTGACTTCTCAGCTGTCATTCATTAACCAACACTGGTCATGGGTGAAGAGATGCATAACTGAAAGCTTCCACAAAGATTTCCCTGCAAAGGAAAACTGAAAATAAGAGGCATGTTTCACTGAGGTGAACCAAGTGAACTATATGAAACAATATTTGAAAAACAGCACTTGCAAACACTTCTCAAAACCATAAAAACCTCCAGTTTTTACTTCTGAAAACTGCAAAGGAGATTCCAGTTACAAAAGAGGAATTTTGTACAACATGCAAAAGCAAATACGTGCTTGTATTTGACAGCTACTTCAGATTTTTAAGTCAAGTATCTTCTTTTCCCGGTTACAAAGGAAATTTGGAAGCTGATAATTTTAACATTAACCTCCTACATCAGAAAATATTTGGGCTATTTCCTAATATTTTCTAAAACAAGACCAAAACATCAAAATCACAGTAAACATTGTAAATGCTGCATCACAGGGACTTTATAGTTTACAATGGTGCCCAATTACAGTTTTTCTTTAGTAACATTTTTCAAGAAAACAAAAGCTGTATTACAGATTTGCCACCTACATGCTAACAGCAAACTGCAAAGTATCTATTGATTTCCCTCGCTGCCTTACTTATTGAAGTTTTGGCATCTTATGTTCACCATATCGAATGTAAAGGCTGCTTTGATTTTCCTCAAGAATGAGATATTACTATATTTATTTTTACTAAACTTAACACTACTACTACTTCACTAGAAAGTAAGAGACATAACATTTTATACTAAGAAGTCTGAACCAAAGGAAGCTGTTATACAGGCCAGTAAAGTTTTGCTGCTTGTCAGCTCAGCACAGCGTGAGGCTTCCAATGACCTTCCTTGTACCACGAATCCAATTTATGGAGACAGAAATCTCACATCTGTAGCTCGACATATTGGGAGGTACATTACAGCGATATAAAAGTTTAATTTTCTCTCCTAAACCATACCTGTTTAAACCAATAAAGAACTAACACCGCTTTTACTCACTCAAGTGTCGTCAGTAGTTATAAAACGTTGTACTGTTTATGCAGAATTCATTTAGAATGCAAGGATGTGACTTACAAATGTCTTTGACTCATTCACATAAATATGCATGCATGCCATTTATAACAGTAGCCTTGATGAGAACACACAGTGTAACTGGCTGCGAGAAACGCTTAAGAGGTTTACATTAAAACAGAATATAGAACAGTGGTTAGAAATCACAGAACAGGTGACACCTTACTCTGATAACCTGGTGATAAAAACTGTAGGGTATGATGTATAGGTTGTGGCATTACTTTACTATACAGTCTGAACAGAACCGCTCAGTTTTAACAGGGCATAATATCCAAGGCAGACCACATATAAAACCTGATTAATCTCCAAAAAACCTAAAATTGCCTCCTAAATTGTTTATTTAGAAACAAAGACATCCAGACTTTATTTTCTATTAGAATGGTTGTAATACAAACCTTTTAAAAGTATGATTACTTCTTGGGATGTTAGAGTAATTTGTTTCAACTATTATAATACTGTCTTTATTTTAACACTTACAATTCAGCAAGAAACGCTTAAAATGTAACAATTAATGGACATCAATAAAAAGTTCTGGCCATCTGAGGAATTCCTGTGAGCACAGAATGATTTTCTGGTAAGAATATTTATAAGACTTCTAGACACCATTCCTACTAACTCTTGAAATAGACTGCTGTTACAGACCACAAAATCGCATGAGCTGGCTAATAAACAAAATAAAGCCAAAGGGCTTTCAAGAATGTGAGAAAAATTAGATTGAGAAGAAACTACAGTGGGAAAAAAAGTAACTACCATTCTACTTACAGCTTTAATTATTGAATATACTTTTTCCCCCAGGTACTTGAAGCCAAAGATCTAACCACAAAACTTGTGCTACTCTAAATGGCTCTGATAATATTTGGATTTTTCAATCTGTTGGTCACGTACCGACATCTGTACAAATACAGTTTAAGGTACAGATGAAAGGCTATTGACAAAAGATGTTACCGAATAACATCTCTATTCAATGTAGTACAGAACAATGCCTAGTTGTCTAATGAACTCATTGAAACATTAGGTAACATACACATATACATCATACAGGACAATTCCACATGGCCTTCATTAGTTGCTAAGGCCAAATAAGACCTTCCACAGTACGACCAGCTGCTGGTGCCAACCAGCTACTTTATAGATGCCTTCCACAAATTATGACAACTATTCCAGAATGTTTCTATCTACATACAACTGCATCCACCCTACACACTGCCAAATGGGCTCAGGTTGCTAAGGCCATTCTTCCAGCAGTAACTTAAGTACCATTACAGAGAAGAAAACCAGAGTCTATCATACAGACAAGACAGGAAGATAATCATAGATTCATCACCATAGAATGGTTTGGGTTGGAAGGGACCTCACAGACCATCCAGTTCCAAACCCCCTGCCAGGGGCAGGGACACCTCCCACCAGCCCAGGTTGCCCCCAGCCCTGTCCAGCCTGGCCCTGAGCACCCCCCAGGGATGGGGCACCCACTCTGGGCAACTTGTTCCGGTGCCTCACAACCATCACAGTAAAGAATTTCTTCCTAGTATCTAATCTAAATCTAGTGTCTCTCAGTTATAGCGTGCTGTAAACCAGAATTTCTTAATAGTAGCACACTAATAAAAAGCAGAACTTGTCTACCAACCAAGAACAAAGCAGGTAAGATTTTGCACCGATTATTTAAATGAACGATAAACAAATACATCACTCATAACAAAATGGCCTCACCATGTAATACTGCTTTTTTAAATAAAGCTAATGTTTACTTCAGACCAACAGGTTACTACATTATAAACCCACATAGAGCAGATGGAAAGGCTGCTTGCCAGCAAAAGAAATGATTAAAAAAAACCCTCAGCCTTTTAAAAGCCAGTTGAACTGTTGGAAACAACTGAAAATTAAAACCGCCCACCCTCTGCACATGTATTCTTGATGGTCCCCAAAAGCATCCATCAACAGCTCCTCTGCTAGAACCACAATCCCTTGCACACCTCAGGAGTCATGCTAAAGACTACATTATCATTGCACATAGTTCAAGTAAAGGGGATGAAGTGGATGTTGTTTTATCCTGGAATCAATAGGGTTTTTTTGTTTTAATTACTTTCTAGGGCTCAAGTAGTAGAGAACATATGGCAGCTGTTTAAGAGGTTAGAATGTAAAACTGCAGTCTGTATACGGCTCAGTGTGAGAGGGCTTCATAGTCTTTTCTGCTGTACAAGTCACAAGTGGAAGCTTGTGGTCTATACAGATTTACAAAATGATGCCAAGAGAATAAGGACATGATTTCACATCAGTTGCGCTGTTTGTGTAAGTCTATGATGTAAAAAAAGGTGAAAGAATTATGTATTTTTTCATTCATTTCATAAAAGGCACAATTCTTCTTCTTTCAGAAAAATCCAGTTCATTATTAAGTATCTACCCATGAATGGCAGATGCACTCTCAACATTAATCAGTAACACATTGAAAACATACATCACCCTGTAACTTCCGGAAGAGTAAAACACAGATCTTCTTAATCTACCAAAATACAGTCGTCATCCTTTTGGAAAGACATCACCCCAAGTCTCCTCTGACAGTTTTAAAAAGGGATAGCTACAAGTAAGTTAAATTATCCTTCCAGTTTCCTAGTACTTCCTACCACAGGCACCCACTACAACAGCCAGCTGTTACAAGCTCCATTTGTCATACAATGAAAATTGTTTCAAACTATTAGAGGAGCATAATTTCCAACATTTTTCTTCTTTTTTTTCCTTTTCTTGTGGGGTGGGTGGGGGCGGGTGGGGAGGAGGATTTCATAGCCAATGAAAATGTAAAGCGAGCAAAATCAAGATGCAATTGTTAACATGAAGATTCCTACTGAATGGTATCTATTAGCATTAGGTTACCAACGATTTTATTTTTGGAGGACACTATTAGAACAGTGAAGCTCACCTGCAGAAGCACTGCGGGATCTCTCCTTGACCATACAGAGGAAACAAAAATGGTGTATTGCCATAGCGGCCAAGGCACTGAAGAAATTTTTTTGTTGCCTGAAGACCCTCAAGAACGCTGCAGTCAGTCTCCGAAACCATTGCAATAGAGTGAAGAATGAAGTGCTGCAAGCTGGGTGTTAACTTTCGTGTTCTTAAGAACTGAGCAAATGTACTGTTCTCATACTCTGAGGAAAAAATAAATTTAGGTAAAGGGTATAGTATAACATTTGTATCTTCTCATACACTTTAACTTAAACACTTTTGTATTTAAACAAAAGGAAATGAGTTTTTCAAGAAACGTCTTGCTGAAAATGGATAATCTAAATCAATGAAAGTTTAAAAATGTAGTCCCAGAAAGTGAGTTCTGAGAAGACAGAAATATCACTCCATTAAAATATTTCAAAATAATGCAAACCCCTTGTAATGGGTCTCCAACAGTCTAGAAGGCAACCTCTAAATATGGCCTCATCTCTTCATTGGTGGAATTGATCTAAACCCATTTCTCAAAGATGTGAGAAAAGTGAGCAACTGTGGACAAAAATCCTCAGAAGTGCCTTGGGACGCAGTTGCCTGTAAATTACCCCAAATGTTATACCTGAATGACAGCCATTCACGAACAGTACTGCTGCATCCATACTGGTATGGTAAGAGTGTATATGTATATGCAGCCAAGCCATTCACATGAAGTTTTAATCCAAAGATGAAAAGGTAAAATATTTAGTTCTAATTGATGACTTGCTCCAACAAGCAAGTATGGATCAGACACAAAGATCACAGGGATGAGGAAGCGTATCTCCCCTTTAAATTAATACTATTGCTGACACATTTTGAAACTGAAAGAAACACAAGCCTTTTTGAAGATGTTCAACACAAGTATCGTATGCCATGGATACATGTCTGAAAAATTCAGTTATCTTAACTAAATAAACTTTTTTCCAGGAAAAGACTGTATTTAAGCAGTATCATACTTTCACATTATTCAGAAATCTGCTTTTAAGCTTATTTCAGTCATGGATAAATTCATAGGTAATTCAGAAACACTTCCATGAATGGTGGGCTAGTCTTATCAAGTTATATATTCTATTCAAGATTCAACCACTGTTTTATTACAAATGTACCTTGCTATCCTGTGTGCAGCCATGCAGCAAGTCATAAAATCACAGGGTTTTTTTATCACGCTAAAAAAATTCTCAAGTTTTTCCTCACTTCAGACTTTTCACATAACTCCAAATTTTACAGAAAAAAGCTTAAAAAATTTTTACACTATCATGAACTCTCCCTATTAAAAGTCTGCCTTCCCACGAACGTAATGATCTCGCCGAGAGCAACTTTAAATTTCTGAAGTCTTTACATTAGACTAATCTAACTAAAATTATTCCCAATTACTTGCCAGGCTATTTTAAAAGGTAGGAACAAAATCTGTTTAACTATCTCTGCAAGTAAAATAAATTAATGTCATTTAGGTACATGAATCAATGGATTCATTTAAAATTGATGTGGCGTCTCCTTTTTTTACTTAATAAATTTTCTAAACACCACCTATATTCTCACGCTGAGCACCTCCATTTCTTCCAGTGGCAGCAAACCTGAAATTACTTGTAATCTATAAAACACTTCAGCCTAATGAGTTTTTTTCCCCTTCAGGATTTTCTGGAGTTCATTACAGACTCACTTTCTCCTAATCTTACAAGATTGTTTTCAGTACTGACCAATTGTCTCTTCACATGCTTAAAATATTTTTCTCTAACGGTTGTACCTAATCTAAGGGTCTTGTTTAAGTAATCAAACCAGTACGTCAACAATTATTTTTTTCTAACACTAGATTCTTTCAAAAATACTGCCTAGCCAAGCCACCATCAAACTACAAAAGCACCGATATATTTCAGTCTGAAACTTATGTCAATAGTTTTAACTATTTTTCTTCCCTCGTTATTTCTTTTTGACAGATTTTTCTTTTTTTTGGCTTGGTTTCCTTTCAGACTCCAAGAACTGAGAAGAACACTTCATCCTTTGTACCCTGAAGTACATAAACCTAAAGCACCTTTCTTCTGTTAGCCCATTTCCCTCTCTGACCTGATGCTCATTATTCTTTGCACATTGCAGCTCAAATCTATTCAGATTTTCTCTCGTTTAAATAAGCCAAGAGTTGAGAAAGGCACTTTGAACTAGCCCTCTAAAACTAAAAGGCATTAAATTACATTACTTTCAAAGCAAAAAAAAATTTCATTTTCTCTATTTCTGATTTTGTGGCAACATATTGTGAAGATTTACATATTATCCAAAACCCCAGAAAAATCAGATACATCACACCATGTTAAAAAATACCTGGGAGCGGGGACGAAACACCTAAAAATGTGCAACCATGTTGCAATATATAATTTTGCTGTTAAAGAAAAACTTAAATAATAAATGATGTGGGAACTAGAAGAGCATGTGCTTAAGTAGAAGAATTTAACATTGAAGTGAAAAGGTCATAAAAAGGTCAAAGCATACTTTGAAAAAGAATCCATAAAAATAAATTGCATGAAAACACAGGAGAGTTATCAACATTGTGCACAACTGAATGAACTCGTAAGAAGAGAGTGTACACTGTTCAACGAAACACTACCTTGGTATTCATCAGGGTGTTGTTCATAGTCCAAACAAAATGTCAAAAATTTCATTAGCATTCTCTTTTCCACCATACTGAGCTGTCTGCTGTTGAAGACATCTGCTCTAGAACAAGGTACCTGGAATATATTTTTTAATAATTTCAGATACTTTCCATACTCTGGATCTGAAAAGTATCAAGCAACATTACAGATTACCTAACAAATATTTTAAATTACTATTTTTATTATAGTTATTTTCTTACATATTTATTTCCATCATTTCCTATTATAACTATACTAAGTTACCAATTTTCCACAATAAAAATATTTTTAAATCTTTTTCAGCCTCTTCCCATTTTTATTTCCCTTCAATTTCCCTTGCACATCTTACTGCAGAGTTAATCAAAAGAGTTGCAATAATTAACTGTGCCAAAATCTTTTGTTGCCATTATCACACCAACGACATCTCTTCTAAGTAGCAGAGACACAAATCAAGCCTATCCTACAAATCTTAAAACCTAAACCCTACAATTCTTTAAGAATTAACTGCCAAGTCAACCATGGTCAAAATATTTGACATGAAGCAAAGATTTATGTCAATAACATACTGGAATGGACTTTCTTATTTTAGATTTTTTTTAAAATTATATGTAACACATAGAAACACCTTCTCATTCCAGAAATGAAATAAAAATCAGAATCTTAACGAAAAACACTAGCTTATTATTACAAAACTCTCAAGAAACCAATTTCAAGTTTCTTGACTTGAAAAAAATGGTATTAAACATACACAACACATTGTTTTACAATACCTGTTCTACTTTTCCTTCTCGAAAGGCAAGAATTCGTGTCGCATTTTTGAACTCCGCATATCTGCTAACATTTGACTTAATCAGAAGGTCAATTAACAGACCTCGGGAGTAAAGCAACTGCACAGTGAAGAAAAAGAGAAAACAGTGAGTAAAGAAAAAGTGCTTACACTGGAAGAAAACAGTGATACCAACAGTATTCATTTGTAAGGTGCTTTCTATAGCTATTTACAAGTACACACCGTGAAATAAAAACTGAAAAAAGAGCTTCAAGATGTAGTATGTGCAAAGTAATATTAACTGAATGGAAGAACCATACAAATGGAGGAGACAAAGCAGTGCACAGCAGAGAAAGGGAGAAGGTGTCAGCCTACTGCTCATTTAGTTTTATTAGTCTGGCAGTCATAGCCTGGGACAATTTTTTGCATTGTCATTGTGGATAATTTCTTGGTATTGTATGCTACATATCCTTGAACACCGTATTTTATAACCTTCATTTCCCAATATCGGTGAAGTACATGACGCTATCTGCGTAAATCATCACCAGCTGTTCCTTAAATTACCTGAAATGATAATGCCACATTTTCTAAATGTAAATTCCTTAAACATGCAGTTAAGATTCAGTCTTAATATTCTGTTATATTAATTTATATTCTGTCTACCTTTACTCTTTCTATAAGCTACAGATATATTATGTAATACTGAAGGGACAGAAATGTAACTACTAACTCAAGACATATGCCTGAACTGAAAAGCACTGGAGATTAGTTTAAACCTGCTTCAAGTCTTATGGCCTTGAGTAACAGAATTTGCACAATCACACAGGAATTTTCAAGATAAAGGCTTACTGGAACACCAACAAGGACACTGCGAGGAAGTCTGTCACAGTGCCAGAGAGAAACCAACACCAACTACTAGTCTTGCCCTGATGCCCACACTTCAGTCAGATTTTCTGGAATTCATTGCAATTAACACCATGTAACACAGTGGCACCAAAAAAGCATAAAAAGGATACAAAATAGCATTATCTGCTAAACCACTATACACTCACTATTGTTTTCATGATGTCATTCCAATGGTGCATGGAAGAGTTATGTACCTTTGGAACACAGAGACAGTATTTGGAATAGTGCATTTTGTACTGTCTCCACAAAGAATTTAATAAGTTATTGAGGAAAGGCTTTTTTTCCACCAGTTTCCAGAGGTTCGCAAAATCGTTTCGTGCAGAATATGAAAAATTCAGCATTCAACTTTGAAAACACTTCACTGTACTGCAGAATACACAGATAATCTAAAGCACAGAAGTTAAGAAAAATTTCCATTTAACTTGCATTTGCTTGGCCATATTCATATACTGTGAAGTATGTAAAAGGCAGATTTTACAGTTTAAACAGTATGACATTATGTCAGGTTCTCAGTAAAACGCCCACTAGTAGGAATTCAACACAATAACTCACTGTAGTCAGTGTATCTTATGGATTAACTAATCATTTTTTTTTCCAATATTACTACAATTCCGTGCTTTAGTCTGGGTATAGAGAGGAGAGATAATAAGTTTCACAGGAAACCCTAAAACCTAGGAAGCACTCCAACAGAAAATTATTTTTCATTTTAAAGACATCAAAGATCTAAATGTAGATTGATTTTTCCCTGCCTAAACATATAATTTTTTTAATGGTACTATTTTGCAAGTGCAATGTTGCAGGTATTACCATAAGTGCTAAATTTCAGGAATTTTATCCTTATGGACATAATTCTGAGCTATGTTTCATGGTCTCTTTGGTTATAAACAAACGCTAAAGAGCATATATGAAATAGCTCCTGTTTGTTTTAAGGCTACCAATTCTTGCTTACTTCTCAGGAGTGTCTTTTTTGCCTCAAAGATACTATGTCAGCCGTCCTCAACATTAATGATTTTTTTAAAATTTCAGTATTTTAAGCAAAATAAATGAACTTACATGAAAACAGTCATTCAGTTCCTACCTTGGAAACTAAATCAATATTAAACCTTCTGCCTTCTCTAACAATTTGGGAATATGTAATTTTCTTGTGTTCTTGGGCAGGAATTTCTGAGGGTGCAGCTTCAGTTTTTCCAAATTCCAAAGCGGACTCGCCTAAAGCCACACTGCGAGAACTTTCATTCTCAGAGGTTATTTCTGTATCGTTCCCTTCCACTGGACCTGCAGGCTCAGTGCCTGTAGCCTTTTCTGGTCCCTGGCTCTCAGGCTCCGGTACGGCACTCTCCGCTGCTGGGCACTCTTCCTCCAGTTCCTGAGCAACCCCCTCAGCACCAGAGGCTCCAAAGACAGGCAACTTTGTCAACGCACCAGCTTCTTCAACATCTTCAGCTGAATCCTGACTGATTAGAGACACAAGGGGAAGAAAGGGGGGGATGGGTTGGGGGAAGAAGTCTTTTAAAGGGTCTTAAAAATTTGTTTGAAGTTTTGAGACAGTGCCAGAATGGAAACCTCAAGTATTTCCAGGAAAAGCATTAGAATTTCTTTATTCTGGCCAAATCAGGTGTACCACCCACTACAGAATTCTGGTTCTTTGATTGCAAAGCTGTAATTCAAGTGAGGTATTTTTATTAAGCAGAAAAAGAAAACAACCAAAAATGTGGGTTCTTACTTTATACAGACTCAAAAGATGGAATGAGCTTATGATGAAAATCAAAACTCATGTGGGTGAAACACAATACACAGCTACATAAAAAAAGAAATACAATATTTTAAAACTGAAACAGTACAGCAATTTGATTAGGTTTTTCCTGTGGATTAAAAAAAAAAGCCCTTTGAAATTGAAATGCAAAAATGCACTACTAAAGTCATTAAGCTCAGATATTTTAAAAACCAAACTCATGGAAGAAAACAGAAGTGCTTTATACAACTGAGCCTACTTTGCCTCATACTCTCATAGCAAGTCTGTAAGAGAAGCACACAATTTTGACCTGAAGTTTAAGTAAAACTTTCAGATTACTTTTTCAACTCTGACCTTGCATTCTAATTAGCTCTTCTAGTAAAAGTCACACAGAATAAAGTTCCCTTACATAGCAATGTTATTTTTATGCAAGTGTTACAAATTTGTGCATAGCAGATGAAGGCAGCCAGTCCAAAGGAGGGACATAACCACAAGCTTAGTCTGTATAGTCCATTTGCTTTCCACAACACAATTTTTTAAAATTCCTCTTATAAAGCAGATCTCCACTTTTAATGTCATCTACTCTTTTTATCTTGAACTTCAATGACATTTACCTTAGAAACTGGTACTTTTGAACTTAGGATTTGAGTTTATACTACCAGCTGAGATGAATCAAATCAACGTCATTGTAAGTGAAAAAAGTTCAGCAGCAATTTCATACTATCTTTTTATCTTTATACTACAAGCCATTAATGCACTGAATAAACAATTTCATCTTGGCTGAAGACTAATGAACTATGATTTTAAATGTGACCTGCAAACATACAGTACAAAATTTCAGTAACTAACAGGATGGTTAAAATTCACTGAACAGCAAGCAATTACCCAGTATACATATAAAAAAACGCTCCCTTGCACATCTGTAGCCTTACAGACAGAAGCAGGGGGCAGGATAACGAAAACCCTGTATCCTTTAGAAGTTGCTCCTCACTTATGAACTCGGGGAGCTCACGTGGGCTCATGAAAATAAGAGTTTGGAATAGGTCTCTCAGCTTATGCACAGCCACCAGGAAGCGTTTATTCATGAATGGGGTAACATATTGCCCTGGGAAATACAGGAACTACTATAAGGAAGCACTAATGAAAGAGGTCTGTACATCTGTTTCTGTACATTAATTATGTCTTCTTGCTTCATACTGCAAGCATTAAATAACTATAAAATATCAAAGAAAGATAAGCGCTTTGTCAAATGTTCTTTAAAAAAAGCAATCTCTACTAAAAATACAAATGAAAGTCAAATTTTGGGGTTCTGTTCGGATGTTGGGGTATTTTTAGGAATTTGTAACACGGCATTTCTGAAAACTGCCAAAGCTATTGCCATTAATGCAGTAACTAAGAATGTAGCTTTTATTTAACCCATCCTAAAGTTTTTCGTAACACAAAAATTCAGAAGCAAGTTTTCTTTCAACCTTCAAAGCTCAATGACCAGTTCAATCTTCTATCAAACATACTTAGTACTTTCTAAATAAAAGTAAAATTTGGATTCAAAATACACTGTATTTTTTCTACATCACTCTGAAAAGCAGTATAACAAAAATGTTGTATTTACATATTTTAAATCTCTACTCAATTCCCATTAATGAATACATAAATCTGCATGATTTGCAGCTGTACACATTTTATAATGAAAGTCTAAAACCAGTATATAATCTAAATTCATGACATCCTTCCTATAGGAACAAACATCCCTGAATAATGCAAGAACTGTCTATAAAAATTACTCAAATTGAACTTCTGTACAGACAATTCTTCTCCTAATTCAGAAAAAAATAATACATCTGCAGACAAATTGTTGTGTAAATTTAGAATATTATCTTCCACCATTCATCAATTAATGGTACTAACAAAGGAATATCTTAAAATGAATGTGTCTTATTAATGCCTTGTAACAGCAACCCCTTCAGATAGGTCAAATGAAAAATTGCCAACCAGCTGGTTAATTTATTCAGCACAGGTGTTCACTATTTATTTTTCAGCCATTTGCCTTTTTTCAATACAGCTTGTTGTAGACACAGTATTCTTTCCCTTTGATGGATGCACTTTGTTCTAAGGCCATTCATTTCAGATTTGCACTGTGTATATTATACTGCTACCCAGCTGTTTATTCTTTCAAAATAAATGTTTAATGGTTACTTCATAGGAGTTATAAAAGTTATGCAAAAACAACAGAATCCAGCCAGAACGTGTAAATTGTCAGAAACACAATAATTGACTCTTTCAGAAGTTTTAAGTTACTTTGGAAAACTTTTTCTTTGCTAGGCTTATTAATCTTACCATTTTTCCTCGTAGGCTTTTGCATTTTTTTGGTGATAATCAAGAAAGACAGCGTTATACTGCCAGCCTAAGTTAAATGCTTGACAGCAGAATCTTCTACTTTGTCCTCACTCAAGTATTATGCTCACTTCCAGAAAGTGTGAAATCTCAGTGCTAGAGGACTAATTTTTGAGCCAACCTTCAGTCAGTGTTGCATCTTCTCAGGAAAATCGTATGCACAGTTAAGAGACAATGAAACCTTTAATCCAATTTAGTACTGATTCCGAACAATATTTATTATGCAACAGGATTCCAATTACAATATTCAACTGATACTGCTTTAAAAGAAGCATAACATTTTATCTGCATGACAGTCAAGCAGCCATTACTGTGCAATATAAAAGTTAGGAAAATTCTGAGTCTGTGACCTTCAGATTGTATTACTGTAATTCAAGCTGGTTTTTTCTCTTCCTACCCATGATGTTTACAGAGAGCAAGACATGTTTCTGTATTCGTATCTGTCAATGTTTCATTTAGCTGCCTATAATATTATCTAAGGGATTCAAGGTTAAACTTACATTAACTATCCCAGAGAACCTTTCAGGAATTCAGAAGAGTGTTCAGATCAGTGCAAAATCCAAAAGATAAAAATTATTAATAAGCACAAAGAAATAGTTCAGTTTTCAATTAAGGCCCATACAATTTCCATTCATTGTTACTATGCTTACGCACCGTTCAACGCTAGTGCTTCACAAGGTTACTTTCAGCTGTTCCTTGGGTTTTCAACATGGCATTGTGAAAAGCTTACCTTCTGCATGACTTATCTATAACAAGCTATCTTACTTCCATTTCAAAATCTAAACAAAAAAAGAAATTTGTATTCTGAACTTCTGCAGATGCAGATGTACCTCTATGAATAACTAACTAGAAGATATTTACCACGTATCAGTCCTAAGATGGCACGCTATTCTTCATGTGCATACGCAACAAATCTTCAGAAAAACATGTATTTCAAATTAAGCATGTATTTTTTGCACACTATATGTAAAGAGCTGAGTTACCTTACTTCAGAAACAGTACAAAGGTGATAGCCCCAAAAAGCTAACTTATTACGTTACCGGAGCCTTTGACCACGCATTTCCTTCTAAAGCATCATGGGTAAGCACTGCTTGGTGAGAAACTTAAATCCACTGAATATAAAAATGACAAAGCACTTTAGCACAATTAAATATTTTATAGTTACAGTACCACTGTCCATTTGTGTTCCTATTCTTGTGTATTTAGTTCATTTTACATGTACTTATGAATTTAATTTTTTACTATGAGAACAGCAGCTTTTAGCCAAATTAAGAATGGAAAAATTTAATATATGGCAATGCATAACTTCCTACTACTAATAATATCTAGAAACACACTTGTGTTTTCTGCTTAGAAGAAAATTATCAACTCACCAAGTTGGCCAACAAATTGCATTGCATCCCGATAAGGTCATTTAAGAAGCATCAGTTAGCTTCAATGAAGTGCAAGTGATTTCAATAAAAGCAAAAGGACATTAAGAACATTTCAGAGATCATGGTTACTTTTTGAAACAACATGCAATATGGCATCATGGTGAAATGCTTGACACTAAAAGTACAATATGATTATTCACCTCTGGGCATATAAAATTATTTTTGTATTTCTGTATTTATACTTACTCGCCAAAACAGAAATCTTCTACATGTTGAACAGTTTTATCCTTCTTGCTCAGAGGAATAGCTTCTTCATTCTCAAGGATCAGTTTTCTCCAATCTTCACATTCATCATTGGTATCTGCCTTTTTCTTACAAAGACAAATTATAAAATTACATTTTGTACTGTGCTAGCTGCTCTTGTACTATAAATCTCTGTACTCTCAAATAACGTGTTGTACCATCTTGTATTAAAAAAATCAACCAAACAAACAAAAAGAATGATCATAACTGTCTTAATGCTTTTTCTATTCAGGTTTTTTGAGTTACAACAGTTAGAGCTGGTCACTTAATTACAACATGCCAACATTTTTACTACATTACTAGCTCTAGTAATCCGAAAATACAGTGTTAAAAGGAATATGTTTTAACGGAGTTGAATATAACTTTGAACACAATCCAAAAGACACGTTTGCCACAGCCAGGATAGCGCCAAATTTTGTCACAAAATTTTCAAACAGAGACCATGTGAAAAAAATATGGTGATTTGCACATTATATTGATTTGTCCATAGAAGAATCTGTAATTTATACAACAGAACCCTGAGAATATTAAGTTCTGACATTGAGCAGCTCCACTGATTACACCACAAGGTAGCACTATGTAATAAAAAGGCATGAGACTGAACTGAAAAAGTTCCATCTTCTCCAGACCAACAGGCTTGTAACGCTTCAGTAAATAATACGAACATCCATTTGCTAATATAGTCCAAGTGCTCAATCTCCTAAATAAATATCCTCTTCAGAAGATTTCTAGTGGACTGTCATGAATTAGATAAACTTTGGTCATTGAAAAATACACTATCAACATTAATCTTTTTGTCCTGGTTATAGGACATGTCAATACAAGGATCCAGTAACTACCTTTGTCCCAGTTAAAAAGAATCAGCTGAAAGCACACAAGAAAACCAAAAGGGACTGAAACATCAGAGAGGGAAATAATCAAACAGGAAATGGAAAAGACCAGTTTATCATTTACAGAAACTGCTGGAAAAGGAATCGAAACAACAGTTCAGTTGCTTCTATATAAATTCAGGAACCCAAAAGGTATGACTGAGCACTAGACTGTTTGGTCTCAGATAACAGTATTAATAAACCAGGCATATCAGTCTTAGAAAGCTAGGCCAGATGGTTAAGTCTTAACCAGTAAAGTTGGAAACTAGAAACCTCTTTCATCTGTTAAATTACCAAAGAGAAGGAGCATTGTGGTAGTATGTCTCGTAATAAATTATGCAAACAAACAAGATTTAACGTTAAGTAACACCAAAAGAAGTAATTTGGGAAATTTTTACCTGATTTTCTTTAATCCAGGACAATAATCCTGAAAAACTAAAGCTGGCCCAGTTTCCACCATAGTAATTTCTCCTGTAAAGAAAAAACAACAGTGAAACTTGATGGACACAAAAATCACAGCTCTTCCACGTTTAAAAGAAAAACACAACCACGTTTGAGACACTCAAAATGTTTTCCATGACAGATTTTACAGATACAGAATATAAAAATGGGTATAACGTTTCACAACTCTTCACGAGATGTAAAATTTCCATTTTCACTCAATTGTATGCATCTCTGACCAAACAGACTATCATCCAAAATCAAAGTATCTGCAGGGTAAAATGAATAATGCTAAGAAAAGCACACAGGATGCTATGAGTAAAAGAAGAACACAGACAACACTGCTTCTTGGCCAGGACTGACTCTACACCTCTAACTCAAACATGTACATCATTACTTATGTCTTTACTTAGCGTGGAGCCAAGCCAACAAGTCTGCCAGTTTCAAGTGCGTTCTCAGAAAAACCAGTTCATGTTTTTTGCATCCATACCGCACTCCAGAGGTTCAGCTTCAGGCAGGACCTAACAGCTTTGTCACACCAGCACAGCTATACTGCTTCTAATTGAAGCTGATCTGGAAGTTAATAGAATTGTACGGCACATCACTTCTAAATGACCAGTGCTTCATGAGGTGGCTATGCAAAGGAGGGTTAAGTAAACTGAAACGAGGTCCAGACAGTGGAAACCGCATCTCTCTTATCCACTATGTCAAATAAAGGAAAGTTCACTCCATTATTTATCTACTGCTTACAGAATAGATTATGCTTATTATAGACTGTTAAGATGCTCTGGCAAAATTCCTATTAAACTGCATATACTGTAGGTGGAGCCAAAGGAATTGATTTGTACAAAACGATCATACCACCCCGAGTAATTCTCAGTTTATATTTACCAGCTTCTTTCTTGAGAAATATTAGTTTATTTCTTTTGAATCACATAAAATTAATAGTTCTTCTGTTAATGAAAGAAAGACTCTGTTTTCCCTTTTAAAATTTTTGCTATCAATATTTCTCTCAACATCAGTTGGATTAATTAGCTTTTGTTATCATGCATAACACATCTTAAATATTTGACAACTCTGATAGGAAAAACTAATAGAGCAATTACATTTTAAGAAAACCACTAGTTCTTGCAAAATAAAAAAAGTCATTTCAGGATTTAAGTGTTTTCTGGCACCGTATGCTGGCACTTCAGAAGCGTGAAAGGTATCAAACATATCCTCCTGAATGGATTATGAAGTGTTACTGTATACACTACACTAAAACAAAAAACAACAACAAATTTAGGGAGGAAGTTTGTATTTTACAGAACAGTGTGAAAACTGTTAAATTAAGTGAACTTAAATCTTATCATAACCTCCTCCACAACTGAATTGTAGAGATAAGTGTGATAAAAGTGAAAAATTAAATTCAGGTTTGATTCTACTGTTTATGATGGGATGGTTTTGACAAGGCTTATCTGCACTGACAAAGACTTCATTAGGAGTGTCAGCCCCTTTACAGTACAAGAGGCTGATGCTCTGTACCATGTTGCTTACTTAGCATATGAAGGACAGATGTCTGCTAAACAATGCCTAATTGCTCCTGACTAGAAACTGACCTAAAAAAGTCTTTCAGCTACTGCAAGGCAATAGTGAAGAACATAAATAGGACATCTTTTGCAAAGACAAACAAAATCCAGCATCCACTGAATTAAGGTGGCTTCAACAACAGAACATGGTGCTTCAGGCTGGGAACTGGGTGGACTGGGTCCATGCTGCACGAGAAGGCAAGCAGTCAACCCTGCAATTTGGATATTCTAAGCAGAAGAGCTCCATGGGCAGATCCCTTAAAAACCAGAAACTCCAATCATCTGTAAAAAGGAGTCCCTTCTTAATGCTTTGTATGAATAACATGGGTGAGGCATACAAATTGCTGCTATTGGTAGCATACAGGACACAAAGCAATGAGGATTAAATATATTAAATGCCTGATTCTGTCAGATTTCAATCTGTAAAACAGTAACTTTTAGGAGCCAACGGTGCAGTTAAATGTCTTGATTCTTAAGATTTGACTGAATAAAAAGCTGAATATCCATATATTATCTGCGACTTCTGGGATTTCCAAAAAACACAGCCATGAAGATTTATTTTTAAGGAAATCTGCTGCTTTAGTCACAAGTTTCCTTGAATATGGAATACAATCTGGCTGTCAGAGCAAGCAAGGCCATTGATCACAGAAATCACAGAAAACACCTGCCTAAAATTAGGACTGGGTTTCTTGAATCTATACCAATATAAATTCATGCATATTTAGAATATTTTAAATTAAAACTTTCAGTAAGAGAAATGAATATGTTATTTTGACAGAAAGTTACAGAAGTTTATTTGTGAGCTGTCAGACACCTTTGATGTAAACATTCCTCTGTTCTTCAGGTGGATTTTCCTTTGAAACTACTTTTCTTTTTTTAACCACCATTGACGTGAATCAATCTTTTAAACAAAGCACTCTGTAATGCTGTGCTGAAGCTCAATCAGTTTTGAGAGGATGGTATGGCCTTTCTCAAATGGAAAATGAATCGCAGCTGTCTTTCCTTTCCTCTGGCATCTGAGCGCCTTTCCCAAGTTATGCTGTAGCACCTCAAATATTAATCTTCTCTTGAAGCATCAACTTCCAGATTTATTTCCCCTGGAATTTTAATTAGTTTACCCCGCATTACATGATGAATCAGAATGGCTTAATTTTCTCATCTGAAAACACTTACAGAAATAGGGTATACCATACATTATTACCGACACAATGAGCAAAGGTTTTAGAAAAAATCTTGAAGAGGAATTCTGGAAAGAACTGACTAATGGTTTTAGAAGTATGAGTCCATCATAACCAAATAATTTTGTTGTAACTGCCCTGAAGATGAACTGAGGAAATCCTTAAAGTAATGCTCAAGTTCAAAGCCTAATTAAAGCTAAAATACCGCCCCAGTATCTCAAGGACTAAGTTCCTCTCCTCTCTTTCTGTACTGGCCAACTAAAGGATGCATATTTTCTCCCTTTTTTAGGGCTATAATTCTATTATATGCTAAGTAAAGACATGAAACATTTTCAAGGTGTAACAACAGCATTAGAAATCAATTTTTCTACCAAGTTAGAGCACACATGTTTTCTTTTTCTACCATACATTATTTCCTAGATAGTATTTGCTCAAAACTTCTACTCTATTACCTGGATTTTCACAAAAATTAAAACATTGCTGCTTTTAGTTCATACTCTTCAAATCTTGAATCTGTAGTTCAGAACTGCTGAAGCCATTTTTACAATGTTTTGGAAGTGTAGCCCAAGTACAGTTTCACCTCAGCAAATATCTTAATTCTCTCCTCTCTTATATTAGTTTGTGGGGTTTTTTCTCAGTTACTAACACCACTTTTTCTTCAATACTTCGAAAGAATTAGCAAATCCCAGTCCAGAACACTGAAATTGCAAATTTTTTCCAACTGATTAACATTCTTGGAATCCAAACCAAGAGAATATCTAACACGGCCTTTTGAAGACAGACTCCAATTTGAGAAATTGAAGACTTAGGAAAGCACAGCATACACAACAAAAAGTATTTCATGGACTATGCCTGTTAAAAAGATGGCCTTTTCAGTGCCGTGTCTTAACAGCCACGGTATAGCAAAGCTGGTGATGTCTGAAGGAAAGCTGCTGATACCTCACAATTGCTCCCAAGAGCTCCTGTATTTGTCTGTCCTGCATTTGATCTTTCAGAAAGAAGTCTTGAACCATCAGAGTAGCTGTCTTCTCCACAAGAATTTACTGCCACATCGATTTTAAGGATCTGAACACAAAACGACTTATGTTTCAAACCCATACAGTTTCACATGCTACACAGTACACAGTCACATGTATGAAAAATTCCCATTCTGGCACAGAAGTCGTGTCTAGGAGCATGAGAAGTGGACTATGCATTCTTGCCTTCCAAGAGGAAGGTTTAACTCAAAGATCTCTTGAGATCCTTCTGCTCAATAAAAGTGATGGTGGCAGTCACTTGTACTATATTACATTATATCCTGGGATATGAACATGACTAAAGGTAATTATCATGGACCAGCTAAGACCACGTTTTACTCTCTAATACTTTTCTATTAGATAACACCCCAAAACAAAATAAAAATAACAGCAACTTTTTCAAAAAAGGTCAAAATTTTTGCCTAGGTTTCCTTACTTAAAGTTAAATAATTTTATTTTCCTTGCAAGAAATTGACCTGCTTTGAGAAGCAACCTTCTCATTATCTGTTTGCTGTGCCTACACTGCTACCTCACTTCACAGAAGTTAAAGATCAAAAAGAAGGCTGTATGAAGACACAGGTTGTATTACATCATATATTTTACAAGTTCCGAAAAGAAGTCAGACAGATTGTCTAGCAAGAAGTGGAACAAACTACAAAAGCAGGTATCTTGGAGGAGGGAGGTACAAGGAGGGTGCCCAGTAGGCTTTTGGATGCTCAGACGGAACAGAATTTAGACACAAGGAACACTCAAGTACTCTACAAAATAAGGTCAAAAAATAAAGGTTTCAAGTGTCAGGAAGCAAGACATGAGAAGTAGACAGAGCAAAGTGGGCACAAAAAAGGAGTTACAATCCTGGATCTTGACACTCCTTTGCCTTTGAATTATGCTCTACATGGAAAGATAAATAAGTCAACCAGGAAGGATGTAGACAAGAAAACTAGTCTACAAATGCTATACTCTACATGCTGAAAATTGAGTAAAAAATGTAGCTAAACATACCTCACCTCTAATTGCCCCATCCTCAGTAGCCAAACTAGTACATAACTATATATGCATATAATTGTATGAAGCAAATAAGCAAAGGACCAAAAGTAGAAAACACAGCAAGCTATCAGGAGAAAGTCCTATGCATATGAACAATTAGTATGAGAAGTATATTCACTTCAAGTAATCAACTTTTACTCTTGATCTACCTTTCTTCAGCAACTCCAAGTTTAAACTAAGTGCCAATCTCCACATTTTAAATTGCGAATTACTTTTCTAAATCACTTAACAAATATCCTTGAAATTTCACATGTCAACAGCTCATTAATATCTACAGTAAATGTAGCTCTCTGAAAAGAACCACAGATTTTATGTTTATTGAGACAGATAGCTGGCACAGAGAAATAGAGGTCCTTCAATTACTATTTGGCAGAAGCTAACTTTAGTTTAAAATCAGTCTACAGGAATTTATGGCAACACTGCAATGAAGTGACTATTTTGAATAAGATTAGCTACTGTTGATGGTGATGCTTGGACAGTGTTTATAAATCAAACTTAGACCTTAGTATTTTATAATAGGCCACTTCAAAACTATCTTGCATAATCACCTATGCAGTATATTATGATAAATTCAAACATGGCTGAAGATTAAAAGTAATAAAATGATATACACAAGGTAACGAGTGCAAGTAAACTATAAACAAAGACTTTATCCATATACATTTTCTATACCTTCTAACAACTCAGACCTTTGCAGAGAACAAAAGATGAATCAAAGTAGCACACTTAACGAAACCAAGTTTTTCAGTAACTCCAAATCTTATTTTTTTACAATCTGAAAAAAATTTAAGCTCAAAATCCTTCAAGAAGGAAACAACTTACACTGCTAAAAAGTTACATTCTGAATAGAAACAGGTTTTTTTCTTGATGAATTTTCAATTTTACTGTTACTTTAGTAAAGCGAAACTTGAAAATTCATCTAGAAATTAATATATTAAACTAGACATATAGTGGATAGAAATAAAATGTTTTAATCCAGATTAATCTCTGGCAAGCTTTCTAAGACTTAACTTTTGACTTCAAGATCAAATGGCATCAGGGTGAGGGTTTTCCATTGGTTTTGGTAGGCTTTTTTTGCAAGAGTACTAACTTAAACAGGAAAAGCAGACGGCTTGAAACGCTTCCCTATTTATGGGGAGGGGGTTGTACAGTATAAACATTTCTTTTTCTCCTTTTTTTTCTTTTTTTTGCCAAGATATGGATTCTAGACCATGATTCAGTGAGCACATACACCCATTAAAATGGCAATTATTAATATGAGAGAAGAACACCTCTGTTATGAACACCTTCCCCTGACCTTAGCCTGCATTAGAGTTGGAAAAATAACTCCATAGGAGAAAGGAATCAAATGTGGAAGCCTTCATTTTCATCATAAAAACAAAAGCATATGTGAATATAAATAAGCATATTTAAGTGAAAACAGTAATAAACAAAATATGTATTCCACAGTTCTAATTGCCTGCTTCTCTGAGTTTTCTGAAAAGCTCTTTACTATAGCTAAAAATAGGCATGGATAAAAGAAATCAAAATTCCAGTGGCTAACCATTATTACGGACTTTGATAGCCAATGAATACAAAAAAATGATGAGAAATGGTTCATTTAACAAAATCTATGTAGTCTACCAGTAATACATGCATTAAGCTTAAAATCCAAACATAACTATTTTACTCATTCTATATCTGCTTGTTTTAAAATAAAGTGTTTAATATTTTGGTTAGCAATCCCATAGCTGATTTAAGAGCTACCATACCCAAATGTCTGACATTAACATACCCTTACACATTATGCATGAGGTCTTTATAGTAACTTCAGTATCACTACTATGTAGTTGCATACTTCTTTAAAATTATTACAATCTTAAGAGCTGTCTGTTTCAAATGAATCATTAGTTACATTAAGTATGGAGCATAAAGTACTGTGTACTATTTCACTGTGATGTAAAATACGAGAATATTAACCCATTTAAAGACTTTCTTCCTTACAGTTCCAAGGAGTTTTCCATAGGTTCTGAAAGTAGTCCGTAGTGCCTGAAGATTCATTAATGAGTTCTTAATCCAAATGCCCTCCTATTGATAAAAATGACTGACTGAAGTTAATCTCCTGTCCTTACTCCAGTCCGAGACAGGAAGCCAGAGACTTTGTGGGCAGCACAACAGCAAGCTGAGCAACTGCAAATTGTATTTCACGCAACCAAGATAGTGAGCTAGTCTTGCAAATCTTGAAATTGCATATGATTTCAAACCAAAAGTTAATGTCTGAAAAATGAATGGGTCCTTTGAAGGGCTGTAGGCAAATGATATTACAGAAGCTTAATCTTGAACCGATGATGTTCAGAGAAAATGAACAGCAGAAAGCATATCCTTTTTAAGGTTTTGGTGCAATACAAAAAAAAAAAAAACCTAAACCTTAGGAGCTGTACACAGAAGTGCGCATCATAAAAATTTTCATAGAAGAAAAAGCTCAAAAACACGATGTAAAAATAAAACACTATGCCAACCTTGCAATCACATTGCATCAGAATCATTCAGAGAACATCTAAGCTCACAGCACTCTTGCTGCTACCACCAACTCAGAACTGCCTGCCACACTGCTCTGCTGAAATCCAGCTGGTTTCAGCTAGAGAAGAGATAACAGGTTGACTGAAACTAGTCTCCACATAGACTTTTACTGGTTGTTAACAGTTATGCAGAAATTTGTTTAACCTTAGAAAATTATTATTCATTTTAGGCTATGAAAACATTTAGTGGCAGCAACAGTGCTTAGACGCACTCCTTGCTTCCAGCTTATGACCCTCTCTCAAAATGCTATTAGGCCAGCAAACCACATAACTGCACTAACAATGGGACTGGAAAAGTAGCAAGGGCACAGGAGCCAGCTACAATAAAAAGCAGTAGCAAAGATGCAAAAAAAAAAAATTAAAAAAAATTATCTGGACAATCATAACTTCATCTGACATAACGAACTACAGCAGGCACAGCGCAGGTGTCTAGTACAGAAACCTCACAAAATACATTGCATTTGTTATCTTCTAGAAAAACACAGACAGTAAAGCAGCCTCAAGAGCTGCTTAGTAAAGATCGATTGTCTCAAAAGAGTTATGAGACAATCAGAGTTTTAAAGTGCTATAGGGGAGAAAGGGGTATTTTAAGAGTTTGTCTTGGTCAGCTCAGGCTCCAGCATTTGATCTCAAGCTTGCCTCAGAAACCAGAGCTCTAGACTTGAGTCATGCTACTAAATTTTGCTGAGCAAGTGTACAAATAAGTCAAGGTTCAAAGATCCTAATTTTTTTTTAAAAAACAGTGTGCATTGTAATGTACAGTTACACAGTTTATAAAAAAAATTATTTTAACTTTTGCTAATAGGTAAAGTGAAACATTAATCTCTTCAAAGGATGCAAGGAAATGTGCTACTCCAAGTGCTTCAGCAAATTCTTCCATTTCGAAGTTCAACAGAAGTACTTTCTGAATCAACTGATTTCAGTGGTATTTGATACTCTTCCTAGAAACTGCTTTAGCATGGGATAGAGAGAAGACAGCAAACAAAGAGCAGCACTGTGTTCATCTCCTGGCCTTATCGGCCAGACTTCACTCATCTTCATTCTGATAACAATTCAATGCAAATATACTTGTACTAACTTCTCTAGGCATTGACAACTGATACAAATGAACTACTATTAAAACATTTTGTCATTAAATGATAATGGCTCAGGTAAAAATTCTCACAAAACCAGAATGGGATAATTTCTGTCAGGAATGACGATAAAAAAGGCACTAAACCTGCAACCATTCCTGTCCATACAAAAGGAGGAGCCATCCTTGACCATATGTTCCAAATTACTGAGCTAGCATGCAAAAACTGCCTGTTTTATTGATGGGAAAGAAATCCCCCAAAATAAGGCACAGACAAAAGTATAAGATCCCTTGATGTCAGAAGAACACAAAACACAAGTCCTGAAGGGCACGCTGACATAGACATAGATACATTTCTAGCCAGTTTAACTCTTCAAAAGGAAAATTATGAGTAACTTACGCATCAACATGAAGAACTCTCTGGCCACTTCTGGCACAGGCCGCTGCAATAATAGATTCAGGCAAACCTGAAAGGACACATGTGATTTTTAGGACTTAGTATGCTAATATATATTAAAAAATGAAACAAAGTTAGAACTTGGTCAGAAAGAGGCAATTCAAACACTGCAGTGAGTCACTAGAATTGTTAATACTCTCATGCTACTAAAATAATGAACACTATTTTGAGCTATTAACATTTTGCTATGACCCTCCTGAATGCAACGCTTTTTTTTTTTAATAATTGTATGGCACGTGTCACTTGCAGACACTACTACCTCTGAATCAAAGTTTATCACCAGTGTCTTCTCTAGACACCTTGTTATCATGAACAGATTGAGTACTTGCCAGCATAACAATACCCAAATTTTAATGGGATGGCCTTGTAACTGTATCCCTCCTGATAGGGACAGGTATTATCTGATGGTATTTTTGTGTATTTTTATTCACTTCAAAGTGGCCACATAATGTGGAGACTGTGTAACAACCCATCAAAATGGTGTTTTAAGATTAAATATATGATAATCTTAAATATAATATTTAAGATTACATATTACGATTGGTATCATAAATATACGATAAATATACATTCTGCGTGCCCTGGTATATTGTCCAAGGATGCACTGGAAAGTGTGAGGGTATAAACCTGCTGGGATGGCATTAAATGACTGCTGAGGCATCACGGTGCAGTGTCCTCCAGACCATCTGTTGGCAAACATCTCTAGCACAAACAGGTCTCAGAACTGTATTTGGGCTTTGTTTCTGATTGAACTAATTGGTTTGCTCCAAAGGAGTACCCAGGAACACACTCAATATTCTGCATGCAGACTAAGACCTGAGTGTAAACAGAAAAGCTAAGCCGACAGCGCAGGTGCACTTTCACTTCACTTTTATGGGTACTGTTAGGGACAGAATGAATGCAAGACAATTGTACTTGAAGTAGTACCCCTACCAACATCTCCCACGTCCTGCAATTATGCTCGGTCAAATCAGTATGTTTTCACTATACGTGGAAAAGATATACAGTAAAAACCAAACAAACGAAAACCAACCATCCAGAAGGTTAGTGACATTCCTCTACCAGCAATACCTGCTTGGAATGGCACACAGTTGCAATTGGAAGTTTAATAAATAAATGAGCCTGTTCTCTTAACTTCTACTCCCACTCACCAGATTTTTACATGCAGAGTTAGATGACTTGGATTTCTGACTAGCTTCAGAAAAGAAGTCTAGCTTGCTATCTAAAAACCTATATGGCACTTGCTTTGCTGAAATCTCCTTTTAAATGATCTATTGGCTGTTTAAGCAGGTAATTCAGTAAAAGTGATTAAAATTCTAAGGGATTGGTATTAGGAGACAAGCTACATATTCCATTAAGGGATTAGATTAAACAATGTGAAAGGAGTGTTTCACTGATACCATTCACAGCTCAGCACCAGAAGCAGCTGCACTAGCACAACTGAAGAGAGACAGAATGGAAAGTAGGAAAAGCAGACACGGTAGGGCACAAACTTCTTGGCTAGCTTTACGTCAAACATCATTTTTGTGAGAATCTCAGGCCTGCAGTTGTCCGTTTCTTCAGAGAGAATACTGCCTTTACAAATTAATAAAATGGCAGCATGTTGCCAATCTGATGATTCATTTAAAACACAAAACGCAATATACTAAAGGTTACTGGACAGCTATTTACTACTTGTAAGGTATCAGTTTTCACTTACCTAGAGTAACTAACTGTTAGATTTTAATGGGATGTTAAGTACAATTTAGCACTCACAGAGACAGAAACAAATAATTTCAAATGGTTGAGCTGGTCTTTATCAATTCTAGAAACTGAAATGGAGTCCAGAAAACACCTAGAGTGACTTAGATACACAAGACCGTAACTCCTTAAGCCAGTAAAGGCAAACACCACAACCAAAATGAAGAGATTCAACCTCTCTACCCTTATCTTTGGCACTCCTGACCTCCTTTCCATGTCAAGTAGATGGTCAGGTTTTGGCAGACCAGCTCCATGGTGGTGTTGATAGTCCAGAAGTATAAATGTTTGGATCAACTGAAGGAAGGAGGTTTAAGACAGGCATGACAAATCTTCCAGGAAAATAGCTACAATTTCCCTGCAAAGTTTTGGCTTCTAACACTTAGTATTTTGAAGGATTAAAAAAAAAAGAAAATCCCTTTCTGAACTGATAAAACAGAAAAAGATACAATCGTTTTGCATTGCTGACCTTCCACAGCAAGTGAAGGCTTATCATGGAATTAATCACTGGAAATAATGCTTTCAAAGAGGGATGAACAATTGCATCAGTTCCTGGGATGTTTGTTTCACAGCCTAGATAGGTTGATAGTCTTTTGAATTGAGATTTTGAAGTAAGAACTCAAAACACAGACCATTCTGAACAAAGAGACAAGGAGGAAATACTTAACTGCAGCACACACTTCAGGACTGTCACAAGATCCTGAATGCAAACAGCTTTATTATGTGAACGCAACTCCACATCCAGCTGCCCACCGAAAGTGTTTATATATACACTTCACTTCTCTCCGTCTATAAACTATCTGGAATAGAATCTACAACTACTATTTTGTGTGTAGATCCTGAAAAAGTTTTTCTTTCCCTCATTTGGGCACAGAGAATATTACTCTAGAAATGGAATTGAGAAACTTGTTTCTCCTTCCTTATTGAGAAAAGCCACTGAGAAAGTGTTGTAAAACATCACCATTGCTGCCTGGCTGACCAGGACTGGAGTTATAGCTACTAGGGCATAACAGATTGCTTTAAGCTTGATCCAATTGATACCGTGTTGGAGGTCTGTTCTTCCATTAACCTTGGATGAAATTGTTCCCTGAATTAGCTTCCTCGCTCTTGAAAGCTGGTATCAATTTTCTTCACCAACCCTTTGCTTCTAAGATACTGTGGCCCCCTGAGTACCCACTGAATAAGGAAGCGTAAGAAAGGCAAGGCCCATGCATTTTAGCTTTTGGAGAGGCTCTTGCAACACCATTTATTATGTGACAAAACCTCAGTAAACCAAAGAAATAAGACTGTGCCTTGGCACCAGTTTCTGAATTCTCTTCTCCAACGAAATAAAAGCACATGGAAAATATGTAGCTTTGTCAATGCAAGTTACTCCTACACATGAACTGGACTGCACCATGGTTACTTTACAAAAGCCTTTTCCAAGACAGAAGGCTCTGGCTCTGGTAAACAGACCATTGTAACATAGTTACAGTCCCCCTCTACTTAAGAAAAAAAACCCCTAACTTGGAAAAGCCTCCTTAGAGAAATGGTAGAGATTTATTTAATGACAGCACGTGAAGCTGAACTATCTCCTACAGGATACTGACACAGTTGTGCAAAAACAGGTTCCCTTCTATTCAGTATCGGAGAAATATATTCTGTTTATAAATTGTTCCTATTTGGAAGCAGTTTCCAATTCTGAACTTTGATTTGTCAAAAACTCTAAGATGGATTATATTCAACTTTTGAAATGAGTTCAGATCCCAGCCACAGGGGAGAGCAGACTCCAAAACTTCTCACAATTTGTTTTGAAGATAGAGGTTACAAATCCAAACAAATTTTAGATTTGCAATGGTATTGGCAGGAAATAAGAAGTCGGAATAGGAATTGCATGATCCAACCACAAGAAAGCAGCAACAGATCCAGACTTCAGTACGTCATACATAAACATCTGGCAGCATAAAAGGGATTTACACAGAAGAATAAGGAGTCCGTACAATTCTTGTATCAATTTAGTATGCTGATTCAGAAGTTCTTTGTATTTGAGGCAGAATCAATTCAGAAATAGCAGTGCCTGTTATCAAGAAGTATAAACACCTTCTGAGCTTCCCGGCCCTTTCATATCCCCCTTTGCATTATGTTTAACGGTCCTGCACCTCATTTCTCTTACCAGGAAAAGTAAAGATAAAGAGTTTTCCTCCATGAAGGAAGACTCATTAGTACCAGCTGAAATGTCTATCACCATTCCTTAAAGCCACTGCCTTCTTCCTCCACTCACTAACATCCATTTATCAGACACAGTATTAGGTAAACCAGCCTCTCTGGCCTTCTCAAGGAAACATTAATTTAAAATTTGAGTGAAGTAGGCCATTACATCTGCAGACAGATATAAAAATAAGTATAAAATTAGAGATTTTACTCATTAGTGATCTCTGAGTCACTAACGTCTCTTAGAAGGTAGAATTTCATAGGTACTTCTTGATACCTATCACAAATGTGATGCATTCGCATGAATCCGTGACACTGCCTCATTGAAATACACGTGCGAAGTCAAAGTGAACCAACTACCAAGTTTTCCTAGTATTGGTCTGCGAAGAGTGCCGACTACATACTTGCCCTTCTGGGAAAAAAACAAAACCAAAACCAAATGGCAAGCAGATGAAATTCTAACAAGCTTGCCCTAATTAGACTAACAAACATTGTGTCAGGGCTCACTTCAGCATGGTGAAACTGAAGATAGTCCTACAAACTTTTTTGTTTCTTAGGCTATTCATATAACACATTGGAAACCGCTGCAAGAAATTCCAGGACTATATCAGAAACAGTTGCAGCACCAGAATGAAGTAACCCAGCAAGCAGACAGTATAAACACTAGGTTCATGACAATCTTATGATGAAGAATACAGTTCACTTTTGATAGCACTAGTTTTCACTGCCAGCTGTCTAAGCACTCTCTCTATTATAGCCTTCTTGGATACATAAGAGGCAGATTAATCTCAATAAATCTTACAGATGTGCCTGCTGCAAGCTGACCTTGGAAGTCTACATCTCGTTGTTTCCAGCAACCTCTGACCAAGATAATCTCCACTACACAGATTTTTGGACCCTCCCTAGGAAGCAAAATCAGTCATACTTTCATTTTCAAGAATAGCATGTTTTACAAGTAAATAAGCAAGACATATAGGAATTAGCTACACATTACATACAGTCATCAAGATACCGATTCTACTTTAGCTTCAACATAGCAAAATTAAAATTAGAGATAACTGCTAAGATAATTATTTTCTTCAGCTTTAAAAGCCAACTGATTTTAAAAGCTTTACAAAATAATGAAAAGTTGCAATTCACCTCTGTGTAATCAAAAATGAATTTCAGGCTTACACATTGTGCCTCTTCTGATTAGTGGCTATACATAATGCTACAGCGATGCGCTGTCTCTTCAAGTGACTTTAAATGGATACATTCACTGCCCCAAGCAATTTATAAACTAAACAGCTTCATGTATGTGGAAGCATCTTGGTTCCCAAGTTGTTCACTGTAAACTATTTCCCAGTTGTCCGGCTGATAAGCTTTTACTGAATTACACAAGCTTCATCTTGAAAAGGTTTAAATGTTTAATTTGCTTCACTGCATCTACTAAATAAATCACAAGTGGCTTTTTCATAATATAAAATGTTGAAGGGAAATATATTAAAAAAGCTGGAACATAGACAATTTCAAAACAATCTCCTGGAGTCAGACAGCTGACCAACTGCAATAAATTTTGTTTGTATCTGAACTTCTAAGAAGAGAAGAGCAGCTGACTGGAGAAGCTCACTACACAATTTTTGTGATATGTTTCTGGTATATGTAGAACATAAAAGGCATTTTATAATTTAATTGCAAACAAAGTTGAACTATTTATTGTATCTATATTTTAAGTTAAAGCTAGCTAATTAAAACTGTAATAGGTTTTATTAATTTTATTACATGCTTGTATTGTAGAATATTAGAAAATATTTCTGCATTACAGAATATGGTAGTGGGATAGAAACGACAACCCACTAAGACAAGTAAGAAATCACAATTAAAAAGTTTCTTCTCCTAAATTAGTAATTCTATATAGTTATCTGTGTGCCATCAGAGGAACATGGCAATGAAAAATAGCAAATCTCACAGTGCAAATAAATGTTTATAAAAGGAACACAGACACTTATGCTCCAAATAAAAATTTAACTTGCTACTAAAAATCATGCTCAAAGCAAGCAGTGTCCTCTGAAGGGGGGTGGGGACAGTGCACTTTCTGATTTTGGCTCCAAGTTACAACAACCCAGGAAAATTAACATCAAAGGTACCAGAAAAATAAACATACATGAGATCTAGACAACAGCATGAATGCAACACAATTTTAGTTTATTAATCACTTACATAAAAATTGTATCACTGGATGAATCACATCTTTGTGTGGCAACGTTCTACCTATCTAAACGTTTTGCTCATGGAACACCTAAGACACTGAATCAAGGTAACATTAAAAAACTAAAAAAAACAACCTGGCATACCACTTTCTGAACTACAGGTGTAAGCAGATTACTTCAAGGTGAGGAATTCTGTTTACTGGAAAGCAACAGCTGCTTTACTTTTCACATTAGAGGCCTACCTTCCAGTAGGAGGGTAATTTTTGAATAAATATCAAATATTTGTACTGTTATACAAACACATATTAAATACATTTCCTTAAATTACATATATTAAGGAAGACAACAGTTAAAATCCAAATGATTCTTCGTGTCTTAAAGAAAAAAAATGTATTTAATAAAGAGGGTTTTAAGTAGACTTCCCTAGCACATACTACAGCTATGAGACTAATCTTTGGTTTACAACCGATAGCAGGAGATAAATAAAAAGCAAGGCACATATATTAAAAGTTCTGTATAGTAAGACACACAGAAGTTTTATTTTTACCCAAGTCTTCTAATACTTTCACTTCTTCTTCTGCCTCCCCACAGGAAGATAGCTTGTTCTCTTTGCTCCTTATACATTTTTAAACATTTCATAAAAGAATATTTAAGAAGTAAAAAGTTTCTCCTACATTAATAATGCCATATAGTTATCTGTATATCAACAGAGGCTCTTAGAAAACGCTCAAAATGCTCTGCTTGGCTCTAGAGCAACCTCTGTGCACCAGTGACTTGGAAGGTTTGAATCATCAGCTTTATGACCATTCTCCAGACAGTGGAATGACATTTTCTACTGAGGACAGACAAATGTGTCATTTCAACTAAACCTGACTCAGACTAGAATTTCAAAGTACCTTGCTAAGACTTTTTCTAAAGGAGTTTTTCACCTTGATATGCAGATGACCTACCCTGTATTTTTCACAGTAGGATCACAGGAGTACTACAGTCTTTTATTTCGTAAGATCAGCAATATAATCAGGAAAACCTGAAGAACATTAACGGGCTGAGAAGGACAACAGGAGGTACATAAAACAGTGAGTTTTCTTACAAGAGCAGGGAGGGACATTCCACAGTATCTAGAAAAGAATTGTATCTGAGACATCAGTAGGAGTCCAAGCCTCCAAGAAGGCTATCACAGCAGCTCTGCTACACAGAAAAATTCAGAACAGAAGGCATGCCAGAAAACAACCCTTCAATTTTAGTCAGGTTAAAAAATAAGTCAGTAAGAAGATAAAGGCATGTTTACATTTAGAGAATACTAAAAAAATAAAAGTTGGGTGGGGAGAAAATTCTGAGTCAGTGTTCATTTTGTTTGACACTTACATGGACATGTAATGACTTATTTACAAATTATAATAATAATAATATGGGTCCATTTCCTCCTTCCAGACATCACCATTATATAGTCAGTGCCACTATATTAGTCCACAACAACCACTGACATAAAAAACTATCCATCTTCAGCTGGTTTTCCATCTAGCTTTTATTGTAAAACTCTTAAATAGCTGCTGATGTAAACAGACTGTGTATTTATATAAGATAACGTAACCAAAATATCAGCCCAGAAGGTGTATTAGAAAACATTTTAGGTTCATCCAGCACATCCTAAAAATATCCTGCAACAATAAAATCATTAGGAATTATTAATTTTTCCAATTTTTTTTTAGAATCAATCTTCAATCTTAACTTCATAATTCACATACATAATATTCAGTTTTTTCATGGTATATTTTAAAAATTGTATTAGTATCTGGAAGTGATTTTTCCTAACACTATACTTACATAAGATAAACATAAAGTACTTACACCACTCCCAGCATATCGAACAATAAATAATAGATTCTCCTGACAGGACTTTGATGACCTGGCAAAGCCCGAGTGCTTTCAGCCAAAATCATATGAAACCATAAATCACTCTTTATTTTATAGAATATTTCAAAATGGATCCCTGCTTTCTACCTTGAAAGTCATTTCATGTGTTATTTATAACCACTGAAAACCAGAATGGAAAGAAAATTGCATAGAACCAGAAAATTTACTGTGACTGCTTTTATAAAGAATAACTCCTTTTTAGAAAAAAATTAGAATTACTGGTAGACAAACTCGTGAATACAACCACCCTTTAAAGAGCCATATCCTTCATTTTACAACTTCACCAGCAGTTAATACAGGCCTTCCACAGTACCAGAGACAAGTTTAGGAAGTTAAAACTGAATAAAATCCAATCAACAGAAAAAATTCAAAGGTGAAGATGACCCTGCATCGTTATCCACACCACTTATAGTTATGCACAGCCATGTTGCAAATCTTTGCATTCACAATAGTCCCTGCCGTAAATTCAACATTGCTGAGTGTTTTGCCTATGAACTTTCCTATCTGACAACCGCCTAAAGACAAAAGCTTTGCCACTGCCTCCTAGCTCTGAGTGTCACTCTCACATAGATGCCTGTTTTCTGAGATAAATATCAGGGAACTCATAATGTTCCCTCTTCCTACAAACATACTACCATTTGAATGCCTGCACTAGTTTAAGAGTTGACCCCACAAAGGCTTATCAATATAGAACTCATTTAAACGAACACGAGTAATGCCCACCTTGAATTCCTCAAGCAAGCACTTACATCAGCCCTTCAAACCTAGATCCTACAGGCTTTTAGACAAAAAAAAAAAAAAAAATAAAATTTAAAAAAAAAAAAAAAATCACTGTGTTAGCACTTTCCAAAGAACAGACCTTCCAAAATACCAGAACTGTTTTGAGGATTAACGATACTGCGCAGTATCTGCTTTGGCAGACAATTATCCAATAAATCCATTCCCGTTTGGTTAGTGGGCAACTTGACCATAGTACTACACTCAAAAAGTAGGAAAGTAGGGATATGAGAGGGATCTAAGAGTGACCTCAAATCTGCCACAAAGGGGTGGAACAAAAGAACAGTATCATAACAGCTTTCACCCTCATACTGTGCTACCAGCGAAAACCTTAAGCTATGCCCACCATTTTTATGTTACACGATAATCTAGTTTTCTTTAGAACTATAAATTCCCTGACGGTAGTGAAACTTTTCCTGCTGAACTCACCAAGCCAAGTATTTTTATACTACACATCCATCTTGCTCTAAACTTGCCCACACAAGAAAATGTTTAATCTGGGTTAAAGAGAAGTAGTTTCTTCAACAAGCGAATTTACTTTTCCCATAGAAATATTGATGAAGTAATTGAACCTAAGCATTAAATGGAGCACCAATGACTAAAATTTAGTGTGAGGTTCCATTTTCATTAAGCTTACTATAGGAAAACAGTTAAATGAGCCTGAAACAAAAACAAATTCAAAGCTAACGTTACCACTCAATCTAATTACTAAAATTAACAGAAGCACAAAATATAAAACCAGAAAAGGCCACACATGCAGAAAAAATATGCAATTACTACCATGCAGTTAAAAAGATCATTAACACAAACATTTCAGTTATTACAATATGACAATTAAATATCCATAGGTACACTCAGCACTGGTTATAGCATTCGAAAACACAGAGTTGAAGACAAGGCTAAGATATTCCCTCAGGAGTCATTTCCCAGAAGAGAAGACAGATGAAAGTTTTTCTTTAAATAACTTCCATAAAAAATAAAAAAGTAGTCAACAGCATTAGTCACCATTTATGTATGTTCTTAGCAAAAAGGAATGCAAAGAAAAGACAAAATAACTCCTAAAATGCAGAGTTCTGAAAATCTTGAGATTAGGTACAGTAGTTGTCTCCACAGGTAAGCACAAATGCATCCTTTAATATAAATCCACGCCACCACCACCAAATCCAGCAATATTTCAGAGGAAAACTTTAGCTCTAAGAATTCCCTTCCCCCAACATCAAAGCTCTAGTATTATTAGCTCATTCTAAAGCAGGGAAGACTGTATTTGATGGCTGTCGCATGACCAACTCTCGCTGGAACAGACAGTTCAGCCAAAAGTGCTGTTGCTGGTGAACTGCCAGTTTCAGGTGAATTCTTCTCCCAACATGCCTAGGCTTGCACAATCTCATCCATCTGTGACATCCTACCACCAGTCACCGCTCCTCCGCAGTGAGCAGCCTGGTATTACTTAACACACGCATTCAGCAACTGCACCATACCATGGGCCACGAAAGACAGCACACACGAGCAGGCTGCCACTGCCACAACGATGCCCTTGGCCTGCACTCTGTGCCTGCGAGACCCACAGCACGAGGGTTGCCAAAGCAAGCTGGATTACATTCTACCTTCACCAAAAATTACAAAAGCTCCAGAAACAAAACCTGGCAGCAGGTTTTTACTTTTCCACTGAATCATGACAAGATGAAGTTTTACTTTATGTAAGTTAGAGTCAACTCTTTTAAAGAGGTAACACCCTCACTAGCATCGTTAGTAGCTAGAATAGGTACTCCTACTCCTTTCACCTGCTAGTTTCCTTAGTAGCCAGAATAGCTAAATAGCCTAAAGTTTATACTGATTTTATAAACCTCTGAGTTTCCTTTAATTCTCTGTATCACTGCATCATCTACATAACACTATTTTTCTCATGACAGTAAAGACTGAGTTGTCCTCAAAAATAACAGAACTCATGCAATTTTTAATATTTCACCCTTTTAGTTAGCCTTTCATTATTTACCATTCTTCTCACACACTCAAAATATTCACAAATCTGAACACATGTGAAAATGTCAGATTATTAGGGTTTCTGCTCCATACAACAGGGTTAAGAACAAAGAAAGAAATCTCTTAACTTGCTCAAGAACCTTAACTCTGCATTTTTAGTAGAGTTATGGCCAACAGTGGAGACAGTATGTTTTTAGAATCTCTCACAAATTTGAGAACCATATCAGAAATCCTTTGAGTAACTATACATACACTGTAAGGGGATAACTTCTTTCAGGTAAAACATTGAAAAGAGCAATTACACTAAGAAACTCACTCATTCTATTCCAAATCTCTAGAAAAGTAGTCCTAAATCTGAAGGACACAATTTGACAGATCAGTGAACTCCCAAAACACAGCTCCTAATTTCACAAAGGAAAAGAGTAACATTTAGAGAGGTCTTCCCTTTTGTGCTCCAACCAACATCCTGAGCTGACCACGGGAGCTCTTCATAAATGCAAACAAAATCTGAGTGTAAATTTTGGACCTATAAACATCAATGTGTTTTAAACATTTTAACACCAGAGCTCAATGCTGAATTTAAGGGGAGGAGCTGATGAAGACCAGGTCAAGCCAGGCCACTGCCACTGGCTTCTACAAAACATAAATCAATTTCAGTACTTAAAGATTATTATGATATGCAAGCAGCAAGTGTCTTCCTTCTGAAGCAATATTTTAAAATTTGTCTTGTAGTTACATGTTGTGGTATGTTTCAGTGAGACATCTCACACCTCCACCATTATTCACCTGAACTCAAAACAGGATGAACCTGTACAGAATAGAAAAAAGTGCGGGCAGCTCCAGAAAGTTCAGTTAAGTCTTTGATACGTGCACTCATTCCTCATATACTGAGAAACACGCTTTAATGCGGAGGGCTCAAAAACCCCCAATGTTTTGGGTTATTTGTAAGCAGGCATAGGGATTATCAAGAACTTGTACAAGAGAAAAGTTCTTGTATTATAGAATACAATAACAAAAAAATTATCAGCATATATGATATCTACTGCAACAACATGGAGTTTAGCTCTTCAAACCTATATTGTGTGCATAAAACCAAAGCGGGCCGGCAGGAGCCGCGGCGAGCACCACTGGCGGTGCGGGGGGCCGGCGAGCCTGCCCGGAGCGGGGGCCGGGGCTCACGGACACCCCGCTCGAGGCGCAGCCCCGGACGTGCGCTGCCTCCGCGCCATCTCAGTTTCTCACCAAATCCTGACACTGGAGTCTCAGGAGCGAGCCCAGACCGGCCTGCAAGTCCCCCGGACACTGCCCGCGCAGGTACCCTCGGCAACCCCTCGCCCCCCCCCCCCCCCCCCCCCCCCCCCCGGCGCCACTGCCTCCTCTGCGGCGCCGGCATCCCGCCACCCCCCGCCCCGGCAACCCAGCGTAGCCCACCACCACCGCGCCATCTCCTACCGGTCCCTATCACCACCACATCAAACTCTGAGGGAAGGTTGTCCGCCATCTTGGGAGGGGCGCGGTCACGTGCCCGGCGCTGCCGGAAATGGAGGGTGCCGCCCGCAGAGACTTCCGGCCACGCTGGCGAGGGCTGCTGGGAGTTGTAGGTCGGGGCTGGGGGCTGAGGGCGGCGGGCCCGCCGAAGCGGGAAAGCTTCCCGGCAGGGCTCTCTGTGGTGGCATCCTTCTTTCTGTGGTCTCACAGGGATGGCTGTTTGCTGCCCTTCTGTAAAGCGTGCGGAAAGCTCCAGTCTGCTTCTGGCCTGGGCGGCTTTTTCCCCATCGTAATCTTTTCAGGTAACATGCCACAGGACAAGAGGGCATGGCCTCAAGTTGCACTAGGGGAGGGTTAGATGTGATATTAGGGAAAAAATTCTTTATGGAAAGGGTGGCCAGGCATTGGGACAGGCTGCCCAGGGACGGGGTGGAGTCACCATCCCTGGAAGCACTGAAAAAAATGCGTGGATGCAGTGTTTAGGGACATGGGTTAGTGGCGGGCTTGGCAGTGCTGGTGGGCTGATGGTTGAACTTGATCATCTTAAAGGTCTTTTCCAACGTAAAGGATTCTATGATTCACAAAAAAACATGGGTGAAGGGCCACCACCCCTGCCCTGGGTCTCACCCTGGCAGGGCGGCTGTGCTGGCTGCTCACTCACCAAGCACCAGGCCTTGCCCTCCAGCCCCCCCGTTCCTCCAGCCCGGCTCCATCCTGCTGACTGGCAGTGGGTGCACAGGCCTTACCACAGCCTGCCCATGCTGAGATGGGCCATGCCAGTCACAGAGCTCCTTGCCACCACCACTGGGCCGATGATGAAGGCATTAAGCAGCAGAACCGAGCCCCCTGATACGGCACTTCCCATGGGCAGCCTGCATGACCCACCAGCCCCTCGGCCTGACCACTCACCCAGTTTCTTACCCATCTAGTTTTCAGCTGACCCACAGAGCAAGCCCTTACCTTGGATACAGGAATACTGTGGGCAACAGCAGTGAAGGCATACAAGCTCCTAGCATTGATGAATAAACTTCTGAAATACAAGGATATGGTTGTATTCCACCTACTTCAAATGCAAAATTCTCCAATGCAAACACCTGTATATTTTGTACATTTTATGTGTCAATTCCACTGAAGTTTCTTGGATGAGCAGTTCTTCAGAAATTCAGAATAAGTTCCATTTTTGTTATTTCCCCCTGCATATGCAGTGTTTCTGAAACTATTCTATGTTTTTTTTCAATCTCACTGATCACTGCACTTTCATTAATATATGCAAGGAAATATTTCCCTTACTATTTAAAAAGAAGTCCCCTTACTCCCAACTGTGATAATTTCTTTCCTTTATCCACCATGTTGAAGACAGGTTTTAAAAGAGTGTATGAGTTCATCTATTTCTAGTCATCAGTCTCGCGTCCTTCCTTGTTAATTAACAACCATGTTGGATGTTGGATGCTACTTCATTCTCTGCATTCCAAAACCTCTCTTTTCTCAACCCATCAATTAACACTTTTCTTTCTTTCCCTCTCATGCCTTAAGTCACACTTGCTTTGCCTTTTCCTTCGCCTTGCAAGGAAATGAAATGGGAATCGGGGTAAAAACCAGAATCTGCTTTTCCAGAAGAGCCCCTCCTGCATGACCAGTCTGAGTGAAAAAATAGCAAGAATAAAAAGATGTATTTGAAAAAGCCAGATACAGCAATGCAGGCAAAATAACCTAGCACAGAATACTTGTGCCAGAATACACTGGAAATTTCTAGAAAGTTTTGCTTTTTATTTTGCATTTAATGGCTTATATGGCTTTAAACTAATCTCTTAATATTATTCATTGTGCATGATTATATTAAAGTCTTAACACCTTAAATCAATAATAACAATAAACCAGCTAGCAGACTGTTAACACCTTATTACAAGCTCCTTGTTCACATAGCAAAAGAATAGTGAAAATAGTATAAAGTGACTAATGGAAACCAGAGACTGCTTCACCCCCACGGTACTGCCAGACGTGCTAGCACAGAGTGCAGCACAGAAAATAGTCTAGCAGGAAACATCAAACAATGCGAGAACAAAAAATGCATAGATACAAACATCAGTACTTGATTACCATGCTAAAAAATATGTAACGGAGAATATCAGTTCTTATGGATTCAGATATAAAAGTAGTAAAATCAAATCTTATGTTCCTTATATTTATGCTTTCAACCATGGCACTGAGATTTAAAAAAAATAATTCCATTCTGCAGCTTCTCTCGTGCAGTTCTGTAAATGAAGCTGTCATTTCTACTTTTAACCTGTAACAACAGAAGTTTAGCTCCAGAATTCTGAACATGCTGGATCATCCTGACCTAAATGTCTTCAGATGAAGAACAAAGCTTCACTGTATTGCTTAGGTCAGATAAGACAAATTCTCCTTGCACACCCTTTTCTTACTGAGGCAGGCATACTCATGAAAATATAATTTCATTGTGAAAACCTTTTGTTAGTGTTTAGTATAATTTTAGGACTCCACCAGAACAGAGGTATTTCACTGTCAATGTCTTTCTGTTTCTGAAGTGCTGAAGTATTTATCCCACCACAAAATGCTGTTGTTTGGTTCTTTGAGTTCCTGTTAGCTTCATTCATAAGATGCAATCAGTGCAATCCTATTTCGTGATGACAGTCATTATCCACTGGACCAGAAATTCTTCTTGGTACTATTTATTTGACAAAAATGATTATTCAGGATCTTTAACCACAAGGTTTTTCAGCCCTATACCATACAAAAATATTTCTCTGTACTTACAATTTTAATGGCAGCAAATGTAGAAATAAAATATGTAAGTATGAATAATTTTTATGAGAATTTCATGGACCTTGAGAAAATGTCTTACCATGTTTTTCTCTTTAGCTATTTAATTGCAATGTCATAGTAACAGAAAGCAGCATACCCAATTCTGCATGGATGAATAAGCACATTCAATAAAGAAGATTTAACAGAGTAAATCAAACACTGGATTAAACATTTTCTGCATAACAGACCACAAAATGGGCATTCATTTTACCAATAGATCCTCTACATTAGAAACAAATAGAAATGCACACCAACGTAATTAAACTGCACATCCTGTGGCCTGATTACAGAATTTCCCTATATTTTGTTAAACTAGGTCTCATCAATCAGAATTGCCAAAATGCATTCAAAGATGCATACTGACAAGACTAAATGTAATTTTTAAATCACTTGTATTAAATACATTTGGTTTTCTATGTTTTATGAAATAGTTCGCAATCCTATATATAGTGGAGAATTCATACAGCATTTTTAGCAATAACAGTTCAGAAAGACACATGCAAAGATCAGTTTTAAGATTCCACTTTTAGCAGTTCTAAATACTTCTGTAAGCAACTTTTCCTGTTTACTTTTTTCTTTGTCCTTTTTTTTTTTTCTTGCCCAAGCAAAACCTCTCATAAAAACATGGGGTTTTGCTTTATAGCTTTGATTTGTGATTTTCACATATTCATAGAACTACCTTTGTTACTTTGAAGTCTGTGTAGTAAATAGCTAACTTTATCAAAATACTTTTCGGAAATATAGTAATTTTAGCACATGTTTGTGTGTTGCTGAAGTTATGCATGATTGTCATATAGTTTGCTGTTATGAAACTGTCACTCAAGCATGCACAAAGTAGATTGTTCATTAAGTACAGAAACAGCCACTCTACATTCAAGTTGTTTGTAAAAAAATTATTTGTTTCCAAGTTTATTCTATACTCTGATACACATTTATTCTAACATCTTCTTCGTTACCACTATCTGCATTGTTCTTTCTTCTTGTCGCAGTTTGCAGTGGTCAGTCCCAGTCATGACCATAAAACACGTTACTTGTGTTTTATTAGTGGCATTAGACCCTGAACTGCAAATTCTCAATTGTATGTAGACACTTAATTCCCATGGATGGTACGAATGCTCCTTTGATACAGTAATATTGGCCTTGGTAGATCAGTGAACTAAAACATATTTTAAAAACCCTGAGTAATTAATTCCACATTCTCTACCTAAGGAGCACTGAAACTAATTTTGAAGTTGCCCTTTTGATTACTAAGATGTGAGTAAATTACAGGATTGTTTATAGAGAGACAGGGAAAGAGAATCACATTTCACTCTCCTTCTGTAAGCATGCAAGGCAAGAAGTCTATTTTTCCAATCTCTAATTAACAACATTATGCAAAAATTCTGTAGTTCTCTCATTGCAGTCAAAACTTTCTTGTACAAAGTTAGCACAGAGGAGAGAAAAAACCAGGATCATAGCTTTCATTAGGCTGTTCTGCCCAGCGTAACTGGCAGAATATGGAAAGAAGGCTGCTCTACAGCTTCATTAAGGCCTGCGTATGAGTTGTTTTACAGGCTTCCTAAACTACAGATGTGCAGGATGAAGGAGATAGTCTTTGATGTAGCCCAAAAGTTAAGTTATTTTTTATGCTACAGGCTAATATTTAATGCTTAAAATAGCTGATGAACCTAGGATGATGACTAATATGCTGCAGTTTTTATTGCTTGTCTCTTAGAGATATGAAGGAAAAGCTACTTTAGGAACTGGAGACCTGGAGAGCTACTGGTAGCAGAATCAGACTGTATCTTGAGTTACATTGACCTAAAACCATGTTATTAGTGCATTATATGCAATATATACTGTCAGTTCATTTTTTTATTTGTTCATATTCTCTCAATGCTCTGTAACAGTGGCTAAAATATTTCAGTATAACACATGAACTTTTATTGCTCTATCTTCTTTTATAGTGGGGGGTTTTTTAGTAGCATTTAGGTATGTTTGTAAAACAGCCTTTTACCTTCCTAATTTTCATTCTGCATCTTTTTTTCTTGATAAAGAAGTGTACTTTTTAGGACTAGCTGAAATACAGACAGAATGGTGTAAATTATTTTTGAAACTGAAATAATGTCAATATACTTAAACAAAGGACCAACACTTCTTTGTACATGTTCAGAAAAAAAATAATCGGGAGTCTGTGACTGTGTTTTGGGTTTATAAATTTTAAATTTTTAAAGGACTGTGTTCCTTTTCATAAGCTTCCTTCACTTCCCCAGTGGACCAAAATGTGTTCTTTACCTATCTAGGAGGTCCTTGAGAAGACACAGTGGTATTTCTGGCAGACGTTTCCCATCACTTTTTAACACTTTTATTTCAGTCTTTACACTGTATATAGATTACCAGGTTGTCTTATTCAATTGAACAAAATAATATGTAACTTATTACCATTGTGTCATCATTTTGTAAATGACAATTTAATTGATCCTTCAAAGTACTAGAAGCCCCAAAGTCCAGATTGGTCAATAGGATGGCAAAGTCAGTTACCTGAGAAAATGCTTTCCTATGCTGATGTCAAGTTACTCTTTAAGTGGGGTATATCCCCACTGCATATATATATAGGAATGGGCAGCAGTCTGTTTCTGCCCAGCATCAATGAAGAGGCTGATATAAAACCCAAAAATGTGACCTAGAAATACTGTGGACTAATGCAGGGTAAGTTATAGGAGAAAGCAAGTGCCAGAACTTAAAGGTACTTGAACATACATAGCTGAACCTTATCTGTGCTAGTAAGGGTTTAAATTAAAAACTCTCAGAGAATATATGCATTTTGTATCTGTACCAAAGTATGTTTGTAAAGCTTCATTACATGTTCTAAGTGATAACTTGGCATTTTTAAAATATTCTTTTAATAACCAATGTATTAGGTGTTTTCTCATCTGCTGAAAATAACAGAACAAAATTTGACATCAACAATGTCAGTGTAAATTGTGACAATTTAATTAAATTCTGCCATTATAAAACAGGATGTTACAAAGCAGAGTTTAATGCTTTGTGTCCTAGAAATTCCATTATTTGTATATTCCAGCATCTAAAAGTCTTGGTCAATTACGGTATTTCAGAAATTGCCAGCAAGCAACAGACAAAAGAAACTGATTGGGTATATAGGACTGCTATATAAAGTTGTGCAATAAATCAAGATTAGTAAGTATGGACAAGTGTGTCTAATGGTATTCAGTTACTGCCTTATTTCATTTGCAATATTACTTGAGGCAGTTTTTATTGCATAGTAAGGTTTTCAGACTTGTGTTCTCAGGCTTTAGGAAAAATGTACCTTTTCCAACATCTGGAGACTGTAGCTTATGTAAGAAACTAATACCTCTTCTCTGGAAATATTCCTGTTCTTCCATATATTGCACTTCTTTTAGTCATCTCTTTTGACTTGTTGCCAACTTATGAATACAGATTCTTTAGCCATTAGGCCACACTCCTACTTCATTATAGTCAACAGAAATTTTACCATGCGAAGTTCAGCCTCTCCATCATGGTCTTTTCTGACTGATTATCAAACAATAATTACGGTTAAAGGTAAAATGTATATTGCTTTAAACGTGAGAGAGGAGTAATTATATCATGTCACTGTATATATGTATTTAAAAACGTGCCCATACAAATACTGAAAAAAACCCAGAACTGATCTGGGAGATGTATAATACAGCATATGAAGAAAAAAAAACCCTCCAAAAACCCAAAAACAAAGACCCCAACAAGCCAACCGACCATGGAGTGGAAGGTTGTAGTTCCTTGTTTGAGGAAAATGGCAAATGTAAGATTCTTGAGTATTTTTTAAACAGTAGTATTCTCTAGTCCTGAAAATCGTAAATGACACATGGCTGAAAAGAAAAGAGAGAATAAACCAAGACAGTAAGTTCTGAAACTGATAGAGCTCCCTTAGGAAACTCACCATAAATATTATCATATAATTAAAAGGGTTTAAACTACTCCATAAAGCTAAGTGAATTGATGTGTCTCATATGCAGTATTTTTACCTAGACTTCACCAGAGAAACCATAAACAAAAGACTGTAAAGGCCTCAGATGAAATGAGTTCTTGCAAGCTCGGATTCTTGTGAAGACACTCTTATCACCAAGGTCTCAAACATGAAACCGTATCCAAGAGACACCTAAAAGTTTGGAGTGATAACAGTGAGGGACCCATTTTCAGGTAAAGCAAGCTGTCAGTGACAAGCGTAAGTTAAAAGAAGGAAATTAAGTATAATAACTACATTTGAAATTATGTAAGCAGATGAATAAAAATGATAAAGCAAACGTTATTCTTACTTCGAGAAAGTTTGTGTTTGAGGCTGAATTTGCCTCAGTTCCAGTGCGCTGGTCCATCAGTGCTCCACTTGGAGCTCTACATTAAGAGCACAGATGTAGTTCAGGCTTTACAGCTGTAGTGGTGAAAACTTATTAATGTTACATGAGGGTACATACAGCCAGTGGAGGAGCTGCCAGACCCTCTGACTATTTCCCTTTGAAAGGGCATATATGAAAATAACTGTCACTTGTAGGAAGGTGATTTTGGGAGAAATTTTTGGGTTTAGTCACCGTAAATAGAAAGCCATCAGTTTCTACAGCCATCAGTCTTGTTTGAAAGAAACTGGAATATGTGTGATCACCTCTTATTTTTTCATAAGTAATTTTACTAAAGTCATATACAGCAAAGGCCTCCTTATGAAGCATTTCCCTCAACGTTACAGTTAAGTAAAGTTTTGTATTTAAAATATTCTTTTTAGGATTTTAAAGCCAAAGAACAGCAGTAGTGGTCCACTGAAGTGTTTAAGAAATTTAAAGTCAGATTATGCTCAGCTTGCCTCACAGAAATGAGAATAGGTCTTGTTTTTCTTACAAAAGTTGTAAACTGGTGCTAGACTATATGTAGTGATGCTTTTTAGAAGTCAGAAAGGACACTTATGATTTAACATCTATTTTTCATTAATCCAAACATAGTACACTCCATTTAAATGCTAGCTCTTTTTGTGCAGAAAATAAGACATCCGCATTGTACTTATTAAACTTTAATTAAACTTTATATGACTAGGAAAAGAATGTTCCTACTGTAAACATTATGTGGGTCAGCTATATTAAAGTATTTCATGCTTTTTTATAAGATGTTTGCGTTTTAATCTGGTTTAGGGGACTGCAATTGAGCGTTTCTGTAACCTGAATTGCACCACCATTGCCTTGATAACAGGGTGTTCTCCTGTTTATGCATTCTTGGAGTGATAATGCATAAAATGGAAACAATGGGAGGTCAAATCTGGTTGTAGTCTGAGTGAGAATTTTAGGTTTGACTGTAACAAATCATAATGCATAGTACTAATAAGAAGACTTGTATTAGTCTTAGCATCACCTTTTTAGGGTAAGATCTAGGCTTGGTGGCTTATGTAAGAAACTAATATCTTTTCTCTGGAAATATTCCTGTTCTTCCATATATTGCACTTCTTTTAGTCATCTCTTTTGACTTGTTGCCAACTTATGAATACAGATTCTTTAGCCATTAGGCCACACTCCTACTTCATTATAGTCAACAGAAATTTTACCATGCGAAGTACCAGCGAAGTTGTCAGTCTTAGCAAATGTTTACATCCTAGACCCACACAACACACACCTTACAGTTCTTTGAGAAGGTAATTTCTCCAATAGTGGAATTGCTCATTGTTCCCCAAAATCTGACTATTCCTAGAACTACAACCATCTCTCTCTCTCAGGGCAATTCTGTATCACAGACTCTCCAAGAGGAGGGAGGAAGGCTTTGAGCCATTATAATTGACTTCTGCTCTGTCCCTAAAATGACTCAGAAACTCTAAAGCAGAACTAATGGGAATGTAACGTTCACTCCCCTTTTTTGTATCTACTTAGCATCTTGTGAGTGGCACTACCTGCTACATTTGATTAAGTAAATAAAAGGAAAGAATAGGCCATAGCTCCTTACATTCTGAGGGTGCTACGTGAATATTAATTCTATACAAAGTATATAGACCCTTATATCGACCCTTCAGTTAAGCCAGAAGAGACAGAATTCTTTTCTACCACTTCAGAAGAATGCTATGCTGTTGTAAATGTTGAGGCAGATTATTAGGAAGATTTGCAAGAATAACTACTTAAAATGGTCACATTCATTTTAAAGAAAAGAAATATAATTGGTATTTGCATAGAGGAAAATGGATGAATTTAAATTTTGGTTGATTATAATTATTGTCATCATAATCATCATCATTATCTTTGTATGTCTAAATGACTGATTCAAAGAAGAATTTTAACACATTTCACATGTCAGTGTAATTCTTTTCTGTTTTGTGCTTTACTGCTTGGGTTTTTTCATTTGCTTTTTTCAGTCTGAACTTCTCATGGAAGCTCTTATAATCTTTTTAAAAGGTGGGAAAATGTTTCAAAAGAAGTAAAATCTAGGAGTATCACATATGTATTTTTCCCAATAAAATTTAATCAAATTGTACAGAAAAACTGATATATAGATACTGTGTGATGGTACTTCAAAATGCTTTTAAGTAAGAGATTTAAAACAGTAAGGTTCTACTTGAGTCTGGACTGTTTGACGAGGTAAGGGATGATAAACAGTGACAGTTACAAATTAGGAGGTGAACTACCTCAAATGGTAGTACATTCAGATGAAGATACTCAAATTAATAAATCAGAACTGCATTAGTTAGACATTGCGCTCCTAAAGATTTTCAAAGTTACTAGTATTTTTTTATATTTCACTACAAAGTATATCGATACAGCTGATATTTAATTATGTATTCCATGTAGTAGTTACTACAGTAAAAAGTGTTCATTCTACTAGTAAATCCGTATCGTCTCAGTTTATCAGTATTGGCAGTTATGAGGAGTTCAGATCCACAAAATCCATTGGGGAAAGCATTTTCTTTTTTACTGAGTTTATATCACATCAAATCAGAGATGAGCAACCAAGACTGCAAATGCCTTATACTGTGCTTAGCAAAATAAATAAAAGTTCTGTAATTCCTATTTCCCTGGTAACTTTGACATTACTATGAAAAGCATGCATTTTGCAACAGAGGGATCATCACAGCTGGTGATAGCTACAAGTCTTGATACCTGGCATCTTTGAAAAACAGGACTTTGTTCTCCCGTAACTTAATCTTTAGTGTTAATTCATTTTATTTGGTTCCTTTACTCTCTAAACTTTAATCGAAACTACTATTAACATGAAGAGAACACTCTCCTGAACTAAAACTTGCCTCCCTAGCACAAAGTAAATCAACAATGTGATTCTCCCTTGTTTTACATCAGTGTAGTTCTTAGCCCTGTGTAACCATGCAAGCCGGAAAGCTAGCATTTGATTTTATGCTGTCTGGTACAAGGCACGAAGTGTGCAGTGGCAAATACACCTTTATTATCTGGAATTTAAGCCTCTGTTATACAATTGTTTATGTGCTGTGCACATCTTTCTCGGTGGTCTTAAAAGTCTGTAAGTAAACAACAAAATTAGATGCAATATTGCTAAAGAGTACATTAATCTCAAGAGAATACCGTTATGTGCAAGAAGAATGATTTAAATCAGCAAAGCGCAGCTCCAAAAACTGCTTTTAAGCCTTCTATTAAAATGGCTGGTATGAGTAGCCTCTTCCACAAGGACTAGTAAGCCAATTCTTAAGAACTTGATTCTGACCAGGGTTACCATGACTTGTGAAAACAATTGCTCCCTGCAGTCTTGCAGATCGTAGTGTTTCCTGATAGTCTGTTTTCATGTTTTCCTGCATGACAAGTAATTCCCTAAATAGGAATAGGGAAGATATATTCTAGCAGAAACCTTATTTCTCTTTGTTAAATTAAATTATAGTGTCTTTTTCTTATTTCCTTGGGATGAACCGAAGTATATTCATGCCACTACACAGAAAGACCCTAGCAACTTTTTAAAAACCTGCTTTGAGCTGTAAATAATCACAGAATAGATGCCACTGACCAAGATACGGACTGAGTGAGAGAGAATCTGTTGTAAGGATTTCCCTGAACTGCCTGCTATTGGAAAGACTCACAACTGATGAGTTGCAGCACAGATACGTAACACCTCTGGCCAAAAGACAAACTTCAAATTTGGTTTTGACAAGCCTTCTGTTTCCTCCCTATGCCCAGGAATTTGATTTTTTAACATATACTTTGTATGTAAAAGGACTGCACTACAGGATACTGGATTCAAGTAAGTTTCTCTCAATGGAAAATATCTAGCAAACCCAAAATTCTGGGCTTACTTCATGCACTGAAGTGACAACAGTATGTTCAATCAACATTAATTATTAAAGTTACAAAGAATATTGGCATCTGAAGCTCATTCTTGCTCTATCACTTCTTATCAGTTTTATTTCATTCTTTTGCTTACATCCTTACTTGGAGATTAAACAATATCTAAAATGTAAAAGAATTCACAGTCCAAAAATATTTTTTTAATTTACATTTTAGAAAAAAAATTATTTAAATTCCGAGGTCCATATTAAACTATGCTTTATTCTATACTGGTAGACTTTGTGGAAAAAATATGGACGATCTTGTCATAATATATTTAAAGTAATGATGGGTATAATTTAATCAAATGGTAAAACACTCCTTTAGAAAAAATTCTGAAGAAATGTATTTGCTTTACATATTTGCTTTACAGTTTTCCTCAGTGCAAAATACCCTAAAATTCATGGCTTTGTGATGGTAATGAAAGATATCAGTAGTGGTCTCATAGGGTACTGAAAGTTTTCAGCGTTATAAATATGAGTAAGGATAATATTTAAGAACTCAGACTACAGGAGTGTTATTCATTAAATGATAATGCTCACAGGTGTTTCGACTTGTACTTTCAACTCGTGGCCTGATCATACTTATGCCTCCGCAAGTTACCAGTAATTCCATCAGAAAGCCAATGAAGTTAAAGTATAGAAAGCCAGTTTTCTGTATATAAGATCACATATGTCTTCATAGGTTATCAACATATGTCACATCAACCTTGACATGGAAGTAGGGAAGAGGAAAAAAAGTAGAGAAAGTCAATAATGTCTCCTGAAGATGAAGACACATTTTTCATGTGACTGTTTTTTACTTTATCCAAAACCCCACAGAACATACTGAGAATTATTTTGAGAAACAAAAGGTCAGGTTAAAAAAAAACCCTACTCCTAAATATTTGATTCTGATCCCACTCTGTATTCCTTTGACCGAAATTCAGAGAGACTCAGTTCTACAGTGGATTCAGTCTCTCCGCGTCATGCTTCTTTAGCAAGGGTGAAATAGTAGAACGAGTCCCTGATGAGGTCTTTCCCTCCACTTCCTAGAAGGAACGGTAGCTACTTTCATGAAATAGTTACTTGTATTCAAAAAAAAACCCACATTAGGTTCATTATATTTTCTTTCAACCTACTTAAGAATTCTGAAAAAGCTTGCAGACAGTGGCAGTAAGGCTTCAGGACTAGGCTCACTCATTTGGGAGTTGAAAAATAGATAAGAATTCTGAGAGAAAGGCTTTTGCAAAGTCTACGTGAAATCAGGATTTGGTAGTTGTACGGATTACTGGCTTTAAATTCCCTGTATCTCCTAGACTGTCTTCTAAGGAGTTATTTAGGTTTTTTTTTTCTTCTAAGAAGAGTGGGAAGTAGAACATCCTGGACTTGGCTGCAAACAGTTTTCAAAATTAAAGCATTTACAAATTGTTACTGTGCATTCTAAATGAAATGTCTCTAACATTCTTAGGCTTGTGGTTTAGGGATCAAAGGTTCAAAACTGTGTGTACCAGCTCAACCAGTTTGGACCAGTTCCATTGATTTTTACTTAAAACTCCAGACTGATTTGAATAAGAAATGGCAGCATAGATTGATAAAACTGTATGGCTTTCAGAAGAAATGCAGTATACAGTACCATAAAGATTGATATTAGCAGTGCAGAATACCCATTGATGCCAATTTCTGTCAATACAATTTCTATAATTTGAGGACAGTAAAACACTGAAATGTTTAGTAGTATCTGAGGCAAAAATACCATTCACTTCCATGGAAACAGAAGCAAGCCCAAATTCTAAATACTAAAATATTATCTGTGTCATGGAATATTTAAATCTTTATTATTTCATTACTAGTTTAGACATAAAAATATCAAAATATCTATGGCATTTTAAAATACGGCAATTTCTTAATATTTACTCTCAGACTTCTGAAAGGTATGTACTCCTGAGTGATGTAAATCAATTATCCCCATATGTGTGAAACGCTGTAACAAGATCAATGAGACCTGAACACAAGGAGGCATCTTAGGATAACAGCTGCAGATGCAAGCATTCTCTGGTAAAAAACCCAAACAAATGAATACACACTGCTCACCCTTATGTTTCCCCATCCCCTGTATAAAATCCCTGCATTATCCTTTCCAATTGTTAAGTGCATAAGGAGACAAACAAGTAAGAAGTATCAGTGCTGGCAAAGTACAATAAATGGTCACTCTTAGAGCCAAGGTAAAAGGAATGCCTTACATTCCATTTTGAAATTTGTTTTTGATGGGACTTAATGGTCAGAGTATACCTGCAGCCAAATACTGTATAGTTAATGGCTGTATGGAAAACTGCAAAACTGTCTAAAATATTGGTTTTAAAGATGAGCTCAAGATAATTACTTTGACAATAATTCTGCCAATTGGATTTCCACAAAGTAGATTCAATAAAATACTAAAAATATTTATTCAATAAATCAATTACACTCCTGACTGAGTCCGGATAGCTATAAATTGTTTTCTCATTGATAAAATTCTGTTTATGAAAACCTATTTTCATGGAGATGACTCAAGGTTTTTATTGGGAAATGCTTTGCAGTTAAACAGAAAACATAAGAACTAATGAAAGGTCCACGTGAGCCTTACAAGTTTAAATAAACAAAAAAAATATTACTTTTTTATTGTTGCTTGAAGTAGAACATAATGTCCGTGCTTTAAAATACCAACAAATGTGAAGAAAAATTAAGTACCTTCTTATCCCACTAGATGGTGGTGCCTTCAGATTAGGGCTGAGATGCTCAGACAGTATGGGAAAACTTTTGCTTTCTTTAGCTGACCTGCAAATACAGAGAGTGAGGGATGAGGTTATTCTTGTTCCTCTGGGGACATTAACAAGCATTCAGGTAGACTGACTTACTGAATATATTTGAGTACATGGTATTGTGATCATAGTGGTTTGCTATAAAGTGTGGTTTAACTTCAATACACATCTAATTGTATTAATTTTTCTTCCAGAAGAAGAAAAGGTGCAAGCAATATTGACCCTTAATGATGATTGTACCTTATGTAACACAGCCTTATTATACTAACGTCCTGCTTTTTCAATTTTACTGCTCGCAATCCTCAAAATAAAAATCCAGGTGAAAGCAGCGTATCATTAGGAACAACTGCATCTTGTGTTCATCTATTTCATTTGAACAACCTTAAAAGTCTCACATTTTTATACAACAAACGTACTCCTCACTTTAAGGAGAAAGGTATTTACACATCATTGAGACGGAAAGTGACAGCGTCTAAGCATCGAAAGGCACATCTCTTCAGTTAAAACAGTCAAATGAAATTTTAATGTATAGGAAAAGTAGATGGGACCTTGTTGAGAGTATTATTGTGCTTTTCGCAGGTTCTGATAGTATATGGTCAAATCCTTCATGCCTCAAGTAAAGCTTGAACCGTTGAGTTCAGTGCAGATGCTGTGAACAGAAGAGCTTGTCTCAAAGGCTGTGTCTGTTGAGGACTGTCCCAAGACCAGGCTGAAAATCGCACTATTGTGCAATAAGGAAGCCTACAGACATAGGCTTACACCCAGCTGGAACATGATGTAGAGCATACAGAGTATTAAATGTATAACCACTGCCCCGGGGCTAGCCAGCCATCAGTCACGCCCAGGCAGGAGGGCTGCAGTGAGCCTAGAATTTCCTGGGGACATGGCAAGCCGTGTGGACAAATCATTGTATGCACATGGCTGCTCCAGAGACCATGCTCTCAGATTTTTGCAAAGGTAGTCAGTGATCAGTTATAGCAATTTGTGAGACTTGCACTGAAAAGAATAAAATCATTCTGAATTGGTTTAATTTTCCTTAAATATTATGATGTACATTGTAGTATGAAAAAATTAAGATTAAAATTAAAAGCTGTTTTCTGGATTAAGAATTCTGGTAAGTCCTAACATGAGACTTTCCAATTTTTCTTTTTAAAGGTGGTGTAATGGTACAGAAGAGTTAAGGATGTCCGTAAGTGTCTTGGAAAAGACAGCATTAATCAAGAATCCCAGACCTCTATTGTAGTCATTAGTTGTTGTTGTTCAGTGTATTTTACTTCACATCACCCTGCTCCTGGGTGATCACCCAGTTTATAATACCTATAGCCATCTAAAAAATAACCTTCTTTCTGGCATAGTTTGATTCATATTTATTTGCTGCGTGTTCCCTTCCACTTATTCTATTTATAGAATTACAGAGTCACAGAAGGGTTTGGGTTGGGCTGGGAGGGAGCTGACAGCCCCCCGAGCCCCAACCCCCGCCAGGGGCAGGGACACCTCCCACCAGCCCAGGTTGCCCCCAGCCCCGTCCAGCCTGGCCCTGAGCACCCCCAGGGATGGGGCACCCACAGCTGCTCTGGGCAGCCTCTGCCAGCGCCGCCCTCACGGGGAAGAATTTCTTCCTCCTGTTCTACTCTCACTTTCCAATTCCCAGATCTGCAACTTCTACTCTATTTCCTATTCCCTTTGCAAGCAACGTACAACAGTATGAGTAGCACTGAAGGGCTGAGGTATGTCAAATCAGTATGATTTCCAAGCAAAGATTACAGAGGCAATAGTCCAGATACTTCCGCGTAAGAACATCACAGCCAAAAAAGGCTTCATCTGTGACTTTTTGATGAGCACCTAGCAGGGAAATTCCTTTATATATGCAGAGGACTGAGGCAGAAAAATGGATATAGTAATGGATGTGGATGCTCGGTTCTTTTGTAGAGTGTTAATTATTTTGCATGTTCAAATCTTCCCTGACGGTACTGGGGAGAGAAGATCCCCTCTTACTTTCTAAAGAAAGTTGGGTAGGATTTTCTGAAAGCCTGAAGCAGCAATATTCACTCCAATCACTGTTACTCACTGCCATTAAGGGTTGAAATGCAGCATTTGCAAAGAGTGCAAGTTCCTTTATTTGATCTTTTTGACTATACCAGTATAACTGCCAATCACAGGAAATACCTCTAATAACTATTCCTTTTACTTAATAAGGAATACCGCATCTTTAAAACATTAGAAACAGATGTCACTGCATTACTTCACTGCTGATGTATGTAATAGAAATGACACACTAATTAATTTAATGCAGTATAAATGTACTGATTATTTATCATGGCTGACAATAAAATTATGAAAACATTCAATTACAATCACTGGTAATTCATTATTTATTGATTCTGCATTATGCACACATTAATACAATACATTTAATTGCGTAAGAGAAGGGATCATTTTTCTATTGATACTTAGACATTTAGATTTATCAGTTTTATTTAAAATCCTTGATGTTTAGGTGGGAAGTTTTAATCCACAATTCCAAAAAAACCTCTGCTGAAATGTCAGAACTAAATTGAATACAAGTGTCAAGTATTAATGCATCTAGAAAAATGTGGGCAATAAGAATGACATAGTAATTTCAGTCTCTTCTTTTTCTCAACGTCAGTGGCCTGCATTTGTTAATCTAATCATGGTTACTCTTTCCCAAGTAAACCAAGGCATCAAACACTAAACTAGCAAAAATTTAATGATGTTTTTACTTCCTTTTCAAACCTTTACTCAGAATTAGCTGTATCAGTGGTTTGCTGATGATATAAACTCAAAAGTCACTAGGGCAAGTTAAAATCTTTAGATTGGGCCCCATGTAATTTTTTTGCTAAGGACTAGGAAATTATAATTGTCATGAGGACTCCAGTCAGGCTGGAATTCAGAAATTTCATGTTGCATTTTGCTATGACTAGGGTGCATTATAAATGCATCTTTCAGTTATTTTTTTCATCTTTCATTTTGGGCCCACAGTTACCTCTGACTATGTTAACATTTGTCTCCCCCCCCTTTATTTTAGTGAAGATCCAAGTTCTTCAATAAAAACAAGCATTTTCTCCTATAATCTACTCACATTGGACATACCTATATCAGGTCTACAGAAAAATGTCTTTATACTAATAAATAAATAAATAACTGCAAATCTTTACATCGCAGTATCTGTAGAGTTCCTTTTTTTATTATCCTGCCTGATGTTTGGCTACAGTAGGCTGAGCTAAAACACCAACATCACTATTAAGCTTTCCAGTCTTCTAGAAAAAAAAAATTATTTTTAATTAATCCCCTACTACTTTACTTTAAAAGCTATCACTATTTTTTATCATTGTTGCCTCCTAGCCAATTGTGACCCATCATTTTCTCTACAGGATCCCTGTGAGCCAGTAGCCACATTTATGCCACCTGACAAGAAGTAATTTCCAGAATGCTGTTGACTGGCCCTATTTGGAATGAATGGGGCTTTCCTCTCTTCTCCTGTGTCAGAAAAGAGCTCTTTCACATTTCACTCCAATGGGGCATATGTAATGATGACAAAACTAAACAAATATAACAGAACCTTTGCTTGACATTTTGCCATACAAACATGGCCCTTTTTTATATAGGGCTCATATAGAATACACCAATATTTATATAGCTGATAGCGTCAAGAAAAAGAGAGTATTTTGCATACCAGTCTAAAAGGAGCAAAAATACTGAAACTTTAATTTTAAATAAATATTCGAAAATACTTATTTCAGCTATAGGGAGGCTTACTAGTTTGTACACATTCAAATTGCATACTGCTGGACTCCATTCAAATAAACCATCTGGATACTCTATAACTGACAAGATATTACTCGATGATTGTTAAGCTCTAGTAACTTTGCCTTGTCTTTAATAAAATCAGAGAAATAATAATATTCATTGATATAGTTGATTTGTATATGCTTAGTTGAACTGGACAGCTGCCTGGTATTAATTCTCAAACCTTGAGCATTTTCTTAGTTTAAGAGCAGTTCTTCTGTCCATGGATAGTCACCTCTCAAGGGTACTGTTTTTACTACAGCCTTTATGATTTTATATTGCTTCATGCCACTCCAACTTGCTGGGTGTTGATGCGCAAGGCTTCCTCTGGCCTTGCAAAAATTCAGTCTTATTTAGAAATATGTTTAGCTTATGGAAGACATTAAAGTCAAAAAGGAAAAAGATTTCTCACGGTGGAATTTGATTGTCACATTAATCTCAAAGCAAAAAATGTCTTTAAAAGGGCAAAGCCAATGAGAAATGTTTGAATCTGATTTATTAAATCTCCTAATAGCAATTATGTCCAGAAAATTAACCCCAAAAGTTTCTATCTGAAGCCAGTTATTTGTTATTTCTATCATTTCCAGTATATAAAAACCTCAGATGAGTTCAGGGCTCGATTGTATTAAACCCTTTACTGAAGTAGATAGATTGGAAGCTCTGCGGGACAGGGGCTAAGATTTTGATCCTAGAAAGATGCGTGAACTAGTTTAGGAAATATGGACATTCTTAAAGAAAGTTTTTCATTTAAACCTGATGTGAAAATTCTGCCTTAGTTTTAGGCAGCTAGGGTAGGTGCCTAAAAAAAGTGGCTAGTCTTAGAACACGTGTATAATCAATGGAGAGAAAGTGAGGTTCCTCCAGAGTGTAATTTCTATCATTTAAATTAACAAATATAGCAATTTAGTTAGCATACAGTCATCTCCCCTCATCTAAAATGGGATTACTCATAATGCACAAATATTATACTTTGCATAAAGGGTGCCTAAATAAGCAAGCTTAGCAAAAGGAAGAAGATGGCATACATAAAGAGTGCCATCATGGAAATAGTTGAAACGTGCTGTTGATATTGCTTATTTAGTATTCACTTGGAAAGTTTTGTTTATACTTTTCTGCTTGCTTTGTTTAGCCTGAATGCTTTAGCAGGAAGCTAACAGAAACCCAAACAAACAACTAAAGAAAAAAAAAACAAACAAAAAGGGAGTGAAGAAGTTAAAGGACTAGGAAAGAAGGAAAGATAAAAGGTGGCTGAAAAAAAGTGGAAACAAACAGGAAAGAAGGATGTCGATGTAAAGGAAGAAAGCGCAAAGGCTAGGAAAATAGGGTCTAGTGTGGGCACACGGGGAGAAGCAGCCAATACCCAGCCTAGCCAGCGTGTCCTGCCTGCCGGTGGGTGTCTGTCTGTCCGGCCTCAGCTCCTTGGTACCGGACCTGTCTGACCGTCTTTCGGGTCCACTTGTTCAGGGCACAGGGATGCACGAAGCTGAGCGGTTCTCCTGCCAGCTGGCCTGGTTTGGGGAAGGAGCGGCAGGGTCTGCCCGGCTCCCGGGGCCGCCGGTTTTACTTGTCTGCAACTGCCGGAGGGGCCATCTGGTGCCGCGGGAGCGGCCTTACCGACGGGCGCGGGCAGGGCCGATGACATCGTACCCAGCACACGACCGACGCCGCGCTAGAATCTGGGAATTTCAAGCAGTTACAGCCAGACCTCCCGAGGCCGGACTCCGCCGCCTGCGGCCCAGCACCAACTTCCAGCCCCCGCCCCGCCGCAGCAGGGGCCGGCGTGCCCCCGCCCGGCCCCGCTCCGCCGCCTGCTCGCCCACCGCGGGCGCCGCGCCGCGCTGCGCTGTCGGCCCGTCCATAGCCGGGCGCGTTATGTACCTGACGGAGACCCGCACCGCTGCCGCCCTCCGCCCCGCCCGCCCCTCCGCTCCCTGCGCTGCGGCGGGGCACAGGTGCTCGTAGCGCTTGGGAACGTAGCGGAGCGCAGCGACCGCTAAAAACTCCCTGCGGCCAGGGGGCGGCCCCGCACCTACAGCGGGCCGGCCGCGGCCTTGCGCTGCGCCCCCCGGAGCGCCGCGGCACCCCCCCGCGCCCAGGGCGAGCCCGCCCAAACTTTCCCGGGCCCGGGCGCACGAGAGGGAGTTTCCAGCAGCCCGTGAGCGGCGCGCGGCGGGCGGGCGCCCCTCGCGCACCCCGGCCCGGCCGGGCCGCCCCGCGGCCCAGGTGCTGCGGCCGGCGCTGCCCCGCCCCGCCCCGCCCCGCCCGGCAGCCACTCGCCGAGGCCGCGCTGGAGGCGGGCGGGGCGCATTGGCTGGAGGGCGCTGTCACTCTTCCCCCCGGCGGCGCTGGGGAGGGGTCTGGGCGCGCGGCTGGCGGCGGCCGCTGCGTGTGGGAGGGCGGGCGCGCGGCTCTGTTTTTAGTAGTACCGCACAGCGCGCGGCGAGAGTGCGCGCGCGGGGCGCGGGGCTGAGGCGAGCGGCGCCGCGGCGGGGAGCCGGGCTGGCCATGGCTGTCTCCGCGCCGCCCGTCATCGCCGCAACTTCCAGCGGCGGCGCGGGGGGCTCGGCGGGCTTGTTCCGGGCGGACCCGCTGTACTCCAGCCCCGCGGAGTCCCCGCGCCTCACCAACAGCCTCGTCAACAGTTTCCTCTCCGCCGGCAGCGGCGGGGCCGGCGCGGGCGGCGGCGGCGGCAACGAGTGTAAGATGGTCGACCTGCACGGGGTGAAGGTAGCCTCGTTCCTCGTGGAGGGGCAGGAGCTGATCTGCCTGCCGCAGGTCTTTGATCTCTTCCTCAAGCACCTGGTGGGAGGGCTGCACACGGTCTACACCAAGCTGAAGCGGCTGGATATATCGCCCGTGGTGTGCACGGTGGAGCAGGTCCGCATCCTGCGGGGGCTGGGGGCCATCCAGCCCGGCGTCAACCGCTGCAAACTCATCACCAGGAAGGACTTCGAAACTTTGTACAACGACTGCACCAACGCGAGGTGAGCCGCCAAACTTCGCTCTTCCTCCGCGCCGGCCGCCCGGGGCCGTGCCGGGGGGCGGGGGGGGGGCCGCCGCGTCCCGTCTGTCCGTGTCCCCCCGCTCTCCCCGCGGTGGGGGGAGGGGGCGCCCCTCGGGGCGCCGGGCCGGGCCGGGGAGCGGGAGGCGGGCAGCCGGCCCGGGGAACGTGCCGGGCTCCCCCCAGCCCCGGGGTGGCCGGGGCCGCCGGGCAGCGGAGCGGGGCCGCACGCCGCGCTCGGACTTGTCCCCCGGCGGGGAAACCGTGCAGCTCTGCACGCTCCGGGGGCGCCGCAGAAGTTTCCTCCCTGGTCTTCCGCGGACGCTGCCGGCTCTCCCCAGGGCGGCCGGGGGCCGGGCGCGGGGGGCCGGCGCCGCTCGGGCCAACTGTTGCCGGGGCCGTGCCGGTGCGTGCCCCGTGGCGCTGCCCCCAGCACCGTGGCGGCCGCAGCCCCTGCCCCGCCGGTCGGCCCGCCCGGAGCGGGGTGTGCGCCCGGGGGGCCCCGCTGGGCCCGTACTGGGGTCACAGTCCCGGCCCGCGACATCGCAGCCGCTGCCTTTGGAGATCGTAACGATCGCGTGAAGGCGGGCGCTCCCCCGGGGTTCGCAGGAGCGGGGTGTGAGGGGTGGGGGCACCGTCGGGCGCAGCGCCGCCCCGCACCCCGCCCCGCACCCCGGCCGTGCTCCTGCCCCTGCCCGGCGGAAAACTTGAGCGCAGCCGTGGTTCGGCAGCGCTTGCCGTGCGGGTCTGGCGTGCAGCCCGCAAGTGTGCAGTAACTTTGTTTTTTGCGTCGCGAGGTCTGACTGCTTAGCCTGGACGTGTTGGGTGGGTTGGTTTGGGTCTTTTTGGGTTTGTTTTTGTTACTGTTTTTAAATAACACCTTCAGTACGTGCTAATCTGGGGCCTGATCCTGTCCTCGCTGCGCTGAGCCCAAGCAGAGCTGACGGCCACTCGCCCATGGCGGTGTGTGTTTTGTTTCAGATCACTTTATGTTACAGGTGACACTTTAGAGAAGATGCTTGCGCTCGGTTCCTAGATCAGTTCATTTGAAGTAGGTGCTGCCTCTCTGCTCATGTTGCATTTCTGTAATGCCTTCTCCTGCTGCATGTTTATCTGGCTGCCGTGCACCTCTGTGACATCACGGTGCTGCCTTGTTAAAGTGATGGCCTTATGAGTAAGGTCTGAGACTAAAGTTATTTGAATAAAATTAATGTAAGGTTACTAAGGGACACGTTAAGCATGCAAGTGCTTCTCTGAAATGTTTCTGAACTGGACTAGCGTGAAAGTTAACCGTTGAAGAAGTCAAGTCAGTTTCATTCCTGTGACCGTGCTAAAGTTTCTCCTTAGGGGAATACAGGATCTGATTTAATGATCCAGCCTTTAGGTGCAACCTCATGATTTCTGCTCTCTTACAACCAATGATTTAAGATCCAGAAATGCTGAAGTGTTAAGTGGTTAAAACTTCTATTTCATGACGTCCTGTCCGTGTCCATGTGTCCCCCCCCCCCCCCCCCCCCCCCCCCCCCGCCCCGCATTTGACAAAGACTTACGGCCCTGATAGGATAAGAGAGTAAGTAATGAAGGGAGGCCACGGGAGCTGCGAGTGAGGAGCCCAGTGATGCTCCGAGAGGGTCTGAAGGGAGCAGTCAGTGGAATGAAGACCTTGTCAGAGGCTGAAGATACGGCGAGAGCACTGTTGAGGGGGGATCTAATAGGGCAGAAACATGTCTGAATGGAGTCAAAGCTCTCGACTGAGAACGTGCATTCAACACGTGTGTAATCACAAACTCTCCCTGCCTGGTTATGAAAACATTGTGTATTTTTACCTGTTCAGGAATAGCAGATCCCTTTACATTTACTAAAATATTTCTCATTTACTGAAATACTGCTCAACCGTTGCGTCTGTCTCTTGAAAATGTCACTGGTTCAAATAACGGACCGATATCAGTGTATTTTGCATTCACGGTTTCAGGTGTAACGTGTGATAAGTGTTATCAGCACATATGAAACTTTTCTCAAGTACTGTAACTTAACAATGTTAATTGTATCCCATCATGCTGATTGAATGCTTATTTTTTTTACATTTTATTTACAGGTTATTTTTTTCCCTTGAACAACCCATACTTAATGGGATAATATGTTGGGTAAAAATAGCTGAATACATGAGTGATCTAGGTTTTGTTTGCTGTGAAGTGACCTGGGAACCACTGCAGTGCATGGTACCAAACAAATAAAACATGGCATAACTGTTTCAGCTATACATGTGGTATTGAGGTTCTGTACCTGGGATGGAACGTCTTGAAAAAATGTGGTCTTTTAGAAGCAAAGCCTTCGATGTGTATTGTTCCACCGCATGGCTCGAGTATTACTTTCAACTCGGAATATCATGCGTTGCTCTTGCAATATATACATACATCCATATCTGTTTGTTTAATTTATTTATAGAGATTTAGGTATATATTTGAATACTATAGAAATACTGCGTTAAACTCGAGAGCTGCCGGAAAAAAGCAGTAAGAAATGCTGGCTATCATTGTTCTCAGTGTTAGCTGACTTCTGAAAGTCAACATCTCATATGTTATTGTACACTTTTAATTATATTTTTAATTGCAATGTGAACCATCTAGAACTGAAATAAAGAGAAATTCTGCTTAATTCTTTGCATTTTTTTTTAGCTGGGCTTGTCTACAGCGCGCATAAGAGCTGCAGAGATATACCTGCAAGCGAAAGTTGGGTTTTTTTGTATGTTTATGATATAGGTGACTAGTGTAACATACATCTGGCATCTTTGACCTTTGCATTTTTTTAAGGAGCACACATAATTTTCACTTATGTGTAAACCAAATGTTCCTAACTTTGGTTGTTGTTAGCCATTATCATGTAATCTAATTTGGAAGCAAGGTTTGTAAAAGGAAACTAACCGTTTGTTTCATTACAGGTAGCATCTTCAAGTGAATATGAGTACAACATGTTTACAGAATTTGGTTAATGATTTGCAATACCTTAGATTATTCATTATGGACGTGTGTTTAATTTTAGTAGTGAAGCATAACGTTTACTTAAAGTGTAAAACTATAATGAGGTTTTACTGAAAGATGAAACTTAAAGCTGTAGTGAGAACATTCTTGTGATACATCACTTCTTAAAATCGGATTTATATGAGTATGATTATAACCTGTTCTACAGGGTTTCTGTGTTTGGTGGGTGCTGCTGGTTACTGAAAAAGCATAGTATTGGTCTGGATTATTCAGTAAATAGTAAGAATATTTCCCAGAAAACATTTTTTTCAGTACATGGCTTATTTTTTGTGCTTTAAAGTATCCAACTAAGCTAATATTTTTGTATTACACTGGCTATTCACAAACAGTGAAAGGCTTTGGAAAGGAATTTAAGCAGTAAACGCAGACATTTTATTTTATGAGATAATGAGGGTCTAGTCATGTTGTCTATTAAAAGCTATCCTATAGTCAGCAATACTCTGTCTTTTATTAGGAGAACGATGTCAAGATTATAATTAAAGCAATCCAGTCATGTAGCTCTGCACAGAGCTTCCTTGTGTATTGATTTTTAAATGTGGACATCTGATTATATAAACTTCTTTGACAAAGTTAATATTAAGTATGTGTTCAGACTTGGCAAACTTGTGAATTTTTGAAGTGCTAGCATGTTTAATTACTCCCCCCCCCCCCCCCAAAAAAAAAAAACCCACAAAAAACCAACAAACCAACCCAAAAAAACCCCAGTTTCTCAGTTTCCTTTTCTTTGGAGAGGAGACTCACTTAAAACGTTCTCGAGAGAGATCACAAACACCGTGGATTCTGCTAGAGATGCAGAAAAGAATTTTTCCACTCTCAGAGCAGATTAATTATACTTTTGGAAAAATCCCTTTCTTTTTGGACATCTTGAAATCTGTGCTTGTACAAAACTACTAAAATACTTGAATATTTTCATCAGATGCATATGTAATCTGGAGAACCCTTGATTAAAATTCCCTTCTTTTTTCATAGCAATAGAGCTCCCCATTTGAAGTGTAACATGCTTTTCCTCCAAAATGGAGTATTTGTATGTTTCCTGCATGTGTATATGCATAATACATATGTAATTTTCTACTGAGACTTCTACAACTGAATAATACTCTGTTTTTGTAGCAAAGACAAAAAAGCTAAACAATTAGGTATTAATGATATTCTTGTTGCATATTCAAAAGGTCTTTGCAAGCATTTCTTCTCCTTTTTTTCTTTTCACCATTTCAACCTGCAGAACTCTTCACTGTCACTTCAAATCACACAATTCTACAAAGATAAAACAACATTTAAACTCATTTGCTTTGGGAGGGAAATTGAGCATTTGCACCCAATAAGCCTGATTGTGGAACTGCATGCAAATTGTGTTTTGATTTATCTCTTTTGCACTTTTTTCCATTTGAATTGATCTTGCATTAATTTTGCCAAGCGGCTCTGTGAGGCTGCAGATGTTGCCCTGTGTTTAATAAATCAATGAGACAGATCTGAATGAATCACTTCAGATGGATTCTCTGCTCGGTTTGATGTCTAGATGTTATTCTTAGCTTGTTATCATGACAGATGCATTAATGTTCCCATACACTGCCAGCAATGTCAAAGAGATTGAAGCTTTTAAAGTGGCGGTATCCCCTTTTCCCCTTTCTGTTGGAATAACTAAATTGCCTTTAGGAGTAGGTTGAAATACAAATTTAATCATGGCATCGTTGTGGGGAAGATGCTAAACTTCTAATCATATTATAACACAAAGCCAGGCAAATACAGTTTCATACAGAATGATTAATTATTCCAAAAGAGTGGAGATCAATATTAAAATCTAAACATAGGATAGCTCCTTAATAGAGTAACCACTTTCTCAGCATTAATATTTCATTGTAATAGGAATGATCCGAATAAATAATATAGCAGTAGAACATGTTAAAAGTGTTGCTATAAATAGAATATCATTGTATCCAAATTGATTACAGGCTGAAGTAAGGCTTTCTCTTTTCTTTTATTTTTTGTAAAAAAAAATAAAAAAATAATAGTTTTCTTTTTAAGTTAAATACATCTGGATTCAACATCTGTTAGGTTTAAAATACAATACTTGGTTTTTATGTTTCTGTTACTACTTACCATTTAGTACTAGATATGTTAGAAAAGTTGTCGATCACCATCAATTTCTGATCTGTATAGTCTGGTATCCATTATCTTGGAGCAGAACCTGTGGAACGCAAATCATAAAAGAGACTGGAATGTGTCTGTGTGGAACAGTTCTAAATTCTGGAAAAGATTTCACAAAGTGTGAAGTACTCTGCCATGAATAATGAAGATCTATTTCCCATGTAGGCTACGCACAATTTTTAGTGGCTTTTATTCCTTAGCATTTATTAAACCACTTGTAATCTTCCTTGTTTTTCTTCAGAAGATGAAATAGTATTCTGTGAATTGCTTCAGTCATTTTGTTAAACCTAATCTCTTTCTCTTTATGACACCTTATTGTAATGTTAAAAATTGTCGTGAATATTCCTTTTCCTTATCGCTCCCCCAAACAGAAGAACTTTGACTTTTTGTCATTAAGGCTTCTGAGAATAAATTGGAGAAACTGGCTGTAACAGATCTAGATTTGTGTTGGCATTCTTGGTATTCTTGCTCCAGTAGTTCCAATTTGATAAGGGAAACAATATATGTAATAGAAATTCACAGTTTATTCAAATGAGTTTAAGCTTTAGCATTGTTACATTTGCCTTTCTTTCACCAATATATCAATGTGTGGCAATAGCATTATACTTAGAAAAGCTCCAGAAGTGACGAGCTCTGTAGATGGGATGTAGTTCTCACACTGGGGCTATGGTTGGGCACGCAGCCTCTGTGTGTTTGTGCGCTTTTGTTTCAAAGGCAGGTGAAAATCCCCTTCGGTAGAAATGAGGAACACGGCGAAAATCACCGAATTAGAACGTAGTGTTACGTTGTGTGGCAGTGACATTAGAGTGAGAAATAGTATCTACCTTCCTTGGTATTTGCAGAAAGTATTTAAAATGAGCATTCTGAGATGTTTTGCAGATTTCCATCTTGTTTATTTCATCACTTACAGGCTGGAGTTGGTGTTGTGTAAGAGCTGTTTTTCAGTGTCAATATTAAAAAGGTGTTCAACACTGGGCCGTGAAGTCTCTGTTTTGACTTTGCTGAGGTGAACCTTTCATGTCAGTGGAAGTTTGCCAGAACAAGGGCAAAGAACGTATGTTTCTAGGATCTGAGCCCTTCTCATCATAGGTGGGACATGTTTACTTAAAACTCGCGTTTGGAAGAATTATGTTCCTCCATACGTTTTTGGGTCTAATCTTGTTCTTGCTGAATGTAGGATCTTTAAACTTTTCTGTGCCTGTTCCAGAAATGATACTTTTGGATCTTCTGAAGTTAGGAACAAAATTATCCAAATACGTAGTTTAAAATACCTAGAAAGTTCCCATCTAGTTTCTTTTATAAATTTTTGTGTGATTGTCAGCGTAGTAAAACCCTGTAGGTGTATGTAAATGCAACACTTTATAATGATTATTTACATAAACAATACTAATAGCAAAACCAAACATAATGAGGATACTTCAGAGTTATTGCCGTCTGACATGCTGCTTTGGTGTAAGTTAAGGCAAGATTTTTATATGTTATAATTAAGCATGCATTACCAAGCACAAGTACACTAGTTAGTAATGATTCTTAGTAATTTAGATTTATCCTGCTAGATATTAGAACTGTCCCTTGGGGCTACACGATTTTGATCTTTGTTCCCTCTTGGTCAAGCATGGTTATCCGAAGTGACTTGGTAATGGGGTTTCCCTTCGCCCCTCATTCTACAACCTGTAAGAAACACCGATACCTATTAACCGATGCACTTTGATACCTGCCTCAGCAGTTGCCAATATCTGAATCCTGTAAAACACGAATTCATTTGCTTTCTTTTTGGTAGCACAGGTATGTTGTTGTGTTGTGTGTGTGTGTATAAAATTTATTGTCGCTAGCAAACATGAGGAGATTATATTTCCTTGTCAGTACATCTTGACCTGCTAAGCCCATTTTGCTCATTAAAATATACTGTGTCAGAGCCTTTCCTGACTCAGTTACAAATACCACTTCCCCAAAAAGTAAGAACCTGAACAAATGAATAGTGCTTGCTTTATTACTGTACAGTGGCTTAAAGTTTCATGTTTAGCAGTGTATATTGTTGTGTATATGTTAAGGTATAAAATGTTTGATTGCATTTGTGTCTGATCTTATCAAGTTTCTGGAAATTGATATCTGGTAACAGCATTTAACCTACATCTAGTCTATCTGCTGTCTATGTGATGGGCTAAAAAGAAAAAGTAGTATTGATCTGTTGCTGAATTAAAGTTTGAAATCGGCAACAGCATGAGCACAAAAGGTTTTTTTATGACTTCTCAGCTTGCCATTGATCTACCAGTTTTATTGCATTCATTATTTATTAAAAGAATTTGCAAGCTAAACATAACTTAAGCTAGTTTGCACACAGGGACTGCACTTAGGAAATTGAATGGAAATTGCATTAGAGATGAACATCTGTGCTATTTTTCCACTCGTGTGTTTATGGGTTTGTATAAAAGGTGTATTGGATTAACAGTTATAACCATTATAGCTTGCAGCAATATGTTAGAACCCTAAGCATTTAGTAGTTGTTTAGGAGGGAGACTCTTTTTACTTATACTAAAAAGTATGGTAATGCCATCACAAACAGTTCTTTTATTGGATTATTCTTTATTAATGGGATTTTTACTAGTAATGTGTAAAACTTGAGGTATCTAGCTGTATTATGCATGTGTTCTATTATCTATGCTACATAAAGCTCCATTAATACTGTGATTAATTGAAGGTTTCTAGTGACAGTATTAGTTAAGGATTTGGCACAGACACTGAAGTATTGAAATGAAATGTATTTTATAATACGCGATAGGAATGTAAGTACTGAAAAGATCCTTAGCACATGTTCCTCCAGATTTTTGATAGCAATTCAACTGTCTCTGTCCTTGAGTTAGATAGTTCTCAGTCCTTCTTGAGTTAGATAGTTTCTGTGATGTGTCAGTGAATCAGGTGAAAATTTTAAATATTTTGGTATCTTTTTCCACTTCAGTTAACAAGTTCAGTTGCCCTCCCCACTAGCTGTAGTTGTGTGTGACACACATAGTGTAGGGTAAACCTGAAATTTTGAGGTCATCTCCTGTATTGATTTTAGATTTTTTAAATTGTATTTTATTTTAGTGCACTCTTCCTATAAAATAAATTATTTTGCTTCAATACCTGATGGCTAAATAGGGAAAAAGAAAGGAAAAATTACTTTGGGGGTTTTGGGTGAAAAGTATATTTTTGGAAGCAAGATGTTACCTATTTTATTTGGTCTAAAAGTATGTACAGTCTAGTCTGTTTATGACTAGAATGTACTGAAGTATGTAAAGTTCTGCATCATCAGTGCACTTTCAGTTATTCTATTCAAGACTCAACCTGATACATCTCGCCAGCTTGTAAGGCTGTTAAGGGTTTCCTGTGCTAAGAAGCAGAAATGTTCCTCGTGCCCGAAGGTTGTGCTTACTCCTTTGGATGCCACTTCTACTTTTTTTGAAAACTTTTTTTTTTTTTTTTAAATTAATGGTCTCGGTAGAATGAACCCATTTGACTCCTAATAGTATTTGAATAGAGGTAGGTCTGATTTTTAGCAGAAAGAATCTCAATACTATTTTTCCATATAATTTTTCACTCACTCTTACATCTTCCTCACTGTTGTTCCCAGCCATCGGCTCCTGTGATCATAGTTTCCTTTCAGCTACCCTGTAAATAGAAGTTAGATACGATATGGGATTTATGTAATCGATACATACGCACACATGCTGATTGATGTAATATACGTGCATATCTAGTGCATTTTAAGCTAAGTTTTGCTATTATTCCAAAGCCTCTCTCCCAAACCATGGAAATCAACTTCGATTTTTGGAGAATTTTGTATACATAAAGCGAGAGGCTTTGGACTGATCCAGAAATTTAGTTTAAATTGCATTTGCTATCAATATGAACTAAATTTCCTAAATGAGCTTACATGGCTATATGAGCTATCTTGCTGCCCTTACTTAAAAAGGCTTGATTTTTTATTATTATTATTATTTTTTTAATACTTGTCATAGCCATGTAAGTGAGTAACATTCTGAGCATGTAATTTTATTTCTGTCTGGTCTGTGGCAAGAGAACTTCTAGCTTGGGATGCCATTGTGGTACTTTCAACCAACACAACTCGAGTCATTTTCCTCTCTTGTTTCCAAACCTGTATGGGCAGTGGAATTAGATCACTTTATTTAAAAAGTTTATCAACGTTATTTCACACTATATGTGTACAGCGTTCCAGATCTAATGTGTTTCTCAGAATCCCAGAACTGCTGAGGTTGGCAGGGTCCTCTTGAGATCATCTAGTCCAACTCCTCTGTTCAAGCAGGTCAGCCTAGAGCTGAGTGTCCAAAGCTGCGTCCAGTTGGATTGTGAGTATTTCCAAGTATGGAGTCTCTCAGCCTCCCTGAGCCACCACTTTACAGAATAGAAATAACTGTGCTGAGGAAGAGAGATTTTATTAGCATTTATTGGGATGACTGGATTATGTGGGAGATGTTGAAGGTACGAGTGGATGTCATGGCTGCCCACTGACATGGCCACTGCCCCACCACCGAGTCGCTCAAGCAAACCAGTACGGATGGATACTCTGCTGCTGTGTTTGTCTTTACCCGAGCAGAGTGTGAGTTGTAACCCGCTGAGCTGGCCGTGTCATATTCAGATTTTGCTTTCTCTGTCTCACAAATGTTTCCTGAAATCCTATATGGGTGTGCTGATGGGGCGACCTGTGTTATTCCTTACTGCTATCTGAAAAGGAATATTTGTTTGTCTGTAATTTAAATAAAAAGAAAAAAAGTGTCTGTAAGAAAGCTCTTAGCACAGCCGTTGTGCCAGTAGGGGGATTTAGTTACCTGTATGTTACAGTAATTTAAGAGTTGCTAATTAAAGAAGGTCAAGCTAGTTTAAAGAAAAAATATTTTGAGCTTCATTTAGAACTTCTAATGAGTATATTTAAAATACTACACAGTATGCTTTTTCATACACATGTAATGGTTGGTTTTGCCTAGTAGAAGTTTTATGTGATACCTAATAGACTGCTTTTATAACAGTTAATCAGAAAATGTCCGGTGTCTGTGAAACGTTATCCCTGTTGTTTTTTGTGGAGTTGATGAAGGCACTTTGCTTCTGTGCTGCAGGTCTCTGGAGCTGCCTTGTCTTGTCCTCAAACTGTTAAATGTTGTGTGCTGAAGGAGAGTCTTCTAAAAATCTTCTGAAAAGATCTGAGATAATGCTGAAAAATAGAAGTAGGAAAAAAGTCTTTCCAATGAGACTTAATACCGTGTTTAAAAAAAAACCACCCAAACCCAAACAAAACAGCAGCTCAGCCCTCCCCACCCCCAACAACAAAAAACCCCAAACAACAAGGTAGTAAAATGCTGGTGGTTAGAAAACAGAATATGAATACTGAAATGGGACCGGTGGTAATGATCTCACTGTTGTCTTGTCGCTGTTGCATGAGCTTGTTACTGAAATAGGTATTTGTAGGTCTGTGGAGTGTTTTGTAGGCTTGTAAGGCTTTATTTGGTGTTTTTTATGGGGCAGTTTATGTATCTGATAGGTGTCATCTTAAAATACTTTGAGTTGAGCATCTCATAATTAAGAGATCATTTTTACCTGCTCCATGGTAGTTCTGACTACTTTGGAGACAATGAAATAAGAAAGTGATGTGTCGGTGCACTTTGTGCTTTTGTTATGAGACTTGCTAAGTATTCCATATGTACTTCTGCTCCCCTGCTGCATTGCACATGTATGTGGCACAGCAGCGTGCTGCGCGCCAGCTCTGGCTTTACCTTTGTGGAAGGGGTGATGCACCATGCTCAGTGTCGCAGCCACAAAAGTGCTTCTTTTGGAAGGAGCCCTCAGAAGAGATTTGGCTGGAATGGTTACTACAACATGCTGCAAGCCTTGCTCTCCCATAGTCAGAAGTGCTTAGGAAGCTTAATTGATCCTGCTGTTGTACACTAGAACTAAGATTTCTTGTCTTGGGTCAGAACCATAATCACTGTCGCTTCTTTCTACTCAGTTTTTATAAATTGCCTTACTTGTTGCACAACTGATCTTTGGTTCAAACAAATCTGTCTATTCCTGCTGGAACTCCAGGAAGTTTCTGTCTTGCAGTTTCATAAAACACTTCCTCTTGCATGTTAAGCTAGAGGGCTTTTTGATCATTCACGTATCTTGCCTTTTTTAAATATATTTTCTTCAAAATCTTACTCTCCCCCTGGCCCCAACCAGCAGTCCTCTAATAAACTGTTTGTTCCACCTTCTCAATTGTTAATCCTTAAAAGTTTACAATTTTAGGTTTTATTGTTACTGACTGAAAAAATTAACCCTTTTATATACTGGGACAAGGTATTAATGTCAATGTGGAAACAAACCCCCCTGCATTTGTGATACATTTATTGTAGACATCTCTACTGAATAATGTAGTGACTGTTGCAGAGTGTTTCAGAGTATGGCAATAGGCTGTTAAATATGTTTTTCAGAATTCTTGTTCTCTGAATTAAGATACGACAAGTGGCTGAGTTCTTAATGCTGGTGTATTCTGATCCAGATAGAAACTCCTTGTAAGAAGTTTTTTTATCCATTCATGTGAAATTTATGATAGTATAAGCTCTGGATTTTTGGGGTTTTTTCCAGACTTAGCTTAACAGAAGCTTAAACGCCTGGCAGGGCTGAGCATCTCTGCTGCTAAGTCTGGCATGTCAGCCAGCTACGTTAGGGTTTTCCTCTACCAGGACTGCATTTGATTTAAATGGTGTGTTTTATCAGATTCCAAATAATTTTGGTTTGGTTTGGTGTGTGTGGGGTTTTTTTTTTTTTGGTAGTTAGATAGGTCTTGTTGCATTGATTGGTTTCTCTTAACCTACAGCAAGTTGGTCTGTTTCTGTGTACTTTTCTGATGTTTGTCAGCCAAACAAAAGTGAGGAAACTTGCTTATCCTGGTTGTCCTGTACGTGCATGTTACTAAAGGTATGTGAATGTTGTCATGCTCCCAGTGCCTCTCAGTTTGCTGAGGTGGGTGGATGGTTTGAGGAGCTGCGGGGATTTGTCTGTGGCTGTTGTGCTGCCAGTGTCAGGTAGTAATAGGTGCTCCATCCATCTGCTTTCTAGGGGGGACGACAGGGAAAGACACAAGAACATCACACACAGCATGTTAAGCTGACCTGATGCTGCTGGCTCATGGTGAAGTTGTGTCTCACAAAGTGTAAACCCTTAATAGAAGCTGGTTATCGATTTGCAGGGAGAAGGAAAGGAGGAACAGGGAGGCTGAGTTGGTAGATGCAGTGTTTGGGATTTCTGAATGTTAAAAGGCTTGGACTGCAGATAGTGTGCTACAGCAATTGTCCTTCAGCACCTGCATGGTCAGTCGGGAAGGGTTGAAGTTGTTATGCATTGTGTGCAATAGGCTGGTATAACCAGAACGTGTTAGGATTGCTGCAAGAGAGCTGGTGACGTGTACGCTGCATGCAGCATACCTTGAATTTACTGCAGAAATCCTTGCTGTGGCCATTCTGTGATTATCTCCACCCTCCCTGTCCTCTGCAGCCACAGAAATTCTCTTTGACACCTTCAGGTACTTGTGGAGGTGTGGCTACACCACCTCATTTTTCATGTCATCTAGCTTGATCTGTCATTGACGATAACAACATGATAACTAAATACATATAGCATTCCATTGTAGGCAACTGCAGGTTTCATTTGTTGTGTGGAATGGTCACTGAGTTGTCTTTCAAGTGTAAAATGTTCCTTAAGATATTCTTGACTGTATTTTGATAAGAAGGTTTAGTAGATCCTCTCGCCTTGTAAACATATTTTTTTTTCTTCTTTGTTTTGGTTTTTTTTTTCACCTCTGAGCACCTATTTTGGGGAAAGTTGTTGGTTTGGAGGGTTTTTTGATGCTGCTGCTCATTTTTCTGCTTGCTGATTAGAAGTTTTTTTTTGGCATCCTATGAACACAGAGTAGTTTATCTGATGATGTCACGTCATTTCCAAAATAATCCCCTTTGATGTCTAGTGTTACGAGAATTTGAGTGGTAGTAAACAAATCCACAGACAATAAGTGGGCAAAGAACACTTTTATTTAAGTGCTTAGGGTGATTACTTGACTGTTCTGTTACTTGACTGTGGGAAAAACTGGAATCTAACTTTTCCCGCTGTTGATTTTTCATAATGCCCTATTCCAAAACAGTGGTTTCAGCCGGCCTTTTTTCAGAGCAGATAGTGTTTCTGTTCAGTTCATTGTGTACCTTGGAGTGATGCCGTTGAGGGTCTTAAAACATAGCTGGTCAATGGTGGTCAGAAACTGACCCAACTGAGTCCTGGGATAGAAAGAAAAAGGTCCAGGAGATTTAACACTGAAGGTACTTTAAGTGTTTTTGACTCAGTTGAAGAACGTGTTAATATTTGGCTATAAGCTTTCTGTGCAGCACTACAGAGGAGACTGAATAAACGTGAAGGCTTTGGATCTCATGGGAAGGAGGAGATTGCTTTGTTCTTTTGACCTCATTGCAGATGAAATTCTGCAATGGAACCGTTACAGAACCAGAGTCTTTCAATTGATTTTGGTGGTTTTGGATCAGGAGCACAGAAAGCAATCAAAACTTAAGTGCATATCCATGAACTAATCTTTAAGTCACTTTGGTCCACACCAGGAAACATTTTCTGCAAATTCAGAAGTGGAATAATGCAAGAATCCTTTGGAAACAAGTTGTATCCCCTGTATATAGCTAATATCATGTTTGAATAGATTTTAATTACTCTCAAGTCCAGGTACTCATATAGACAATAAGCACACAGAAAGTACATAGTGGAACCCCAAAACACTCAGGTAAAGAACTTCTGTGTATTTGAATTCTTGTGATGAAAGGCACTACGCAGGCTAGAAGTAGTAAAGAGTCAGTAAATGTGTGCTTGTGTTCCCTGGTAAACTCTTTCCAAGAATAGGGGATTACAGGGGGTTTATGCAAAACTGTATAGAAATTTTCACTTTTCTCATTGTGGAATGTCTTCACCAATGGTGATAAATAGAAAATATTTTTGGTAGAGTGAATACTATGAACTTATTTACTGTGCATATGTTGTATGTTGCTGATATTCAGAAATCCTTTCTTAGTCTCCAGTATATGAAATACTGTTATGCTTGATTTTTATTATTTTTAATCAAGGAAGCGGAATTTAGTATTTCAAGTAGAGGTGACTGCATGTGAAGACTAGTGGAGAAAAAATACTATGCACCTTAACTTTTTAAAAAGTAGGAAACTGGTAATTATTATGTGCTTAATAAGCATGTACATATTATAAAGTTTACAGTATCATAGGTAGCATCCTGGATATTCAGTCAACTCTTGATTTATCCTTGCAGGTACAATTCAGAAAAGTCTTGATTTTTGATAGTTATTGATTCAAGTTCTTGAACATGTTAAAATCAGTTTGTTCTATGGTAACCGTCCAGTTGAAAATGTATTTCAGGAGAGTATTTGAAACGAGTATCTAAGAGACTTTACTTCTGGTCAAGGCCTGTTGATTCTGTGTTCCAAAGCAGTAGCAGTCTTGCAAAATGCGAGGGACTGTTCATCACTGGTATTCACTAATGGAAGTAGAAAAACTTTTAACTTTTCTCAGGCTGAGACTGAAAACATGATAAAGGGTAAACCACCAAGTACCTGTATTTATGAATACTGCACAGGTTTAAATCATGGTCAGTGATTAGCACTTCACACACGCACCTGATTTTTCTGGGAAATGCTATGCGCTTTCTGAACGGGAATGGCAGTTGGTGGACTATTTATTACTCATTCTGGTTTTGGAGGAAAATTCGGCCTTCTATGTCATTTAGACTTTGTGACATATGTAGCCTCCCAGGGCCTAATGACTTGTCTGCAGATGGGCTGTTATTTATTACAGTCATGTAGAATAAAATTGATTGTCTTCTAAAATTAATTTTTCATTTGCCTCCAGCTCTGCTTTAATAGAGGACACACAGTTGCCTGTTTGCAGAAATACTGTTTAATCACATTAATATCTCAGCCCCCCAGGCCGGTGAAGATAATTGTACAAACGAACAGCAAAATCTGTATCTTTAACTTCTTTTTATGATTAAATTATGCAAATGACTTATCTCCTGCCCTTCTAAGCACTAATCATCTAATTAGGAATGATGTGTTAAAGGGATGGTTTTGAATCAGGAGAAGGGGAGAATGGAGGAAGCAGAAAATGGGACCTGACAATGAAACTGCTGAAGGTACTGTAGCGGTACAAGATAAAGCTGTGTATTTGGTCAAAGAGCAATAATAAAGGCTTGTTGTGCTATTTCTAGTCTTGCTTTAGTGATCTTTTTTTTAACAGTTTAATTCTTCTGTCCAATCTTTGCCCATGATTTTCCATATTAACTTGAAATTAAATGATTAAGGTTCAGGAATTTAGTCACTTACTATGTTTTCTTCCAGTTCTCATAAACAAGATAGCACAAGTGTGTCTATTTGGCTTCACTAGTAGTGTGGTTTGAAAGACAGAATGCATGTATTGGTAGGTGTATTTTTATGAAAGTACTTGTTCTTATACTTCCTAGGTGTCCTGAGCCAATCAGATACTTCTATTCACGTATCTCAGTCTCTCTTTTTTGAATACTTAACTGTTGGTTAAAACCCCCTGAACCCTTGTCTTCGAATATGAAATTGCAAGAAGTGCCCAGCTAAACAGTGGCCATATTTTTGGTTAAGTCCTGTGCCTACTTTGGGGATTCCTTTGAGATACGAGTGAGACTGCTTAAATTTAGATGTTTAGATGATCATAAATTTATATTGAGCATTTGTATGCAGCAGAATCATGCCTTGATCTCTCCAAGGGCGTACAGTCTTATTTTCTATGTTTTCTATTTTGTGAGTTGATTCTGTGTGTGTGGTGTGGGGTTTTTTTGGGTGGTTTTTTTTTTTTTTTTAAGTCATTCCTTCGTCAGATCTTCCTGCTTAAGGTGCTTTCCCACAGTGGGTTCAAACTATTACTGTGTTACTACTGTTGCTAAAGGTACGAAAAACCAACTCCTGTATTGGGCAGTAACACTGAGAGTTTGATAACATGTGACTCGTGTTTTCCCTCTACTCAGTTATCAATGTACTTACTGTATGTGATTAATTATACTAATAAAATAAGAATGTTCTAATATTCTAGAGAATAAATGAAGTCCTGAGTATTTCTACATGAGAAAGTATTAATTGCTTTATAAATATATGAAAAAGTATTAATTCATGAGAGTATATGAATTCATAGAATACCTCATACATAACCAGAAGGTCCACATTCCCTAAAAGCAGGTTACAGTCCGATCTTTCAGACAAGATACATCCTGTAATTTTTTCTACAGATCTGGTAAATGCCTTCGCACAGTCAGCTCTTGCCCTTTGGGAAGTATATATATGAAGCAGTGGGAAAAGGTTTACTATTTATGACATGATCAGTTTTGAAAGTTTGAGGGATGTGTTACTTTAAACATATGCCTTATTCATTAAAGGAACCTCAACTTCCCTGCCTGTATGTATGACTTGTGCTTATGTGCTTGTATGCATATACGTACATACACACACAGGTGTTTACTGATACCATCTGCGAAAAGTTTAGTAACTTCCCCAGGAAGGTGGGAAACACTGTTTTAAAAAGGTGGGTACCCCATATAAATACTGAGAGGCCAAAAGCAATGATGTCAAAATAATCTTTTTGTTAGTGATTAGGTGTATTTCAAAATGTATGTATGTGTTTTGTTGTTAACAACAACAACAACAACAACAAAAATCACACAAATCAAATCTGAAAGCAGTTAAGATGGTGGTTGTGGTAGATAATCTGGCTTTTTGGTGTTATTTTTGGAAGGTTCAACATAAAGAATGCAAGTTCGAACACTGCTTTCATTTGTGTGACACATACATAAATTGCTGGTGGAATGTGTTCATAAACACTTTGTGGTTGAGGAGGCTGCATCTCTTTCTGTACCTTCCAGCAATATGATTAAATTAAATCAGTTCACATCTATCTTCACATGTATTTTCATCATTGTCACCCAAAAATTCTTCACAAAAGGGAAGATGAGAAGACCAGTCCTTTTGGTGTGTTAAATGTTGGGGCTTGCTTAGAATGGCTAATTCTCTGTATGCTGAGATGGATGACAGTCACTAAAAATTCTAGCAGCCTTTCTTAACACAATGCCCCAAAAGTGATGGTTCATCAGATTGTGAAGTCTCTTAAATGTGAGAGATTTTTAGCCAATCTTGACCTATCTGCGTGTTCTCAAAACTGCTTACTGCCCATGCATGGCATATTTAGAAAAGTTGAGATGAATGTGTTTCAATTACTAAATTGGTCTTGTACTTGATGAATGAAAGGATTATACCCAAGTAAAAGGAAGGACAGTTAATACCTACTTCTTTTTTAATCTTCTTCCTTCCTTCTTTTTTCTTTCTTTGTTTCATAATAGTTTGATACATGGAATAATCCACCCTAAACAATATTGATGCTGAAAAATGGGACAGTTGAACTAGGCATTTCGTTTGTATCAGCGAGGAATATTTTGAGGGAGAGTCTGTTGGATGGCTCTGATTTTCTGTGTCTCATCTTGCGTTATTTCTTGGGTTTTGTTTTGTGGCAGTGATTCTGAATGCTAATGAGATGATGGGTGGTCTTACCACAGCAAGTAGTTTTCAGGTGACTGTTTAGGGGGAGAGGGAAGTTGCTAACATGAATTCACAAGCCTGTAAAAGCTTTTTGCTTCATGTACTGTTTGTACCTCCTGGAATGTTTACTGCTTTTGAGGAGGTTATTCTTAATCTGTGTGGGATGTACTGTCTTTACCTTTACGAGCGTATGTTCCTCCAAAGGAATGCTGTAATAGAACCACCGATTAAAAGATCTTTCAGTTGTGCTTGGGATTTATGCACTTAAAACACTATTCAATAGCTGCTAATTTCTCTCATGCTAAGGGAGTTCCTGCTTGTAACAGTTACACAGATATAATAATCTTTACAGCAGTTAAGATAAAGGCTATTTTAATATTAATCAAGTTTGAGTTACATATTAAATTAAAATAAATTATTACACAAAACACTAAGCCATTATGCAGCTGCAGTAGTATCGTAAAGCAGGGTCCTCTATCAGTGGTAAGGTCTAAGCCAATTGTGACATTTGGGAGCAATGAGGATTCTTACAGAGGAATAGTCTTGAGTAAGTTGCTGGTATGTCAGATAATTTCAGGTTAGTTTAGTCTAGAAATCCAGATGCGTTCCCCTTTTGTGGTCTTATTGTGGGTTGTGGTAATTGAATATTTTTGGAGAAACATAATTCTGTCATTGAAAAGAGGTTTTGGCAAATGTTGAGAAATAGTAGAATGTTTAAATATTCATGGCTCCAGGCTGTCAGTCTACAGTATGTGATGCACAGTGTCTGGAATCACGGATAATATGGTACAAAGCCATGTTCGTCAGGTTTCCTTGACTTCACAAATATACTGGGACCAATCTGTCTTTACCCATATGGGTGAAGCTCCAGTTTGCTATACTGAAAACTATATGGGTTTATGCTTTCCACAGCAGTAGGATGCATGCTTCTTAATCTCTCTTTTCAGAACCTGGTAGTGGATGAGTGTGGAAGGACACACTAAGCATATTGGTGTGATCATATTGATGTATTTTCCATAGCCTGCTGTTTCTTAAAAGCTAAAATCTTTGATCTTGGTTTTCCATGAACTGCTGAACTTCTGCTTTCAGTGACTTGGAAACATTGAAGAGGTCAGCTTTCTTGACTGTGGACCTGTGATTAGCTGTCTGTGTGTCGTTGTTAAAATTGTAATATTGAATGGTTTTCGCATTGCAGCTGTATGAAAATGTTGTGGGAAAGGTGGTGTGGTGGGACCCAGTGGGAACACTGGGAGGATGTGTATGTCCCCTTTAAACTGTAGAGGTTGTACATAGGTTACCCTTTGAGTATATATTCTGCTGAATTAATCTCTCTTGGTCATAGTCTGCATATTTTAAGAGTCAGGAGAAATAAGCAGTCGTTAAAATAATTAGTGAAGCATAAGAAGGTAAAGTTGGAATTGCAGCTGTACAGATACAGACACATGGGTTATACCTGTTTAGGAATTGTTCTGGTTCCTGCAGTGCTGTAGGCTTCGGCATTTACAAACTCTTGTTTTCAGCCATGTAAAATGTAAAATAAAAAAAGCATCAATTGAGAAAACTGTCATCTGATATTTTTGAAGTAGAAACTTTGGCCAGTTTCTAAGTTGGTACGCTCTTAATAATTCTTTGTATGTGCAGAAGATACTTAGTATTATTATTAATATCACAGGAAACTAATACCTAATTTTGGCAGTGGACAGAGTGATTGATTAGGGGGTAGTGAGACCATCTTTATGAAGCGTGTGGGTACATGTGTCTTTTATTTAATTGGTTGCTAAGCCTTCCAACCCTCTGCTAGTAAATAGGATGAAATAGTAATGGGGCACATCAATTTTGGATCCATTTAAATATAAACAGATTGCCTGAGGGCTCTTTATGTACTTTTATTCAGAAAATACTGGTATTAGACATATCACAACAGGATCTTGTCTCTTTACCTTTGAGATCAGGCTCGCATCCCTGTGTCTATCAACCTGTATAGGCAGCCTGCCTGTAAAGTTATGTATTTGAATAATTATCTAGTTAGCAAGGTTGTAAATTATCTGTTTTAGTATTTCTTAACATGGAGCAGTCAGAAACAAGTGATAGGAATTATTTGTAAAGTATATAGAACAAACAGAAAAATGGCATGTGACTGTAGATTCAAGGTGCTTTCATCTTGGGTATGGTGTGATTCTGGTCTCCTTCCAGCTGTCTGCCAAAGGACACAGAAAAATAAAAATCATAGAGGGAAAAAGAAGAATGATGAGGATGATATGCAAAGAGCAGCTCCCATATTGCATGAGGAAGGGTGGTGTAAAGCTGTGTGAAATGACAAATGGCACGGAGAAGGTGAGTAGGGAGTCATTGTTCATTGTTTCTGCTAATGTAAGGAGGACATGTGAAATAAACAGACGTTAAACCAAACAGAAGCAGGTGGTTCCTCAAATACACTAAACTCCAAACTCTTCACTACAGGATGCTGTGAATGCTCAAATGTGCACGGATTTGACAGGCTAGACAAATTAGTGGAGGAAGATTCTCTGAGAGGCCATGCACAGAGCTACTACTGGTCAAAAATTTCCAGTTACTTAGTGCAGGGAAGTGTTGATAAATGCATATAAAGTTTGTGTTCTTCTCTACATCTGCAGTCACCTGCCTTTAGCCAAAGGAGGAGGGAGGGGAGATGCATTTTTGCTTCTTAGAGGAACTGCATGTTCTGGATTTTTTCTCGTTACTAATCGTGAGGTGCTCTTGAAAATTTTGGAGAGGACTTGAGGTTGCAAAGTGAGGTAATTGTGTTGAAATGTAGCAAATCAGAACAAATGCCAGGGAAACAGGAAACTCATTAAATGTGAAATGCGCTGAACACCCACAGAGCATGGGGAATTTCTTTGTGCGTATGTGCACATATGTGATAATGATGCTGCCACTCTAGCAGCCACTGACTTTATTTTCAAAGTATTTGAATAGTATCACTTGCTTCAAGAAGACTGGCTATGTGTTAGTGTTTTGCTGATTTGAGGCCTAATTTCACCTGAAAGTCTTGCAAAACCACCCTGGCTTCCAGACTGAGATGCTTGCCTCTTTGTGAACATTGTAGATACCCAGCAAGTCATCCTCAAAAATGACTGTCCCATTTATAATATAATAGGTGGCAGAATTAAAATTGTCATGGAAGAAAATAAGTTTAAACTAGGCATGTTCACCTGTTTAATTTGTTGGATGATAAGCATTATACTGAATGACATGGGTAATCCTTGTTTGCAAGCCTTTGGTTCATAAATAAACAAAGGTGTACGGCTTGCCTAACTAGATGTAGTTGTTAGCTCAGTATCTGGTAGATACCTGTTCTGTAGTGAAATATGTGATGTCAGCTCTCATGAGTTCCTTTAATCCTGCATTTCATTTGCTTTCTCTTGCATTTTTAAGTAACAGCATGGTCCTCTTAGCCAAAGCTGCTAGTTAGCTTTAACGAGAGACCAAATTTCTGTGAATGACAACAATGTAAATTTTAAGATAAATCAGCTGTGACGTATCTGTTATCAGTTGTAGGAATTAGGAATGCAACATTTATTTCACCTGAAAAAAGTAGTAGTAATATCCATCAGAAGAATAGCATGATTATTGGCATTGGGTTATAAAACTTACTGGTGGGTTTAAGTGTGTGGGTAACTGAGATCTAACTGTCTTTCAAGTGGCGAAATCAACATAATTTGGAAATAAAAGTTTTCTTAGCTATGCCCTTTACTGTGTAGTGGAGAACGTAATAATAGACTTCACTAGTGAAAGCTCATTATATAATGAGACATTCTACTTTCGATCTTAAAATAGGTCAGTGAGTTCATTTTTTGGGGGGGGTGAAAATAGAAGTACCACAAGAGTGGTATGGATGGAGAGCCCCTGTGAGGGAGAGGTGAAGCCTTTCAGGTGCCAGTGCTTTGGTAGCTTCGGAGGGTGCAGTTTAGCACCCTCAGGTGAGAGTGGTTTGCGCGTTCCCATTCATCTCCTCCTCCTCCTCCCCTGTCTCCTCCTTGCTTCCACTCTTCCCTCCCCTCCTTCATTCAGAAAAATTGACATCAGTAAATGCGATGCTTTCCACCCCTTTTAGGGGTACACGCCCTCACCCCCTTCCCCTGCCAAGTTTGTTCTAAAGTTCAACTCTGTCTTACTAACCAGACAGCACCATATGGATCACTCAGGTCAGTAAAAACAAGAAAGCATTCTGACTAGCTTTTTAGGACTCTATTCCTCTGTAAGTAGTAGGTTAAGCTCACAGTATTTAAACATAGCGGAAGATTTCTATTGCTGCATTTGTGTTTGTTGAACAATCAGCTTTGTGCTAGTGATACTCTTCGTTAAACTGCAAGGAGGTAGAAGGACTAGCAGGCAGGAGAAAGCATTTGACTTGTGGTCCCAAATGTTAAGGATCCCATTTTGTTTATATTATTTTTTCTAGTATAACCTTAAATTTGCTGCTTTCTAAATGATCTCGGAATAGTTGGGAGGACCTTCTTTGTAAACGTTCCGTTGGGACTGGCATTATGCATGTCCAAGAAACAATTTTTTAGTTTCTTTGATAACTTCAATAAATAGATTTAACTCTTAATTCTGCTACCCTTAATCACATAAGTGATAGTGAGCTACAAGAAGTAATGAGTATTCAGAGTCCAGTGTTTTACAGTGACTACAAGAACTTTTCTTCATGTGTGGATAACTGTTTCAGGACTTTTCGTAGGCAGTGTTTACTTCTGCAGTTTATGGCAGGGAGAATCTAAACACTGTCCTTTGAGGCTTTGATGCTCTTGCTGTACATATCCCAGGTTGGTGTTGGGATGATTTGAACACTGGTCCCAAGATCCTTTTTAATTAGAAAAACACTTCAACTCTGCTTCACAATCAAAATGAAACCAGCAATCTGATTAGTAAGAAAAGCTTGAAAATGATAAATGAAATCCCTTCATAAATGAAGGTTGTAGCAAAAGGAAGTAAAGAATTGAGCTGCAGACAGGCATAACTGCTTGACTTGTAAGTGGCAATTTAGTGTTTTGAGCTGGTTTTACAAATACATCAGATTTGTCACAGAACCATAGAGGAGAAAAAAAGGAACTTCTGTATTCTGGAAATACAGTAACGCTGATTAATATAACAGCGCAAGAGGGTAATAGCAAAAAGCAGGAAGGGGAGTGAGGAGAGGCAAAAGCAGTTCATGTTTACTTTAGCAAATGCACCTGACATAATAGAAATTCCCTTGTGATCTAGTGTATGGTACTTTCTTGATCCTGGTGAAGCAGGATGGAATAGAACAACATGTTAAGAAATATTAAGGAGAAGGAAGCAATGATTAGAACAAAAAACTTGTAACTCGAGGTTCTTAATCTTGTCTTCTGATTTTTGGAGACTTGGAAGCACCGGCTGGTCAGTAAAGGAGAGCTGGAACGTTGGGTGTCCTCGGCTATAAAAACACAAGGCTTCTGCGGTCCTGGAGGCTGGCAGAGAAGGGGATGGGGGTTAGGGGTTGTGGTTTCCTCCTCTGCGCTTCTCCTCTGCTTTACATCTGTGTCCTGTGAGGAGAGCGTATTGCGGCTGTGACACGGGCCCAGGTGGTACAGAGAGCTTGGTAAATGGATGCTGGTGGGCATTCAGGGGACAGCTCTCTAAATCTTAAAATCAGTATTTGCCAAGTGGTAAGATGTTATTTAGAAATAAAAGTAGACAGTGATAATTCAGTGAATTTTCAATCTTATCTGAACAGACATGGTTACAGATTTAGCAATGGCAAACTGAATCATTTTTTTGCATTATTAAAAAAACCCCATCATTTAGGCAGATGATGCATGTCTGAATTATAGAAAGTGGAAATGAAGAGAAGTGGTGAGTGCTTTAGGTGCTACTGTAGTAAAAAGTTTAAAAGAAAGGATGCAAAGCTATCTGGGAGTGTCGACAATGTGATTTATTTTTTTTTTTAACTGCCAACACTGAAAAATTCTCCTTTGACAGGATGATACATTCACCTTCAGTAAATGATTAAAGTTATTAAAAAAAAAAGCAGCAACCACTGTGTGTGTGTCTAATACCATATATAGTACATACATAATAATCTAGAAAAGTAACTTATGTCTTCCATGATGCAGTCTTTTGAAACTGGAGTTACTCAGAACTTGGTTTAGACTTCAAAAATAATTTCTTAGCAACAGACTGATTTTTTTAATAGGGCAAGATATGATCTTTAAAAGGAACAGTGTATCTCCATAATGTGTTTTCTCAATGAATTTCAGATAATCTATTTTACTGAAGAGAGTTGGAGAGAATAGGTCATCTTCTTTCTTCAGTGCTGTGGTGGATTTCCTTATGTATTCCTTACAAATTTTATCAGTGAGATTTTTTTTTTTTTTTTAAATATGTATGGAATATATGTAATGTGCAAGGAATACATTCCAAAACTCCTCTTAGCGGAGCAACTGTCCTAGAAGAGTAGTGGGAAGGGTGTACAGAGGGTGTTTAGGTAGCCTGAACAACGTTGTATCATTATGTGTCCTAAGCCCACAGCTAATCAAGCATGAGCTAGTTTGATTTTTGGTGAGAAACCTTGTAAGAAGGTGCTGTGCCTGGTAGAAGTAGTGATTTTTGTTTTGTTTGAATCAAGGCAGAATCAGTCTTGCTTGATGGTCTGGAATGTGGCTAATAGAAGTATCTTCTTTAAGATTTGCAGAACTGAAGGGAGTTTGATTATGGTAATCAAAGAATTTTTTTATCTGTAAAAATTCCGAGAAGTGTGGTATGCCTAGACAGAATGGTGTGGCATGGATTGTTGTGTGATAAATTATTATTTATTTTAAAATATATGCACTGTATTTACGCTATGTATGTATAATTCATCATATAAATTAAACAGTTCTTAAAAAGGATGTTCATTAAGCGTAACAAAGTTTTATTTGCATTTCTACTGTTGCAGTAATATCAGGATTTCCCTGAGGTGTTAATCCTCTCTGGGTACTGTATGTTAAACTGCTGAGGTAGTTCATGAATCTCGAATAACAGTTTTCAGGTACTTGACAAAAAGCATGAAGATCAGATAACCACAGATTCACATGGAGAACTATCGAGTGTTGGGGCAAGATGTGTGTTTCAGTGGCTGGGCTTGAAAACTTTAAGACAGAGTCGCTCAAGGTCAAAGGGAAGTTCAAGACATCCAAGAAACAAAACCTGGAGAGGTGGCACTTTCTCATACACTGAAAATACAACTGTGTAGACAGAGAAACTTTAACTAAATAAATCTATATGGTAGCAACTCTCTATTATGATGGTACCAAGGTGAAAAATACTTTCCGGATTTATGTTTTCTTATGTTTTCATCATAACAGTCTTACATTTTACTATTAGTAAGGAAAAAATAATTTAAAATCTCTTTATTCTCCTGGTACTAACAGACTGTAGCTGGGGCTGTTGTCTTTTTCAACCTCTATTATGCCTGAGAATCTAAGTGTGAAGCATAATGAGTTAGTAAATTCAGTCCCTGAATCTTTCCCCTGAATTAGTGTTTTCAAGTATTCTGACTCTTTATTATATGCAAACTCAATTGCAATTAATAATAAAAGGCCAAACAAATTGAGCTTGCCACATCTGTGGTCAGATTAAAACAGGATTTTACTTTATGATATTAAAGCAACAAATTATCGATGCGTTTATAGAACAGGCAGATCGTCTTTCTCAGTACATTCTGATTTTATTGTTTATAGTTCCGTGACTATCCCTACATAATTTGCATTCTACAGATGATGTAGACTTCTGAAGATTTTCAACCTGGAATTTGTATTTTCTTTTAGTGGTGAGAAGCAGAGAAATAGGGAACAACCCTCATCATTTATGTATCATGACCCAGCATCTCGGAGCCTTGGGCTATTATTTCAAAATCCAATATATTCAAACTTTGGCCTCAGAGAGCAGTAGGATCAGTACACAAGAACAATAGAGTGATAAATATAGATTTTTCATTAAGGAAAAGACTATATCCTGTCATTTTTGAATCAGTGTTCAAAAGAGGATCTGAGAATTCATAGTCTCCTATAGGCTTTAACGTTATTTTTGTTGTGAAAAAGGGCTTAACAGCCTTTTCATGTTACTGTGAGTGAGGCATCAGTGACACACAGAAATAAAATTTTAATATATGCTAAAGATCCACTAATGCTGTGACAGTAATTTAATGCAAGTCAATTTTGAGCCATGCATAATTACAGGTGTGACGTGGAGCACCGCTCCTTCTGAAGGGCGGCTTGCGTAGAGTGCCGCAGATCCAGTTGCAGTGTGGTTGGCTCGCTGGGGTAAGCTTCAGTTTCGGGAGCTGGGTTGCCTTTCTTCACTGACTTCTGAACTAGGAATTTGTTTTGGTAGTCAAATTATACGTAGTATAATTATTTGTAGCACTGAAACTGCGGATTTCTAGTACAAAAGTTAGGTTACTGGATGGATAGCATATGCTTTTAGGCGTATGCTGTGTAAATGTACATATGTACATGTAAGCGCACCACCCTCACATAAGAACAGGTGGATCTGCTTAAGTTCTAGAAATTGCTGAACTTCTTGTAGCTGTTAACACATGCTATATTCTGGGAGACTTTCTCAGATTGTTGGAAGTGTTTTTTGTTTTCATTTAAACAGATTTTTCAGTCTATTTTCTTAAATAGAGCAGCTGTGATAGTGTACAAACAATCAAAATTTATGCTGAGAAGTAATTTTTGTGCTGTTTGTTTCACTCTCAAGGAAACAATTTATGTTCCTGTTTTGAAGCCAACAGCCTAACAGTTGTTATTGGAGAAAGCACCAAACTGCAAAGTTTAGTTTTCTGCAGTAAATCTAAGAACCCCATGATTTTCACTGGGCTCAAATAGCTCAAAAAAGGCGATTGATCCCATATGTTAATATCTGTGTACCCACTTAAACACATGTACTTCAAATGTTAATGTAAACAGTAATACTGGGAAGGGTTAGGTATGTACTTTGTACATATGTGGTGATTATATATTGCTGTTGTACCTTTTTTAAGTTTACCAGAAGAGACCTGTGTTTGATTTGGTGGGGGGGAGAGTGGAGGTGGAATGATAAACTATGGACTTGCCTTCAGAGTCCTGACGGGGTGATGCTTTATTCTGTATTGTTATCAATGCGAAAATAAAATTACAAAAATAATATTATTTCAAAAGTTTTCTGCTTGCTTTTAGTTGACAGGTCTCTAAGTGGATATAGCTTTTTCCACCTGCAATCAAATGTAATAAACTGTCTTTGCTGCAGAAGTCAAATTCCTGGAGAAAAAGAAGTTGGAAGCTCACACTTACACCATAAAACCTTGTTTATTGCGACCATCAGTCTTCGAAGATATGCCCCACAATGGGGTTTGGTAAAGCCATTACAAGGTGCCGTATGAGTTCCATTTGCCTACAGTAAATAGAATGTCAGAAGTGTCAGGGGGAAATAAATATCGGGCTGGTTAAAAGGGAGCAGAGATGGCTCAAAGCATCATTGAGAGGATTGATTTATCTGGCATGCTGTAATGACTGCAGATGTGGATCTGTTATTCTAGATGAGCAATGAATTTGATGAGCTGATAACACAGGGCCAGAGAGGCCTGGTTTTAATTACTGATGAGGAATTTATTTGTGAAGCACTGTGATTTACTGAGGGTTTGTTCTGTTATTGACAGGTGACCTTGGGGCTTTTCTCTTTTGATGAATAAAAAAAGCGGCATTTTTTAAAGGAAAACTGTTTTATCAGTGCTGTGAATACAGCGAGGTCATTTTAGATAGTGTATTGTCTTTCAGACCATCTTTATGTATAATTATTTTTTGTAGCAGTTGTTAATTGCCTCTTTCATTGAGATTCTTGTGTATGTTACACTTGCTACTTGAGAGAGAGTAGTTTTGGTGCAAATCATTGCTAGCAAGCATACGTTGCATAGAACTTTCGTGGTAGAGATCTTAAAGCAAAATTATCCAAGTATATGCTACTGGGTTGTTCAGCTTTTCAACTACCTATCTCATCGAGCATGCATTACTTTTCTGATTTTCCTTACAGGCCACCAAGGGGAGGAAAAATAATCTGAAAATTGTAAGGAATCAAAGGGCTTTTCTCTTCAATTTTGTTTTTGTGGGTTTTGTTTGGTTTTTTTTAGGTAAACATACTGTCTTAACCTTTGTAAACAGCAATTTGTTTAAGTTTTCATCAGGATAGTCTTTTTTTGTTGGGTAGAAAATTACTGACATAGCTATTATTTTTATACACTTACTTCATTTTATTTTCTCCCATAGGATATACTTTTTGATCTGTACGTGCAATGGGAATTTTAGTATTGACTTCTGTGATTATGCTCTTAATTCTGTAGCACACTTGCAAATTGCAGCATATTAACATCAGGATAAATCGAAGTAGTTTCTGTCTAAACTAGCAGAGCTGTGTGTAGGTACTGCAGATGTTTTCCAGTTTGTATGTATGATTTGCTCTTAAGTAAACATTAAAAAACTCAAACAACTAAATAGGAAACCATTTGGAGTTGGTATTTGGTACATGATGTTTTGATGAGTATATGTGATAATCTTTTCGTATGTCAGGAAGAGGTAGGTACTGGATCAGGGAGGTAGTAGACCTTCCTTTTCATTTTCCTTTTGTGAGCTTCACAACAGAAGTGGTACTACCCAGAAACATTTTTTTTACAGCTTTACTGTCAACAATTTTCTAGTAGGGAGAAGGCTGTTAATTTAGTGTTTACATTCAACATGGTTTCTGGAAATAAAGAGACTTTTCTGTCTTATCTAACCAAAACCCATTATTCATTTGACCCATTTACACCACATGCTATTCAAGCTACTTAAATGTTACTTTCATTTATTGAAGCAGGGAATCAACAGCTAATGGAATAGGTGGGGGTAGGCAGATGTAATACCTGTTTTGATCCAAGGGTGAGGAAACCCTTTAGCAAATAATGCCAATTAATCAGAATTTTCTCAGGTGGAAGGAAGAAATGGGAAGATTGGTAAAGTCTGCACTGTGTACTAATGGGCAGCTAATACTGGCTGGAGCTCTGAAACATCCACCCAGCAAAGTATCACTTCTAGTGAGCTGTATGGTATGAACCGAAGGAAGTACAGTGGGCTGGATAAAGCATTATCAACACTGTAAACAATGAAATTGAATACAATATTATGTGTGCTTTATTTGTTTTAAAAACATGAAATAAGTGTTTTCAAAAAGTGCTTTTATTTGGGTTTTAGTTTCTTAGGCTTGTTTGAATTTTGTTTGAATTTTTCATATCAAAACCATATTAGAAATGGAAGAAAGGAAGATTAAGTAGAAAGAAGAGAGGAAGAACGTTCCTTCATTTTTATATGAGGACTTCTTGAGATGGTAGAAAAAACAAAAGAAACAAAGATTACTTGACTAAATGCAGAAAAAACCAACCCCAAAACAAACCCACCAAAAGCCCCAAACCCTTTAAAGCAAACACCTTCTCCCCCTGCTGCAGTTTTTCTCCCTTATTCTCCCCTTGCCCCCTTGCTTTTTCTGTGTTTTTTTTCCAGGGAAGGGGAACAGTTAGCTATTCATGAATAACACGTGTCTTATTATAAAAACATGCAGTGTTTAGCTCTAGGGATAGTATTTCAATTAAACGCATCTGACAATTTTAGATCTACTCATGACTTAAATATTGCAATTAAGCAAGCTGCAGTTAACAAGAGTATTAAATAATGTTCTGTTTTACAGATCTACTGGTTTTAGGTCTTTTTATAAACCCGATGTGTATTTTAAACCAATTAAGTATATTTAACCTGTAAAACTGAGTATTTGCTTAAGTAACAACAACAAACATTATCTCCACCTTTTTTGTGGGACTTGGTTTAGTTTGTTTAGAGAATACTTTGTGCATTAAAATGTGCGTAGCATATATTGCCAGTGGAAATACTGGATTTTAGGCTTATGCAATGGCTTAAATAGTAGACAAGGGCAATGCAGAGTTGTAGGAGAGGTGATTTTTTTTTTTTTTTTTATTTTGTTTATTTATTTACCAAGAAAGGTTTGTGGTTAGTATGCTGTTGTTTACACTATGGTTTCTCAGCGAGTGTCAACACTTGCAGATACTGTTAGTACTTTAACAGAATTAATACAGCATTAAGCCTGAAATATTTTGGGTCCCATTTCAGTTTCCTGATGTTGTGTTTTTCTTTTGGTTTGTTTTGTTTTTCCCCAGTTTTTATGTCAACATTATTATTGAATAAAGCTGGCTTGTATTTCGTCTGCCCCTGTATTAGGTGTCTTCTGGCGTTTATGGGTGAAGAATGGCTTCAGACCTCTGGAAAGCATCTTAGAAGCAAATGACAGTACATTTCGTTATCTTCTTCAGTTAGAAGCACTGGCTGTATCGTACGAAGGGGCTGCTTTGCCAGGTCTAACAGCAGTGAGGAATGGTGGTCACTGACAGATGCATGGAAAGTAATGGGAGCTGCATGAATTTCTAGTATGTTTTGCAAAGCAATCTTACGGTTAAATAGAGAGCTAGATACAGGCTCAAGAGGTGGAATCATGTCCCCAGACTTGCTGTGAAGTTCCTGTTGAACTCTGTATTGTGAAATTGTTATCTTTAGGGAGACAATGAGACTGACAAGGTTTCGGTGTTCTGGAGTTACATAGTTCTTTGTTTCTGTTCAGTGTCCACAGCGTTACCCTGGGATGCAGGATGGTCATACTAAAAACTGATGGTTTGACAGAGAAGCACAGGATGCTGTAAAATGTCCTAATTATCTGCTAAGCAAGTAATATACTACTTCAGAATAGTATGTGGGACTTCCCTTGTGCTAATAAAGTTAAGAAGTGTCCGTATGTGGACTTTCAGCAAGGATTTGGGCTTTTACGTAGAGTGATTGCAAGCAGTTTGGCCTGGTACGGGTTTGTACCTGCTGAGATCAGTTGATTTTTGTCATTGATTACAGCAGGAGATGACTGCATCCCACGCTTTCAAGCAATTGCGATGCTATTTATAAAACTTGTTTTTTAAACGCAATTTTAATGTAGCATCTTAACATGCAGAATAAACATAACAGATTTAGCTGAGTTGGAAGTTTTTACAGCTTCTGTGGGACTAGGCTGAACTTCCAGACAATGCTCCAGAAGATGCATTCCTTATTGCTGCTTTCCCCAAGTGCCAGTCTGTGTTTTGTGTCACTGTAAGTGGCAAGGATGGAAGGGACAAATAAGCTGTTGCACAGAAACTCTGCTCGATTAGACCAGGGGTTTGTTTACTTCCCGTCCCGGATCATTAATGTAGTTCTTACTTCAAGGTTATAGTCTGCTTCTGAATTTTTTCTTGCTCTTGTAGGACAAGTTCTGTGATAGTTGTGTGTGTGAAAGTAATTTTTTATAAATTTGGCATTGTAAATTACCCAAGATTTTTTCCTTATTCCATGCCCTTCTGTAAAAGCCATTTTACTCTTGTGTCAATACCTGTGATCCAAGCTGTTGGTGTAAGGGAGTTGGTGCCTTAACTCTACTTTCATCTCTGTGTGGCCACTTTGTGATTAGCATTTAATGCCTTCAGCTTCATTGTGTGGATTACTGACGCCATCAGTAAAACCAGCAAAACTTGTGAATTCCAGGCCGCTTGGTAGAGTGTAAAAGGAAGCTGTCTTTTTGAGAAGGAAATACAAACTCTGGTCTGACTTGGAGTGTCTGTGTAATGACTGGGTTTTTTTAATTTTATTTTTTGATGTTGTTGGTTAGTTCTCGGGTTTTGTTGGTTGGTTGGTTAGTTGGTTGGTTGGTGATAGGGCGAAGCTGAAATGACCACATGTTGCTGTTTGCCACTACAGTTTCCTGGCAGCCCTCTGATGGAGTGTGCTGCTCTGTGCTCCAGGAATTGACTTCTGAGGAAGAAAAGGTCACATTTTTCTTGCATTAAAAATACTATATGTTAAAATGCTAAAGCTCACTTTTCTGATAGGCTGATCTTAGGGGGGTGTGTGTGGGTTGTGTGTGTGTGTGTGTGTATATAGTGAGTGCCCTATTTGCTGGGCTGTGCGGAGATGTGTACCAATGTGTAAACTTACGTTTTTGAATTGCCCTCTACTGTTACTGCATGACAACGTGCAGGATGTAGCAGATGCAGCAGAGGGCCTGTGAGGCAGATAATCAAAATGATTTGCAATATTAATGTCTCAGTAGCAGTATCTTACTTGAAGACAGTCTGTAAATGGATATAAAGACTCTACTATGAATTTTAACAGTTATTCTAAAAATATTTGTTTTCCATTTGATTTGAAGTTGTATTACATTGTATTTTGTTAGATGATTTTTCTAATGTTCATATGCAATTTTATATATACACACACTCAAGGTAATCTAGTGAAGAGGAAGCAGTATTTGCTTTTCAAATGTTTAGCTCACAATTGCTGAAGTCTTGCCTGGCGCCAAGACAGATTGGGGATCTGTCTGTGCCTCGAGCCAGTTGCAATCAGCCATTAATGCAAGTTACTGCATTTGTTGTAATTAATGTAGAAGCCACAGAACAGAAATTAAAACTTGAAAAGTGTGTTGAAGCTAGAGATGCTGAAACATATTTAGCTGTTAATATTTGGTGGGTTGGACAGTGCTGTTTGAACAGCCAGTTGATTTCAAGATGGAGTTATTCTTGGTGATCCCTTTGTCCTGTGGGATAGAACAGTATTTCAGTTTAGCAATTCTCAGTATTTATATGAAAACTGTGAATCTGGAAGCAAACAGTATTATCTCCTGCTGAGAGTGGTGAGAGTTTAGGTAGTTGGAATGAAGAGTGCTCATCCCATTTAACTGAGATACGTAGTAATGTCTTAGTACAAAGCAGGGTGGCTGCAAGATACAAAGTGCATAAAGATAGAAAGTCCATATTTAAATCAGTGTCAGGTAAAGGACTAAGTGCTCATTTAAAAAAATGTACAGCAGTACTTTCTTTAAGAAGTTGTGATGAATCTTGCAATGTTAACTTTCTGATTGTATGACAGTATGGTAAGGCACAGACATTCTTAATCAGCGCTGGTATCTGAAAGGTACCATGTGCTCTAAAAGTGCTCCAAAATGAGCAGCTGAACTGTCTTTTCAGTTACATGTAAAACTAGTTCTGGTGTGACTCTGAAGTCACTGGTGGCTTACCAAATCCACAGTTGTACAGAGTGGAGCAAATATGGCTCATGTTGTCTGTGGAGTTTTATTAACACGATAAAACTTGTTTCATCTGGTTTTGTCAAGATTTCTGGTAACTTTTGTGAATGGTATAATTTGAAAAAGGGTACAGGAGTGCTACTTGCTTTCTAGCATTACCTGATGTCCTCTCACGTTTTATTGCTCTATGGGTAGTTGTTTTGTAGAAATTCCAAAATACTCTTATTTGCACAGCTAATAAAACTAGATATGTTCAACTTAATCAAGTTCTGTATCTGATTCAGAACAGTGTTGAATATGAAATATGTGATTGTAGTCCCTTCATTGTTACAAGATCAGATTTTTATCATCTGAAGGGAATAGTGACCTTGCCCAGTGTAGGGAGAGGAGCTGGGTTGCAGTCTTCATAGCTTTTTGATCTCAAATTGAGTAGTAGTACATGCTTCTGTACAAGATACTGGCTTCTGTAACACACCAGTAAGTAATTATAGCACTATATAGGCAGAATAGAGTCAGTTCTTTATAAATTAAATCAGTAACTGATACTTAAAGAAATCATCAGATGTGGCGCCGTACAAAAGCTGTTTGTGGTGTACCTGCACTCAGGTTTGAGCTTCCTTCTTGCTTCTGTTGAAGTGGAAGGTGAATATTTTCTTGATTTTATAGTCCTACTCTAGTTCTCTTCTTACCTGTATGAGACCTTGATTTTTAAATGTTACGGAGATTGTATTCGTGTACCTTCCATAGAGGCAGAGACCTGCAGCTGATGTTTTTTCTTGGTGCTGTATTGATCATTGGTATTGTTAGAAGGTGTGCAAGATCACTTACACCTTCAAATGTTGCTTTATTTAAAAAGAATGTAGAAGCTGTGCCTTGATGACATTAACTAGTGTGTTGAGGGGACATAAACTAGCAGTCTAGAAGATGATGGGTGTCTGTGTGCTTGCCATTATGATCTGTCTTTTTTCCACATGAAGATTGCATTTATTCACAGGTGCTGTGTACATACCTGGCTTCATTAAAACTGGCATGGGTTCAGCATGTGTGGTTTGTCAGGAGATAGGTTGTTGCACTGTCACACATCGGTAATGCTGTTGTAGTGCACGTCCCAGCCTAGTGAGGCATTCTAGAAATTAATATTTAAGGAAAAATCAGGTTCAGGTTTAGTTTGAAATTAATGTTCAGACTCTTGGTGGGGAGGGGAGAATGGGGGGTGAGAAGCACTCTAACTGAACACAAATGTGTGGTGTAACTGGGTTAGAGGTTCTTTTAATTCAGTTTACAGTGTTTGTAAAAGAGTGGTACTTAAGAAAAATAGGAGAATGCTTATTTAGTTTCTCTGTTGATAGATTTCTATAAATCTACGTCATGAAAACGAATTGTAATTGTTTTTGGATTTATCAATCTATTTTACCAAGCATACCTGTAAAATTATATTGTTCAGTGTGGTGTTCTTTTACATAATTTGAAGTGAATAGTAAAACATGCAGTTTTGCAGAGATCATCTTTTAACTCTGGTTATTGGCATCACCAGTAACAGCTCAGATGGGATAAAGCAGCTCTGTTTATAGATACTCTCACACTCAACATAATCTCATGTTCCACGTTTTTTGTCACTACATGAAAAGTAATTTTTGGCTGGTATCATTACTTTGAATTTCTTTTAAGTATTTTTTTTTTTCCCCTTGTGGTATGATGAAATAAATGCTGTTTGAATAGTTGAACTTTGCCTGTTTTTGGAAGAGGAAAAATATGTCAAAATTTCAGGAGCAGTTTTGATACCTTTCTGGAAGAGAAAACACAGAAATCTATTCCTTTGATTTATGAGCTCGTGGTGTTAATGTTTGAGCAGATACTGGATATTTGTAGAAATATCTGTAACTCTTGAAGGTTTCACAACTTCCATCACAAAACTGTGTTACTATGGAAAAGTGGTGTTCACTCCTTTGACAAGTGTGACACTTAACCAAGGAATAAAAATAATACAAACCACATAATACACAAACTGAGGAGGGAGTTGTCTTGTGCAGACAGTTTGTTGACACTTTATTGGAAAAGATTTCTCTGATCTGCTTGTTGGGTAGAATCAAAAATACATGTGAATTGGACAGAGTTGTGAATATTTTGTTGGGGATGTTGCTACATATACTTACTTTCTAAATTGAGGCATAGTTGTTTACAGGTTCAAGGCCTAAATGTTAAACAGATAGACTGTCCAGCCCTGATGAAATGCCAGTAGCTTGTTGGAAAAAACAGAATTCTGACAGTTAAGCATTTTTTTTAGAATGGATGTCTTTCTTCACAGCTTTCCATGAAGATGCTAAATTGTAAGGTGTGCAGTTCTTTCAAACTGGAAAAAATAGCATGTCTCTATTTTTCTTTTTCTGTTTAAGATTGTTTTCCAAACATGGATGCAGTGAAGACAAAAATGTGCATTTTTTTTCTTGGCATAGGCTGTCAGAAGTGACATTTGTGAAGGTTTATTTCTGCAAAATACAAAAATGTGCTCATAAATTTCCCCCCCCTGTTTAGAGTTGGCTGCAGTTGAGCATTTGGTGCTTCCCCCCCTTCCTAAAGGTTTGAAGGCAGGGACATCAGTGTTTGCATATAGGGTGCATATCTGGTACACCTCATGTAGAAAATAGCCCAAGAGATTCTTCCTTTGTTGCCCTTTTCCTTGTGATGGGGTCTCCGTTTAGGGCTGTGAGCCAGGCCAGCTCAGTGTGGATGTTTTGGAGTCTTTTGGATGTGGACATGAAGCAGTTTGCCTGTCCTTTGCTTTGCAAGAATTCTCTTTTTAAAAAACAAAGCTGTAGCTATGAAGTAGCCTGTTTGTCCTAAAACTTATGAAAAGGAGGGGGAGGGAGTGCAGGGACCCATCTTTATAACAACAATCAGCCTTTGTAAGGTTTCATTCCAGGCTAATGGCTGGTGAAATTGTTCTGGGTAGTTAAAATGAAATGAAATGAATTAAAGAACATGAAGGAGAGCAAGCAGAATGGTTTATTGCTTTTCTTTGAAGGCACAATAGCTATACTCTGTCTCTTTTTGTTACTCATATCTGTGTGGCGGATATTTAAAGTCAGGGTTTTGAATAGCATGATGGCTAAATGAGGGCTATAAATCGAGGGCTATGGTGCAAAATTCTAGTGCTAGCAAGTACTAAAACACAATACCGAAGAGGCTGGGGTCTAAAATTGTTTTAGACTGATGAATATGCAGACATAAACCTAAGAAAAAAATATATATTCCCTCCCAAAAAACCTCTAGAAAGCACTAATGATCAATTTTTTAAAAAGGAAAACAAATATTTTAAACACGTTAATGCTTTCAATTTATGCTGGAATGTTGCCGGTATTTCTTTAAAAGCCTGAAAATCCATACTTAAGAATTTTAATTAAAAGTGTGAAAAACATGTAGTCAGATATTTTTATTGATGGAAAACGTGAAAACTTGAAGAAGCTGGTGTATAGTATTTCACTTATAAACCTACAAATTTAGCCAAAAGAAAAAAAATATTCTTTTAACGTGTTAGCTTGCTGATAGCAACACAAAAGTTTCTCAGATGGGATAATGCAGCTTAGAAAGCACCTGGTTTAAGACTGTTGTTACACAGCTGAAAAAATACAGTGTTATATCAGGTTGGGGTCACGTTTGTCTAAGAAAAACTAACAAGAGGATTTCTATTGTCAACACAGGAGATGAGCAGTACGATAACGGCAAATTATACTCTCTGATCCACCCCTCTGTTATAGAAGTGACTAGAGATTAAAGCCTCAGCCAGGAATTTCATTACTCTTATACGTTTTTCACAAAGGCAATATTTGCAAAAATACTGGTAAAGCAGGGTCAGAAATTTTCATGAAAGCATGAGATCATTTCTGACTGTGTGTGCATGCGCATATATATGTGTGTACTACTATAAGCATCTTTAGAACCAAAAAAGATACATAATGCATCTTTTAAAGTTAGTATATGTGCCTAGGCCTTAGGTTCCAGAATGTGAAAGTGGGTGTTTGCTAGTATTTAGTTCCATGTTATGGAAGGTTTTGGTTTTGGTATTATTTTGTTTTTGGGAGGGGTGTGTGTTTGAAAACATAGTCTGGGAACTTAATTTTTCAGGCTTTTGATAAGCGGTATTTTTTGTAGTTGAGTCTCCATGAGAAATGGGCTGCACCGAGTCCAGCTTGCTCCTTGTCTTCCCCTGGCGAGCTGGGACCTCTGGTGCTTCACCGCTCTCCTTGTCAGTCCCAGAACAGGTGCTCTTGTGTCTCTGCTCTGAAGAGGCTTCTCTGCTTCCAGCTGCTGTCCTTGCTGTGCCCGGGGCTGCGGACCTGGCTGGGTGCAGCTGACCTGTCGCAGAGCTGTGAGGTGCCTCTGTGCTCCAGTTTCTCTAGGTGTTTGCAAGTCCGTGAGCGTTATAACCTCCATGGAGCCTGCTGGAGCTGAGCTGCTGCACTGGAGTAGACGGGTACCATCCTTCTGGCTGTTGAGGTCACTCAGCAGTGTGGGTGGGCTTCCATTCTCCTCACCTTTTCTTTTCTCACTGAAATTAAAGGCATTTTTCCTAAACGCTTTTCCTTTAGTATTTGTGTATTTAATAGTGACTGTGTATGTCTCCAGTGAAATGTAGACGTAGCTAATCTACTTTTAAGTGAGCTAGATAGGCCCTTTGCAGCAGCCGTCCTGCAGCAGTTCATTGCTCAGGGCTGCAGTACCCCTGGAGATCAGGGAACGCGTTACTTTGCCAAGCCGTGGGTACGCTCAGGCTGCTGCCTGCACTGGCTGAGCACCATAGCTGTGGGTATTTATACTGGTACTGTGGAGTCACTGCAGTGTGGACACCGTTCCCATAGAGCTACTATGTGTGCTCAGAGAAGGAGAGGAAAAAAAAAAAAAGGTGGATGGAAGACAGACCTAGTAAATCATGGTGTGGTGCTGCGGGGTGTCTGGTACTTGATAGCTCTTGTTCTGTTGTGGGTGGACAGCCAAGCTGAAGGATGCGATGTGCTCCTGGGTTATGCTGTCTAGACTGGCCTGTCAGCGTGGTGAGAGTTGTCCTGTGAGACTCGGGTATGATGGGTGGCACCGGGGAGTGATTTTTCATCTCTAGGGTGTGCAAGTATATCCGTCTTAGGTAGAGAGCCAGCCAGCACCGATACCAGTTGCCTTCTCTTGCTAAAGGAAGCCTACTGAAGAAAGAAGATAAACTCCCAAGTCAAGTTGGGGCCCACAGAAGTAAGAGCAGATGTGGCATGTATGACCAGTAAGCTAGATGAGAGCTGAGCTGCACCCCACTTACTGTACCTCAATTACTGATGAACTGGTTTTAGCTTCTCACTTCCAGGCAGAGCATTAGGATGACCTATCCAATTTTATCACCAGCAAGTATGATAAACTTTAGAGCTTTGTTAAAAGAGTAATTTGGGGAGTAGAAAGCAGGAATCTTGGTTGTAACCTGAGTGTTTTGCAAGCATGAACTGCTGCTCAACTTGATAGAAAGCAGCACTCATATTTTTATTGTGTGTTAAGGAAGTTCATCCATCAGATTTAAGGGATGGATTAATTCCTACCCTCTGGCTTGCTGTGAAATTGCCATTTGGCATTACCCATCCATTATTGGAGAACACTTATTGCTGCACCTGGCTTTGTTGTTTCCTTTCCTCAGAAGTTACTATGTAAGGTATTTATTTGCAGATGCTTTATCATCAATAGGAAGTATCAGAATGTGACTTCAAAACAAGGGATTGGCTTTGTGTTTGGTGGGTAAGGAGTTGGCACACGTGCTTGCTGCCATGGCTGAATACTGGCATTCTTGTTTCCTACTTGGGGAAGCTTTTTACAAGTCTGAGGTGTGGTAGGTGACTGGCATCTGCTTAGACAGACACCCAGAAAGCTTTCTATAGTTATGCACTTAAAATTTTCAAAGAACAGTAGATACGGATCCATGAAAATTTTTATTACATCCATACAAAATGGCTCGTTTTTTACTGACTGCTAGTGTATTTCCATAACAAGTATGTTACATTAGGATTGTGTTTACTTTAATAAAATTCTTTACTGCTTCACTCTGTATCTGATCTTGGATAGGAATAGTTTGCAGGACAAAATGAATGAGTAGCTTTATGCATAATACAAGAGTATCAAATTAATCAAAACGTAAGGTGCTTTCTGCTTTTTAATACTGCAAGCAGAACATTTAGTCAGAAGTTAGTTGCGTTGGCTGCTAAACAGATTGTTATATTAAAATGTGTGTCTCCCCCCCCCCCCTCGCCCTCAAAAAAGGTTTGCCTTGTTTATAAAAAAGCCCCACCTCCCCCCACCCTCTACGACAACCCTGTTAAGATCATGTAGCTATGGGAAGAATGCAGTACTAGCTTGTATGTTTGTGAGGCTTAACTCTGACTTGGGGAAGCTGTGACAAATACTGAGGGCTAGTGAAGACAAGGACAGTGGCTCATGAGTTAGGTTTCTTGGGTTTCTAGCCGGATTCTTCATAAGTGAAGGACATTTGACCCATTGAACTAGATCATTGTCTTCCAGTTTTCATTGCATCTGAAAGCTATTGCTGATGTTCTGAACAGCTGGTGGTGGAAAACTGAGCCATTTCATACTTGGGTGCTTTTTAAAAAAAGAAATAAAAATGAATAAAAGCTTTCTACAGACTATTGAGCAACTGGTGTGGTAGTATACACCACAGTAGTTAGTGGTACTGTACTGCAGTGTAGCACTGTACAACAACTGATACTTTCATTTCAGTTAAGTGAAATTCTTGAGGGAAAAATGCAAGTAATACATGGATTAGGGTCTCCACCTCTTCCTTTTTTTTCTTTCTGTTTTCCTTCATATGCTTTGGATTCTTGTACAATTAGTCTTTGTTCAGAAACAAAAAAGACCAGGATGCTGCTGCCTGCTTCCCTGAAGTTGCTTGCCGTATTGCTGGTACAGCTGTTGCCTGCTCTGTAAACCAGTAACTGAGGTGAGAGGCTGTTTTCTGTTCTCTCTGTCCTGAGCCATTCAGGCTTTTCAGCTGTTTTATTGTTGAATTTTGTATAACTAAGAGCACTATTGCCAAAATATTTTTCTGATGTGTTCTTACTGTTGATCTCTACATTTTGTAGGAGTTTGATAGTTCATAAGTAAGGACAACTGTGATGTAGTGTTTGGCATTAACATTTTTAGACTATGGTTAATGATGAAATTCTGTAATGCAATGAATTCATAGTAATTTAACGCGGAATAAGAAACTTACAATATTGATCTTTCTGGGTTATTACATTTGCTTTTAAAGGTAGATGAAGCATTAACACCTGAGACTGCAACATTGATCATAACATTGTCACTGTAAAAGCCTAACGGCTGTCAGTTTACTTCAAAGATAATATAAAGAGCAGCCTACCTTTAAATCAGGTGATTAACTTGCTTATCTGTGCTGAGGCTGGAAGATTGTTTCCACTGAGTTTCAGCAAAAGGAAGATTCACGAATGCTGCTTTGACCACGCCACAGGAGTTCGCTAATGTTGGTGGCATGGATTTTCTAATCGGTGAGTGTTTCTCAAGTAGGCTTCCCATGATGAATACTCTGACCTTTTCTTAGGTGTCATGTTGAAAACCAGTTTCAGAAAATCAGTTTGAGGTGTGTAGGTATAGAGGTATTTCCAGATTTCATCTTTAGAAATGTTTGTGGTGTGGAAGACTGACTTGTAAATGTCACAGGTTGCCACTGATGCCTTTCGTTAAAGAAAAAGTTACGATGATTTTGGGCTGGGCAGATGGGCACCTGTAGGGTGGAAAGTGTTGAGAAGATATCTTTTGTAAGTAAGGCCTATTTTCAGTGTTGCAAATTTCTTTTTATGAAAAGTCACTGTTTGCAGGGGGAAACCTTTGCTTTAGCTTTGTTATATATTTCTAATTCTGCAATGATTGTTTCAGTTCTGATAGCCTGAGTATGTTCCTGTACTTCCTTAACTGTCTTTCAGTAGTTTTACCTGTTGATTTCAACAAACAGAAGAGTTTGTGTTTTCCTTGATTCCTATGTTCTTGATAAAATAAAAAAGTTTTTGAAAACCTGTCATAACAGTCTGAGGTTTAGATTTACATTTGTAATTAGCTCTAGGAAATTCTAAAGGAACTTTGACAGAAGAGGTAAATACTAAATTTATATACTGTCTGCTCAAGAATGAGAAGAGCTGGGTTTCAGTGTATGACTCTTGAAGGCATCTCCCACACTCTTCTGCTATTTTTTTTTTCTTCCTTGTACTGTGTTTGTCTTTTTTTATAAGTAGATATATAATGAATTTAGGGAGTGCTGGGAGGGCAGAAAACAAGCATTTAATACTGGTAGTAATACATATTTTGTATGCGAAACCTTCAATTAAGATGCAGAAAGTAAACTACATCAATGAAAGAAGTTAGTTTAATACAGGATTTGAAAATGGCTGATGAGCAAATATTGTGGAGAATTTGTGATTTCCACTCCTCTTTTGCCTGTCCTTCAGGAGCCCTTGAAGGTACGTGACAACCTTTAAGGCTGGGTGTTGATTTTTAGTATCTAATAATGCAGTAAAAATCTAATACAGTAAAATGGGTTGCATAGTTTAATTTTTTTTTTTTTTTTTTTTTTTTTTTTGCTTTTAAGGAGTTTAGCAGAAAGCAATTAGGAGAGCTCATTCTAGTGGCTAATCAAAATCATAAACCAAAGCACAAAATAAAGGCAAAGTATAAATTAGTGCTGCTGAAAAGATGTTCCCAAACCAGCTGTGCTTACATACATCAAGTTTACATTATTAACTACACCATTTCTCCAACCAGTATGTTGTCAGCACAGTGGAATGAAGCCTTCATCTTAACCCATTATTTCTTTTCATAAAAACTAAAATAACTTCATCATAAAATAAGATGGAAAATAAAGTCACGTAAGATGCACTGTTGAAAATGTGCAGTTGCATTCAAATGTATTTGTTTAAAAAAAAATAAATGGTGAAACTGCATTTGAAGAGTTTGTTTAAGAAGAACTGCAGAGCTTGCTGAGATAAAGATGAAAAATGTGTGTGGGAGGTGGCGGTGCGGTTAGCCCCCGGGTTGGGGCTGACAGATCAGTCCAGAAGTGGCATCAGGGCAGGGAGACATCAGCTTCAGTAATGGAGAGATGTCTGGTGGAAAGATTGCTCTATCACGGTGATGGGTTCCTCACATGTTATAAATCTAAGATTGTTCTTTCCTGCCGCAGAAATGAGCAGCTCTTTCTCCTTCCTAGAATGAAATGTCGAATAGTGAAAGGAACAGAAATGAAAACGAAAAGTGAGGAAAGTTATCTTTTTAACATAAATCTCCTGTGGAAACAGTATCAGACCCATTAGTGATTTGAAAAACAGCACTGTGCCAATCTTCTCCCTACGCAATGAAAGAAACAAGCTGCTTTATGGTATCTCCTCTCTCCCTTCCTTGGTGCTTTTAATCTAGGTGCAGTAGCAATGGACTGCTCTAAATTTCTGTGTGTGAAGACAGGTCCAGAAGAGTGGTGACAGCTCAGGGAGCCACCACCTGTGCAGCAGTGAAAAGTTGAGAAAAGGAGATCCTGTTCGCTGTTTGCAGATAGCGGAATGGAGTGAGCAAGGTGTGGTTGTCCAGTCCCTCCTGCCCCCAGAAGAGAAGCCCATGATCAGCAGTTTCCAAAGAAGACCCAAGAGCAGTGAAAAATGATAACTGTGGTACACACCGTGCCTTATCACATTGCTTATCTGCTTGGGTGTCTTGGCGGATTTTTAGGGTTAGCCTGTGGCATGTAAGCAGTGCCTATGAAAGCTAGCTCTGAATGCAATCAAGTTTTTTGGTTTTTGTTTTTTTTCCTCCCTATTGCTGCTGGTTTTGCATCCTTTGTGTAGCTTAGTTTCATCTTGTACTTGGTACAAAGAAAGTCTGTAACAGGGTTTTCTTTAAATCCTTTTGAGTTCGTTCAGAATGTTACAGAGCCCTGAAAATAATGCTTGTGGTTGTGTTTTTCTTAGATGGAGGCAAAACTGGTTAACCGATAGGTTTTTGTTGCCCTAGTAAGAAATTACTTGGATCCTTCTTATTCCTCAATAAAGACAGATACACAAACATAACTTAATTTATCTTGGCAAATTTATATGAGGTTTGATTAAGCTTAGGTAGGTTGTCAGTATAGATTTCATAGTAGGAGACATGGATATTTATATGTAATCACTTATCTAACTTCCAAAGGGGAACTGGAAACAAAGTCTGTTATATGTAATTCAAACCAGGCGGAAAAGTAGATAGTTAGATACAGTGTAATGTGGTTTTCCATTGGTAGTTTGTGCTAAGCTGACTTGATAGTTATATTTGATAAGATTACTGATTTTTCTATACACAGGAAAGACTGCCTCTGCTATCTGGACTTCTGTAGAGCATGTAGTATAGGAAATTCCTGGAGAGATTGTAAAAATCAGGGAAAAATGTTTAAGGATATAAAATTTGAAATTTATCAGGCTTAAGGAACGTTACTGATTGCATTTTTAAGGATTGTTTTGTGGCTTGTCTTATTAAATATTTTAAATGGTCACCCCTGGCACAAAGAGTGAGTATGTAGTAATGCAGTTTGACAATTGTAAGAAGATATTGTCAATATATATGAGAATAAAAAAGACAGTTTGGTGACTGGAGTCACAGAAATGCGATAAAAATTAGTAAACTATAAGACTGCTAAATCTGAAACACTAGGCCAGAGAAAATGCTGTAGTTGGTGGAAAGAGAAAGACTAAGAGACCAAGAGACAAGTGAGAGAAAGCATCTGGTTCCTATTAAAACTCTGATGATTAAAGCTGTTCCAGGTAGGCTCTTGCTAGTGTCCTGAGCAAAGGCATCAAGACTTGTGTCTTTAAAAGAAGAACCAATCTTATCTAGATTATTCTTGTTACCTGGGATTATATTTGGCTTTTTATGCTCTGCTTGCATCGGTGACTTGCTGTCAGGTTGCAGTCAGTCAGTCGGTAACAGACGATGTGCGCCTCGATGAGGGCAGTGCAAAGCCTCGGAAAGAGCTTGGAGCACTGTGTTGAAACGGTTGTAACTCGACCTTAACAACTTTTATCGGTCTTGTTAAAGGTTTTCAGATATAGTTCCTTACTGGTTTTTCTTCCATACTTAGAAGTTTTTCTGCCTTTTTTGAACCATGTGTACCATCTGTTCTGTTTTAGTCTCTTAATCGACTGTATTGCCTTCGTCTCACCTGGTGTTCCACATTCTTGTACACACTCTTACTTGTTCTTGCCTTGATAGTTTCTTATTTGTATTTCTTGTTCTGTGTATTTATTTTTACATTGTACTTTGTCTTTTTGTTTGTATCTTCTATATGTTCTGGCTTTTTGACAAGTAATCATTTGAATCCCTTCTGTGCTCAGTGGGATGCTCGGCTATGTTAGATGTGCATGCACAGTCTTTCGCCTCCAGACTAAACCTCGGAGTCCTCAGTGACTTGTGTTTATAGGGGGGGAGGTTTTGTTTGTTTGGTGTTCTTTGATTTTTTTTTTTCATTTTAATTCCTCAATACAGGAGATGAACTCTAGAATATTAGCACTATGTTGTTTATCTTGCCTTCTTACTTCTACCTGCAAAAGAGAAGAGGAGGAAGCACTCAAGTTGTAGTGAAATAAAGGGACAGCTTAATTCCCATCGGGCAGCATCCCAGGATGGTGAGGGTGAGGCCATGCGTTCACATGCAACCTCTTGATTCTTGTGGCTGAGGTTGCATGGTACACAAATAAACCTGAAAGGTTCCTCGCAGCCACCCAGCAGATGAATGTAAAGTGCAGGGAATGGGAAAAAGAGTGTCACAGAATGGTTGGTGTTGGAAAGGATGTCTGGAGGTCGTCCTATCCAAACCCCTGCTCAGGGAGTGTCACCCAGTCAGGGTGCCCAGAACCATATCCAGACAGCTTTTGGGCATCTTCATTACAATATCTCAATTACCTTTACTCTTAATTTCCCTTATTTATTTATTTGGCAATGCATATAGTTCAAATTCTTCACGGGAGAGGAACAGCTCCAGTGTAGAACCTCCTTCTCCATTGTTTCCCTCGTGTTTTTGGGGAATACCTACATTGAAGCATATTGCGTCTGCATTTTGCGGTGAATGTTGTAATGATTTGTACAATTTCTCAAAAAAAAAAAAAAAAAAAAAAAAAAAAGTGGTGGTGGTGGTAAGTCCTGGGAAAACCCTGTAAGAATCACTTACAAATTGGTGATGGGGGATGTGCATGTGTGTTGTTTTCCTGCAGTTCTGTTGCGTTCTGTATTCAAAGTCACATACAACGAAATTACCTGCTGTGAAAATATATGGGTATCTAATTTAATGTAAGATTTGACTCTGGGAAGTTGTGATTGATTACACCAATTGATTTATAATTCAGAAACATTCCAGTAGCTTGTTGTGTGTACTGTCCGCTCTGTTCTCTGGATTCTGCTCCTTCTTTCAGCCATAGGACGTAGGCTGCAGGCTGTTACTTTTCTTCTTCGTGTACCTGATACTGCTAAAACTGGACAAACAGTGGTGGGTGAGAAATAGTGAATAGTAAACAGCAGCTTTCATGTTTTGTCTTTTTAGACAATTGTTTTAGAAGTATTAATCTAACTTCTGAGATCTACACACAGCTGGGGGTTGTTGAAATACTCTGGAAATAAAACCAGCCCAGTTCTGCTTTGTTCACCTTTCTGTTTGCCAACCTCTGCTGCAGCTGATCAGCCCTCCTTTGGCACGGTTCCTTTCTCACCAGCTTTGGGAGGTTTTCCTGCTCTTCCCCCCAAGTTCTCAGGTTAGTAATGAAGTGTTGTCCTCCCATAAAAATGTCATAATCCTGGAATGATTTAAAGTGCTTCTGGATCTGAGATTGATGACACAAGGAATAGTTTGCTGTAATACAGTTAAAGGCATGGTCTGGTTGCCAGAACTAGGAGTCAAGGAACTTAAGCCTCATTGCTGGCCCTATAAATGATTCGTGCTGTGACCTTGGACAAATCACCTAATCTCTTTGTGCCTCTGATTTGCTGGTTGTGAAATGGGTATACTAATGCTCATGTAGCTTCATCAAGCACAGTGTGAGGAGCGCTGTGTACAAAATAAATTTGACGTGAGGGGACAGCTTAAGTCTATAAATTCCATATGAAGTAAAATTTATCTGCTTATCCGAGTTTATCTTTACTGGGAGCCTGGGAACAGAAGTGCATAAAATTGTGTGAGCTTTGTCATTGGTCTTGGCTATTTCAGGATCTCTTCCTGCCCTGGAATCGGAAACATGATTCCCTTGCAGTGTGCATTTTCCATTTTAATCCACTGGACTTCACTTGGTGTATTTTTCAAATTTATAGTGCCTGTTAAGCAAGCAGGTTTGCCCAATGGGCCAGTTGCTGTGTTTTAAAGTACATATTTATTATATAATCGATTTCACTTTGCTGTTCTAATATTCAGCAAGGGTTCATTTTTCCTCTGTTATGAACCAGTCTTGTGCTGGTCTCCTGCATGGCAATTGTATATGTAGGCTACCTATGTAGACCTGTTAGAGGTAAAAAAAAAAACAAACCAAAAAAACCCCACTCAGGTTTCATAAGCACATAGAATCCCCTTTACTTTTGTTGATTCTTAGGGAATATTTGTTAGTTTCAGTAGCTGAGGATCCTAAGAAAAAAGTGTTAGTATTATGACTTTCAGAATGAAGTATGTGTCTGGCTGCAACAGGTACTCCCGATGAATGTTACTTACCTTGTGCCATGGAATCGATGTACCTGTCTTAGTTGCCTGAAGGTAAAAAGTTTCCCTTCCCTTTTTTTTCTTTGTTAGTACCTTACTGACTAGCCTATTGGAAGCTATAAACACACGTTTGCCCGTGTGCTGTCATGTAACATCTATTTTGGTTATCTTTTGAATACATTCCAATTTTAGCACAAAAAGATCTCTGCATTGGTGCTAGCAGCTAGGGAACTTTCATGATCCTCCAACTGGATCCCCCCTTTTTGTTTATTGGAAAGGACTGGAAATACACAGTAATGAAATTAGATGTAGTATTTTAAGGATTATGTTCAATTTTTCATATATCAAAGAACTTAATCACAGAATTTAAGATAAAATGAAATTATTTTCCTAGACTATTGAGGAGTTTTTGTCTAGACTGTAGGAAGATTTTTATTACCGTTTAACCTTACCATTTGAATCTTTTCTTCTTCACGTTTTCTTTTAAAAGACACATTAAGAGGAACATATCAGACTGAGAATGGACATGACATTCAGGTTTAAAAGCGGAGTGTTTAATGGAATAATGAATAAATGGAAACAGATTTGTCTGTCAAAAATTAAATAGGAGTATTCTTTGATTAATATCAAAATCTAATCTAAAATAGTTTTAGCCATTTCATACAGGTGACATCTGTGCTTAAATATAATTTCCTCTCCCTGTTCTGGCATGACTGTTAATTACTTACTCAATGTAGTTCAACATTTAGTTAATAAATATGTCAAGCTTTTACCATGGTGTTCTTTTTGCAGAGTTGTGAATTTGCAATTAGTTTTAGATTTACTACATGGTGACAGACAGTGCTGTATAAATAGAGGTTAAACACACAATTTACATATTAATTTCATGATTCATTTATTCAATGATTTATGTGGATATAGATTGTATTTAATCTCTGTGCTGTAGTTGTTTCAGGCATGACGAACAGAATCACTATACTGGCGGAGAAGTAATGATGTCTGTATTGAGGTACAGAAAGTAAAGAGGAAAAATAAGAGATTTTTGAAACCCAATTATTCATTAATCTCAATACTTTTTGAGAGGCTAGTGAAAAGCAATAATAGGTTTCTGAAGCATGTATATACAGATACATATACATGTGTACACATGCACATACATATACACTGAAGTGTTTGATAGTCCATCTTGTCTCTGTAATAATGCATATTATTATTAGGTAATGGTTTGTGCCCAGTTCTGTTAACTCTGGAAGCCAGGAGATTAGTCACCATCTTCTCATTCTGGGGTTTACGCTGCATGTGTCCTAATGGGTGTATGTTTTTTTCTGACATATGTGCATGTGTGCTTATAATTAAATGTAGGCTTATTATTGGCTTCTTCAAGTCTTTGTATCTACTTCTTGTGGTTAATGTATTTGCAGCAGCTTTCTCCATTTATTATACTGCAGATCCAATATTTTTTATAATTTTAAAAGGGAGTTTAATGAATATTATTTTATCTGTAGAAATACCTTTTTTTTTTTTTTTTTGATCCATTGCTTTTAATTTTGTCTGTTTTATTGAAGGGAAGAGTGATGTGCTCATAGGTGAGATGAGAACTTCAGAAAATTCTCTGCATGCTCCCATTTTATATTTGCCTATTATAGATACACGGATACATAAATTGGTAGAGGAAGTATTTTGTAAACATCATTAGGTTTATAATTACTTGAGCTTACAGACATGTATTTCATATTATGAATTTACCAATTTAAAGCATATTTTTGGTCGAGTATTGTTTTCCTTGCTGCCAGTTGTGAGAGTATAAAGGTCTCTGAAGTGAAGATAGATCTTTGACCTAATTTAGCAGATTATGGCCTTTAAATGGACGTGATACACTTAAAGCACTGTTGAATTAAATCATATCTGATTTTGGTGCTGTGCTTGGTTCCTGTTCCCCCACTGCACTGTGTGCGTAAATCCTGCGTGCCTCTTCTTCCCAGGCTGTTGTGATGCAGGGGGGAGGCTCCACCTTCAGCGCGTTCCTGAGCCCCTCTAGACAAACGGTGATTGAGCTCAAAAAAAAAAGTAGATCATAATTGAAACAAATAAACCAGCGTCGTTGAAAACAGATTAAGAACCTAAAACTAAAGACATAATTACTCCTTTAATTCATTAAGATAAATGGCACTTTATTAGTTGCTTTTTGAAAAGATAGAAACCTTTTCCCTGGGAATGCTCAGGGTACATCCTTGGCTTCCTTTTCTCCTGCTCTCTGTGCTGTGCTGTCCTCCCGGCATGTTCACGTACATGTTGCACAAACATTTCAGTTTATTGTTTTTGGAATAATGCTTTGATTTTATTACTTAAGAGACTAAAAAGAGGCGATGATGAGGTGAAAACAATGTATGAATGATGCTTTTATTCTGAGGTAACTAGGTGATGGAGTAATAACTACTGTCAGTCCAAAAGACTTTAATTTCAGAATTTGAGGGGTGGGGCGAATCCCGTTTTGCTGCAAGGAGTTGTAGCAGTGTGAGTTGTCTCCAGTCATTGAGCAGTGCCATTGTAGTGGGCTCGCATGGCAGGGTTTTGGTAGCTGGGGGGCTACAGCGGTGGCTTGTGTGAGAAGCTGCCAGAAGCTTCCCCCATGCCCGATGGAGCCCATGGCATCAGCTCCCAGATGGACCCACCAAGGCCGAGCCCGTCAGCGATGCCGGCAGTGCCTGTGGGACAGGGGATTTAAGAAGGGGAAGAGGTTACGTGCAACGGCAGCTTCAGCTGGGGAGGGGAGTGGGGCTGTGTGAGAGCATCGGCCCTGCACCCCCCGGGCTGGGGCAGGGGGGCTCCAGGCACCGGTGGGGCAGGCCGTGCCCCCAGACCGTGGGGAGCCCGCAGGTGGGGGGCGGGGGCGGCAGGGACTGGGTGCGCTGAGCTGTCGCAGCCCCGTTCCCGTCCCCCTGCCCGCTGCAGGGCAGGAGGGAGAGAAACCAGCAGTGAGGTTGAGCCGGGGAATAAGCGAGGGATGGGGGCGAAGGTGTTTTAAGGTTTCGTTTTATTTCTCCTTATCCTACTGTGATTTGATTGGTAATAAATTAATTTCCCCAGGTCGAGCCTGTTTTGCCCGAGGTGGTAATGGCTGGGCGCTCCCCTTGTCCCCATCCCGCCCCACCTTCCGTGCCATCCCCTCTGCCCTGCCCGGAGCACGGAGCGGCGGTGGTGGGCAGCCAGGGTCAGCCCACTGCGGTGACCTGCAGCGTGCCCATGGGGGAACCACGACGGAAACCTCAGGATACCTTCCCTCCTTCCAACAGAAGTGGGAAGCATAAAAAAAACCAACCTTGAAATTGAATTGTTTTGGATTAAATGTCAAAGAAGCTGCACGGGGGAGAGCTGAAAACTTTAATCTCGTAGGTCCATGCTTTTTCTCACATGTGTTTTTCTGTGAATTTATGTGTACCTGAGCATTCAGGCATGTGCAAGCACACACATTTTGGTAGTATTTCTATTTACTTACGGAAAGGGTTGCAAATGTGTATTGAAGCAGCCATTTCTGCTTTTTAAACCGAGTCCCTGAAATATGTTAGTAGATGCAGAGTGCTGGAACCTCACTTCTAAACCCCTTGAAAGTGTAATGTGCTGAGTAGCTGACTGCAGGGAGCAGGTGTCAAACAATATTTAAATGACATTCTCAACAAAATAAATATTGAGCTGCCCTGTCACTTTGGTGGGAGAATAATCTGCTCAAAAAAAAAATCCCATTCATTGTAAACTGCCTCTGACATTTGTTCTTCAGGAATTATTTGCAGTTTATCTTCTGAGCTAGAGCCTTTTATCAGCGCAGCAGTTGAACTGCAGTGCAAAAAAAATGGTAATTGAGTATTTTATCAAACGCTTCCAACAAAACGGACTTTGCAAGTCGTAAATGAAGATTAAAACCATTGTTGGCAGGGATGAACAAATTGGAATGATTTATTATCTGAAACATCAATATGTCACTGCTCAGAAATAAAATAAAAAGAAACAAACAACTGCCCCCCTTCCCCCAAAATGTGCACTTAGTCTCAGCCAAGGGATGGAAGGTAAATACATGTTTTAATTATTTGTGCTAGAGAGGCTGTTTAAAAAAAAAAAAAAAAAAAAGGCATCATCATAATGGCACAGCTGCTGTGGGACATTATGTGAGGAAAAGAGACGGTAATAAGAGAACTGTGTCAAAGGAAAGCAACTCTGAATTGTGTACTTCAGCTCTCCTGATTACAGAAGGAAGATTAAATATTATAAATGGGGCAATTTGACAAAGTGGATTTACTACTTGGTTTTAACACCTAAGGAGCCAGTGTTTTTAAAAGAGATTTCAATTTTGTGAAATACCTTTAAAAATAATATGAGAGTATGTTACATAACTGTCTTATTTATGGAATATAAATAGTTGCACGGTGAGGACTAAAACAAGCGAATCTGTTACGAGCTCTGTATCAGTTTCAAATTACAAAATGCAGGCCATGAGAAGAGTCTTGCAAAGATTATAGAGTTCAGGGATTTTATTTTCTGTGTATGTTCGTAAACCAGGAAGCTACATAGGCTTAGTCTAGGGACTCGTTGACCCCAGTTTAGCAAAATTCACTCCCTTTGGTAACACAGTTGCTGTCTCTGCAGTGTGTAGCTGGGTAGGCATCAGTAAGGTACCAGGGTTACTCAGTGATGCCATGTTATTACTTTTTTTCTCCCTCCCTTATTTTTCTTTATTTCTTTACATAGACATCTTGCTCCTCCTTCAGCTTGCGCCCAAGTACAAGGTTGTAAGCAGCTCGGGGTGCAGCCCTGTCTTTATGGCGCTGCATATGGAGCTGGCAGGTAGCAGGCATGTCATGGTGGGACTGCAGCCGTGGGCTGGAGGAGGCAGACTGGCTCTGTGGGGATGGATGCTGCTTGCTCAGTCTCTATACACTATAAGGTGCCTGAAGCTTAGGGAAGGTAGGATTTTCAGAAATTGTAATATATACTTGCGCAATTTCTAATTTGTTCTTAATTTCCTGCAAGCTATAACTTTTGTGTTTCCCAAAGATCTGTCATTTGACCAAATTTAAGGTCAGTGCAAAAATATTTCCAGAGACACAAGTTCTAGTCCCTGCTGCAAAGAACTGTAGCATTTCCAAGTAAGACAGTTGCAAAGTTTTAACACTGGAAAATGTTCTTTAATAGAATTGCAGTTTTTTCATGAATTTATATTCAAAAGTGAAAAGAATTTAAACTGTTAGTATTCCCAATTGGATGGAATTGTATAACCAATTGATCTTATATAAGAATGATCTTAATATGGCATTTCTAATTGTGGTGAAAACTGTTAATGGATTTATTACCTATTAAAAAGAAAGAAAAAACATGTTCTAAGATTGCGTCTGGGATGAGTGCACTTTTTCTTGGCACTTAAATGCCATAAAATCAGGGAAGATGGTATGAGTATCGTCTTTGAAACTATGGTTTAAAACAATTTCATCCCTTTTTCTTACATTGGACAGGATCAGAGGATTTTGCTTGGATCCTTTGTTTATAAAATATCAAAATGGTTAAGGAAAATTATTTTCTGGTAGCTTACCAGCTGCTATTTCTATTTCTGAAAGGTAATCACACCGTTGAAACTTTCTGTATGTTAATAGATGTAGAGTCATACTCTTTTTACATCTCTTCTTTTTGTTTTCTTGATCTTCGTTCTCAGTGATGTGTTTTTATATTGAACACTGTATTTTTAAAGGAAGAAAAAAAGGCATATGGAGGAAAAAGTTAAATGTACTGTTCTGAGAACAGGTTTGCCTATTGCTGGTGTGTTTTTATTATTTGAGAGGTAAAACTTGTGTGCTAATATTCTGTGTATATATTGCAGCTTCTTTTGCATTGAATAAAGGAGACAGTTTATAAACAACCCCCCCCATAAAACTAAAGCCACACACAGATAAGCAAAACAGTGGGTGAAGCCTTGCTTTAGCTTAATTTTTGACTCAAAACTACATGGTTCTTGCTTCTTCAGAGCAGCAGAAGTCTATGTTTTACAGAGGCAGAAGGTGGCTGGGGAAATCGATCTGACTGTGCCAGAACAGAAAATTATGTCGGAGAAGACTTGACTGCCTATCTCACACCTTGTATGCGAGGGAAAAAGCCACGGGCGAAGGAGCATGAGGCTGACTCTGACGGGCGTTCATGCTGGATAAACCAGGTGTAGCTATGTGGATATCCTCCAGGTTCATGCTTTAAAGTGGAGGCTTGGTCTCGAGAATGTCTGATTCCAGAGAACATATTAATGAATCAATTTTCCTACTTCATGATTCCCGAGATGGCAAAATGAAGAGATGAAATAAAAAACGTCCTTGATAATAGTAAATCTTGTTCCCAAGAGTTCATTAAGAACGTCAGGTGTCAGGGTTGGTCAGAATCCACCTAAAAGCCAGTGGTAACGGGAGGAGATGCACCGTTCCGTGTGAAGCTGTCTAGCAGAGCAGCTCTCTTTGGGGAAACTTGCACACATTTTCAGTTCAGAGCGTGGGGCCGTGGAGCGTTACGACACAGGTGTCAGAAATGTGCGAGGAGTGCCAGGTGTGTCGGTTCATCTCACATCTTGATCTGCCATCTCCAGTGTAGTTTGCAAAATCAGTCTTGGTGTTCTGGCTGTCGTTCTTTATGCATTGCTAATATTTTTAAGAAATGACTGAGTAGTAGAGGATTAGCTGAAAGAAATACTTGTCTACACTTTTGAAAGTGTGGCTGTGATACAGCCTAAGGGCAAGTGAGTGATTAAACCTTTCTATACTGTTTTCTTCCAGTACAAACATTGCTTTTTTTTTCTGTTATCAGGAGTTTGCATGTGTGATTTTCTTGTGTGTATTCAAGGAACAGACTCGTGTCTGTTCAGCATGATGTTGTGCACCCATTTAACAAAACTTAGATGTATTTACGCCTGAGAAACTGCTTATTTTGTTTTATTTTGTTTGTTCTGCATGATGCTGATCCTTGTGGGCTTGAAGGATCTTTATTCTAGTATGACACATCAGGAATCTCTTGATTTTTTTTTTTTTATTTTTTTTTTTTTTTTTTCTGGAATATTTAGGATTTCAATACATGAATGTGCTTTTTGTGACAACCTACTTTCTGTGGAGAACAAATTTGCCTTGAAAAACAAAACCGCTGAAAAACTGTCCTGCAGAATCAGGCTCTGTATCTCACCAGTCAATCTCTATAGCTGTTTCACTTCAAAACCGTTTTGAAAATACCCAAAACAGGATGACTTTTCTCCTTCACAATACATGTATTTTAAAAATTGTTTTTGTAGGCAGATGGGACAAAGTATCTTCTGCAGGCTTCCCAAGTTATGTACGGTACTCTTAATGTATCTTCTGGTCATTGTTTTAACTGAGAAGCTGAAGAGATTTGTTAAAGATAGATATATCCTGCTGTTCCTGTATGTTGCTGAGGATATAATAAGAAAATAATGTTATTAGTTTAAAAAAAAAAAAAGTTTTTCAATATGACATGGCTGCCTATTGGTTATTACTGGCTTGATAACTGTACATGCTCACCATCAAACTCATAAGTGGCGGAGAATAAGAGTCCTCGAAGTGATGAAAACGGGGGGGAAATACTACTGAAGAATATAAACCAGAGGGATTTACTGGGTTTATGGGAGGAGAATGGGGAGGTGCCAGGGTAATTGAGGGGAGACCACCAGTGTATGTATAGTTTGTGATGTACCTGACATTTTATATCTGTAGCTTGGTAAATGTGCATAATTAATAGTGGAAGTAAATAGGAACAATTCCCATGTAAGTTAGGCACTGGGAGGGAAGGATGACAGAAGATGTCATGTCTCTTATTTATTTATTTCTGCCTGTCACAGAATGATTTTTTGTGTTAGATTACTGTGATGGTAGTGGTAGCAATTTTAGCAGCATTAAAATTCTCTATAGGAAATACTGATCACAAGCTTTTTTCCTTAGCGTGCTGTGTACAGAGCTAACGTGCATCTGTTTACAGCCTAATCCTTCCCATAATAACTGAGCTGTATCTACCAAGTTGTTGCTTCTCAGTAAACCTCTGGCATTTTATAAAGAGATCTAGGTACCTTTCAGTACCTTGCAGTAAAGGTGGTCCCTGGGAATTGCTTGCCAAATAACTCCTCAGTATACTGTACATATTTTTTATTTGTTGTAATAAAGGTGGAGAGGCTGTGTACCATCTGTATGATGTTGGTTGGAAGTTTGTTTAAAACATCATGTTCCAGAGCCATTTGGAGTTCAACAGAGATAATATTCCATCTTTGCCAATTAAAAATAAATAAATTTCCAGTAACATAATATTAAGGTTGGAAAGTATTAAGCTTTTAGTAATTGGGCAAGTGCCAAATTTGGGAAATATGACCCTTCACATACACTAGTTACGCAACTGGATGATACTTTCTTAATGAAGCTACTCTTCCATGGATTTCTGAGTGACATGTGATGTGTGTAGGGAAGCTGTGCCTGTTGAAGTTGGTGTGCTTCAGGAGAATTGCCTGTAGTGTCTGCTCTGTACCTTGGCAGAGGGGGCCGGAGGGCTGTCTTGTCAGGACCAGCCCTCTGGAACCAGTCCAGAGATGGAAGCAAATTGTGAGTGCTGATCTCCATCCGTAGTTGGCCCTAGACCTCATAAAAAATAATTAATTCCTTAGCAACCATACTTAAAGTATGGTATATATACTTGCAGTGTATATTGTGAAAAAGGTCTACGTTGCATCAGATTCTGCACTGCTACTTGCTTCATTGTTTAGTTAAAGAAATGTCTTTGAATACTGACAAAGACTTGCTGACTAAGGAACATTTTGTGTCTAACCCTGTAAATTCCATGTGTTGTAGCCATTTCTACATAATAAATTGTTCATATCGTAGAGTTAGAACAGTTTGACAGGCCTGTATGTGGTGATTAATCTTCATCATCACCTTTTCCCTATTCATAAATTTAATGTAACATAGTTTATATGTTGGTAGAGGTTTAATTGTTACCCTCCAGAAATTAGAATGGGTGAACTCTTAACTTCCTATCCCACCTATACAGCTTCCTATACCACTAGCTTAAAATACACATAGGGGGAATAGCATTATCAAATTCACAAGGCTCGAGGCATTCTATGAATAGTATCAAAATGTGTTATGCTGGCTGAATATAAGGTAGCTTTTGATTGCATTTAGCCCTTCTGAGTCAACATTTTGCATCAAGTTCTAATATAATATGTAATAAAAGAAATGCAATTAAAATAAATTTTTATATACTTGTTTCTTCAATCAGCATTTTTTTTCTTGGCCCCTAATGTCGCAGTGACCTTGAATTTTGAGCAACTAAATAGTAGTACCCATTAAACTTTATTATCTTCCTCTGCTACCCAAGCTTAAATCAAGTGCAGGATGAAACTGAGATATTCTGCAGGCTAAATAAAATCAGGTTGTTACTTAAAAGTTTTAAGGGAGCTTCCTTATTGTTCACCTTCTGATGTAAATTTTATATAAAATGTGCGATAATTAGAACATACATGTTAGGGAAAAATAGCATTTTATGATCTGGCTTAAACAACTCTGGTCCCTTTTGAGAGCGTGCTGAATTATTTTTGGGAAGTTAGCTTGGTGTTTTCCAAAATCAAGAAATTATTTTTGTCTCCTTGGAGAAGAATATTCAAGAATTCTTTCCATAGTCTGAGTGGCAATGATTTTCTTACCTGGAAGAAAAAGCTTCATTCATACTTAATTGTGTGATGCCCATAGTGCTCTAAGAGCTGTTCTCTTGTTGGCTTCTCTTGTGAGCCTGTCTGCAACAGTAGTAGGTTAGCACTGGTTCTGTTCATGTAAATTTTGAAAAAGCTGGACAGAATCTGTCAAATTTGGTCGTCTTATGCATCCAGGTCTCCTGATCTCTGTGGCATACTGCTAAGTCAGTCTAATATTAATTCTTTGTCAGAAAAAGGTGACATTGAAATAGTTGTCCCTAGGCTGTCTGTGAGGATGCTGTTCTATGAAGCAGTGGCTGTGTGTGTGTCTTCCTCTGGATTTCAGAGTTGTGTGATTTCCTGGAGGCAAAATTTATGGTTATGCTGTTGGGCAGAAGGTGTCTGAAACGCTCCAGCTTCATGGTACCAAACCATCTTCAGACACGAGTGACAGAAATTCACTGAACAGGTTTGATGCTGAACTAGTTACCAAAAGCTGAAGAAGTTCTTGTATCCCCAGCTGAGCCTCATTTTTCGAAAACCAGGAGGTTTCTTTTTTTTTAAAAAAAATCGATTGTAGCCTTAATCTAGTGGACATCATGGAAGAGAGTTAATATAGCAGTAAATGTTGTGAAACTTCATTTTATTATGCAGTATATGGATGAAATAAAACCCTGTGTGCCACGTTGAATTGCACTGTATAGCTGCAATTTTTACCTTTTTTCTTTTTTCAAGGTAGCCTTTTATTAGCTGCTGTAGGAAAAGAGGTAATTGCTTGAGGGATCAGATTTCCATACAGACTCCTGTATTCCAGTGGGAAATGCGTAAATAAATCTGAGACACAACAGCATCTGGGATAATATCAGGCAAAATAAAATGGTACTGACTCCCCTGAGTCCAAATAAAAATGCAGCGAACAGAAATTCTGTTGTGTAATTGCTATTAGATGCTCTCTGTGGTGGTGGTGTCTGTGTCCGTAGTGGTGCTACTGCCCTCAACGTAATACGGCAATCAGTATTTCGTAATGTCCATATGTGTGTTCAGTGTTGAGTAGATGTGAGGAAACGATAATTTTGTATTTTCTGGCATAAGCAACGTGATGCTAGAGCTGGAGGTCCACTGAAGCCCCAGACCCGCTGTAGGACACTGGTGAGCAGCTGGGGCGCACTGGGAGGCTGTGTGCCGTGGTTCCCTGGGGAAGGTGCGTGGTGGGAGCAGGGCTCTGCTCTGCCCCCAGGCAGGCACCAGCTAAAGGGCTTCGGGACAGGCAGTGGGATGCCTGCCAGGGGAAGGCGGACAGTGGAGCTGTTACACTGCTCCTTCTCCCTTGCAGGTATTTAACCTCCACGTAATAGATTAATATCGCCTCTAATGAGACTAATAAAAGAGCAGACCTTTCCTGATTTTTGTCAGAGCAATGCTGTATGTCTAAAATGATTTATAAAGTGAAAAGAGATATTTCCCCTTTATTACAAAGATCTTAGCTCTCCCTCCTGCAGAGTCTTCAGCATTATTCCCCCCAGGTGCGTGCATGATGCCCAGCCACCCCAGCCGTTCCGAGGCGAGCCTCCAGTCCTGTTCCAGACACCCTACCTCAGTTTTGAAACAGGCTCTTGGTAGGTGATGTTCAGTTAAACGAGAGGTCGCTGCTTGTGCTGGAAGCTTCACTCAACCAAAAATATTTTTCATAAGTTGGACTGGGCTACAAAAAAAGACTCAGTATTGCTACTTAATAGCTCTTTTTTACCCAGTTGGGAACATATTAAAAAAAAAAAAAAAATCCCCAAATCTGAATTAGAGCAGGAGTTGGAGCATGATTTTTCTTCTCCTTGAATAACAAGACCTCGTCAGGTCATTTAGAAATGATAATGCTAATTGTGTTGATTCAGGCTTAATGTATTGAGGACTCTTTAAACACAGCTAATTCATATTTTATTATTTGCTCTGTAGGTGGTATATATGTATGTGCAGAGTAATCACAGGGGTTCTATCTTTTTTTTTTCTTTAACTTTCTGAAGTAGAAGAAAGGACATAAAATTACAGTATCTGTAGATCTCAAAGGAGTCATTTGGGTGTAGTATTTCTACTGGACAATGGAAAAATGTGTGTTCCTAATTTCTGTGTTTTCCATTGGTAATGTAGAATGTCAGCTTCTATATTTGTACTCTAACTAGTACGAGGCTGCTTCAATTTCATACTTAATGCCATTAAATACGTGGAGATTTTCAGAATTTTCCATCAGAATATGCTGGTAGTACAGAAAACATGTTTAGGTGGTGTCATATTTTTGTAAATCTTTCAGAAAATAGAAAATTCTAGACAGGTAGAAATCTGAAAGTTGCAAAATCTGTGGTGAGGCTGGAAAATCATTTTTAAGTTATGGACATGTTTAATTATTTTATACATTTGGTAGCTGACTCAGATCACATTTGCACCAGAGAGTAAGTTACTCTGTGTTAACAAGTATACAAGAGAGATGGATTTCTTGAAGTAGTTACTGGGTCTTTTGAAGTGAGAGAAAAATCCATAGGGAGGGCATGAGAATGACCCTGTGCCAGGAAGCAAACAAACTAATTGCTTGATAATAGTGATTTTGGGTCTTGGTTGTGCACTGATGTCTCTGTGTGCTGCCACTGATTGGCATTGTGGTAATGCTCTGTGCTCTCTAGAAGACAGAACGGAGGAGGCTGAGTGAGGAGAATGGTGGATATAAAAATTTAACAAACTATCCTTGCTGTGAATTTTTAATGGTAATTCTTCTAATTAAAGCCTGTAAACAGCTCAGGTAGGTCATTTACGGACAGTGTGTATCAAAGAGCGTTATGCAAATTGCAATTTGAATGTGAAGGGTTTTTGTGTTGATGTTGGGAAGAGAAGTCAAAGGTGGCCTGAAGAGAAGTCAACCAGCCAACTCAAGGACTTGAGGTATATTTTGCACCTTTTTTTTTTTTTTTTTTTTTATAAACTTACATGCAGAACATGGTTGTTATAAGAATGGCTGTGAAGCTAAGTCAGTATGTTCCATACCCAGAGTTGGGTCCTTGGCTTTGTGGTAGCTTACTTCTGATGGTCTTCATCTTTTCTCCAGCCACCTCCAAAAAGGGCTTTTGTTTTCTCTTCTGAGAAATTGTCTCCAAGAGCGCATTTTACTTGGAAAAGGCTTTGCAACTGTCCCTGTTGGGTATTAGAAAAGCAGATGATGCAGGGAGGCTCTCTTCCTTTTCCTTACCTCCCTGTGGTCCCTGCTGGGCAGGTGTAGCCTAGCTGACAAACAGCAGTGCCCAGCAGGTCCAGGGGAGATGTATACGAGATTGGTGCGGAGACAGGACTGTTTTATGAGCAGTACAGTGAAGGACATACTCATTTTTATCAGTAGTTCTAGTACCATAATATTTTTGATTAATGGAATTGGTCCTGGCTGCTGCTTGAATCTCAAGTTTGAGTGAAAACTCTGTGTGGAATGTGAGGACACGAGTAACCAACCATTTTATTTCTTGCAATTTTTTTGTCTGCAGCAAAGTTAAAAAAGCACAAGGCACAGGGTAAAGACTTTATGCTCTTGCAGTTGTGCAGAGCAAGTTCAAGATGTGGATGATACCAATTTATAAGGCTGTCAGTCAGACATTGCATTAATTACAAATAGGCAAAGATTTCACAATGAAACAAACAAGGTCTTTGACATAAATTATATCCTATCATTAAAATATTAAAATATGTGTAATTATGGTATTTAGCAATGTTATTAAAATTATAATTAATAGGAGCCTCAATAATACTACCTTTTCTTGAGTGACTTCACATTTTGAAATGCTTTCTTTTATCTTTATGTGCATTTTGGATTTAGATATCCTATTTAGATATTTTTATACTCTTCCTTCAGGGATCATTATTCTAGTGCATCATGTGCGGAAGTTTCAAGGTCAGCATTACTTGAACAGTTGTAATAGTCCCAACAGAAAGATAAATATATATTGACTAAGGCTGGAGCTTCAATTCTTTCAGTTGCTGAAGGTCAACAGCCCCTCTGAGGTGCTCTCCAACCTTCAAATGTCTATAGGTTAAATCACTGATGAATTACTGCACTTTCCTAAATGAAGGAAACATATTCTAGACAGAGGCAGCTCATAGCATCATGCCTGTTGACTGATACAGTCTCAAATAACTGAGAGGAAACGCTTTTCTCAGACTTCATGGAAATAAGTGCAAACCTGAATGTCTGAATTTGGTGCATCAGAGCTATAACGGGGAACAAAGCTGCCATTCTTTTTCATATTAAAATCCTGTCCCTTGCATGCTGTCTACATTGAAGTGCATTTATGATAAAGTCATTTTCACTAACTTTGAACTAATTGGTAGCAATCACTGAAAGCATCAGTAGCTCTGTCATCGAGAGTCTGCAGTGACAGTATTTTGTCTCAATATTCAGAGGCGGATTTCCTCAATGCGCTGCTCTTCCTGGCGTCCCAGGCACAGGAGAATATACAAACGGGCCATGCTGTAAGCGATGCAGAATCTTCTCCTTCGCTGAAAGTATTTTGAAGGGTGGAAGTAATCCTCTTACAAAGCACTTCAGACCGGCACGGTGGGGTATAGTGAGACTAAATGAGATATTTGGCTTTGCAAATATTCCAGCAGTATTCCAGAGAATATGATCTGCAAAGGTCAGCTTGAGATCGCCATGGGGGAAGAATAAAGAATCTTATGTTGTAGCTATGTATTTTACCTCTTAGCCTTTTACATAAGCAAGCAGTGTCAGATCGGGATTTGGACATTTCTGCAAGTTTAAGGGGCTTTAAAGTGTATTTTGATTTAATAGTATCTTAAAATGTCATTTCAAAATTAGATACTCTTAAATACTTCACTGTGGAATGTAATTTGAGGCACGTTATCCTGGATATTTTCAGTATTTTAAATTTCAGTTTGATGTTTAGAGTATGCATACAGTGAAACCCTTACATAAATTTTAAATTAAAATGTTACCTTTCAGAAGATCTGTCTTAAAATAACTTCTGAAGTCGGAGTTGTTCCACACAGGTTTTCTGCTGCAGTTTTAATAGAGCCTGTATCGAGAGGTTCAGGTTGACCTGTAGCTGGTCGAGAATCAATTGGTTTTTTTTTTACATAGACCAATATCTATGCGTATATGTGTGTGTATATATATACACTTTATAATCTACATAAAATACTTTATATTGGGATCTTTTTTTATATTATTATTTTTATAGCAAGCTTGCTTGTTTCTTAATAAAGTTGAAAACGCTGATATATTTATCAGCAGTGTAAATGTGTTCTCAAATACAGACTATGTCTTATAGCCAAAATTTTGACATTTAGGGAAGAAGTAAGCATTGTAATGTCTGTAATATTGAGCAGGCCCACAAGTTGTTTGGTGACTGTTTTTCATGGTAACTAGTAATTTTTTTGCTAAAGAATTTTAAGACTTTAATGCTTGACACAACAATGGACCCCTTTAAAAATTGTGGTGACACTGCCCAACGCTGCAACTGATGACAGCCTGTAACACAACACCTTGGAACTTTGGTTGTTGTTGGTTCGTAGTGTACACGGCTATTCCCGGATCTCCTCTGTAAATCCCGTATGAAACTGTATGGGCTCCTTGAACTCTGTAGGCTTCATTTTGCCTATTCCTAAGGAAGTGCAATAACATCTTTCAACTGGTGAAACATTTTAGCATAAGAAATCTGAAATAAGGTTGGTGACTTCTGTTTGGAATTCCTATCATATTCACATGTGTGAAGGTGGCTTTTAGGTTCCTGATTTCCATTTTCCAAAATGAAAGTGAAATAAATTTTATTTTCGAGAAATTTTAATTTTCTAATACTAAAGTTAAATTTCAAAAGTAATGATTTACCATTTTTAATGATTTCATTGCATATTTATGTAAATATAGCTTTTATGTTGTTTCAGTGGTCGAACAAAATACAGCATAAGACATCTCAACTTTATGTCGACCATAAAATTACACAGTATACTGATAGGTACATTGCATTTTCTTTACTGTCCAAGTAAAAACAACCTTTTACTCTTTTTACTGCTCCAGTCTAATTCCAAATTGTGTTATTTTTCAATCTTTTGTCATTTGATCCTGATGTGTTATGAATTTGAAAGTTCCTCTTTTACTTGTCAGTATAATCTCTCATTTTCTTTTGTTGAAGCTTTATACTTTTTACACTGAGCTCTCCCCTGCCACGTTGCTATGTAATTAATAGCAAACCAGTTGCAACTACAGTATTTGATACGTAAGTTTTTCTTTTGCAAGCATATATATATTTAATATAATTTCTGCAAGAATAGGTATTTGTAGCGTTAAAACACTATAAATTTAATATGGAAAACATTTCAAGAAATCTAGCTGTTCTGATGGCAAATGAAATTCAGCTCAAAAATACAAGTCAGTATAGCCATTATTATTTTGTGGTTCAGAGGAATTTTATATACAGTGAAAAACTGCAGAAGCTTACCCCACATAAATGATTGTAACATGCTGGGCACCATTGTTATACTTTCAGATTTCTTTTCCAACTTTTCATTGTGCCTTTTATTAAATGCCCTCATTATCTCAATACAACTCTTGGGCTTTGGTCCAGCAGTCTGTAGGAAGATGTGTTGCGGAAATGAGAAAGGGAGGTTAAAAAGAATTGGGTATCAGCAAATAAATTTTTAGAAATGTTTACATTTAATAAAAATCAATGTCACAATTTTATTTGCATTCAGTCTTCTGTTTTTTTTTTTTTTTAAATGAAAGTTGGTTCCTGTACATGTACAAGACTCTTAGATTTGAGAATTTTAAAAAACATCATATACTGTGAAATTTATGAAACTACTCCGCACATTGGTAACGTAAGTCTTTGATAAGATTTGGATTGCAACAGTGTACCCATAAGGGGAAATTAGGAAATACTGAAACCAAAGAGTGTGTGAGCAGATAAGTATAACCTTCTGTTTGTGCTTGTGACCGTACATTATTGTCTCAACTTCTGACTCATTGGATTCTTCCTGAAAGATTAAACCGCAGGCTTTACAGTTTAAGTGACAATTATGTATGACTACTAAAGACTTGTAAATGCTGCCCAGTCCCATTGAATAATTTGGTACTAAATGTAGCACAAACGGGAAAGAAATTATATGGTTACAAGCTGGGTTTAAAACATGCTTCCAGTGTACCTAATCTGTGTGACCTTTAAGTTGCTGTGGAAAGCCATTGTTTTATTTTATTACCATTAGATTTCACTATTGTTGTAACTTGCTGCATTTCAAAGGATGTTTCATGTTTTATTAAAATTTGATTTGATGTGTCAAGAAGAATACAATCTTCATACATTTGTTTTTGGAAAGGGTGTTCCTCTGTTATTAACGTTGATCTTTAAAATTTACACTTGTTGGGGATAAGATCCCATTCAAAGGGAGGTAAAATTGATTTAATCCTGATGTTGCTTCCTTTGTCCTTCTGAGCTACAACAAAGGTTGCCAGAGCAGAGAGGGATGAAGTGGGGTTGGTCTGTCCTGTTGCACGATTCCATGGAAGGGCAAAACTGAAGATGACAGTGGTGGTCATGAGTGTTTCTGATGGCTTACAAGCATGTCCTTTTATGAAGGATTGTCCGCGAAAGGTTGTTTCACCTTGCTGTCTTCAGAAAAAGCTTATGTTTGGTGAAGAGAATAGGGTTGCTGCTCTATGCCCTGTCTCACTGCTCATCTTTGTACCTTTTTGAGATCTTTTTGGCACTGGTGCCCCTCCAGCCTCAGTTTCGCTGAGGATCTGTTGTGCCAAAAGACCATCTTTAAGGTGACCTATGATCAGATAGGTGATAATTCATGTTGCCTGTTCTTTTAAACCGGCTGTAAATGGGGTTTCTGTTGAGTTCTGGGAGTCTTCTGCTGTGTGGTCCAAACCATCAGAAATGGACTCTTTTGAATATCTCCTTAAACATTCCTATCAGTGGGATCTCGTTGTAGTTACCAGTATTGATTCTAAGCATTTTTATTATCTTACAAATAAAAAACTGACATGAAAGGGGAAAAAAAAACATAAAATCAAACCAATTTATTTCTTTAAAGACCTAAATGCTAATAAAGAACAGCATAAACTCCTTTAATCAATCAAAGTTGTCACTTAAATGCAGTAGCTTGGGCAGAGGATAATGTGATTTGGCAGAGTTTTCACTGTCTTATAAGTACCAAATATAGATTAATATATAGTTCAAAACACTTTAATTTTTAAACTCTTGTCTGTCGTCTTCACTGCTGAAAAATTATTCTTGAAAAATAAAGAAACTGCCCTGTGGTCAAAGATAGTCTTAACTACCTGTCAATCAAAAGGAGAAGTTTGTTGAGACATTTAATTACAAGATAATGTAGTCATCAAAATCTCGTTGTGGTAACTGACAGCTCATTTTGGACTGAAAGCGTACAGCTACCTCCCCTGAGGTCAGAGATGTTCCGAGGTTAACGTAGTAATGACAAGTCCTTTATTATCACATTATGACATTGAAAAAAATGGCAATTATACTAATAAATTAATAACAGTAATAAAATGACAGTCATAATTGCATAATATACATGTTGTCAACGGCATTTTTGTTACATGGCTGGAATTCATATTTTATCTGCATATCTTTACACTATATTAAATTTTCCCAATGCAGTGCAGGCAAGCAATGGCTTCTGAAATTTCTGAAAGCCTGAGCAGTTAGAGTAACTGCTGTAAATGAGACTTTAAGGCATGAGTTGTTTTTCACTTTTATAGATTAGAAAAAAATGATGAAATTGAAGAATTTCATGTTTGACTATAATTAAATGTTAGGATTCGTTTTAGCCATATCCCCTAAAGAAAATATAATGTCTCTTACCAGATATAATAATAGATAAAAAACCTGAATGAACAAGACATGAACTCTGAAACTGTTGCTCCTCAGTTCCTAAAAAGAAAATTAAACCGCACACAGTTCAAGCATACGCTGTAGATCAGTGTGGAAGAGGGCCGGTTCGCAGGACCGCGATGCTTTCCCTTGCATCCCGGGACCGGGGCAGCAGTTCCCCTTTTACTTCCTAGTGAAGTCCAAGCCTGCTGGCCTGGGGAGTGAGCTGGAGGTGCTTCTGGTTTCCAGCAGACAAGGGAGGTTGCTTTTCCTTTTGTAAATAGGGAATATCATGGTGGGTTTTTTTTTATTATTCAGAGCCTCTTTAAATCTTTGCCCTAGAGTGGGGTAAATTGCCTATGGACAGGACCGAAGAAAGAGGGTGGGATTAAGATACTGTTGTTTTTATTTCAGTGTTGGTGAGTTTTCGTGATGCTGATACAAATTAGGTATCTTCCAATATGATATTTACCCATACGTTTTGTGTGCATATACCCTTACTAGTTACACAGTTACCCTAGTAAGCACAGCTTCACCCATTTATCAGTCAGCAGTATGTTTTCTTTCAGTCCTAATGCAGCTTTTTCTAGCATAATGCTGACATCTCTGTCAGCTTAAAATTAATAGATGGCTCATACAGTTGCAGCGGGGACAAGTGCGCTTTGTGTTTTGGTCTCCTGAAGAGCTCGTCTGAGCCACTGGCTCACCTGTTATTTTGCCCATGTTTTCATAACTACTCTGCTGGTCATTGTGAACAATTTTGAAGTGATGCAGACGTTCAGGCCTTTCATCTTTTCCCCGATACTGCAAAGGATGTTGTCCTGACATGCTGTATTTGTTTCAAAGTGTTTTAAGCTCCGTCTTACGGGTTTTTGTGAATTAAGCTCCTTGTAAATTTCATCTCCACTCTCTTCCCTTGTTTATTTTCTTTTCACAGCAAAGTGTGAAAACACTGCGGGTTGACCTGCAGTTGTTCTTTGATGAATTTGAGCTGGGCTAATTCTTGCTTCAATTCCCCCCCTCCATCCCTTTTTCCTTCTGCTTCTTTCCAGATTTCCTTCCTTCCCACACTCCCCCGTAGCATCATCAGTGCTATGAGGAGAGCTATATCCTAAGCACACTATATATCCAAGTGATTGATTATCTTCTTTAGGTGCTGGAAAACTTTTTTCTTTCCCTCTCCTTAATGAGAGCTGTCCTAATGCTGGCATTTCTAGCTCCATGGACACATACTCTGACCAGTGCAGCTGTGGACTGTGCAGGAGCTTGTACTGGTAAGAAACAAGTTGCTGAGTGCAGTTCAGTGAGAGCTTGTAACAGGATTCTGGTGGTTGAGATCGAGAGGGAGGATGTCTCTAAAAAGCAAAAGTAAGAATAAGGACCAGGTTATCTACAAAAATAATTTGGTAAAGAGAGAACATTTGTATGACTGTAGTCCTTAGATATGGACAGCTAAACTTTCGTGCATGAATATTAATGACAGCTGTTGTTCACTGCGTTTTATGCAACTCCTTTTGAGCTGTGAATGGCTTTCAAATTATTTTCATTGTCTGTAGTTAAATATTTTTATTTTATGTTTTGCCCAGTCTGTGCTTTATCTCGAATTTTTATCTGTAGTTCTGTATTACAGTTTTAGGGTGAGAGCCCTACAGTTGTTCTGCCCTTCAAATTATTTCATGTGAATACATAAATACACCTCTTCTTGTACAGTTACACAAAAAGTAAGGAAAGGCTTAGGGTACGCTCACAATAAGGCACTGTTATCCTGAGAGAAATCCTGAAATATTGTTGTTTTTCCTTTGATTTTCTTTGGAACCTCCTTGGAAGGAAGTAGCAGATAAGGCACTATCCGTGTCCCATGATGTGACATGGAAATCTGCTGCTGTTCCCTAGACTGTTTGTTCTATGGGACTGCCTGGAAAGGCAAATGTAATTTGGGTTTAGGGTTTTTTTTTTTTTTTTATTTAAAATTTATCTAACCTAACAAGGAAAATACAAACTGATTTCTATCACATATAATTTTTTGATAATTTAGTTAAAAAATAACATTTAAATCAGATTTACTCAAAAGCTTAAATAATTTGATTACGTTTTGGTGAACTTGCAGAGGAGTCAATATGTTTCCATAACTCAGAACGGAAGTTTCTTGGAAGGGTTCAACCTGCACTTACTTGAGTGTGGGGAGATGCTAAAGTTTTACAATAAAAGACTTGCATTTTATTAATATGGGAGAAATAATCTGTTTCCCCCTACTTTCATCACAAACTTAAGATGGGAGCAGACACCAGATATGGAAAACTTTGATTTAAATTAATACTGATTTGCAGATATGCAAAATATTAACTGTATGATAATCCTGGTATTTCTGTAAAAGAACAGGATCTTAATGATACTGTTATCTACAAATATGTTGTGACAATATTGCTGTTAAGCAATATGTAGCATCAGAAAAGCTGTGCAATGAACATGTAGCCTGTATGAAAACTAATTCTGCTCCAGACACAAAGTTTTAGTTTCTTTCTTCCTGTTCTGTATTTGAGCAGACCATTTTCTTTGGTGGCATCTGTCCCATGCCATTCCCTTTATGCCTTGTGTGCTATGTCACCTCTTGGGTATGCTTAAGAAAGATCACCATCTGTGTACTGGGAAGGAGGGGCTTGCCCTTAATGCTGAGTTTGAGATGTTCCAGTACCAAGCACAAACGCAATACGGCAGTAGCCAGAGAATAATTCATTGCTTAGTTTTTCATGTATTTGGAAGCAGTCTGTAAATAATATGTAACAGTCTGTACTTTTCCATTTTTAGTTTTTTTTTTTTCTGAAAACTCTTACAATTTCTTCTGAAAGGGGTAGTATGTTATACATGAAGAATCTCTAAATGACCCATAGAGGACAGCTTTTACTGTGGCAGAACATATTTTATTTGTAGGTGATCCTCACCCTGTCCTTCTTTAAGAAAGTCCATCAACTGTGTTATACTGCTTCATTGGAAATAAATAATTGACTGTCACGTAGAATGAATAAAGGTGTGTTTTGTTGTTTGTTTGCTTTTTTTTTGAGCTCTGTTTAAGAAAAAACAAACCCCAAAAGGAAAAAAGCAAACAAAAAAGTGAACCAAACTAAGCTTCTAATGCAAGTTAGGGTTGGTGCTGAGTATTTTATTTTTTGGTTTTTTTAAGACACATTGGATTCTTAAATTTTGTTGCTTTTCCCTCTAGCCAAACACATTCTGCTGAATGGTTTTTCAGAGTAAGAACCATAAGTTACTCTTTTCCCTTTAATGTTGGTGAAAGTAGTTTTTGAATTAGATAACATCATAGAAACCAAGGAATTTAATGCTGAAGTTACATGAGTTGTAAGTAGTATGTTAGCTATATAATTCCATATTATTTAGCTCAACAAATTATAAAATGCAAGGAAAATGAAAGTTAAAACTATTGTTTCATTAATTTATTAATCTAGTTGTGAGAGTCTGACATGTTTCAACAATTCAGGTACAGTTTACACAATATGGCTACTATTTTACTGTTCATGTGTGTGTCAGTAATTCTCTGGAGGTACTGATGAATATCAAGTACTTAATTCAGCTGAGAATTTCTCTCTAGTAATGGGTAATTTGTGAGCTTAAGGGGCAAGGTTTTTTAAAAGAACCCATTATTCCTAATTTTAGTTTGTATCAATGACGATTTCCTATTACAACAGAAGTTAAATGTGAAAGGTCCTTGTATTTGAAAGATTATCCGAGTTCAAAAGGAATGTAAATGCTAAATATTACTGAGATGGCTGATATTCATCCAGTTAAAGAAAATGCAAAAAAACCATACCACCTTTTAGCATATGAAAGTTGGTATCTGCTTTGTATTTGGATGTATTTGCTGTTGGTAAGAAATCTGTGCGTAGTTAGTAACAAATAACTTTCATACCCACTAATGCTGGACTATTAAGCTGCAATTTTCTGAGGGTAGTTTGTTGATGTGCCGTGTTCTGCTTTGGCTGTTGGTGTCTCAAGTGAAAGTAGATTTACTTTTTATCTCTTTTGGTTACACCGTACTGCAGAGGTTATTGCTGCAGGAAGGGACACTTGAAAATGCGTAAATGACAGGTAGAAAAAAAAACCCTGAGAAATAGGACACTTACTTGAAGCACAGGATACTGATACAGATAATGCCAAGGTAACTGGTTTTAAGTGGAAGAAGTACATAATAGTTTCTGAATTTATGTCAAGGAAGATAATGTACATCATTTAGATTACTAACGGAAGGCCAAGATGTTTGGAGCATGCTAAATAGAAGTTTTGTGAGGAATGACTAATAGTTCAATAACTATAAAGCATAACTAATAATTGCATGGCATCTTTTTATGCAGTGATGTGATACAGATTTCGGGTCTTTTTAACATACCGGTGACGTACACGTATTATTTCATGTATTAAGACTTCAGACATTAGTGGTGCAGTTATATTTACAGATGTGTATATAGAGAGATAATTTTGTAAGTCTATATAGTTATAAGATAAATGTATTGAATCTACTGGGATTTATTTGTGTCTGGAAGGACTTCAGTCAATAGACATGATAATATTTTTTAGATGCTATTCTGGGACTGCGTTGTTAAATACGCTAGAGTAGGCAACCATAACAGCTTCCCGTGGCCCGGCTGCCTGGGGCTGCAGGCGTTAAGCCCTGCCTTTAGCACTCGGGGCAGACCAAGGGCGTCCTGTGCTGGGCGCCAAAAGGCATTTGGAGTTCTCGGTTGTTATAGTTTAGCCAGAAGTTGACAAGAGCCCATGTGTTGTGTCAAAGTCTGCTATAGGGGATGTTTTTTATCTGCAGGGTGTCATACATTGCAGAAGATACCCGTTTTTAACTGGGGAATACTGAAGTTCTCATATAATAATGAAATGCATGGAAGCAGATCTCCACCTGGAACAGACTGGGCACATCCTGAGCCTCATATTTCATTAATTTACATTACTGAACCAGACTGTGATGTCTGCATCCAATTTTCATAGCTGTGATGCACTGATAATTAAATGTAATGTGTTCTGGTGTGTGTTTTTTGTTTTTGGTGGTTGGGGTTTTTTTTTGTTTACATCAGTTTTCCATAGGTACAGTGATTACATGAGGGATGTGGCAGCACCATTCCTGGCATGTGCAGGGTGAGTCACAACCTGTGCTTTTGCCTACATCCTTCTCCTGTGTATAGGTCATGCAGTAACCAATTAAGTGTGTAGAATCTTGTTCGCATGTAAAGTATGATTAGTTTCTTTAATGATTTTTAGTTTCTTTAAATAAAGGAAGGTAATGTCTTGCTAGTTTTACACAGACCTGTTATTGCAGATCTTCCGTTTCACGAGAAAACCAGTTACCAGTTTAATGTGACATTGCAACAGTACTCAGAATGTTTTGTAAGAGAGAGCATGTCAAAGGCAGATAAACAGAAAGCTTCACCCAAATTTTAATAAGCATATTTTTGTAACTGAAGAAGTCAAAGGTCACATGCATGTATAGGCATTTTGTGATACTTACTAGTTTTTCTTCCTGTTGCTTTTTCTTTACAATAGAGCTTTTGAGGACTTTATAAGAGTATGTTCTGATTTTAATTGTGGAATTTGCTTTCAGAAAACTTGACATTTGTTTTAAACATTCTGATTTAATACGGTAAAGAAATTAACCTTGCTCAAGACTAGTTATGTAGAAATATACAGAGGACTTGATGTTGTATTGCTGATACTTCAATCTACAGATAGAAGAATTCCATTGTAGGTGAGAAACTTGGTGTTTCTGTCAAATGTTTTGTCAGGCTTCTGAAGTCAGTGGGTGTTAAACTCACAATTCTTGTCATCACAGATTCAGAAGTTTTGCAATTATGTTTATCGCTAGCATACCCCATGCAGTGTCCCTTTTTCCTGTTCTATTTTTCTGCTCTTTAAAACATTTATACTGCAAGAGCTTATTGATCTTCACTCACAGTATGTGTGTATTTGTCTTTTCTGTATTTGATTTTAAACAAAATCAAGCACAAAGCTCAGAATTTTAGAGCTTGTGACTTTCAAGCTTTTAATCTCATGTGAATGTCGCAATGATACATGTCTGAACTGTTATTTGAAGTACTTTGTGGCTTTAATGCTTACATCTCTATGGAGAGACTACAGAGTGCTTATACATTAGCGCTTCTCTGGTTTGCTTAAAGTTACATGTCGGCCTCGTGCTCGGTCTGGGCATGTGTAAACAGTTACACAAGGGGTGAAAAAGATGCAAAAGTTATGGCCTGTTGTTTGGATTTTTTAGACTTACTGGAGACAGCTGGCCACCTTAAAAAAAAAAAAATGAACTTTCCTTATGTTTATTAATAAGTATGAAGTTACTCATTTTTACTGTTGTAAGTTTCTTTTTGTGTCTCCAATTTGCTTCTCTCCATGCTGGTTGAAGCGGATGTGTTCCTGACATTGCTGGTCCTGTGTTCACGTGGGTCAGCTTCAGATGAGGCAGAATTTTCCATGGCAGGTTTGGGGCTGGGGGAACCTTCTGCAACAGAATTTTCAAATAAATCTGCTTTGTGCATTTTTTTTACTATATTGCTTCACTTGTAATGGGAGAAAAAAAAACTTCATAAAAATTCCCTTATTATATTCTCACTTGTTATTATATAACCATTGTTTTACTTGGGACTTATTTTATCCTTGTTACCTGCATTCCTTTCCGTCTGATCTTAATCTTCCAGGATGCCCTTTTGTTTTGCTTTCTTATTTTGTTTGCTTCATTTCCTTTCCTTCCTTTTCAGTTTCATCCAGGTAGTCCTTTATTTAGTGAACAAGGTTTGATGATAGTGTGAAAAGTCTAGTCCTTGGAGCGCACTGAAAGGGTGTAGGACTCATCAGCAAAGATGCCCTGCTGACAACTGAGACATACACATGCCTGGCTTCTGCAGGGGGGAGTATGTGGCTGGTGAAGTAAATACTGGTGAAATTGCATTAAAACCAGAGAAAATAAAGTTTTGAAGCTTAACACTTCATGTTCCCTTTTCAGCTTTAATTTTTAGAAATGTTGAGAGACCATGGTAAGCATCAACAAATCAACACTACCTGCCCTGCCCCCCCCCCCCCCCCCCCCCCCCCCCCCCCCCTTTCTTGTTTTGTGGTTGTAATGCAATCTCGGTCGGTTTTCATTTGAGTTAGAAGATGGGGACGTTATGTGCTTTTGCTTAGCTTTTGAGTCATTCACCTCTAATTTCTGAACTGCAATTAGAAATAAACTTCTTTCTTGCCCCTACTTTTCTTTTTGTATTCTAGGGTAGCAATTAAGAAGAACTGGGTGAAGAGGTTACCATTTTATCCAACTCTATTACTCTGACTGATGGAGCTATTAGATAAAGGCAAACTGTAATTCTTTATTACCTGCCTGGCTCATTTCTGCACTTTGCCCTGGAGAAGAGCTGCATAAAAGATCAGAGTGTTATTGAAAACTCCTGAGCAAATATTGAGCAACTTGCTTGGTCACTCAGGTAATGACAGAATTTCATGGAAAGGTAATGTGCACATGTGGGTGGTGCCCATTTGTTTGGGTAAATATGTGGTGAGAAACTGCTGGCATGGTGTAGCTGAAGATGGCTGTAGGAAAGAATAGCTGAGAACACTTTGTGTATGATAAATACGCTTATAATTAGTGAGATCATTAGCATGGACACCATGTACTTAAGTATTCACAAAGAAGTCTTTAAGCTAAGCAGTTAGCTTCACAATGAAGGGAAGAGACAAAATGAATTATATACAGCTGAATAAGCTTTTCAGAATCTCCAAGGAGGTGACTTGTCTGTTGATGGCCAGTGGGGGTCGAAGAGTGAAATAATTACTTAACAGCGTGTAAACAATGTGAGATGTGAAGTGTGCATTTTTTTTCCTTTTCTTTTTCTTTTCCCTTTTTTTTTCTTTTTTCTTTTTTCTTTTTTTTTTTTTTTTCATTGAGAGAGTTTCTTGTTGCGATGGCTCCACTGGGACAAGCAGCAGAGAAATTTGATTAAATGGATGCCTGGGGTCACGACCCTGTCTAAACATGCTGCAGCTCTCAGCATTAATCAAAGAATGTTAAAAAAAAATTCTGACCTTGCTGCATATGAGTATTGGTGAGCTCTGAATGCAGCCGTAGATGGATAGAGGGCTGTGTGTGGCTGTGTGAGTGGCCTGCTTACAAAGAAGAACGGAAGAGGAGGCAGGTTTCAAGGACAATGGCAACCCATCATGTTGTTTTAGTTCATGTTATGGGACTTTCATGTGATGATAGACCATCAACAGCGGTGAAGTTTGGAGATCCTATTAGAATGCAGTTGGGAATGCAGCTTTTTATGATGAACTACTGCTGCTTGAACCCTGTGCATGGAAAATATTTATAGCTCAGCGATACTGTGAGACCCGTAGGTTCAAAAGGATTCTTGGCCGCCTCCCCTTAGTTTAACGGCTCTGCAAGCACAGAGAAAGCAACTCTGCTTGGTAGGAGCAGTCAGGATTAGTATTGTGCTTCTTGTATATGTGTGCATTCTTAAAGAGTTCTTGTGGTAGCATGGTGAAAGGTCTTGATTTTTACTGAGCAGATTACATAGTAATAGGAGTTACAATGAAACAGAAAATGAGATGTGGTTCTAAGTCCACAGGTGTTTTTTTTATTATTTATATTATTCTGGATTCCTACCTGAATACACCTGATCCATTTTATTTAGTTCTCAGTACCGGCAGTTCTCATTGCAGGCAAGAGTATTTTGGGAAGACAGTTGTCAAATGGGTTGAGTCTCATTAATGTCCAGTTTTGAAAACAGTCCAAGGCAGGGGTAGATCTTCCATTTATTTTTAAATTATTTAACTGGGTGTTGGAAGTGGTGTAATCACAGTAGCATACAAATTTTTCACCTCTTCCCCCTGCTGTAGAGTGGGTTGCTACTTCTCTGAAATGAGTTTTGCAGTATTTCGTTGTGGTTTTTACTTCTATCAGATGTGAAAGACACTACGTAAAGAACAGCATTGTGCATAATATTATAGGCTGTGAATCAGAAGCTTGACCCTGATTAGTAGAAGTCTGTGTTTTGAATTCTACTTCGTCCTCCTTTGGACAAGTATTTAGAGAGTGCAGTCTGGCAGTCTAGTGCAGGTAAACCAGGTAGTAAGATGGTAGAGATGACACCTGGAAACTTCACTTCACTTAAGAGGTAAAGGCACATCAATAGGTTTCCAAGGCACATGACTTAAAATTTATTTTTCAATGACATCCGAGTTCCATTCTCTACAAGGATTTTCTTGGATACTTCTTTCTTAGAGAAATTGGTAAATCAGGTGGAAATTACTTGTGCCTAATCAGAGTATGATTTAAGAGCAAATAATACGCTAACATTGATGTTTCAGGAAGGCGAGAGGACAAGGGAAACAACTCCATGTTAGAGGAATCAGTTTGGTCTTTCTTCTGTCTATTGTTCTCCCTAACGGTGTCACTATTGGAAAAGATTCCATTAATGGAAGCAGCTCCCATATATTTGCATGTTGGATTCTGGTCAGCAACAAATGCCTGAATTTAACAAATGAGAAATTATTAAACTATGAACCGGTGTAAATACAGTGAATATATGTGTAGAGCATCTATACGAAGGAGATAGAGCATCTATACGAAGGAGATAGCCCAAAGTTTGCAGATGCCTGAAATAGCTGGATAGGGAAAAGAGGTAGAAGAGATCGCATTCAGTGCTGCAGCAGGAACAATAGATGCACAGTGTGAGCTGTAGAAACCTTCAGCTGAAATTTAAGTTTATTTTTAAAGTGTACTGATTCATTGTGGAATTCCTCATGGAACATGGACCTGCATTCATGGGTTTGAATGTCATAGCTTTGCATGAAAGGCCTAGCAAGGCAGTTTTCAGTCAAGCTGTGCTGTACAGCATGTTGTTGTGATAGAAGGGTTGTAAAAATCAAGCTGAATACTTGACTTTCAGTATTACAGAATAATAATATATGAAAATCAGTTTAAAAGATCATGTATGTACTCTCAGGCAGATTGCCTCTTCTGAGACCTAGCAAGAACCCCCGGTTTTAGAGAGGTTTTAAATGACAATGTAATCACTGATAATAAAAACAAAACCTAGTCTAATAGTTGCTGATTTCTGCATGGCCTTGTGCAACTGAGACCAGTAACATAAGAGTGTTTGTTACCGTTATTTTTGTTACTGCTCTTGGCCTTCCTGGTTTAGTTCCTACCTTCTTTGAAATTCCATCCTGAACAACTAAATAACGCTGTCTTAGCTCTGGACCTTCTCGTGGGCAATAGTAACTTTTGGAAATTCACCGACTGAAAGAAACTTAATGTTTGAACAATACCCAGCAATGCTAGTGACTTGGGTGTTTTTTGGAGTGGAACCATGAAGAACTTTGAGAAGCAGAGGTGCAATTTTTTACCACGCTACCTTCAGCAGTTTGGAGGGGCAGTTGAGGTTTCACACAAAGGTAGCATCAGCTGTGTATAGCTGTCATCTAGAACGTGGCAGCAGGCGTACTGTTCTGCAGGGACTGCTCTGTGGGCAGGCGTAGGAGCTGTTACGCAGCGGAACACGAACGCAAGGTGAACGTGACTCGGAGCTAGCCGTGTGCTAGTGCCAGTGCCTACAGGGGGGTGTGTTTTAACCCCAGCTGTGACTTCCCTGTTTGTGTAGGCAACACCTTCCTGTCTGGCCCTCCTATGCCATCGTCTGTACATCGTACCCTTCCAAAATAAGCTGTGTCTCCATTTCCCTGCTGGGTTAGAGCCAGTGTTCTTGGTTCTTCTGCTTGCGAAGGGACCCAGACCTCTTACGCTTCCCTGTTCTTCTTGTGTGTTATCTGACCATCTCTTCTGCAACTGAAGAGTAACGTTGAGCTCCAGGTACAAGACCAGCAGGAATTGTGACATAGGGTGGATTGAACTGGTGGTTTCACAACAGCTCTAAACAATGCTCAGAATACTGTACAAAGAGCTTAGGGCTTTGCTTGGCCATGCAGGTTGGAGTCAGAAGTCGAATGTTGCAGCAGGTAGTCTTGGGTTTTCCAAAGAAAACCAATCCGCTTCCATTGAAACCAGAGGTAGTATTTATATGATGGCTTTCTTAAGAAAAGAGTTAATACAGCAGCAGGTGTTTTTCAAAAATCCACCTCCGTTTCCCACCTCCTCAGCCTTTAAGCCCTTTTGAAGTCCTTGAAGATATATGGACAATTTACGATAATAAAGGCAAGCTTTTGGGTGTGCCATGACGGACCCCAGTATTTACTACTGTGAGAAAGAATAATTAAATTTTAAAAAGTTTCTTTTATACCAGTATCATAAAATTCATTGCAACTGTCAAGTGTGATTGTTGCTTGCAGTACCCGGGGGACCGTTACGTATGGAGCCTTCTGGGGGGGACAGAGTTCAGCTTGGTCAGATAACTTCTAACTGTGCACTTCTAATGTATTTGATTTGGGTGCAGTTAATCTCTGCGTTTCTTAAATTACAGAGCTTCTAGGATAATTATTTCATAATTGTAACTGTTGAGAAGTTTTACATTATTGATGAACATTCGTGATGGTTTAGCTTTATCTTATGCTGTTTTTCAGCTGTGATTTTGGCTGGTACTCGTTACATATCTCTGTATTTGCCTGTATTTGTCTTTCAGAAATTGCGCAGAGGGTGACTGCTGTTGAACTGAAGGTGACAGCAGTCATAGCGTTCATGTCAAGCTGTTTGTATTTTTATAATTACAGTGCAGAAGAGTTTTGTTCATTACAGAGCAGTTTATTCATATATAAATACCTTTCTGTAAATGTGTCTGAAAAGGAATTAAAAAAAAATCGTTGGACATCAGTGTCCTTTTACCATTACCCTATGACAGTCATACCACATTATGCCATAACTAACTCGTGTGGACTTACCATTTTTATAGATTTTTTTGAAATAGGGCTTATATAACTTAAAATAATAAAAAATATTTTTGTTACTCACTTTGGAAGTGGTGTTTTACATTCTAAAACAACTGAAATAGACAGTGACTTTTAAATACCTTTATTTGGCTATGTTAAATGTAACTTGTGTTACTAAGTTGAAAATTCCTTTATCTAACACTGAAAATTCTTTGCACAAACAGAAAGGTGCTTACTTTTGAGTAATAAAAATAGAAGAGGAGAAGATGACCAAGTCTCAAGTTGTGCACATGCATTTAAGGCTAATTTAATGTGATTTTTTTAATTATTTTTTTTATTTTTTTTTTTTTAGCAAAACTAGTAGCTTGGGTAGGAGTTGACTGGTTAAATTAATACAGTTAGAAAAGTGTTTGTTATAGGTTAAGAAAAAACACAATAGTTATCAGTAAAAGTTTATAGATGATATTTTTCAGAGACTAGTCTTGTGTATTCAGTGTTTCACATCATTATATTAGGCTTTGAAGGCTTACTGTAAACTAAACTTGTTTTTTTTCTGTAAAGGTGAACCGAACGAATGTGTGGGTGGGGTTGACATACCTGCAGACTGCAGTCCCCAGTTCTGCACAACGCGCTCTGTTGTAGCCGTACTCCAGATACATGGGGAACCGTTCCAGGGTTAAGAGTGGATTTTTCTGTTCTGCCTCTACGATGCTTTCTCTGTAATGAGCTGGCCAAGAAGTGTGCTGGTCATGGCTGAGGTACTTCTGATGGGTTGTTCTGTTCATTCTGGGCTGGACTGACACTGCTGATTTTTTTCATTGGTCTTCAGACATCTGCCTGATGGTAAGAAATTTTGTTTTAAAGTTACACAGACCTATACTTCCAACTGAGGCAGTCTTAAAATGGTCTCATGATCTTTGCTATTGCTTTTTGCTGCTTGGGTCAGTACTTCCTCCGTGCCCTCCTCTACTTTCATCTTACTCCTGCAACTCTGCTTCTGTTTGCTGTGTTCTGTAGTACCGTCAGAAGTGCAGCATGCAAATGATGTTTTGTTGGTTTTATTCTGTTCTTCCCCGCTCCCCCCCCCTCCCCCCTGACATAACATTTCATGCTATTTTTTTTGCATTCTCCAGTCAACTGTGAGTGTCAAATGGGTGATTTTTTGGATATGCAAATAAAGAAGATGGAGCACAAGTACAACTTTTTGGTCCTCCCCTGAAAGTTTTTAGCCAGGACTGAGTCATGTAGTTAGACTCACCAAGGGAAGGACATTGTGTGACTGTCATGAGAAGAGGATGGAGGGTTCCATGTTGCAGATGTTGATTAAAATAAAGTGATTCCTCTAAATATTATAGTTTTAGAGTACAAATAAGATCCATATCTGTGTGTCTTTGTAATCTCTGCACACATATTTAAATACAGAGTCTGGAAGCCATGGTTTGATGGCCTTTACAGGTCATGTGTTTTTTCAGATATTAAAAGGAACTTAATGAACAGCATACTTTTTAACAAAATATTTTGTTAAATAGAGTTAAATTTATTCATCATTCTTGCTGAAACAATTCCACAGTAAATATTTTAAGTACGTTTCTTAGGGAACACAATGGGCCATCTAGACTCAAGTCACACTGACAACACCAATAGGCATTGCTCGATTTATGAGAGCACTGTTTACCCAAGAATGTAGAAATTTCCCTTTCTAAATGGGACGGCCTTATCTTTATTATTCCAGTGCCTTTTAGTTTACAGTTCTGCTGTAAGCAGTGTTTCAGGAGCTTATTTCAGAATTCCTAAATAAATGAACAGACAAAATTAATGCTTGGTGCTAGCAATCTACATTTTATATATTGTGTGATTGAAAGTAAGCCTTGCTGAACAGCACAAAAGAAAAATGACAGTGTACTATATTTATACAGTATTTATGTGATAACAGAAGGTAAATTGAGCTTCTGAAAATAAACCTTGTTTACAAATCTAGGTGTTTTCTTTTAAAAAGGCAAGCCAAACTGTGATGGCAATGAAAATCCAGTTCCAGGAACATCAAAGAAACCTTCCCTCTTCTTTTTAATCAAATTTATATCAGAATGGATATAATTGTACATCATGTTTACCCAATTTATGCAAGACCACTACCAACCTGCACATATTGTAGCTGCTTTGTAAATGCTTGCCTGTCACATGAATGGGAATAAAGCCAATTTTTTATTTGCAAAAAGCAGCATTCCGTTGCATAAACCAGATAGTCTAATGCTAATTGCGTTGTCTTTATCCGGATGTCCCCAGGAAGTACAACTTCCATGCATTAATACGGATGCAGGGTCTTTGTGTGCAGAAGAAAAGTTTTCATTATGTTGTGTCAATAGTAACTAGAAAAACAGCTGATGTGAGTTCAAGCACACAGCATTATTTTCTTGCTAAAATAAAATTCTACAAAGTATAGCAGCTGATGGGAGCTGGAGCGACGTGTACTGTTTCCATCTTAAGATAAGAATCTGATAAAGAAAACAGCTGATGTAAGTTAAAACAGAGTGTACTATTTATATGCTAAAAATAACATTTGGAATGCTTTTGTGTTATCTGTGCTGTCTTAAGCAGCAATTAATAATTTATTCTACCTTTCTTAATCTGATTTTCTCTCTTTATCAATGGACCTTCACTGGGAAAAAAACACTGTGACAACTCAGTAAGATTCTGTGATGGGATATGCTTAGGTCTCTAATTGCTAGGGTGTTCTTATTTTAAGCATGCTGCTACTGCAGTACCTCTCTCATCTGCAGCTGAAATGTTACTTGATGTGCTTTTCTCAGTTCTGTTTTGTTTACTTTTGCATGTGACTGGTTCCCTATCCCACCCCCTTCATCAAACAACCCATCATTCTCGAGGGTGAACTCTAAAAAAAAAAAAAAAAAAACCAACCCCAAAACACCACACCACCCCCACCCCCACCCCCCAGCAAACCCACAAAACAACCCTAATGCTTGCTGAACAAAATGGATGCTTTCAGCTGATTTAGGGAAAGTTTTTGGTCGTGGAATGTATATCCTTAGCCACACTTTAGAGTGATTAAACATGGAAAAGCTTTCACCAAACTTTTTAATTTTGTGCATTTTCTTTATTTTCTAGGATGTATACCAAAAGAAGAAAATTACTAAAAGATTTCATGTTTGTCTAACTTGGCTTTTTTCCCCTCAGGAGTGCTTGTGCTGCTTAAATGCATTTTGAATTTTCCCAGGCTTTTGAAACAAGCGATGAATCAGCCAGTGCAACAAGGCGTGCATTTAGGACTCGTGGCAGCCTCCCTATCCATTCCCCGCGTCCTCGGCGCAGGGACGCGCTCGCACGGTCTCTCTTGTTACAGCCTAACTTCAGATGTTTGTCTTTCCCTAATTAGATACACGTAATCTATTCACCGGGTTGTGACGTTCTCTCTCCCTTGTCCTCGCTGTCTTCGGCCAGACAATGAGCACAAAGATACAGTAGGACTCGTTTTCTCATTATTGATTTCACGCACCAGCTGGCAGCTGTTTTAGCTTGTTCGTTTTTATAACCCTCTGGGCAACTTTTTAGAAGTACTTTTCTTTGACCATCTGCTAAATGCAATTGGTTTAATAATTAAAGACTTGCCATCCCTTTTCAGATAAATACAAATGCTGTTTCTGCAGCTGAGAGTTCAGCATTTTTGTTTTAAGCCTAGGTGGGATGTTTGTTGTCAGTGCTGGGAGTGATGCAGTTGCTCCGCTGATGCAGTCACAGCTCCTTCAAGGATCCCGTCTCTCATGTGAATAACAGGGGGGAAGGAACATTTCTGGGGGTTTATTTCACAACACAAACTGAGCGCAGGGTGTGGGAAGGAGGGGGTTGTGTCCAAGCTCTGCCTGTTTTTAAGTCCTGAGAATTCCCAGTTCTTGCATCTGTGCAGATTCAGGGAAAACCTCTCCACCAAGTGCGTAAACAGTGTATTTCAGTCTCAATTGTGTCTCCAGTGCGGGTAAGAAGGAGCAGAAGCGTTGGGAGGTATTGTGGCTGTGCTGGTAACAGCAGGCTCTGGTACCACCGTCGTCTGCCCCTTCCCTGGCTGGGGCCGGGGTGGCGGCAGGAGAACCCTTTCTCAGCAGGAGCTGGAAATTCTTGGAAACTATAAAAGCTTCCTAAGTTTTCTGGTACATTCAGCTGCTTTTTTTCTCTTTCGTTTGATGAAGTGACAGGGAGTGAGACACTGGTGTCTGTCTTACTGGGACTAATTTGAGATACACTAATATAAGCGGTATGCTAAAGTTGTTTCTAAAAAAAAAAAAAAAAAAGTAGTACTTTTATAAAAGTAAAAGCAAAGAGCATAGGACACTTACATGAATGGGTCCCTTGGAGCCCTTGTTTTTTCCATGTTGTGTGCTTCATAGGCAGGATGTGTAAAAAAGATCCAACCTTAGTTTGAACTCATCTTTATGCTGTGATTAGATCTAAACTTTCCCAGGATTCCTTCAAAAAGGGCTGCTGAAAAATCCTTCTGTTTACCAAACAGTTTACCATTTGTTTCAGATGTACCGCAAAGCTGACCTGTAGGATTACTCTCTTGAGAGGTGAAAAAGGGTAATTCATTTTTTATGTTCCTTTAATCTTGGAATTCTTTCAAGAACTTGCAGTGCAGGAATTGCAGCATTTTATTTTGCTGTGGCATCATTTATTCACCAAACTTTATTTGCTGCACAATGTGTCCTTTACAAAATTGGTTGAAAATTTGTGTGGAAGAAGAAAGCCTATCTGAATTTGTGAGGGTTTTTAAGTGAAATTGAATAATAGTCTTTTCTGCAGAATGAAAAAGGAAATAGTCATATGTTTTCTTAATAAGATGAAAGATATCTGTGTTTGCTTTGAGATTTTTATGTTTGTTTGTCTTAAAAGTATTCCCATCTTTAATATTTTTGTACTTTACAAACATAATCTTGTTCCAGACAGCTGTGATCTCTGGTCTCCTCTAATTCCTAAAGTAGACAAGAGCAAGTCAGATTTTCCAGAGTATCTGGCTAAATATCCCCTGAAATATAATTGAACTGAAAGTGAGTGCTTACAGTAAAAGTTCAGATTAGAGTGCAAAGTTTGCATGAGAAATTCCTTTCTTGAACTTAATCCTGTGGTGGTTTTCATGTGAAACATTCTCATCATAGATTTCATGGTTGTAGTATTTTTTTAGATTGCAACAAGTATGCACTAAGCTATATAAACCAGGCTGTGCTTTGCATAGGTATTTTTCTTTCAAACAAACCTCCACTACTCTTCATTTTCTGCTGCTTAATTTCATGACCTGACTCTTTTTGTGAGGCTGTTAATTACAAGCCTGTCGAACTACATATAAATGTGGAACGGGCAGAGGAGATAAATATAATTTCTTGTATTTTTTGAGATAGCAAAGTTGACAAAATCAATGACAGCTGAACAAAGCACATTTAGGTCAAAATGATGTTTCTCTTTAGTAGGCTAGAATTATTCTTCCTTGAATGCCCTAAACCTCTTAAAGGTTTCACAATACTTTGTATAGTTCCTTTGAAGCATCCTTTTCCTGTGCTAAGTTTAGTTATAAATGAACTGCAGACTGACGAATGGTTAATAGGCCAAGGCAGGGAATTCAGCTCAGGATCAGGCCACGAGCTGTGGTGCCGGCTGTCTTGGGCGCAGCTCTGCTGTGGGTAGAAATCCGGTCCAGTCCCACCATTCCTGTGACGGTTGCAGGAGGCGCCGCATTTGGTTTTATCTAAATACGGTGGATGCTCCTTGATTTGCTGCTAGATACTGTTTACATTAACTTACTCGGGAGTGAGGGAGAAACTGCTCATCCTCTTCCTCTCAGCGCTCATCTATGCAGACAACGGAATGCTTCCTTGTTCCTCCTTTGTAAAAGAGGTTAGGAAGGAAAACTTTTAAAACCATATATGCCCTGGGTCTGGCTGACTTTTCCCTGCTTGGGAGACGCACCCCTTTCCCAGAGAGAGAAGGGCAGAAGCCCCGGGTGGGGTTTGTGGAGCAGTGCTCTGTAAGTCTAAATCTTGTGAACAAGTGGGTTTAGTGGGGTTTTTTGGTAGCATTTTACACCCAGCTTTCCTCTCTGTTGGAAGGCAAATTATTCATAAAGAATAATGCAGCCCAGAAATGAGTTCAGGGTCTGTAAATGGAACAGTCATCATAAAATGCGTTTGTGTGTCTGCAGTTCCCAGGATAAATATTTTTGTTTGTGCTAAGTAACGATGTAACATTGGTACAAATCCTGAAAGCAAGAAAAGATGTTTCCTAAGTTATTTTTTTCTTTTTTTTTTTTCTTTAGAAAAACTTACCCAGATTTTTTTTATTCAGAAGTGGGTCTTGCGGTTGCTGGGCTGTGGGGTGGTGTTTATGACAGGCAAGTTTCTTTGGGCTGTGGCTATAGACAGCTGTCTCCTTGTGAAAATGGACTTCTGGCTCTGAGAGGCGGTTTGAAATGGATGTCGACATGCGTAAATTAATCCAGTTTGTCACGTACATTGGAGTGTGGTAGAGAGGGGCGTCCCCCACCCGTCGCCCCCCAGCCTTCCTCTTCAGGCTGTCCCCTTATAATAAAAATATAGGCCGAGTTTTTATTATGCTACAGCTAGAGTCATTAGGTAATTACTTAATTGATCCTGTATGGGAGATGCCTCACATCTCTGCTGCAGGACTCTGCATTGTGGTTCAACATCAAAATGTGAAAGGATTCATTCTCTGCTAAAATGTGCCTTTTTTTGTACCGTGCCGTTGATTGCTTTCAGATGGTGAACCAGAAAGGTTTTACATCCTACCGCACTTCTCTCTAAAGGCTGTCAGTAAAAATGGGGTCTGCCTGTGAAAATACAAGTCCTGAATAGCTCCTGTGCTTTGAAAACTGGGATACAGGCTCTTGAACGGAGGAAACCATTGATGATGCTGTATGCAAATACACTAATCGTTTGGTGTCTCTTGGTTTGTCTGTAGTCTAATAGTAACATTAGTACTTACAAATAGGATTTTTTATCTTATTAATGGCCTTCAATGAATTGAGCTCATTAAGTGATGGTCTGAAATAGGTCTGATTTTGCCGGCTTTGTGCCTGTCTCCATGATGGTGCAATACGTTGTGTATGCCCTTGTTTTCAGTCGTATGGAATGACTGATGCTCTCACCTACATCTAAAAACAGTCAAGCGTTTATTGCAGATATAACAAGCTGGATTTTTCCAATCTCACCTCTAGCTTGTAGCATTTCTGCAAGCAATTTAAAGTTGATTTTGGTGAGATTTAATTGTACAAAGAGTTCCTGTAGGCCAGAAGGGGAAAATAAACACTTTGGACAGGAGGAAACATAGACGGTCAGTACTCTGTGATAGAATCTTAGAGATAATATGAAATAAATAGTGTATTGAGGAGTTTTCTAGGGAATGTTAACACTGTGTTTTCATGGTTTTTTTAATTGCTCACTGCAAGTAAGTTGTTAACTGCAGTTAAAGGCACGTTTTCAAGAGAGAATTCAACTCAAGTGAAGAACCCATTGCTCAAAGTAGTTCCATGTAAAGATATTATTATATCAAAGCATGAGGAATGCTTTTTTTCTAAATACTGTACATTTTGATGTATTATTTCAGGAAGTTTATGCAGGTTCAGTTAAATTAGTAAGTTCTGAAGACCCTTTGGAAAAAAATGATGAGCTGGAAAGACACATAAATAAACCCCTCAGTAATCTTTCAGGATAGAAAGAACAGCTTATTTGTAGATCCATCACTGAAGTTCTGTAACACTTTAAAAAACAAACAAAACCAAAAAACCCCAACCCCCAAACCAAAACCAAACCACCTTAAAAAAATTATAAATAATTTATTGGCATTGTTGATTCTTCCAAGTGAGCAAAGTACATAGTGGAGAGGAAGTCTAGATAGTCATTATTTGTCTTTTTTTACATGCTTCATAATTGAACAAAATAGTTTCTTGAAGATTGTTTCTATTTGTTTGCAAGTTATGTCAAATACAGCAAGATTTATAGGTGCCATTATAAATCCATATTGATTTTCCCAGTCAACTGGGAGTTTACTTGAAAAGTCAATCATTAGTTGAATGAGTGTCCAAAGCATGTTCTAGTTTCTATAAGGAGTTCAAGTTTTTAAGCAAAAAAGAATATTTCAAAAAGAAAACGTGCTAGGTTCTGAGTTCTGGCATGTAAAGTTCCATATTTTTCATTCAGTGCTGCTGATGTAGTCATGTGTGTTCTGCTCTGAGTGCATACCTCTGGAAGCAATGCTTGAAGCTTCGTTATTGTTCATGTTTTAATTCATTTGGATTCAGTCTTGGAGCTTTCCTTGTATGCAATCGTTTACTGTCTGACCCTGAGTATATTTATATTTAGCCCTGCAGTGATTCATTGCATTGTGCAGCGTGCAAACACCGATGAATCAAAAACTCTCGGCCCTGAGGAACTTGGAAACTAAATGTACAAGACAAGGGATGATAAGGGGAGCGAGGTTACATGCAGAGTGAACAAGAGAATGGCTGGTAATCGTAGTGCCCTTTTCCCCTGCTAATGCCTGCAGTTAGGATTTAATTTTAAGCAGTTAGAGGAGCAAATGAGATGGGAGACCCAGACAGGAAAGATGCAGGAGAGGAGGGTGAAGCAGGGGGTTTGGTGAGTTTAGGCGACTGTACTGCAGGGGACGGAGTGTTGGAGGAGATGGCCTGTGGCACCAGGGAAGGTGTATTTGGAGGCTGTGGAGAATCCAAATGCTGATTTCACCCTTCATGCTTAACCTACTGTACAGCTGTGCTACCTACTGCAGCTCTTTTAGTTTCTTTGTTTCTTTTTGCAAAGCAGCATGGTAAAGGAGAGGGGAAGATGTTGTGCGGAGGGGGAATGATGTAATGATTCCCATTATCCCATCTTACGTCCTTTCCAGTTGGGGTAAGGCTGGATTTGGGAGACTGGAGGAGCTGAAGCTTTGCAGGATGTGTTACCTCCTCCTGAGATGCAGTCCTGCAGCTTGTCCTTGTGCGTGCTCGGTGTCCTGGAGCCGAGCAGAAGGTTTTCGGCTTTTTGTCATGATTCTGTTGACAGTTCCTTTCTTATGCTTCAGAGAAGAGATTTCTGAGCGAGGAGGTAGCACCATATCCACAGGTTGAGTAGAATGGTTATAATTAATTGATGATACATTCTCCTTACACTTACTTTCATGGGCACCTTATGGGATATCTACATTAATGGATTGATCCCATTTAATGTATATTAGTAATTAAAGAAAATACATTTTTAAGAGGCAAGGATATATTTAATTTTAATAACTACCTTTCCCTGAATCAAGAAGTCTTTGCACAGAACTCTAATGGGTAACATTAGTCAAATGTGTGATAGATCAAATTGTTAAGTATGAAGGGTGTTGTTAATGTAACACAGAAGAGAAATCTTGTGAGGTAACTCCGAATAACACACAGAAAGAGTGCATTCATCATGGTATGCTGACAAAACATCTGAGTAATGATGGCCATTAAATCTTTTGTCATGGCTAAGATATGAAAAAAGAAAACAAGTTAAAGTGTGAGCCATTTAGAAAAATTGCCATTTGACATGTAAACCTTTCTGCCTCTATGTATTCATTTTTATATTACTGAATGAATTCGCATTTTAGAAGGATATTCGATTTGCCTAGCAATTAAGGGGGAAAAAGGTGGATTTAAATCTCTAGTTAGTCAAACATTTAAATGGAAAGAGCAGAGCTTTCTTCCTTTTTTTCCTCCCCCCTCCTTTTTCCCCCCTTTATCCATGAGTTTGGTTTTAACACAGTTTAGAAGGGGAAAAAAGAAACCCACAACAAAACCACCAACCTACAACATTCAAGAAGATTTTACTTACTGGTTTGTTTTTGAAAAAGCTCCTGTGTCCTGCCATCTGTATTGCCTTTGTGTGACCTTGTGTGCGAATAGGTTTTAATTGGGCCGCCTTAAAGCTGGGAGAAGGGAGTGACTCAGAAACTGCTCTTGTTTCCTCTAGAAATAAACTTGCAGGATTTTGTTTTATGGCATTGAAAGACAACTTTGAACAAAATTCAAGCAGAAGTGGTGTCCTGAAGTACAATTTCAGTGATTGTACACAACTGTAAATATCCAGGCCTTGCTGATGCTTGTGTTGACAGTTGACGGTCTGTGTTTATCTGTCTGAGCACGGATGTTTTTGTTGACTGAACTGTGAGTTTATACTTCAAAGGCAAAACCTAGTCAGGTTTCTGCTGTAGTGAACTTTCACCAAAGAGTTGTTGGGAAACAGTACATCATCAGGCTTGGTCCTCTCCGCTCTTTCTTAATACATCTCTGTAGATGACAAAACAGTGTGAGCCCTGAGCCCAGAGGCCCCCTCCCAGACTTTGCACCCCCCCAGCAGAAAGAAGGTGGATGGTGTGAAACCAGCCTTTCTGGAGAGGAGAAGGGACCAAACCGGTGTAGTTTATACAGCTCTAAACCTATATATGGATTTGTAGAAGATACTGTTTGTTTTTTACAGGGAGTGTGTCCCTTCCAGTTTAAATCTCAACTCTGGCCCAGGAAATATTTTTATTGGAGAATAGCAAAAATAGCACACATCCACCAAATGAATTTTCTGTAGCGTCAGAGATAGTTCATTGTATTTGGATATGCTGTCAGGGTATTGGATGTAAGGTGTGAAGTGACCCCTGTATTTTTTTTTTTTTTTATGGTTAGATATAATCTCTACATTTTTAAGTATGGATGATGTCTTTAAGTTATACCTTACTTTACATCTTGAAAGTAAGAAAAGCCTGTAAAAGCCTTTCTGAGCAAGGTATGAGATGCTGGGAGAGGATAGGATATCTGTCCTGTCGGAAAGCGGTGGCCATCCCTCTCCATGGCACTTCACTCGATCAGTGGAAGGCATCTTACTCTTTTGGTGACATTGCTCTTAATTGCCCTTTCAATTTTATCTGGTATAGGTCATGAAAGACCATGGTTCTGACCAAGGACACAGCAATGGCCAGAAAAGTTGTAATTTGTGAAAAAGCCACTTTTTTTTTTCCCCCTCTGATAATTGCTTGATGTTCCTTTAGCTTACTTGAACACGTTGCTTTCAAGGAGAAAAGGATAGCGTTTCAAGTAGTTAAAGCTAGGAGAATATATATATAATATCACAGAAATACTTTACTCACCAAAAACAAGTGTGCCTAAGCAGTAAAAGGCAGAATAGCAGCAAATATCCCTTAAAAGATTCTGTTAGACATAAAGAGAAACAATAGCAATTGAAATCTCTAGAAAGAAAGAAAAAGAATTTTGGAGAATCATGGAATCAAATTTTCATTGTTTTCCCTTTCCCTCCAAAACCACGTTACCCCATCTTGCATTTTTGGACTGCATGTTGGTGTTAGTAGCCATCGATGCTGAGCAGGATGAGTGCTTTGGTGGAGGTCTCTTCAAAGTTCGGGAGCCGAGGAACTCACGGCTGTTGTGGTTCAGTGTGTGTGCCATAGCTGCTTCTGTGGTATTTTCTGCTTAGTGTCCAGTCTGGCCGCTTCTGTGGCATGTTACCTTCACCTGAAGAACAGGAATACTGCGGAGGGTGTTGACGTTTCCTCCAATAAATGGCTTTTTGTGAAAAGAACATCCATAATGAACCAAGACAGGAAACCCATGAGAAATTTGAGTTAGGGTGTAATCTTTTAAACTCAAAACCGATGCCTGGCAGCACAGAGTAATGTGGTGTGAGCAATGTCAGAAGTTGAGCTGCTTGTGTACATTAGGATGTATTTAGAGGAACTGAATTACTTCTAGAAAAAGTTTTAAATATGGAACTGCACGAGAAAAAGGTTTGGTGTGTTGTTTTTTTTTTCTTAATTGAGGAGAATATAAACTACTTAAGCGTAAAATTAAGAGTGTCTGAGAAATTAAACCGGCAATGCAGTCAGTGTGAAACTAGCAGCAGATGACAGACTGTGACTGCAACCGTCTCAGAAGTGGGAGACACTGGGTTGACCAAAGTATTTTGGAAAAGAATCGGGGCAATGTTAAACCTCACTTTCCCTGTTACCGTATCTCAGCTTTAAGGTCTTACACCAAGTGAAACATGCAAGAGGATTTCAGGAGATCCTTAGATGTGCTGGTAAGGAATAACCAAAGAGTACCCTGAACGGTAGGCTGTCCATTGTTGTCCAGGTGTTGTTTGTGTGGTTAGAATAGGAGCTTGGACAGGTGTAAATGCTTGTGTGATCACGTGTGTGAATAAAGCAGTGAACTGGCAGTATTAGATGAAGTCACTGCAGTGCTGGGCTCCCCAGTTGAGGAGAGCCAGGGAGCTGCTGGGAGGGGCCAGCGCAGGGCTGGGAAGATGATGAGGGGCTGGAGCATCTCCCCGGTGAGGGAGGGCTGGGAGAGCTGGGCCTGTCCAGCCGGGAGAGGAGGCGGCTGAGGGGGGTCTGACCAACAGGTACCAGGGGCCTTCAGGGCGGGTGCCAGGGGGACGGGGCCAGGCTCCCGGCAGTGGTGCCCAGCGACAGGACAAGGGGCACCGGGCACAAACTGCCACACGGGAAGCTCCTTCTGGACACGAGGAAGAGCTGGGGCCGTTCTCCTTCGCTGGGGCCGTCCCCACCCGCCCGGTGGCCATGCTGTGCGGCGCCCTGGGAGGGCCGGGGGCAGCCGCGGGCTGGGCTCGGTGGGCTCCGGGGGCCCCATCCAGCCCCTACCACCCTGTGACTCCCTGTTAGTCGGTAAGAGAGTATTTCTGAATTACTATAGCAGAAATAAGGTACACTGAAGAATTACAGTAAGAGAAGTAAAACCGGGAGAGTGCCCAGTTACTCTGGTATGGTGGCTGAAAAGCCAATGGCTAGTTCTCTAGATTGTATGAACTTCAAAATCATCGGTTGCCGTTTAGAGGATGTTGGTGGGATTGGCATTTTGTAGCAGCCGGTTCCAATATCACATTTTCATAACAAGATAAATAAGAAGAAAAAGGTGATGTTGAAATAAAGAGTGTGTGGTGAGACATTCTGAAGTTGATAGAAAGGTCTCTCAGGTCACCAGAGTGTATCCACACAAGCAATGTTCTGTTATTATATTAAGAGGAAATGAAGCAAATTACAGTAAAAAATACATTTAGCCAAGAAAGAATTTGTAGCAGAATTGTCCAGATGGTGTATCTTAACCCTGACAGCAAAATATGTTAACCAGATTATGAATTTAGACATCAGTGATATAGGAGGGCCTGCTTGGAGCAATACTTCTGTGGCTCAGAGAGCCCCTGTGGGAGAGATGTCATCCCAAATGGCGTAGCTGGTGAGTCACTGCTCTGAGACAGCCCAAACCCATGACCAGCACTAACCCTTTAGTGTTAGTAATTAAATCATTATTGCGTGTACGTTTGGAGAGAGTAACCCAACCAATAACCTTTCTCTGGAAAGGAACTGTTAGGTTTAAGAGAAACTCCTGTGGGGGTGGTGCTGAGAGGGGGAGCACTGGTGGCCCTGCTGAAGATACTGGTGTTGTGCAATGAGCAGGCTGATTAGAGATGACAAAAGTGAGCAGCCTTTGGGGAATGCACAGTCCTGCTTGAAAATAAAAATCTTCCAGATGACTTTGAATCACTCCAAGTTATACACCGTATACAATCCGATAAACTTTGCCCCTTTGCACAACTGCTTATTAAAGGTCTGGTGGCTTCTCAGAACAGACCCTGCGCTCTTCTGGCTGAGCCACAGCGTTGGTGAGTGTCTGTGCTACTGAGCACAGTGGGACTCAGTCATATACAAGGCGCTTAGGCTGTCCATCGATGCCTGTGCTTCTTTCCTTGATTTTAAGCACCTACCAGTTTAGCTCCAATTGAACTGAAGTCAGAAGAAGAGGAAAGAAAATAATTTCAAATTGCCTTTACAGGTATCTTCTTTCAGGTGTTTTCTTTTATTCTGATTACATAAAATGTATTTACCATCTGGTTTTCTGTCGAATTTTTTGCAGTAATCTAATACTTTTTTCAGTTAAGTGCTAAGAAATTTATACTATTTCTGGCAGATCCATGTGTCTTCATCTCAATAGGGAAATGCAGCACAGCTTTGCAGTAGGTGGTTTTTTTTATTGGTTGCTTGATAGAATTTCTTTAAATGAATGGTCAAATTTTAGTGGTGCAGGTTTTATTTTAATGAACACAGCTTTTTCAAAAACCTGAATTTGATATATACAACTTGGAAACAATTGCAAGTGTAACTCATTCAAGTTTATTAAGTTTGTTTTAGTGTAATCCCTTCTAAAAGGAAACTTAAGATAGCTTTGAAACATCAAACTGTGGTATTTCATTAGCAGTATTTATGGAGTAAGGAAAGAAAGGCAGGCCTGGAAATTCTGCAAGCTGTTAGAGCAGAGTAGCAGCCTCAGAAGAACTGAAGTGGATTGGATCCATTTAGGATTTTGAACTATAGAGACATCAGCAGAATAGCTGGAAACACACATGAAACATGAAGAGAGGAAAAAAATGGAAAGGAGAAGGGGTACGGTAGCCAGTAATGGAATAAGAATATTAGGAATATCGGTAAAGGTTATGAAATCTTCTGACCTCACTTAGGATATTGTTTTTGTTCTGCTTACCATATTCTTTAAAGATGTAACATTTGAAAAGGGGAATTTGATTGACCTTATGACTAAAGATAGGAACTCTGAAGAGAGGCTAAAATCATGAATTTCTATAACCTTTAAAGAGCAAAGGTTGAAAGGCATTTAATTGAAAAATATGAAATCTCCTGAATTATATATCAATATATAACTCTCCTTCTTTTATATCAGAAATTATTATAAAAGGAAGACTATATGTCAGTTGAGGGGCAAGTAACTCTGCAACCTCTGCGCGCTTGCTCCTTTTGCCTTTTCTTTTTCAAGCACAAGGTCTAAGAGGCACAAAGAAAGCAGGCTTCCCTTTCACTTTTTAAATTACCAAAGCTGATTTGAAAAAATATATAAAAGTGTTAATAAATGAATGTGGAGGGGGGAAACATCTGAAAAAGTCTGAAATTACTCTCAGGTACTCAGTCTTACTGATCCTCACTGGAGAGGGTTGAGAGGATTCTTCTGAGTGTGCCAGGAGTGACAGTGTTGGTCAGCCTTTCTGGAGCATGCACAGGCGTTGAGGATAGACCAGAGAAGTGTCAGGGGACTCAGAGTATATTTTTTGTGTGTTGTATATATAATGTAGCTGTTTTCCTTCCAGTAGGACATAAAAGGACATTGAGGATGTGGGGGTGTTCTGATGGACCGATGTGAAGTGGGTGCCGTCAGAATGTTGAGGCCAATGCAGAGGACCATGACTGCTGCTCGCTGCCGCTTTGTTCGGTGGTTGCTCTGCGTTCGTAAATGTGTGCCAGACAGGGTTTCGGTAGTTGGCTTGTGGTCTTTGACAGGGACCACGGTGTAACTTCTCAGGAGAACTTGCGGGATTCAAAGTTCCCAGGGCAGAGAGAGGTTCCACACCCACTGGATGGCCACGTTCAACTGTTTGCTCCTCAGGAGAAATGCTGCAGTCTGCACGCACATGGCTCGCTCTTTCTGCGAGCAGAACTTTCCCTCTGAAATGGCAGTGGGAGATGAACCAGCTCTGGGGAAAGCTTTGCATCACAGTTGTAACCTGAAACTGTTCTGGAACTACCAAAACACACCATTTAATTTAAAACTCATTACGCACTAAACAGGCTTTCAGAGATGGTGTAACTAGATGAGTTTTACAATTGTACTATTCAAGAAGTATTTTGTCTTATTATATAGTATTTTAGCTTTATTTAGTCACTGAGGAGATCAGCATGAAAAGATAGGGTGGCAAAATCGAGGATGCCTGAGTCTTTGAAGGCAGATATACCCAGAACCCCAAGATGTATTTATGGCCTCATGTTTGTAATTTAATGGTTCAAACCTGAGAGTTTGAACTCCAGGTTTTTTCACATGTAAAAACATGTTCTGTGGTTACTAAAAAGAACAGTCTTTGTGGTAAAATGCCCAGGCCCAGGTCAGTCTGCGTCCATCTGTGACAGATTATCCATGAACCGTGTTTTATAAAGTAGCTGGTAAAAATAAGAAACTGCTAAAAGGGAGGGTAAGCAGCAGCAGTGGCTCATCTTACTTAGTTTGGTAGTCATTCCTCAGCAAGCGACACCAAAAAAGAACTGAATCTGCTTAACTTTGCTGTTACCATGTAGAAATGAAAATGACTTTTCTAGGAAATGAAGAGCTCTAAGTGCATACACTCGGTATTGCCCTTTATGTTTGATAAACGTTGTTTCTTGCACTGTTGATTTAATGGAGTTTTTGCCACCGACATCACTGTTTAGATATAAAATTTAAACATGGTCGTATGAGTGTAAATTGGGCAGCTTTTAAATGCAGTTCTAATGTGACCTAGTGCTGTGCAGTAGCTTTCTTATTTGCCTTATTCAGTATGCAGCCACATTATTTAAATGTTTTATGCCAAGAGTGTTAGGATGTTTTTATTGTTTTGTATTTGTAAATAACTACCATTTTGAGAAAGATGTCTGGTCACTTGAGCTCGTGCATTGATTGAAGCTTACTGTTGAATAGGATCCATGAGAATGTTGAAGGTCCCATTAGAAAATACATAGCTTGATTTATACTTGATGAGAGCTGCATTGATCCCATTCACACACTGAAACAATTATTGATGGAATCTATGATGAACAAGTCATTCTGGTTGTGATGAACATTGGCTTCTAGCAGACATTTGACACTAAACCATGAGATTCTTCGTTGTTATGGCACATCTGAGAAAATCATTAAGCTTTTTGAAGCCTTTACAGGCTGGGTCTAGGAGTATTATTTGCATTAAGACTCATCAAGTTCCTTTCACGTCAGTTTTGGTTTTCTTACAGGAGTGCATTAGCAACTTTGTGTTATCAGTAGCCGTAGCATATATTACAAGCAGAAGGATAAATGCAGCTCACCTAATCATCAGCATGTGCATGTTTTCCCTTTGCTGACGCTACCGAAGTACCCTATGAAAAAAAGCAGAGCATATTTAAACTGTTAAAAATGTGCTTATAGTATAGGGAAGGCAAACTGCAGCAATTCTAAAGAAAAGAATTGGAAATATTTGCGGTTACAAATTTTAAATTCTTCTCCTGTGTTCCTCTTGTGGAAAGGAGGGTTGAAAGTCAGAAAAGAAAATACCTTTCTAGGGCTGTTTTAAGCAGGCTTATGTGACTGGGAAGAATGTATACTACCTATTAAAGAAAGTATGGTTTTGTGTATTTTTCACACTGCAAGTCGCAGGATTTAGCTGAGAGTTCTTACAGTGGAGGCAGATTTTCAAGTATTGTAACAGTTTTTGCAGTCTGAAATGAGGAAAACTACCTGTTAGATTAAGCAGTACAGTCAGTAAGCACTCTCCCGCACTGTTCAAGCCATCGAAACGGTTACGTAATATTCTGTAAATGATACTGAGCTGCTTATAAGCAAGTATTTGCAGCCCATTTCATGTCATGGAACACAGAGGAGAGAAAGCTGTCCTTGCATTATTGGTGAGTTTGTTACTTCTGTCCATAATCCAAAGTATTGTCAGATATACCTGGGGCTGTGAAATCTGCTTCCAAGAGAAAACAGGAAGATTTTGTCACCGCCCATAGATTACTGGAAGACAAAAGCTAGTAAAATCAGCAATGCAATGGTTAGAAACTGGTCCAGCAGAGGAATATACTTTGTCTACTTAAAGATCTGAATTGATTTGTGTAACAGCCTGAATAATGAATGCAGATTTTTATTTCAGTCCCCTGAGTGAATGATGCTGTTGCACTCACTACAAACTCTTTCTTTCAGCCTTGCTTATGATCTTTTAAGTTAAATTTGCTGGGTATAATTTTAGATTCAGGAAGAATGAAAAAATGACATCTTAACATTTTTTAATAGTCTTTTTTGAAAGACATTGGTAATTGGTATAATGTTATATGATGGAGAATAGCTTGCAGATTTACTGCCATTCTAGTATTTAAGTCTTCGCAGGTCTCCGACCCAGTGTGCTCTGGCATGCAGGCTTACTGTCAATCCTCTTGACCTTTTCGCACTTGCCATTTTCTTTGTTTTTTTTTCAGTAAAGTCATGTTACATCTAATGAAATAGATATATAAGTTAATACTCTCTTCTTTCCAAGCAGAGTTACTTGATATTTTGCTCCTGAAGTGCATTTAAAAGTCTCTTATGCAAGCAAAACAGTCATACTTTGTACTTCACATGCTGGGTAGCTGAGCTGTGAAGCCCCTTGCCAAGAGGTGTTGAAGGACAAGCACAAAACTCATCGTCTTGTATCTTCCATGTTCCAAAACACACACAGACGCACATTTTTTCCAATATTCTTAAGGACCAGAATTTTGAAAGTCATGAAAAATGGTCTTAATGCTAGTAAGTTTTGCATTGGCCTACATCAGAAATGCACGAGGTAAAACACGTTAAAAAGGATTATTCAAACCCACAAAACTTTCCCATTAAAACCAGCTGTGTTCAGCAGTGGTTTTTGCTCAGCATCACTTTCATTAGGTAACCACTAGGGATGTACTACATGCAGAAGAATCAAATTGACGGAGCCGACTCAGACTTGGACTTGCACTGATGCATTTGCAGGATGTAGTTCCTGAATAATTTAGAAATCAGTGGTACAGAAGAGATGCAGCTCAGTAATACAGAGTGCTGAAAAAGTTACAATTTTTAAAATTACTATTTTATTTAAAACTTGGACCACGCCTAATTTTGAATATTTTCTGTTTTCTTTCTTCTGGTTCTTCTTTTTCTGTTCTTCTAGGACAGAAGCTCTGTGGTGGTGGGGAGGGGAATCGTGGAAAAATACTACTTCAATGTAGAAGATGGAGTAAAGGACTAAAAATATCCATTTTTCTTGCAGTACCTCTGAAACCTGTTCACAAGTTTTGTTTAAGTGAGAATGTTTTGCAAAACTTTCTGGTTTCAAAAAAAAAGTATTATTTTAACTAAAATGAAAAGAGTTCTTTAACTTCATGTTTTCAAAATATTTAGGATTTATGCCGTTTGCATAGCAAACAGTCAGTTCAGAGGGAATTCAGGGACTGTGTGCTCTGAAACTCATTAAGTTGGCATGTTGCATACCTGCCATGATGGATAAGAAATGCATCTCTGGGTAGTTAGCAGCTTGCTCTGCTAGTCTTAGATTATGTGAGTTTCTGCTGCTAAATGCTCAAATCTGCCCCTTCCCCCAAAAATGTTTGGAATAACTGAGTGAAAATCTCTAGGGAAGCTGCTTTGGTGAGGTGTGGTATCAGTGCTAAATGTGTTGCAGTCTGTACAGAATGCCTGTTAAAAGACATGATAAAAGCAAAGAGGAAATGCTAGAGGGTTTTGAAAGAGGCATCTTTTTACACATTGTCACTCAGCATTAAAGTGAGCTAAAATACCAGTATATTATTGCAGGATAAAAGTTGTGGGGTTTTGGGTTGTGTTTTTACTGTTGTTGTTGTTGACTGAGCTATTCCTGCAAACACACTGCAGGTAAAATGGTGCTCCGTTAGCTTCCTGCGCCAAGAGGCAAAGCAGCATTGGGTGGTACTTGGCAAATAAAAAGTGAACTTGCATTTACTACACTTCTCGCAATTTTATATTGTATAGCATCAAGTGAGTGTTCCATATAGATCTTTTCAAGTATATATGAAACTAGAATAAATTTAGTGATGTTACTGACATGACCATAATAAAATTGATGAGAAAATTATTAAAAAAATTGAAGGGTGACATTGGTGATTCTCCACATCGTTTAAGCAAGAGTAAATACAGAGGAAAGAAAAGTCCAAAAAATAAAGTTCTTCAAGAAATAGTGAGCTACTGGGTGGTGGTGTGGTGTCAGGGGAAGTGTACAGTGTGAAATGAAATGTTAGATTTGAAGGCGTTTGGACTTCTGAAGTTTTTCAAAAGAAGAAGTTCCTTAGACTCTCAGCTGTTCCTAGGGAAGCATTCTTGGCATAAGTGAATTAATTTTGAATAGTAATAGGAGAACATTCCCATCGTTAGGGGGTTCAGCCTTGCAAAGAGTGAGCCTTTACATATCTTTAACCATTTGGAAAGACAGATATTAAATGCCATGAGTAGGCTTCTATTTGGGTAGACTATGTAGAGAAGAATAATCTTAGTAGGACCCACCTGTACTTTATACGCTTCAAATTTATGTCTGTTCATCAGTGCTGCATGAATCAATCGCCTTGAAGTATTTTAATACTACTTAGTTACACTTTTCTTCTAACACAGAAGGAGAATGTTCCAGTGTGCTACCAACATTGCAAATGAAAGTCTCCCCTTCAACTCACTGCTGCTGCAAAAGCAAGTAGTATGTTAGAAGAAAATATTTTGAGGAAATAAATATTATTCAATTAAAGGTGCTACTTTTTATTTTTGTTTAAAGTACGTGCAAGTTAGAAAATATGTAGAGTGTAATACACACATGCCTGGAAAACGGAATATGTGGACTGTCTTGGCTGATTTCTCATTGCACCTATGTCCTAGTTGGAAATACTGTGCAGAAGAGTTTCTGTGGCTTCCTGCATCTGGGGCTGGCTCTGCCCTGGTGCTGGAGCCTGGTGCTGCAGCCGTCTCACCTGAGGACTGTGCCCACAGCTGGTGAACTCCAAGGCTGCTGTATGACCTCCCCTGCCGTGTCTGCCCCATCGCTCGGAGGGGTGCGGGGAGCGGCGTGAGTAACAGCTGCTGCGTGAAACTCAGTCCACATTGCATGGTGTCCAGAGGGGATAACGACCTGTGTAGGGGCGAGCTGTGTAGGGGCTAGTGCGTCTTCGGTAGCATTTTGGTTTCAGCATTTGGGTTGAGCGTGTGTGTACGGATGGTGTTTTTTTTCTGCAGGAGTGTTGTCTGGTTAGAGAAGGTAACCTGCAACAGCAGTGTTTATCAGATTTTCCAAAACTAATCATTTTGATAGGGCATTGAAATGTAGCAGTGCGAGTCTACGCAGTGTAAAATGAATGCTTTGCTTTGGCTTTTTTCAAAGGAATCTTTACCTGCTCCCCGTTCACGTATTCAGGTTTGTACCACGTGGGCAGTGGGGAATGACAACAGATGTGATTTCTAGGGAGAGGTTTGATGAATGAATTGAAAGTTTTCACGTGCTTTTCTTCTTCAGCGTTGTTTAGTAATAATTTTAATAGTCCTATTTGGGAGTGCTTTATTAAGGGCTACAGAAAAAGTGTCACACTGATGATTCTCAATTCTAAAGAGAGTTTTCAAATATTTTTCATATTAAATAGCGTGCTAAATGTTATGGAAAGTGAAACATGTCATGTTTAATTCAACAACGCAGCACTATTCTGCAAAGCAGGATCTTCTTCTCGTCCTTAGCACTGAGAGTTTGTTCTCTGGTTTCTATGCCATGAGATAGTAGTATTGTCGACTTGCTACCGCATGAGCCGTTTTTTGCTGCAGTTTAATTATTTACACCCCCACCCCCCAAAGGCAAGAGGACAGTTCATTCCCTCTAGATGCAGGACATCTCATTTCCTAATTACTTAAACTCTCTCCCTGCCCCCGCCCCCCCCCCCCCCCCCCCCTTGCATTCCAGATGCTCACAGATGAGAGGTCTGTTATGTGATCAGGCATATTTGTTAATAAGAAAGTAACTTAAGTAGTTACCATAACAGAAGTTGATTTGACCTGCCGATATGCATTTTTGCAGAATAAACAAAGCCTGTTACCTGAGATTTTATTTACAAGGATCTGCTGAAGTGATCTGAGATCCCCCTTGTTTGCCTGTCCTGCCCTAGACCTCAGTACATAATCTCACTGTACTGCTGCCCTTTTGACATCCAATTGCCCTTTCCATCAGCATCCATCCAAAAGCATATTTGTCTCAAAAGGAAACAATTAAATTCCAATCTCATACAGAAAACCTTTACTTTTCTAAGAAAGCATAGTGAAGTCACAAAGTCGTACATGACTGGGAAGCTTGGCTAAATCAGAACCATAAGTCATTAGGCCAGATTAAGCTCCTGCCAAAATAGACACCAAGTCACTGATCTCGACGGTATTTTGTCTGTTTGTATTAGTAATATTATATGCACTTAGTTTATATTTGTTTTTCCATTAAATCCTGTAGTAAGACCATGTCATAATGTATGTGACAAGTATCATCAACATGCAACAAGTATGATTGGTGAATACTGAGATATTTCAAATATGAAATGATCTACTGGTTATAACTAACTATGACAATGGGCTGAAATGACTGAATTCCATGAAATTCAGTTTAAACAATTTTATTCTTACCAAATACCTCTGTATTTTATTTCACTAGAATCTTCAGAGTTGCATTGCAGCGTTTTTTCAAGGATGGCAGTACACTGCTGTGCAAGTGCGGAGTACTGCACAGAAAGAGTAGATCTGCTGCTTTCAGTGTTTGCACATCCTTTTCTGTTTATAGATCTCCAAACCATCCCATCTGGGAAGCATCTTTTTTCCTTCACACCGAGCACTGAATTTTGGCTGTAGTCACAGGCTGCATGGTTTTGGATAAGTTTTGAACACTGTGTTTTCCATTATCTGTGACTGCAAAGAAGTTTTAAACAGCTACAAATAATTCATCATGTATAATCAGTAGTGTAATTGAGTTACGCTCTTTTAATGTAGGTTTGACAGGGAAGCAGTCCCTGCATCTTATCTGCAAAGTTCTTCATGCTGATGAATTTACTAAAGGGAGTTTTGTCACGGGTGGCTCATACTAACTTGCTCCAGGAGCAACCAGGTAGATATGCAGAGTGGGGTTTTCCCAGCGAAATGCAAACTCGGCTTTGGGCCCTCCTAATTAGCATCAGCAAAGAAGAAAGATAATGGAGAAATTTGTGTGGTACACATAGAGTAGAAAGTGGTGTAAAGTGAAATATTTTTTTTGGTTTGTTTTTTTTTTTTACCTTTAGCTGTTAATATCTAGCTGTCACAGTTGTATCTGTTGATTATACACTATAGATGAAATGTTGATTATATTATCAGAAGTAATGTTACCATGAAGAAGAATTCAAGTTTAAGGGACTAATGGTTATCAACACTTGTTCTAGTGTAAATGTGTACTGTATAAATATATACAGCTAACAACGTCACAGTTTCTTCCTTGGTTTGCTGTTTAAAAATGAAGATGTTTGTAATTTGACATTTGGAAGAAGAATGCAGCCTGGATGGCCACTGACCAGGTTATGAACTGTGTGTTCCTACCCACACCAGTGAGTCTGCAGCACAAAATGGGGAGTGAGCTGGGAGCAGGCTCGTGGTTTTGCTGACAGCCCACGTCCTCAACAGCAGCAAGCTGAAAGTTGGCACCGACAGATTTTACTCCTGTAGTTGTCTGGCAAAGGCCTGTTTTTATCAGTGAACTTCAAATGCACTTCCTACCTGAGAGAACTTGAAACAGTGTAGTTTGTCATTAATTAAATCTCCTACAGCTACTGTTTAAGATAGAAATGACTGAAATGACATTTCCAAGGATCTGGTATGTCAGTGACATTTCCCTGGGTACCACTTCTCTGCAGGTGGAATTCCCAGGAATTATTCAAGGCCCATTACTGGTATGGCTAGTTAAATCCCAGTCCAACCTGATTTTGATACTCCTCCAAGTATGTAGGCTTGAATGCTTGTGAATTTACAGTGTTTGAACAACTTTGGAAATGTCTAACTGCTAACAAGGGTTACTCTGTTTTACTGAAAGGGCATTACCTGGTGCGTTCCAACCCTGCAGAGCTAATGGACTTGTAAGCTGTTATCTGCTAATTGTAGGATTGCAGCTTGCTCACCTGTGCAGTCTTTTTGTTCGCTTTAAGACCAAAAAGTGTGCTAAATCTTTGGTGGCTGAGAGCTAGACAAGCAGCAGTATCAAAGGGAGCCTGCCGCTACAACTGCTAAATTCACTAGCGGTAGCTTAGCTGGTGATGCCACATGAGGTACCATTTTTTTTCCCGTAGCAGCATTCTTTTTGAAACATATGTAGGCTGAGAAATATCTGTGTGCATATAGTTATTAGGGGAAAACGTTTGTCTGTTTAACAATTGAAATCACAAAAAAGAATATAAGTGCTTTCCTATTTTATATTCAAAGGTAAAGCAAATTCAGCTAAGTGAATTTAAAAAAAAATTGGTCTTACAATAATGAGGTTAATTTTTCCCAGCTCTCTGACTGACAGTTTAATGGAGATTTTATTGTGTTATGTTAATGATGTCATTGGAATATATATTTCTTTGTTTGCATCTGCTACTAATAGAGTTAATTAATATTCTGCTAGTTTCATATAGCTTTTTGTACTAAATGAGTTTCTTTTATTCCTTGCTCCTTTGGCAGCTGAGTCCTTACAAAGGAAAAAGTTTGCAATGTTCTGACCAACTAAAAGTCCCTACAAATAGAAATGCACTTTGCTAGTGATACCTTCTACAAAACAATGCTAAAATACTGGTGTAGTACATAAGCCTTTTACCACCCTTGAAAACCCAGCTTGAACCTTGAGCTAGTCATTTACATGATGTTTCCTTGGGATTACCTACATTCTTGTCCACTTTGACCTTGTAATTTTGCTCACAGTTGGAAATGTAATGCAGAGTGACTAAGATAATGTTGTTTACACAGACTTTAAGTGGAGTGACATTATAGTCAAGCAAGTGTCACATCACCCAAAGTGAAGGAAGACTTAATTACCATAATCCTGTGAATACTAAAATTCCTTAGCCATGTGTAGCATAATAATGTAATGTTCTGTGTGTTACATTTAATAACCTGAAGGTAGTGTATTAACTCTCTGGGATCTTTTAGGTTTCTTAAACTGAAAGCAAACAGATTTACAGTGGGTCAGGAATAATTCTGTGGTCGCTGTAGGTCCTTGGTGTGTTGCATTGCTAACAGTGTACCATCTTCCTTTAAATGTATAGTTTGACAGAAGGCAAAACAAAACTGAAGTGACTCAGCATCTCTGCCAGTGTCCTTGTTGATCCAGTGGGTATAGTCTCTGCAGGTGATGAAGGCTAAAGTTCATTAAATAACAGGAACGGTAGGAGTGAGACAGTAATAAAAACATGCTGTGTTATGGCAAACATAACATGAAGTGGAGAGGAGTGTTCAATACCGCAAGACTGGAACAATCCATTCCTTAAACCCTCCAACGATCCTACCTTTTTGCCAGTAGTCAGTGGACCAGCCTTACGTACTCAACCAGAATAAAAAGTGAGATCTTAAATGAGTATATAATCATAAAAGGCAAATCATGAGCAATTATCGTGCTTAGTGAAGAACTGAAGTATTTGTCATCTTCTCTTCTGAGCAGTATGTAACCATTTTATAAAAAAGGAGTTATTATTCTTAATATATGTTGGTTTTATTTCAGTAACACTGAGTAGTACTGCACTGCCTACTGCATGCCTCCAAACACATTCATCCTCAGAATCAGACTATTTAGCAGCTGAAGGAATGCCGTTTAGACAGTCCCAGAGTACGGTGGATAGGTCTCTTTCTTTTACTACTTCAGAGCTCAGAAGGTTCTCCAGATCCTGCCTGGCCCATCATCCTGTCGTCTGGGCTCTACGCTTCTGTGGCCACTAGTCAACAGTGATAGATGGATTCAAAAGCACAGAATAACCCAGTGTGATTTAGTATTCTTTTAAATGCAAGTTTTAAATTTGCATCTTACTGAGAGTAGCAGATATGATGGTGGACCTTTGGAAGGATTATGTGCTTCTAAGCAGAAACTGCTTTTTTAAATACCTGCTAGCGTGTAGTTCAATGTCTAAGTTTAATGTCTAAGGTTTGGTTCTCTGAGGAAGGGAAAACAGTACAAATTTACAGGAAAATATGAAAAAGTTGGACATGAAAGAAATAGTATGTGCTCCTAGTGTAAAATACTAGTGTTCAAACAGGCAGAAGTGCTTGAGTAGTGAGTTTATACCTGGAGTTGGTTTGTGGTGGCACAAAAAAGCTTTTCACTTTACTTACACCAGCATGTTACCTTGATGCAATTGCCTTTAATGGAATTAATTTTATTTGTGGAGAGGGGATGGGAAAGGAGGGTTTCTGTGTATTTGTAAGGATTTTTAAAAATGGTTGTTAGATTTAAGGATGCCCTGTGGAAGGAGGGTGCAAACTATCGTTGCATGACCTGTGTTAAGGTATTACAGCAGCCTTCGAAACATGTTCCTCAGAAGTGGGTTCCCTTCCCTGGGAAATGAGATGAGGCTGTAGGGGAAGACAAGACGATACCCTGGTGTCATCTCCTGTGGTTGTCCAAGAAGGCATCTGCTTCTGAAGAAGCAGCAATGTCAAAAGGAGCAGAGGTTGCCCTTGGGTGTGCAGCACGTCATGCTCCCTCCTCACTGAAGCCCAGCCTGTCCTTCCAGGCTGGTGTGTGCTGCCCCTTCTGTTCTGTGCCCCTCATCACCTCTGTCCTGTGAAAAACTGAAGGGGGAAGGGGAGGATCAGTCTCACAAGTATGTCCACAGTAATAGTGAGCATCAAATCCTCTACGTGCTTCCAGGAAAAATGAATCAAAATTTTGAAGAATGAAATGAGTACAACAGAACAAACTGTTGGCAGTTGTCCTGGCGCATAGGGGTCCTTTGCTTACTGGGGTGGTGTTAGTCATACGTGTGCACTGGAGGCATGCTAATATATAATAATTTTCAAGATATCTCTTTTTCTCCTGTGTAGTTTCCAACCGTTTTGTGTGTTCAAAATACAGTGCTAAATGTCTGATCAAGGAAAATAATGTAGACTTGCTGTTTCTCAGATTGTTTTTGTAAAATTAAGGTGTGCTTATTGCTGCTGATTGCTAGAGGTCTTTCCTTGCCCTGTAGTATCCTCTTAGGGTATTAGGAGCTAAATGATAGAAGACAAAACAAATGCAAATCACAGAGAATGTAGATTATGCATGAGAAAAGTTTTGTTGTTATGGGTTTATTTAAAAAAAAAAAAAAAAGGAGGAAACTTCCACTATTAGCAGCAGTTGCCTGAGCTGTGCTGTGCTCATTTATGCAATCATGCACTCTCTCTGTTGGCAGAATAGGATGATCTGCGGCTGCCACTTGAATATCTGAAAGGGGGCTACAAAGCTGTGGAAAGCAGGAGCAGCATTTCATTAAAAGCCTCCTTTGCGGAAACGCCTCTCCCAGCCCGCGCGTGGTTCGGCGGGTGCTCCTGCTCGACGCCTGCCTGTGCGCAGATTAGTTTTCATCGCTTCAAGCTGACCATATTTCCCTTTGAAATCAGGGCATCGGAGCTGTAACCTTGACACTGTGGTAATGCAGAAACCCTGCTGCACAGCCAGCGAGCTGGTGCTGGCGAGCGTGGAGCACCTGTGAGCACAGACTGTCGGGCTGGCGCGGGGGCCCCAGGAGTGCCGAGGCTGCAGCTGCCGGGCTGAGCGGCAGTTGGAAGCGCTTCCTCGCTCCTTCTCGCCAAGCCCCCCGAGACCCACTAAAGGGTTTTAACTTTCTTTGGATGTATAATTTTTGTTGATTAACAGGAGTTCTGGGAAGGAGCCCTTTTGTAAAACTGATGACAAGGAGGAGCTGCCTGGGGCAGAGGCTGTCAAATGATCTCCTTTGTGACTGCAGTAGTGCAAATATTACAGAGGAACCAAAAATCCCTTCCCGCTCCCTGGGGGCGGCACTGCTCGAGCATGAAACTCTTCATATCACCAGAAATGAATCTTGCAGGTTCTGTCTTCGCCCCCCCCCCCCCCCCCCCCCCCCCCCGCTATTTCAAATTACAGAGTTTTAGAATATGCAAACTTGACAGTATTGTTCTTTGGAGCAAAAAGGTCAGAGACTATTCCAGGTATTAGGATGCTGGATCTTGGATTTCATCACTGCTCAACCTCAGACCTCAAGTAGGTTTGTTTTCCTAGGTGTCTGATAGTCACTGCTGTCATGGCTGGGAACGTTTTGGGTCCAACACATCTTGGTTTTCCTTGCAGAGTTTTCACACAGTCTCCTGTATTGTTACAGAACGGCAGAGGATGGGAAAGGGTTTTTTTCCAAGGCATCCACAAGTGCTGGTCATGAAGACCTGGAAAAATGGTCCGAGTGGTGGCTGCTCGGGATGTGGTAAACATTGTGTTGAAAAACATGTAAAGTTCAGTTTGGATAAAATCTGGTGATGCTTCTTAAAGGAAGCAGTAGAGGCTTGACTGGAAGGGCAGTGTCTGGCCGCTGGCGTGTCATCGCTCGCGTCCGTTTTGAGGGGGAAACGTGCAGCATTTCTGTTTCAAACATTGCACAGTATAATGTGAGTTACAGTAAAACTGAACCGTTTTTTCCATCATTTCTTTTCCTTTCCCATAAAAGAACCCTCCCAATCGCTTCAAAAGAAGTATTTTTGGAAAAAGGGAGATACAGGTACGTAACAGCCTGATTGTGTGCCATGCAGGGAGGGGAGTGTGGAGTTTGGGGGGGCAAGAGCCCCGGTCGGCTGGGGGGGGAAGGGGGGGGCAGCACTGCCCACCCTGCCTGCGCTCAGGGGCGGCAGCCCTTGCAAATCCCTGCAACTGCAAAACTAATTAGTGAAATTAAGTTGAAAATGCTGTAAACAAGTGAAGTTGTTATTCATTCCGTGCAGCGCTACAAATGTGGGAGGACATGTTAAATGATAAATTAGGCATGAACTGCTTTAATCTGTAAGCTGAACATGCTAGCGAAGGGCCTGCATTTGTAATTAGTATTGGGGGCCACAGGAGAGTGGTGCCTCTTTTAAAACAGTGACAGGGAATTGATCAGTTTAAGTTGCCGTGGCAACCAGGAGCCCTCCATCGCTTTCCCCACGTTCTCCTATTATGCTGTCCCCACATTTAGAAATATATTTATGAACTGTAAAGATAAACTACTCAATAATGCAAAAGAAGCTACGATGCTCAAATGCCAAACTGATGGGGGCCAAGTGGATGCCTGACTACCCGATAACAAGCTTAAGTGTTCTGTGGTTGTCATGACATTTCTTTTACAAAGCAAATGATGTCTGCAAAAAAAAAATATCTTAAAATTAGCCGAAAATGCAAATCTCTTTATGAGGCTGTCACCTTCATAATAACAGACAATAATTGATGATTTATGAGATGCCACCATAGCAACCAACTCCTTTGGCACCCCCTGGTTCCTCTTATACAATAGGCTTGAGCTCCTGTGAAAAAGTTTCCAGCGCAAAGCTCAGGAGATCTTTCAGCGTCTTACTCCATCCGATCTTCCTAAATGAGATTTGCAAATGTTGCAGGGATTTTTGCAGTCATCCTACACATGAAGGGACTGAAGTACCTTTTGTAAAAGCTGTGAAAATCATGGCTGAAAATAGGGTGGTTTTGATCAACACCTTTTTAAAGAAATCAATAATTTTTATTGGCTAGTCAAGTTAGAATGGAAGCTGGGATTAGGTCTGTGCTGTATGCTTGGCTTTAGTCCTTTGTCTAATATGCATATTTAAAAGTATTGGTTACATAAATCAGACCATTTGTTTGCCTACTGGTGTCTAATTTAAACTATTACAGAATAAATGATGTTTTATTTGGATTGTAATTTAAATGACAGGAAACGGAAGGCTTTTATTTACAAATGTATGTTCAGATGTTTGTTACATTGTGGCTTGTTAATCTGCAGTGTTCTTCGTGAGAAATCAGTGCTTTAAAAAAAAAGTGTTTAGACTTTATTACTGTCTTTTGGAACTGATAAAATCAAGTTCGGGAGAATTGGGGTCAGTAGGCTTGGTTGAAGGTCATATGGCACTAAGAGGCTTCAGGCTGAGCAGTGTCTTCGTGTCCAAAGGCCGTATTACTTGCTCTTCTATGCAGGACTGAATGGCACGAAAACCCTCATACCACAGTTCTACATCACTTTGTAAAATGCGAGTCCCTAAATTCTGTCCCAAGAAAGACCAATTTAATGTTGAGGGAGAAGAGCTGATACTGGCAACTTCTGCTTAAGCTGGGTTTTTTCCTCTTCAAAATTCCTCCCCTCTCCCTGCCATTAATAAATGGAGGTTCCAAATATGCTGTTTTTAGTGCAGTTCTCTTTTTTTATTGTATTGTAGCAGGAAGAAAAATCCACGGATAAGAAAGAGCATTCAGAGGAATACTTTAATTTTCAGCCCATATCTGAAGATCCATACTCTTCACAACGGTTCCAAAAAAAGTAATAGAAACTTGTTCAAGTTAAGAATTCATTAGCTTTCCCATTCTTTTTTACTTTGTCAAATATGGCAATTAGAGCTGTTGGTTCCAGAAAGTGATTTCTGGTAAATAATGTCTTTCAGTCACCCTGCTTGGTATATAAAGAATAAAAGAGTAAATAGATGGAGACCCTCTATGTTGTTACTGGTTATATCTAGGCGGTCAATTTTATGTTCACATTTTGATACTTTTTCCCATTGTGTAATTGAAAATTTTTGTAACTTCGTATGGAATAGCTTTTATAGGATTAATTTCTTTATATGTGTGATGAAAAATACATGGGTGTTTCTTTAGGTATTTAGGAAGAAAACAAATAAGCTTGGTGGCTCCCCCCCCCCATTGCTGTGTCTTTGCCTCCTCACCCCTAACTTCAGCAGAACGTGCTTCTCTTCTGTTTCTGCCGTTGACTGCTTCAAACCAATAGATAGACAAAAAAAAAAACCCAAACCCCACAACATCTCCTAACTTTTTGTGGATAACTAGGTTTGAATGCTGTGAAGAAAATGCGGAGTAAGAACAGGGAGTAATAAAGGCTGTTATCGGTGGTGGTCAGTGCAAAAGGGGTACGATTTCTGTTGCTGGACCCTGGAACACACAAAAAGGAGGGGTTTTTCAAGTGTTGATGTAGTTTCAGGAGTATTGTGGGCATTTTCTGTGTTCCTCTGGAACTGGGCTCGGTGCGGAGGTGTCCTCATTAGCATTTTACAAGCATTGTGTGTGCAGCAAGTGTAGAAATTGCAGTAAAATTTTTTGCAGTGTATTGACCTGAAGTGCATTTGAAGTTGATAAATACCAGCTGTTCAAAGAGAAAATTAAATAAAAGCAACTCAAAACTTACTCTGAAGTAAACAGGTGAACAGTATGTAAGACAAAGCAGTTCCCCTAAGGCATTTTTAGTACATGGTCATTATTTAACTCCTGACTGAAAATAAACAATGCTGACAGAGTGTGTGTTGGGGGGCTATGATATATGAACAATGTCAGTACTGTAGGCTGATAACCTATAGCTTGACATCCTTATCTATAAACTTTGACAGATATGTCAGTTTGTTATTGTCACTTTATTAACTTGCTTCTATGATAGCAGAAGATAATCTTTCACAAAGTGTAACACAGCTAATACTTTGCTAGGTAAAACACTTGGAAAAATGTCAACAAATTTTGTCCCCCCCTGCCCAGGAAAATCCTTTACAGTTCATTACATATTGAGACAGTATTTTGCAATATGGAACAGTTGTTTGCATAGCAGCAGCAGACAATAAACTGTTTTGTCACATTAAATTATTTATGCCAGAGTCATCCCGACAGTCTCCCTTAAAAATATATATATATATTTATATGTATTGCTAGGAAATGTAGTTGTGGCTGCTCAAACTGAACACTTGCTTAATAAATTAATATTTTGGTCTTGTGATTTTTAATTGGAAAATAACAGCTGTTCCTAGTTGGAACTGTCTACTTTGTCTTCTGGTGGTTTACAACAGAGCTGTAATAAAGATTTCACAAGCCTTCTCACTCGCTGCATCCCACTCCCCGCTACCCTGCTGGTGCCATGGGGGTGAGCGAGGGGACAGAGCTTGAGCTGAAGTGGCATCGCAGCATGTACAAAAATGGTTCTGACTTTTTTTTAAACTTCTCTCAATCTTACTTCAGCATGTTAGTATGAATTATACTTCCAAATGAGCATATTTTTTTTTATGTTCTAGGAAACAGTTTTTTAAGATTTGTTTGAATCTGTAACTTTATCCAACATCTGCTGCATCACTTCGTGCCAGACTTCTTCCTCTTAACTCCTTGCCCCGTCTATCTTGCACTTAACAACGCATTATATTTTCAAGGCTGTATATCCATGTGCATTTACCAATGAAGGAGTTAGAAAATGGTCCTTCAAATGCTCATACATTTGCTTATTTCTATACAAAGCAGTAAGGGAAGTACCAGCAGCTGGTGCCCACAGCACGCTGTCAGTGTACATCCAAGGAGCTGTGGTCCTCTGGGGTGGGTTGGTGGGGAAGGGGAGTAGTTAAGGGCAGTAACAGGACAGCAGAACTAAGTCGCACAAGCAGCCAAAATTACATGGTTTTGGGGTGCTTGTGTTGTTTGAACAGCGGTCTCTTAACATCACTCTGCGTCTGTGTGTGCGTGCGATTACTTGAGATTTTTAGACACAACATCAGAACCCTCAGAACTTCTGTAATGTGCAGCCAGTGTTGCCCATTAGGGCCCTATAGTTACTGGACCGTCCAGACCTGCCGTAGGGCCTGGTGGAATACTGTAGCTACAGCATGCTGTGGTCAGCTGGGTGAGGCAGCGTTGGAAAGAGGCGAGCGCCTTGGGCCGTGCTTTTCGTTGATGTTGCTGCAGTGGAAATAACCGAGCTACACTTGTCTTCAGAGACACTTGTTTTCTGCTAGTCTTTCACAGCTCACACAACAGGCTTTTCTTCCCTTCTCTGCTCCAACAGCAGTGCTTTACTTCTTTCAGATGCCCTCATCTTTCATCTGTCTTTTTCAGATTTGCTTTCCAAGTCCTAGTTTTCCAGTCCTGTAAGGTCTATTCTTGCTCCTCTGTACTCCAGTTATCCTGAAATTAGACCTTTGTTCCCACCGTGGTTTTTAATCTCACATTCCAGTCGTTTCAGGTGTCTCCTTCCCAGGATACGATTCTTTGTCCCCAGTCTGTTTGCAGACCCACCTCCTCGGGGTCCTTGCCACTGCTGGCTGTAGCCTCAAGCTGAGAACTTCACCTGCTTACCTTGAACGTTACTCTGGTTTCTTCTTGCCTTGAAAAGGTTGGCAGAGGTGGGAGATAATTCCTCCATGTCTTGAAATGTTCCATGTCTTCTGCAAGCTATGTTTCAGGCAGGGAGGAGCTGCTGAAGTTAAAACTGAGAAGCCAGAATAGATTTGACAAAAAGGGGAAGGCAGAATTAAGGTGACAGTGGGTTAGGGGGTTACTGTTGATGTAAGCAGTAATTTAGGAGAGGAGGAGGAGGAGATCCAGGCAGAATTTAGACTAGTTTAGGCTGAGGCCTCAGTGCGCTTTGCTGTGTAGAGGGAGTTGACAGTGCTAATTACCCATGTGTAATACTGGGAACGGGCAAGGGGTGTTAATAAAAAGAAAGTTCAGTTTAGGGAATCCCAAATCAGGGTGGGAAAATACAGAATTCCAGAGTCTGACAGCTTTTCAAAAAATAGGTGTTGTGAAGGTGCCCCAGACCCAAATCTATTCCTGCTGTGTAGAAGTCAGTATTATGAAACATGGGAGTGGTAACAGAGTGTATGTAAAGAAGATGCTGTCGCTATACTAGCAAATGACAGTGTTTCTCTCTTGCCTCTTTTTACAGAGCGGTTCAGTGAGGTTTTGTCAACATTTTGTTACTGATTTTTTGTAAGAGACGCTGCAACCAAGCCTGCCCAGGCTATATTACTGGAGCTTACAAATATTTATTGTTTGGTTTTGTTATGGTAATAGCATTATGTAGTGTAGCATTATTACTTCACAAATTAAATAATTTGTGTTTCAAGTTAAAGCTCTACTGAGGAGGAAATAACAGCTTTTATAAATGGTCCTGTTTTTTTAAATGAATTTGTATATAGATGCTGATATTTTTGGAAAGTATGATGCAGAATAAACTCTATTTTTAAGGAAATATATATGGCATCAGAGAAAAATCTTGTAGCATAACATTTGGTCTCTTTCTTCTGTTCTTAATTTAGGTAAAAGTAATGTTCTTAATTTAACCAAATGCAAGCTTTGTATGGCCTATAAAAAATTAAACCATTACAGAGGAGAAGCTCCCTGGTTGAGTGGCTGTAATGAAACATAACTTGAGGAACACAAAATCCTAATTCCTCTTAAACAGACAGAATTCTGTGTTATGTTGGTAACTAAACAAAAGGGTCATAAGCAGAATAAGAAAGAAGTTTAAAATAAGTAAAAAATTGTGATTGTTGATACTAATATCATAATGCATTGTAATCAGTATAACTCTTTAGATATTTTCCCTGACTCTGGCTATTTCTAGTGCTGCATCAGTTCTTCTGCAGCTGCATTGCAGACATGCTGCCAGACAATTTTTGGTAGACCCTTGATGACTTTACTACTATATCACAGTATCAGCTGCATGACAGCAGCAGCATTCCTGGATCAATATTATATTATGTCATTTTGTGCTGTGAAAGGGAGCTGTATAAAACTTCTAGATTTGGTTCTTTGGAAATGTACAGCTGAAACTAAAAATGACCTGATAAGAATCTGCAGCAGTAATGGTGTATGAAAATGAAAAGGGCTGGATGAGGGAAGCAAGTGTATAGGAAAACAAGAGGGTTGGGGCTTTTTGATGCGAGATAAGAAAAGGTAACGCTGCTTTTACATATTGGGTTATATCGTTGCATTCAGAGATTTTAACAAACTGTAGATAAGGTTATCGTATCTTTGAATCCACTAGATTTTGTGGCATTTCTCAGGTAGAGTGAGACTGTGCACAGTCTGTTACCGAGTATTCATGCAAGAAACAGGGCAGTTATACCTATCCATGTCAGTTTAGTGGATCAGGAACTCTCTGACAGTATGATTTGGGAACTACTTTTTTTGTTCTCCTGATCTCTTCCTCTTTTAACCTGTTGTTCAAAACAAGTGGAAGTATTAATACCAGAGGTAAATAATTGTGTTCACTAGAATGCACATCCTGAAAAAGCTGATGTGCATGTTTACATACTAGCTTGCTAATGTAGTCACAATGACTCTAAACTAGGATTAGAGTGGGATGGCAAAAACCTGGAGGTTAGTATACATAGCAACAACTGGTCAAGCCTTTGCAAAACCAGCGCTGTGAAGTTACTGTGAATGTGTTTAAAGCAGGTGGAAGCAGCAGGCTGGTGGGTTGGTTTCAGATTACCTTAAAAGTTGTGTTGTAATCTAAGTAGGACAGAGAAAGAAATGGGAAAACTAAGAAAAAAAAAATTAGTGTCTGAACAAAATTTATGAGAGTTACGAGAATATAAAGAGAGTTGATCAGATAATTCACATATCTAGAGTATTATTGTAAAGGATATGGCTTGTTCAGGAAGCAGAGGAAAGAGATTTTGCCTTACAGAGCGGGGCACGTGCACTTGCTCAGAGGTCCAGGCTACGGAGGGAGCTGGCAGGGAGAAGAGCCCTGGGTAGGACGGTAGCCTGCACTTAAAGGCCACCGAAGCAGGAGGGATCCGTGTGGATTCAGGTAGAATAATCCAAAGCACAGGACTTTGTGGTAACGGGCAATTTTTCCAGTCCAGACATTCCAGTATGAGCTAGAATGCTTTATAAAAGCTCTTTTTAACATACAAGATAGAGAAAGCAGCTTTAAAGCAAAGGGTTTGGGGTTTTTTGTTTTGTGGGGTTTTTTTGTTTTAAACTCAGGTTTTCGTGGTTTAACCCTGGCCGGCAGCTAAGCAGTTCACAGCTGCTCACTCGCTCCCCCCCTCCCAGTGGGATTGGGAGGAGAATCAGGGAAAAAGGTACATCTTGTGGGTTGAGAGAAGAACAATTTAATAATTGAAATAAAATAAGATCTAATAATGATAATAACAGCAGCAATTGTAATGAAAAGGAAAGAGAGGGAGAGAGGAAAAAAACCCACGTATGGACAATAGAGTGGCCCACCACCTGCTGACCGAGGCCCAGCCAGTCCCCCCACAGCGACCGGCTGCTCCTGGCCAACTCCCCCTGCTTTACATACTGAGCGTGACATCGTATGTATGGAATGTCCCTTTGGCTAGTTGGGGTCAGCTGTCCTGGCCATGCTCCATCCCAGCTTATTGTGCACCTCCTCACTGGCAGAGCATGGGAAGCTTGAAATGTCCTTGATTTAGAGTAAGCACTACTTAACACACTGATGCATTAGTTGTTGCTATCAATGTTTTTCTCATGCGAAATCCACAAGTGCAGCACTGCACCAGCAACTAGGATGGAAATAACTCTGTCCCAGCCAAACCCAGGACACGAGTGTAACCAAGAACCAGTTGAGAATGTCAAAGTGTAATGGAAATTGGGTGAGAGTGGCTATGAAATAATAGCGCTTACAAGCTATATGACCAGTAGGAGAAGAAATAAATGCAGAGAACACTGCCCTAAAATTATGCAGGCTGATGTATTAGAATTTGTAGGAAAGAACTCCATGGCAGTAGACAGGTAAAATTTTCAAGGAACCTTGCAATTCCTTTAAATAAAAGAATATGGGCCTAAATACAAGTCATTCCGTCACAGAGGGAAAATAGCAACTATAGGAAGAGGTCAGGTTTGCTAAGTTAGGAATCTTTCTGTGTGCCTCAGAAGCAGTATGCTGAAGAGGGAGATCAGTGGAGGCAGTTGAGTTAGAGCAGGATAGCGTGAACCTGTAGGGGCAACTATCAGAAAGGCCAAAGAACCAAGTGAGATGCAATCAGCAGATGCCTTCCAGAGTAAAGGTAAATCATTCTACATGTCTGTCTTGGGAGGAAGAAAGCGAGGGTTGATGTGCTGCACTGTGAAGGGAAAGGTAGCAACAGATGGTGCTGGGAAGACACAGGTCTTTCATGTCTTCAGGTCACCTGCAATTAAATGTCTAACGCAATTAATAGCCTTGACAACAGTGCAAGATCTAAACTTGAGTCAGAAAAGAAGTGTGACAGAAAGCTTATTTAGGGTAGATGCTTTCAGATCAGCTGGGTCTGCTATAATGTAGGTAAGGAGTGGTGGATGAGGTGTCGGAGTGATTAATGGCCAACTTTGAAAAGTCATGGAGGGATGAGTGAGGTATCAGGAGAGTGGAGAGAATGTAAGAAGAGGAAATGCCTTGGAAATTATACACCACTCAACTTTAGATCAACGAGAAAAATACTGCAACTAATAAACTGTTTGTGAGTGCCCAGGAGGTAACAGACAACATGGATTTGTCAAGAGCGAATTATGTCAAACTAATCCAATTTCCTTTTATAAAAGAGTGACAGTCCACAGAGGACAAAGGCGAAGCAGTAGATGTGATGTCCCTAAAGTGAAGGCTTGTGATGGTGTCTCACATAGTGTGGAAAATGCAGTCTAGGTCAAACTAACAAGGATGGATGCAAAACAGGTATGAAAATTGTACTTGGGAGAGTACTTAACCAGTACTCTGTCAAAATCAAATGCAGGGGGAAAACTGGGAGCACAGCAGTTGTGTAGATGATCAGTGTGCCATACACTGAATACAAGTTGACAGTTCTGTGGCAGTGTATTGGACCAAATCAAGGGAATCCAGTACAACATGCATCACAACTGTAGAACACTTCATGTAGAAAAAAGCAGGTAGTAAACCAGTTAATTTCAGGTATCTTCTCAAAACTCATGTTACCTTTACTAGTTAACTAAGTAGTATGGAGTTCTGCCTCCATAATACTTTGATATTTAGTAATACGTTGAAATTGAAGTATTATTTCCTTCTCTTCTGATGCTTTACTTTTTCTGCTAATGAGGGTATTACTATATTCTGCCATCATAGTTCAGCTCCTTATGCCCATTGTAACTCCGGTTGTCAGGACCACTTGGGGCTGCTCCGCCTGGGGAAGGGAAGGCTCCGGGGAGACCTTCTGGCACCTTCCAGTACCTGAAGGGGCCGACAAGAAAGCTGGGGAGGGGCTTTGTACGGGGGGGTGCAGTGACAGGGCGGGGGGGAATGGCTCTAAGCTGACCGAGGGCAGACTTAGGGCAGATACTGGGAAGAAATTCTTCCCTGTGAGGGCGGCGCTGGCAGAGGCTGCCACCAGCAGCTGTGGGTGCCCCATCCCTGGGGGTGCTCAGGGCCAGGCTGGACGGGGCTGGGGGCAACCTGGGCTGGTGGGAGGTGTCCCTGCCCCTGGCGGGGGTTGGGGCTCGGGGGGCTGTCAGCTCCCTCCCAGCCCAAACCGTTGTGTGATGACTGGGATGTATTGCTCTGATGTTAAGCACAGTGGCTTCATGATCTCTCAAAACTGCTCTGCATATAGCAATCTTTAATTTCCCTTTCCCAATCCAGGGTGGGAGAGGGAAGAAGGAAAAAGAGAGACCCCTTCTCTTCCTGACGTGTTTCAGGCCTCACTGTCTAATACAGGGCATAGTGACGCTCACAGTGTTAAAATAGCAGCTCAGGAAAAACGAGCCTATTAGTTCTTTGTGGGTGTTTTATTCAGAAAACACAGCTCAGTCAAGGTGCTAAAACAATGTATCTTTTTAAGAATACATAACTTTTGTTACTCTCCTTGATTACTTATGTTGCCTAATACTCAAGCGGAGTCATTCCACTTAATGAAGATTTTTAATAACATTAAAAGACTATTCATTCTTCCCTTAATGTGACAGGTTTTTACCCCTAGGGGATGACCGGGTATAGATTAGAGTTTAAGGGCCAGTTTCTTTGCTAGGTCATCCTTCGTGGAAGGACCTAGAACACAGAGGAACTTGCCCCCCATGTTTGGTATAGATGCCCACTGGTTGCAGAGCTTGGCGAGTGCATTGGGTATCCTTTCCCAATCATGTGACAGGAATGTGTGTGTCTGTCTAGACTGAAGCTGTAATTAATTCTAATTATTTCCATTCCAAATTTATGAATTATACCAGCCAAACTGCTTTTTTCTTTATGTGCCAAATGCTACATGTCGTAAATATTATTATTAGGGCAAAAATGAATCTGTTTGCACTACAAAGGAGAGTAGTAGCAGCAGTGATTAAGGTAGGGTAGCACGATGAGTTTGTATCCACGTGTTACTATTTGCACGGACAGGATAAAAAGGAGTTGTTACTGAACTTGTTTTGAGAAAGACAGGATACTTACAGTACAGATACTGGGTAACTTGTCCAGGCTTTTGTCTTCTTGTGTGCAAAGGCTAGCAGTTACGTAGAGCTAAGCTGTGACCCAAGGATTACGGCTCACACTCAGCACCTAGGCTGAGTTTTGGATGTTTATTTCCTGTTTACTTTTCCTCCAAATTACAGCCAATATTTTTTTTTATTATTATTATTTTAATATTACAGCTTAAAGTGTTGCATTGCCCAGGACAGTATCTTAGACCATTTCAGCTTGATTTTTTTTTTTTTTTTCCCCACTAGTGGCTTTCTATGTTTATAGTCTGTAGAAGATGTAAAAAGAGGAGGTTCTCATTTTCATTTTGCCACCTTTTTCCAAGGGAAATTGCAGAGGACTGTGCTTGTTAACAAAAGAAAGAGTCTGATTTTAGGGGCTGCAAATAATTCCGTAGGATGGGATTTAAATCACTGTCAGTAGAAGGAAAGTGTGTTTATAATAACTAAAATCCCACGTGTTCATAATTGACAAAATTAGAAACTATATGCACGATTTCCCTGTAGAGAAGAAAGATAATGATTTTGAAACCTTGTTTGTTAGGGCTTTTTAATATACTGTTATTAAAAAGGAAAAGGAAATCTGGTATTTGCAGCGGTCTATACTCTTACTCATGTGGGAACTTCAGATAAAATAGTGGCTTCCTTTACATGATTTGTACATCATTACAAATCATCGTGCTGCATGCTGTTTCACAAAGGCTGGTTGGAAAGCATGACTTTTTGTCGGGATATATTTGGATAGCTTCTTGATTTATCTCCCAAAAATTAAGTTGGTGTTGCTGGAAGTACTTTATTATGTTGCCAGGAATACATATTCTAGATGTAATATTGTATTGACTTACATGCTTTTTCCATAAGTTTCCAAATCTAATCTAAAAGAGCATGATTTCCTCAATATTTAGAATAGGAAACCCAGTGTTTTCTAAAAAGTAGACACTCTGTACCTACTGTATTTTTAATGCTGTCTAAAGAGATACACCTCTACTCCTGCTGCTCAGTCCTAGGAAAATACTAATTTTGTAGACTTTCATGCACTGTTGTTGAAAACACTAAAGGGGAAATAATGCCATCCTGTTGCCAAACGTTGGTTACAGGCATTAATATGATACGACCATTCTGCAGTCGGCATGCTGTAGGGACACCAATAATAGGTAGCATGCAGGTGATGAAATAATACATTTCTTATGTTTTCAAGATTTTTCTGCAGCAGTCAACTTCAGTAAGAGTTGATGCAGTAGGAACCATGGACATTTCAATTTGCTTTCTCCAAATGGTAGTTTTTGTAATAAAAAGTGAATTTTAATGACCAGGGAAAGCTCATTTGAAACAAAGCAAGCCGTCTGTTAGTTTTATTTTGATTGACAAGCGTGCCAGGGATAAACTGTTGGCTGACACTAGAACATGCCTCATCAGAGCAGTCTACAATGTCCCCAAAGTCGGCTGAAAACGTTAAATAACATAGAGCATCAGGATCTTGGAACAGTTTGAGCGACAGGAAACAAACTGTTTTTTGTTTTTCATTTGGTCTGTTTGTAGGTACAAAGAGGAATCTGGTGAGTGTTTACATCTTCCCATGACATTTTGCACTAATACTGTTGCAAACAGATTACAGAGTAGAATATTAAATAAATACCACAAAAGGAACTCCTGGTTTTCAGTTTCCCCTAGTGCTGAATGACAGTAATCCCCTCTGACAAAAGAGGGTTATTGCCATTAGTTAATCCTGTTATGTAGTTCTCTAACAGCCTTAACACACATTGATAAAGACTGGGAAAATCTAAAATGTCAAACTAAGAGGCCACTGATCATCTTGACCATAAGGCCGTAGTAGAAGCAACCCAGAGCTGGATGTCTGTACCAGCAGAGTATTTAACTCCCACATCTAAGCTGAAACGATGCGTTTGAGTTGTAGGGTGCACGTTGTTGTTAGCATTCCCTGTTGGCACAATGAAGGGAGATTTCAGCCACCTTCTGCGAATGCTCTGTATCAACCGGAATGTAGGTAAGTAACAACAGGCAGGAACTAAACCTGTTTAGATGATTTTTCAATGTGCTAAGCCCTGCCAGAGCACATGAAGTGAAATCTGCAACATGCAGGAGTTGTAGCTGAATTGTTGGTGTTAAAAAAACAGTTTTGACGACTGTGTGTGTCTTAAGTGCTCCCAGTAATACTAAAGGTACAGGTAAGTCACGGGTCAGGTCATTGTTTTTAAAAGAAAAAAGGAATGGAAAAGAAAAAAAAGCATCTGTGAACAGTTAGATCATCGAAGTTGGGGCTTGCAGCGAAACACTTAATCTTTATAGTTAATTTAAAATTATTTGTTAATTTGTAATCTTGTACACTAGTGCAGAAGGTCTGTTTTGGTCAGTAGAGCCTTGTCTCTCATGGCTGCCTTCAGTTAGCAGCTAAGACACTGGAGTCAAGTGAGTCAGTAACCATTAATCATCTTTGCTACCGTAACGAGGAAGAGGCAGTTGCTTTGTTGATCCAGTACTGTCTGCTGCTTCACAACGATATTTCCTAATAAATTAACTTCACATGAGGATGGTTTAAAGCATATCCACCATGTACGTTACGTGGAGATGAATGTTTTAATTCCATCCTGTGAGGTTGAGGATGCTCCTCCACTTACATTGTGACTTTGAACTTAATTAAAATTTATTAAGATTGGAGTGATTTGTGTGCTTTCCCTGTTTCAGAGCATGTGACAGGTTTTTTTTAAAGTTGTTGCAGATCTGAGTGAAACCTCAGCAAAACTGCTTATAAGTATATTGCAGTGGCAAGAGAGACTAATTTCTCTTTGTTTTGTCAATGTATGTCAGTGCTTTTCAATAAGAAAATACAATGGGAAAATTGCAGGACAGTTAGAAATGTTGGGCACTGATATATGCATATCTATCAGTTCTTTGATAGCTAATATTTTTCTAACTAATTTTCAATAATCACAAGTTTGGCTCAACTAATTTTCACAGAACGATAGTGAAGTTCTTATGCAGCACATAATTTAATATCTAACACAGTAAACTCATTAGTAGGTGACCTAAACATTAAAAATGCATTTATTTCTGGCAGTTTTGAATGCATGCAAATTATTTTCAGAATATTTGCAGATATTTGGAATAGTAATTTCAAAACGGAGTGTGTCTTCAGACCTCAAGTGTTTGAATCTCTTTGGGGTATCCAGTAGGAGTAGTTTTATCTATGTTAGTCTGGGTTTTTTTCTGAAGACCACATGATGTGTGGTAAAGGAGAGGCAGTTATGTTTTAGTGATCTAATCTATCAAATCACACACTGATTTTTTTTTCAGAATATTGGAAAGACTTTAATTACTCTGCTTTTTCTTTTAAATAAGCCCATGCTGAAAGCCTGTAGCTCACGGTGCTGCTGCTTGGAGAGTGGCTAGCCATTTATTTCTAGTCATAGCAATTGAAATCCAATATTTATTCATTTACCACTCAGTAATATATTTGACAGATGTGTTGAATAACTGAGTAAATTGCTGCCTTTAAACTGCTAGACTTTTTTTTTTTTTTTTTTTTGGCATTCACAGTCTCTAGAAACCCTGCTGATAATATAGTAGTTACAATATCTACAAATTAAAGTAGTTGAGATGCTGCTTATTGTTGTGATTATGGCTGCAGGTTGGATTTTTTTTTTTTAATTGCTGATTCAAATTCACCCTGAATCAGCTATTTCTGAGAGTCAAGTCAGTTCAGTGAATTATGTAGAAGTCAAGTCCATAATGTTACCTTTCTAAAGGGCAGTTGACTGGGTGTTTTGAACCTGCCAGAACTTTAAGCTTAGAGTGATGCAAGTAGGAATCTCAGAGTTAGCTCTCTTAGCACTTTGTACAGATAAGGTGTGTCTCAGTTTCTTTTCAAAAAATCCATTCCTGCATCCCAAATATCAGGATGCTGTTCCCTGTAAGGTCTGCAGGGGCGAGCTCGGGTGCTCTTCCCTGTAAGGACTGCAGAGGTGAGCTCAGGGTCTTCGAATCAGACAGCAGCAGGACCCATGCAACCTGCCCAGTGTCAAGGGAAGATGCAGTGTGGTTAATGGAGGACGTAATGGAATGAAGAGAGAAGAGTATTGGAGGATGTTGGTTTTTATGAAGTCAGCCCTGTGATGCTAGTTGAAGAATGCAATTTTGTCTTTTTATTGTGAGTCAGATATTAAAGATACCTGTATAAAAGGTCTCAGGACCACAGACTGCAAGATCACAATCATAACGTAAACATAGTGCACACTTTGGTGTTCAGCTAGTTGTAAAACTGCGCTGTGTTTTGTATTTGTGTTATTGATAGAGAAATTGTAAGGTGGAGGAAAACGGTGTAAGAAAACCTTTGAAGTAACTGATTGTATTTATGGAAGTTATTCTCACAGACTAGTGGAAGATTGATTTGCCATGGTTTTTTACTGGGTGTCTTACACCACTGCACCTACATCTGCTTCCTTTTGGTTATAGGTACTCTGTAGGAAATACAACATAATTTTATAATTCAGTTTCTTGTGAAGAAACTTGCACTGCTGAAACAATTCTTGGTTTTCTTGAGTTATTTGCCTAAACAGTGGATTTATCCAATCTCTGTTGACATTTTGTGTGAGACTCCTGTGATGGGGTAACCACATGAAGGCAACAGGAGCTGTCGTAATGGGAAGATGCAAAACTTTGCAAACAGTTGTGACAGATTTGTCATTAGGCATCGCACTCTATAACCATAGCGTTTTTTTAGGAATATTTCTTGCTGTCCTCTTCATTGCAAAAATTAATGGTCTTTAAGAGAGGTGAAAGATTCCTTATCTTGTTATTTTTCCTGGAAGTGTTAATTCATCACTTCTACTTTTTCAAGACATAATGGTAAAATGGAGAACACCTTTCCATGCTGGCTTCGTTGCCAGTCTTCTGTAACCAGCAGAACTGCTGCAGAGTAGCAGGCATAGCTGACTTTGCAGGTAAATGGAAAGATGTAACGAATAATTAGTTTTGTAACTGGATCAGCCAGTAGCAGAAAACTGATGAAAAGAGTTTTTTCAAACTTTGATTGTTCTTACTGAACTATGATTAAGGCCCTTCCCAACAGTGAGACCGTTGTTAGCTGTTCTCAAATACTAAATTGATGTCAGACAGTAAAGTCTGAAAATTTAAATACATCTTAACAGTGTGCTGTAGGCCACGTTTATCTAAAGAAGGGCTTCCAATGAAAGTGTTTTACTTGTCTGCATTCCCTGTTCGAGAGGGAAATTGGGAATATCAGCTTACCTTCAAAAAGATGTTAATCTGAAATAGACTGGTTTGGTTTTTTTTTTAATCTGGAGGTCATTTTTTGGCTCAGATGATGGGTTAAGAACATTAATGGCTTCTGCCAAGCATTAGTAGAAACAAAGAGAACACACAAAATGGGAGTGAGGTTCCCTTTTCCTCCAGGAGTGCTGCAGGTGATCTGTTCTCACAGCGTTTTGCAGAAGCACAAGAGATGCAAATAAGTGGGTGCTGATGAAAGAGTACATTTTATTTTCTCACTTAATCTCCTGCCAGAAAAGCTTAATGGTATTTTAGAGTTGATATTACACCTCAGAAAAGGGGTAATGCATCTTTAAAAGCTAAACTACATCTTCTTTACTTTTATCAAATTCTCTATAAATCTTTCATGACAGTTTATTTAACAAAGTGTCATTGAAACTGTATAGATGATTGATGTGACCCATGTAAGATCAACATGAAATGTTTGTAAATGTCAGCAAAATGTGACCATCTAGAAGCAAGTAAGGATGGCGTTGCTGTGAAAGTGAAAAACAAACAGAAAATGTTTATCTTATTCTTTTCTTTCTGGCATGAAATTACAAATTCAAAGAAGTAGTATTATATGATTTTTCTTGGAAATCATGCCATGAAGCGGGGAGGAGGATCAAAATTTGTCTTGACATTCTGTGCTTTTACTATCCATTTCTTTTACAGGGGATAATAGTTTCTCACCTATTAAAAAAATTTCCAATTTCACTTCTCAGAAGAATAATATTAATTTGGATAAAAAAAAGTAATAGAAATTTGACCAGAGTCTGAATAAACTAGCTTTATTCAAGCAGCTCCTGTCATCAGAAGAGCTGGAAAGAAGTCGAGATTCCCTCAACCTGCTGCTTCTCTGAAGAATGCTAATAACACAACCCCAAATCTAACGGTACATGTGCATTGTCACTGAAAGTTTCTTGAAGCTGTTAGGCTGTTAACTCTGTACCAGTGCCACACGTTTGATTCTTGTACAGTTAATTAAAAAAAAAAAAAAAAGGATTATACTGGAATCCTCCTGAGAAACTAATTTTTGGGGTCACCTTTTTGATCTCCTTTGTTCTGACTTACCTTTTGCCAGGATCCATGGGATCCAGAAACCAGTGACTTTTAGGGCTCTTCAAAGCACTTTGAATGCCCTGGGGCCTTGTATAGTAGCTCATGGGACTCACCAGCATTTAACGGCTCATCCTTCATCCTGCACAAAATTGCAACATATAGCATCATATGCCCTGCAGTTCTTTGTGGTTTTGGAGGGTGTTTAGAGACAGATAAAATTCTGGGTCCTTTAGGATGTTTGCAACAAGAAACTTCCTGCTCGTTACCTTGCCCTGAGAGGAACTACGGAGAGGTGCTGCAGCTGAGCAGTGCTATACCTTTCCGCATGAGCCAGTGAGCTTTAGGTCTTTTTTTACCTCTTTTGGTGCAGCAGGTGCCAAGGTACAGCCGGGCTGTTACAGATCCTCTGGAGGCAGTGGGATACCCGCCGCCATGCCCAGTCCCCTCTGGCTGTACGGCACGTGCGGTGCCACTGGACACTTCTTACCCCAGCACTATGTACGGAGCTGCTCTGGGAGCAGCGCGCTCACCTCTCTTCAACGTAGGTGTCTATAAAACATCTTAGAGCTCTGCCATCAGACTTGCAGCTGATGCCCAGTTCTGTATGTTCTTTATGGCAGGTATGATCAGCCCCTAGAATCTGAAGGACCCCCCCCCCCCCCAGATATATCGGGAGTTGTAGGCATGCAGATGTCTATATGCACGTGTAGTCCCCAGTTTGTGTCTCAGCTCGGTTTTAGTGCAAAACACCTAAGATCTTAGGACCCAGGCAGGGTCTCTCTCTTCATTCATAACCGACCAAAACAGCTGTAATCCTTGTGAGCAATGCTGCTCAACATGCTCCAAAGGAAGTTTGTGAGAGCTGGAGATAAAAACAGTTTTGGTCAACAGCCAAAGAGCATCTGAGCCTAAGCTCCGTGGTTTTTATAGTATTGCAAAACTTGCCTGTTTGCCAAGACCTTCCCACGGTAACCAAAGACAAGGTACAGCAGCTCACAAACATATTACAGAAAAAAAAACCTGAAGGTGAAAATAAAATCCATTCTGGTGTCCACGTGGACAAAAGCCTTTGCAAATTACTGTAATGACGTGATAAGATACTGTGGTGATAATCTTGTAAATCAGGCATGTTTGTATTGCTTTTAAATTAAACTAAGATGACATCAAAGGAAGGTGATTGAAAAATTTAATATCTAAAGTGGGAGACACAAAATGAAACTGAAGGAGAGAACAAAAATCAAATACCATATGCTAATGCATTTTCAGATGCTGCATGATGAACTAAGCGTGTAGCACAGACGCTGTCGTCAAATTAGCCAGTATTCCCTTACAGTGTTAGCGATTTACCGTGTACTGCAACAGCGCCTCATTACAGGCCGTTGTAGGGTAAATGGAGACTCTGCCGCATTTCTGCGGTAAGAACAAGACTATGGGCTGTTACAGAAACCCGCTCATGTCAGAAGCTCGAGTGTCAAGTGGCCTTACTGGGTAACAGGAAGCACTCAGCTTGTACTGGTGCCGCTAATGACCGCAGTGCCCTGCTCTGGAAGGGAGTACTTCAGGTGCACTTAAACCATTTTAAAAGATACTTGAGTGCTTTTGGAATCGGCATTGAGAAGTTCTGGACCACAGTTTAGTTCTGTGTGAAGGTTCGTGTGTGTCTGCATAAACTAATTTAAATGGAAGGTTGCTTAAGTTCAAGTAAGCATGTTTGTGATAGATAAATGGTTAGTGAACTGTGAGAAAAGCAGTGTGTCTTCGTTATTTGAAAATTGTCTTCCTTTCAAACGCACCTACATTTGTGAGTTAATTTATTTTAAAATCATAATTAAATGATAATCTAGCATATAGTTATTAAAAATACAGTAAGTAGCTGGAAGATAAGAAGTGTGGAGAGTTTGTGAGTTAGTTTGTTTCACGCTAATATTATTAACTGGTAACTACTAATAAGAAAGGTATAAAGAAAGGAATAAACTAGAAAGGATTGCCTAACAATTTATAAGTAAATACAGAAGGCATACTGTTGGAAGTTTGAACAGGCAATCAAAGGAGCTTTGGTGTTGCACAGTTGTTTGTAATTATTCAGCTTCCCTCACTTCCCTGCCTTTCCTCCCAGTCCCAGTCCGCCAGAGGAACGCCTCTCTGTGCACCAACTGGATCCCTGCATCTCACTTGCACAATGAGAGTATGGTTATTTCTTATAACCGTGGTAATGAATATGCAAATATTAAATTAATTGGCAGTTAACAGTTTTCTGTGCTTTCACAGCACAGAGAATTCTGAGCTGTTAATAGAAAAGCAAAGAAACTGAGGCCCACAGGCAAACAATATAAAATTACACTTTTTTGCATTTGTCCTTGGTGCTGTATTTCCTCAGTATGATTGATTGTTTCATGTGCTCATAATGTTTTTCTGTGAAGCTCCAGGAATCTCTTACAAATTCACTTTTGACACAAGTTCAAACAAAAAAATCCCAACAAACAAACCCCCACATGCGTTCCGATAGCAGAAGCTTTGCTAAGTCTACGGAAAAGGAAAGGATGGAAGAAAATCAAAAAGAATTTTCTTTTTTCAAACATCTTCAGTATATGGGATGGTTCTGCTCACTTCCGTGGCTCCTTGTACTTTAATGTAAGGTATTGGTATAGAGGTGTAAGGAAGATTTTGCTACCTGGTTTTATGTACAGGTATGCACACACACATGGTAATAGTAAGTGCCTCAAGCCTTTTCATTTTTCTGTTAAAGCCTGCAGTCAAAAGTAGGGTTGTTATTTAGTCCTGGTTATGCTCCATTACCAGGAAAAGCTCTGATGTTTTTCCTGCAATGCACACAGTGTGTGTCAGACTAACACAGGTCAGAAAGCTGCATAATTAGAAACAGGTAAAGGGCTGTCGTGGTTGTACAGCATTCATGTATTTGGGTGCATTAAAAAATTGATGTTTGCATTTAGACGTGGCCTTTTATAAGCATCCGCTGCCTGACTTGCCACTGGTGTGCAGTATATGCATTTCATTCTTTCTTGAGTGATTTGGGAAAAAGATAAAGCGTCCTGCGTACCGCAGAAGCAGTGCTGGTTTTTTGGTGTTTGACCATATATATTTCTAGTACTTCTAACACAGATGAATGGTGGGAATTCTTTTTTTTTAGCATGGATGTGTGCCCAGTCCCAAAACCTTAACCTTTCTCTAAGGGAAAAAGGGAATTTGATCTCTAAAATCCCACCTGAGCAGTGGCTTCCTATTGCACTTAGTTTCTCTTAATTATATAGAGCAGGTTGTCAGTAATATTTGAATAATAAAGATTAATTTCTTTAGTTTTTTCAGCTAAAGGAATAAGTAGAATGAATGAATGGTTGTGATGTGTGATGTGTGGTTCTGCTGTCGTCTTATTACTTTCTCCATTCCATCCTTTGCATACATTAAACATTAAATATGTAGAAATTGTTCTAAAAAGTGACTGCATAGTGTTTTTCCTCAGCAGAAAGGCATACTGATGGCTTGAACTGGCAGCCAGCCAGTTCAAAATCTCAGTGGAAATCTTATAGCTAGCTTAGACTTTAGTCTTTAATCGAAAAATTAAAATTAAAATGTAAAATGTGATTGTTTGAATCTTGAGAAAATTGAAATAGTTACAAATATACTTTCTTGTCATGGTTATACAGGTAAAATGACACATTTCTACAAATTATTGTTGATGTAAAAAGTACGCATAATTTAGTGACAAGTAGTTTGGACGTCTCAGTTTGGAGAGTTACTTTGAAGGGTACCCATGGGGGTTGAACATTAGTTGCGTATTTTTTTTCCTGGGAGAGAAATACTGAAGGTGAAAAGCAGCAAAGCTTTTTGTGACAGAAGCTCCAGGATGATGTACTTCAGGAACCAGAGGAGCCGTCTCCTCTGATTTGAAGTTATGGCTGGAACCATCTGTCTGTTTGAACTATCAGAGTGAAATTGTAGATGTGGTTTAACATTATTTAAATTTAAAAAAAAATCAGTTTAATGTTTATATAGTAAAAATCCAAGGTGCATTAGCGGATGGAAAGCTATTAATTTGGAACAGTTTTCATTTTCTGTTTTGAAGCCAGATGTTTGTAGGTGTCACCTTCCAATCTAATGAGTGCTTAAATGGCTTTCTCCCCCGTCTTTTAACACCACATAACTTCATGTGAAGAAAAATCAATTCCCAGAGGCCTGCGACACGTGGACGTGTTTGATAAATGAGAAATAGTCAGTGTCACTTGCTCATAACACACCTTCTTGCAAGTGTTTAAGGCAAACAGGTATCATTAAGCTAACAGGGTGATACTGATCTTTTTGTGAAACACCAGATTAAACTGCCTTGATTTAGTGACTAGATGGGGCAGCCGCAAGCATGGGTGTTGTGTTCACCAGGGGTAGTGAACAAGGAGTGAATTTCCCAGAAGTCCATTATTTTTGGTTAGGAAAAAGGGACGACGTGAACATTGAGGAAAAATGGAAAAACCAGGGTGGATCTAGGTAGTAGTGACAAGATCAGCGCTGCCACCAGCTAACGTGTGGGATGGGGCGTGTGGGAGTGATGTGGGTCAGAGCTGAAGATGTCCCACGGGCAGGGGATGGAGCTCCCAGCGTGTTTGCTGAGCTCAGGGTTGACTTCAAAGGCTGCTGCCTGCCGAGGCAAGCTGAGGGGTGCTGGGCAGTGACCTTTCTCTGTGGTTTTCATCTTTAACATCATTTGAGAGCCATGATTGTTTCAGTTCTTCCCTGTTAAACTGTATGCACTATTCACAAGGTTCTCTTACTGGGTGCAGGATGAACGGAGCTCTCTGCCAGGTTCCCGTGCACATGCACACACAAGCCAGAGGATGCCAGCTTTCTAAACTATGTCAAACTTTAATTAAAATAAACTAATTATTTAGTAGCTACTGTGGGACAGATGTTCTTGAGATTTTTTGCAATGAACTGTACAACAGCAAGTCAGGGAGACTTTCAGGACTGTCAATATTATTAATTCAATTAATGCATAAAGTCATGTAGCATTTAATGCTGGTTTTGCCTCCAGTGTATTTGTAGCCTCTCTGTATTGATCGTCTTACAGACTGATTGTAGGATATGTTCTGTCATCTTTCAAGCAGTGTATATAATCACATTTTAATAGTTATACAGATAAATAAAAACAATTTGTTAGAAAAATACTTTTCCATTCTAAATTCTTCACTGTTCCTGCTAAGTACAGCTGTTCCATAAGCCGCAGAGCTGTATATGAATATCGCGTACAAGATGAAGGTTTCTGGAGGGGTAGGGGAGGATGTCATTGCACACTGTGACTGACTGCGCCGCTCCTGTGTTGTGACAAGTCATCATGTAACAAGCACAGATAAGTGCCCCGCCCAGAGTGAAACGCCATTATTATATATTCTGTTTATAAAACACCACTAAAGAAAAAGTGTCAGTCAATCAAGAGTAGTGACATAACTTACTGCGATGGATGGGTTGGTGGAGATGCACCATGCGGGGTGCTGTATGCATCGGAGGAGGCGACGGGAGGCAGTCGCATAGTGAAAGGACTCCAGACCTCCCTGTGTGTAACAAGTGGGAGTTTTCATGGGTTTCTGCCTATTTAAACTGGTTTCTTTAAAACCGTTTCTTACACAGTGTATAGCATCTCGTATATTTTTTTCCCCAGGACATTATACTAGTACTATAGAAATCTGTTTGTGGTTTTTTTTGTTTGTTGGGTTTTTTTTTCATCCTGAGGTGTAATATTTATAGTCTTGAAGTGATGACTGATGTTGAAACAATTACTTTTCCTTCCGACCCAGCAGTTTCTTTAAAATTCAAGTTAAAAGAGAGTTAACAGAAGATAGAAGGTTAAATCAAGGCTGTTAAAAAGTGTGAACTTGAAAATCTCTTTCCCAGCAGTCCGTTATGTCAGGGTTGCTTTCTTGTGATTTTAACAATCCCATTGATTGTTTAGTTGTCAAAAGATTTTCTGAAGAGGCAGGAACTGGCTTCTAATATGAAAAATAAGCACAATAAACCTCCCAAAATAATAAAAACAAAGCATCTGAGTCTATGGAAGAGGACTTAACTGCATTTTCTTTTTCTTGTCTGGGTCTCCTTTGAAAGAGACAAATAGCTCAATATGCAGGGCATATGAAATGTTGAAGAGGGATATCTTTGCATTGTAAAAGTGAATTTAATGCTTGTGAAGGATACTGGAAGGATGCTGAAGTGTTCTGTTATTAAAGAAAAGTTAATAAATGGACAGCATCGTGCTCCATGATTGCCTCGGTACATCTTAGCTCTTCAGCAGAGGGGTTTCAGAGGTGTGAGATAACCAAGTCACTTCTCATCGGTCAGAGAGTCATTGAGAAGTTGGTGCTAACAGCAACTGTGGTATTTATCCTTTGTTCTGTTAACTCGCTTTACGCAAACTTCTAAAAAAATTAGGAGATAATCACAAATTTTTATGCATTTATATTTTATGCAGTTGCTTTAGTAGCAACTAATAGCTAAACGGAAACTGCTTAAAGTAATTTTTTAAAACATGGAAGAACATAAATAATAGGCTAGCTTTAATAACTTAATGAGAAGAATACAATAAATGGAGCAAAGACTCAATGACTGTAAGAGATGAACAGTGGCTTGGTAACAAGACAGGGTAACAAGTGGGTATCGCATTAGCCTTTAACCTTTTGAGATTTGAATGTAAAGCCCAGTTGAGGCTGCAGTTAATGAAGTTGAATGGTTTCACGCATTTTATTTGGTGCAGTGATCAGTGCTGGCTGTAAAAGGTCTCAGGCTGGTCTAGCAGGTGTGTTGCAGGTCAGTGCTTAGTTGCCAGAGCTGTGTGGAGTAACTTACAAAACGCTGCCTTCCCTTGGCAGGTCTGTCCCTTGGTACGTTTGTAATCAGTGTGTTAATTCAAACAAAAAGAACCCAAAATACATTTCTAGGAAGAACAAACAGCCAGAGCAGCAGCGTTGTATTTTGCTGTTGCTCTTACCTGAAGCTGCTGCCATGGCTGTTGGATGTACGGGAAATCATCACCGAGGGACTGACAGGGAGGCGCGTTCCAGAGACTCTGTGATCTACAAATTAGAAAATAATATGAAACTTTGACTGATAAAAATAAATACGGAATGGAGGTTTTATTGAGTCTCCCCCCACCATTATGACAAACCATTAAAAAAATTAATCTAATTAAAGCTACATATATTTAGCCGGTTGTTTTTATTAAAAAGTCTCATATGAAAGGAAGAAATGTGTTTCACAGATTAATTTTCAAGTCATAAGCTACCTTGTGTTCGCAGTGTTAGATGCTTAATGAACATGGATTAAGCCTGAAAAAAAAGAGCGTAAAACTGATTTAGAAGCAGGACATTTAAGTCAGTATTGGGTTTGATTATTTTTTTCATGTAGTTTCTGAGCCTATAATTTGCATGTAGGTCATGTTCTCATGGTTTCTCAGAGGAATTCTTCATTGCAGCCATAGCCATCCTGTCATCGTTTTGACTGCAGGTGTATGAACAGGGAAAGTGATACCGGGCTGTGATGTATAGATACCCATGAGAAAGTAGCTGTGGGGCTGAGGGGACGTGGTTAGGAGAGGCAGGCAATGTCAGGCGTGTTGGGGCACCGCGGCGTGCCTGCTGTGCTCCGATGCGGGTACCGCTTCATACCAGTCCTGCCGTTGGGGTATAAAGCAGTTGTAAATACATTCCTATTGAGCTGTAAATAGTAGTGATGGTTTTAAAACAGAATGTTCCATACGTATATATGAGCCTTACTTATCTAAGAATATTTTTAAAAGCTCGAGAAAATTACTGGGAGCATTTCCTAGGCCTGAATGTGTTACTATTTGAGAATATGCAGGAGAGGGGCTTGGCTGCCTCCAGCAGAATCAGGTGACTTGGTGGGTGTTGTGTGAAACTTCCTTCCATGGCATGAAGAATGTTGACTCTGATCTGGTTGCTTGAAGACTCCCCAGAATGATCTTCTCTAGCTGACAGATTGAGCTGAAAAGAATCCATCATGTGCAAGCTGGGTGTCTGTAAGTGTGCTCGGGGCGGTGTGTGACGGCAGAGGAAGATCAGCCATATGGAAGTGGCTTTCTCCAAGGGACCAGCGGGTGCAGTTGGTGTGTCTCGGTGCGCCTGTTGGCACTGTTGGCAGCCCCGCTCCCTGGGAAAGGCATTGCTTTCAAACATGAGTAATTGATGAATTGTATGTAATATGCAAATGTGAATGCATAAATCTCCTGAATGACAGCTTAATTTATGTGAGCCTTTAAGAATGTGGGATTAGATTTTAATTAAATATCTTCAAAGGCACCCTGACTTGCTCAGTTTTGTGGCTACTGTCTTTATGAGAGTTTACGAGGGGACAAAATCCTGATTTTAAGCGTATTATTTACTGTTTTTCTAATGAATTGTCATTGAACAAAAGCTATATATATATTAATGCATTTATTTTAGAGACTGTGTTAGATAAATCTCATGACAATGATAATCTAATCAAAGTGCCATGAAGCTTGTTTGAATTGAAATAATTAGTGCAACTAGTTCACTTGTTCCTTTATGTTTAAAATAAGTGTCCAAGTTAAAGCCAATGTAAAAATTTAATACTTCAAGAAGTACCTTAAACTTCTAAGAACAAGTATTTGCATTTTATTCATTACTGTTGCTTTTGTTGTTACCCTAAATGGGATGAATTGATTGCTTCTTTTAGGGGTGTTAGAGCTAAATTCCAGCATGGCTGCCTCAGCCAGTTTATAGCCGCTGCAGGAGATTATCTACATATGTAGAGCACTTTGGGGTACTAGAGTATGAATAGTGGGCGCCTCATTCCCTTGATCCAGGAAGGGGCAGATTATCCTGCCCTGGCCCCAGCAGATGACTTCAGCAGTTGCTGAAGTTGGAGCAAGCAGCAGCAGTTCAGCTGGAGTCAGCAGAACCACAGGCGGTACAAGTGAAGTGCATCCTTCGGTGTATTGCTGGACCAGATTACCAGTCTTGAAAAAGGAAACCCTGTAGGATTGGAAGAGGATGTAAGAAGACAACAAGATACTTTTGCGTGGAATTTAAATATGTGTAAACATCATAGTTAGACTTGAATAGTGCCATAGTCTTAAAATTCTTTTTAAAAAGAGGGAATTAAGCTAAACAAAGTAACCACTCCCTCTAGCTTGATCAGTTGTCTAAAATGATACAACAAAACTTGGTATGCTACCCCTTCATAAAGATCTTTCATTTAAGCAAGGAAAGCCATGGTAAATAATGAATGTCAGCATGAATTTGTAGAATCGTGTCCTGAAACACTGCTCAAAGCAGGTGAAAGTTTAGGTAAGGTGTATATGATTGACATTTTGGTAAGCAGTTTTAAAAATTTTTTGGTTTTCGTGGCACCCCAATACATTCAGAATTAAATGTGTTCATTAAAAATGCTGTTACACACATTGTGCTAGTAAGACCTGATAACATTGCAGAGGGCAGGGGACAACACGGAGGTTCCTGCTGCGTGCCATGGATAGTCAGTGGTTTTTCATCTGCAGGACATGAAATTATGGTTTTTCACAGAAGAGAAATTTCTTTATCTCAATTACATTTTTCAAATTCAAACAAAACTTGATTATGCCTTTTTTAGAAACACACAAAAAAGAAAAAAAAAAGGAAATTAATTAAAGTAGGTATTCAAGAAGATGGTGACAAACGTTTTAGCATGGCCTGTTGCGAAAGCAGAAGTGGTAATGATCTCAAATAAAAGAGGGTAGGTTTAGAGCAGATGTAAAGTAAGACATTTTTTATGATGAGGGTAGTGAAACACTTGAGCAGGCTCCCCAGAGAGGTGGTAGATGCCTCATCCCTGGGAGCATTCAGGGTCAGGTTGGACGGGGCTCTGAGCAACCTGAGCTAGCTGAAGATATCCCTGCCCATGGCAGGGGGCTTGGACTAGATGACTTTTTAAAGGTCTCTTCCAACCCAAACCATGCTATGAAGCCCTTTATGTATTTGTCGGTAGTAGTTCCATGTGCATTGTGTACCCCTGTATCCACTGAGTTGGATCCTTGCAATCAGACCAGAAGTTCCAGATCCTTTTTTTTTTTTTTTTTGGGTGAGGAACTGTCTTTGAATTGGTCGCCTGCCCCACCTTTTATGCAGGCGAATACTCCTGATGCAGGGGTAGAGCAAAGATCTCTCTTTCTCCGTCAGCAGCTAGAGGAGAGTTTTGGGGATGGCATGAAGGTGTTGGCACTGACTCTTTGCATCCAGGGAGAAGCAGCTAGAGGAAAGGGCAGGGGCTTTATTTCCTCCAGCGTTCTAGGTCTTTCTTCTCTTTCTTCTTTTGTCTCTTTGATACCATAAATACTAGTTCAGGGAGAGTAGCTGGGATGAGGAGTTTCCCAGCAGTGGGAGGATAGGCTTGTGGCTGTGTGGTGGATGCGAGGCCAAGAGCAGAGTTTGGGGGGTTATTCTAGAGGCAAATAGTTTTGAACTACTGATCAGCTGGGGTAGATGTTGGTTAGAAATGTTAATGTGGAAGGAGATTGATTTTGAGTCTTCCATTATAGAGGTTTTGTTTTGAACCACAACTTTATTTTTAGCTGTCTTAATTTTAATTTTCATACCTAATGTAATACAGTTGCAAAATAGGTCACTCTTCTAAATTCAGTACAATCCACAAGATATGCTGCGTTTTTCAGTTTTTTGGTGCAATAAACTGCCTTTGGTCAACTGTTTTCATCGACTTCCTGCATTTTGTGTGTGGTGGTTGGAAAGATGTTCAGTTATCAGCATTAGAGCTTGCTATCTGAAAGTATTGGCTGTTGCCTAAACCAGGATAACAGATGAAAGAAAAAACTTACAGTTGCTGTAATTCCATTTTTTTTTAATGCCAAAAAGTAAGAACAAACTTCAGTTTTGCTGCTTTTTATTATTGAGACTAAGGACTAAGAATTCATTGAAATAGGATTGCGGACTGCATATAACAGTGAGAGAGATCTGAGTTAACACTTCTGGAATCAAACAGAAATATCTCTTAAAAATATTGTTGATGAAAACCGTCACCCTATTGGGGGGAAAGACATGTGCTTGGAAGGAGTTGCCAAGAGTTTGAGAAATAATCTCACGAAGTGGTGCAACCGCTGAGTTGCAACTGGTTTTTAGTATTTTTTTTTTTTACTGTTTTTTGTAGGCAAATATTTGTAATAGTTTTCACGGTTTTCCTATTTGTTTTCTTACCCCCCTTTCCCCAGATTCTTTTGCACCCTTCTGAACCTTCTGTATTTCTCAATATCTCCCTTACATGGTAGGATCTGTGGGGAATATCTGAAGGCAAAGTCTTTTGTGTACATCATTAAATTTTCTGCATTTGGACACTGATGGATAATGTTCGCTAGATATTTTATTACTGTATTATTTAATTATGTTGACCTGTTCCTATTAGATTAATGTTTCCTGTAATTACGGCTGCATTTTAAACTCCAGCCTTTAAAACTTTAAAAAATAAAATTCCAGTGAAAATAACCATATAGATAAGGGCGTGGTACTGAATTCAGTTTCTTTCCGGGCATTTTTGGTTTTGAGTTGCTAAAGATCAAGAGCTATTTTAAATCACAAGATTGAAAAAGTAAAGTTAAAAATACCCTAAAAGAAGGCTAGTGATGGAAAATTTAAATATACAAATATATAATTGTTAAAGGTAAAATTCAAACACAGAAAAAAGGCCGGTGCATTTTTTTCTGAACAGTTTTTTGTTGATTCTCTCATTTTGAATGTTGCCCAGTGCCTTTTTAGTTTGGAAACAGTTTGGGTCAGGGGCTGCTCCTTTGAGAAAACCCTTAGTTGAAACCTGAACAAAAATACAAATTTTAGACTCATTTACAATATGATAGGGCTGAATGTCTTTACTAAAAACTGAAATGCTAGAAATTTATGGCAAAATTTCTTTAATTTTAATTTAGACTTTAAGGTGCGCATCAGTCACTGTAAAGTTGGAACTGATGGCCGGTTTCATTTTCCTCTTGTTACCAGATGCTCGGGTTTTTTTTCTTTCTCTGATATTAATATATAGTATGTTGAGAAAGCTTATCATGAAACAACTGTGGGTACAAGTGCTTGTTTCTTCCAAAGAGTTTCAGAAACTGAGGTGTGATATATTTAACTGATTCAATCTCAGCGTCAATTTATAAGGCAGTATGCATGTATTGTAATTAGGTCAAATTGAATAATTTATGGTGGTTTGAAGTTTAATTCCATTAAGAAATGCACACAAGGACAAACCTGGAGTTCTTGCTTGGTGCACAGGTCTGCAAAGAGGATTTCTGTCTGTTGCTCCCAGGAGCTTTGAGGGTTACAGCATTTATAGGGTCAGTCATACTCACAGAGCCACAGAAGGGGTTGGGTTGGGCTGGGAGGGAGCTGACAGCCCCCCGAGCCCCAACCCCTGCCAGGGGCAGGGACACCTCCCACCAGCCCAGGTTGCCCCCAGCCCCGTCCAGCCTGGCCCTGAGCACCCCCAGGGATGGGGCACCCACAGCTGCTCTGGGCAGCCTCTGCCAGCGCCGCCCTCACGGGGAAGAATTTCTTCCCAGTATCTGCCCTAAGTCTGCCCTCGGTCAGCTTAGAGCCATTCCCCCCCGCCCTGTCACTGCACCCCCCCGTACAAAGCCCCTCCCCAGCTTTCTTGTCGGCCCCTTCAGGTACTGGAAGGTGCCACAAGGTCTCCCCAGTACATCATTCAGGTCAATGTTACCATTTCTATCAAACTGTACTGTAGTAGGGATCTAACAGAGCTAACAGGCTTTGGTCCACAAGGGAAGGGATATGCTTTCTGAGGTGTGTGATCACACTGAACCTATTTGTAACTGCCTTTAAATTTTTTAACTGTAAGATGTTTTCAACTTGAGTAATTCTAAATCATTTTTATGCCATGCAAAATCATTATCAGTATTAGAAAGTTAAAAATGAGCATACTCTGGAAAAATAATGCAGTATTAAAAGTGAAGTCCATTCCCATTCTTTAGGAAAACATGTTTTATGACATGGAAAAAAAAATGATTTCAGGGCTTCATAATTGCCCTCCCCCCCACCCCAGGGAATGCCTACATCCAATGACAATAAAAATCAATGCGTAAATAAACACAATGAGAACATGCTTAGCAAGCACCAAACTTGGAGATTTCATGAAAAAAATTTGGCTTGCAATGAATTGCTGAAAAAATGTTCTTGTACGTTTTCCTTTGAGATTATAACATTGCAACCTAAGCAGAATTTCATCCCAGACAGATTTTATGTGATTTGAAAAGAAATGGTTTCTGATGTATTTGAAAAAGAATCAAGTTATGTACTTTACACTTCTTTTAATGTCAATTAGTCATGGTAGAATAATGCTTTAGAATAACTGTGCTCATTTAAGTTTCACTGGAAAATAACCAGCAAATAACCTTTTCAGTTAGCTAAGGAATTTATTCTGTCGTTAATATTTGCTTAAGGAAAAGCTGTACAATTAGAGCTGAGAAGCAGCAGCGGGGAATACTGAAGGAGAAGACTGAGAGTGTGTTAGCATCGCTGTTACCAGAAGGAAAACTGTTTGTTACGCATCGTTACAAAGTAATGCATCTAGTGCAAATTTCTGTACTGTACATATTTTAAATCTAAAATATCTCTTTGTGTATTCTGAAATAATGACCAGAAGTGTGGCATGGTGAAATCTCTGTAAAAGCTGTTTTTCCAAGTTCTGTAATCAAGGCAGTGAAACCTTAACCTGTCGTTTCACTTTCCCAGTTCTGCTCCACAGGTGGCCTGCGGGATTTGGGGAATTCTGTGCCTTTATACCGTTTCTGATTTAAAAATGATAATTGCTGATCTCTGAAGTGCCATTGGACCAGTAAAAAAAGTTGCACTTTTTGCTGGTATGTGCCAAGATCTGCTTACATGTGTTGTTTTATTTTGAACACTCTTTTCACATCTGCTCTTTACCACATAGAATATAGTAATGTAAATCTTAATCTTTCATTTTAAATCAGCTCATTCTTATGACTTAATCATTTTGACTGCTGTGTTTTCAATTCCCTCTAGCTTGGTAATATCTTTGTTGTAATTAAGTAGCTTGGAAATGCACATGCAGTTCCAGGTATAGCCATACAGGAGCAGATGAGTTAGGGCAGTTCCTTCCTTTTCTGACATGATGCTTCTAGGCATGCAGCCCAGCAAAAATTCAGACATTTTCCTTGTTTTATCACATCTGCCTAATTTGCAATCTTTTATAACACATAAATGTCTCTCAGTATATTAACGTTACAGATGTTGCCTCTTTTTGAAAGATAAGTTTTCCTTATTTTTTATACTTCATTAATTTTGCTTTTAAAAAAAATCAAATTATTTTTTAATCTTCTTTTATTCATGCAGCTCTCACTGAAGGTTTTTGTAAAGTTTCCCCTTTCCTGTCAATGCCGTCTCTTCTGTGAGGCTTTGTTTATACTTTTCTGCTTTCCATTTAGAATGTGTATGAAGATATTAGATTGAGTTAGAGCCAAATCAGTCTATTGCTGAATCTTCAAGGTAGCTCCTCTCCATACCATCATTTGCTCTGTTTCAGTCTGTGACTGCTCACGTGCATACTCATCTTTTATTAGAACAAGGCACTCCGTTAGTTGATTTTTCTTTTTAAATTACAGTCTAAATGTATTGCATCTTCTTTTTTTCCCATGTATCAATTAATTGTGCAAGTTGCTTTCTAGGAGGATTTTTTTTTTTTGCCTAATGGCAATGCAATTGTGTGCTCTCGTCAGCCAGAGATCGTTTTCTTTATGCTTCTTTAACTATTTATCAGAAGTAAAGTTACTTCTTCAGGTCAGTAATTACCTAGACCTACATAGACTGGACACTAACATAGAACAGATTGTTATGCTACCTTATCTGGACTCCTTTAAAGCATTTCTCCAATAAAAGCTATTTTTAAAATTAAGGGAAAAGAACCCATTGGCCTGGAAACTACATTGCTTGAACTCAGGTTTTGCTTGTTTGTTTTTAATAGAAAGGGAAATTTTTAGTTAAAAGTAGTGTTCAGAAACAATTCTGCAGCTGTGAATTTTTGCACTAAGGTGGTGAGTATGTTTTTATGTATTGTCGATGCAGAATTGAAGCAGTCCCCTCATGATTTCAGTTGCAGCACAGGGTGAATTTTTCTGTTTGTAGTTATTTAAGTGTCTCTGTAATACAGGCTTTCAAAGACAATCCAAATACCTCTTGATGATAAACACTGCTACCCAACTTCAGTGAAATTTGTAAGATTATTATGTAAGAAAATTCTAACTAAAACCCCACAAAATTGTGCTGGTGGTGTCAGAAGCATAAGCAGTGATTGTGGTTTTGGTGTTCCAGACACGGTTTGTGTGTGTTCCAGAAACACTTTCTATTCCTGTGTACATATACATTGGTATATGCTGTGGTATATTGGGGATAGTTAAAAGCGGTGTCACTGCTGTCTGTGAACTTGCCTTTGACTTTGATCAGAGCATCTGCAGTATTGGAAACAGGATAAAAACTTACAGTTGTATGGAAACTGCAGCAGGCCCTCCTGTCTTGGTTTCAAGTTTTGGGCAGCTGTTTGAGAAGAGGGTCGCTCAGAGTCCCTGACAACCCACAGAGCCGTTGTGGTCACTTAAAGATCACAGTTTGTGGATTTTTATGTCTCTTCATTATTTCTCTAATTTGAGATTTTCTTTGTGAAAATGTAAGGACCCAGTGTTCTTAAAGAATACCGAACTATTCCTTTTTGAAAGTGTGCATGCTGAGTGCTAGTTGCTGCTGTTGCTAACCTGGAACAGGATCTCTGATGCCTGAGGTGTGGGAGAACTCGCACTGGGGCAGCTGGTCAAAGATGGTGTTGCTGTTTGTTCATCTTTATTCATCTTTATCCACCTCCAGAAATAGTGTGAGTCAGATTTTGTGTGCTTTATATAGTTGCTGATGCTAACTTAATTTCTTTTTCTAGTAACACTGAGAAAAGATAGCTATTGCTTGTTTTCTGATTATTTTTTTCTAAATCCTACTAAAACTCTTGAATTTCAAGGAAATAAACGTGTATCTAAAATGATAGAAATTGGTTATAGTGGGAGACACAGAATTATGTGAATAAGAGCAGTCCAGATGACCATCGCTGTGCAATTAAGTAAAGAGTTTAATTTATTGTCAAATCGGTCAATTTATTGTGTGATGTATTTGATAATTCTCCTAAGTTAATTAGCTCCAAGCAGATATTTTATAGCCCTATGGCCCGTCTGTAAAATAATGCAGCTGGTTTGTTTTCAAATGGGAGAGTAGTCTCATGTAATTTCTCTACAGCTTTAAAAAATATCTTAATGTTATCTGGAATAAAGCTAAGCTGGAAATTCTGTCAGCCATTTAGTCCAAGGTGATTACACCAATTTGAGAATGTCAACAATTACACAGTACTCATGTTTAATTAGTAAAAGGGAAGCACCTGTATTTTTAGAGGAAAAGACTCCAGGATTAGACTGTACAAATTCAAGTTGTAACAAAAGACAAAAATGAGCATATTATTCATCCTTGGGGAAAATCAGTCACTGGATGGGCTCTGTTCATGGAAAAAATGCAACAAATAGTTCTTTTTGCATATGGTCTCTCCATGCTTTTGTACTGATGCATATCAGTAATGGTGTTTACAAGTCCTTTGTCTGTCCAACAGCAAAACAAAAAAATTAAGAGCAGTTCTGGTGGTTAGACAGACCTGTAACACTCACTTCAATATCTCAAATTTTACACTTGACTTATCATTCCAGACTGAAAATGTGACTTTTTATTTATTTTCTTTAAATCACTTTCTTTAAGCCACCATCTGGTTGAGGCATTTTAATAGGCTATATTGCTCTAGGAGTTTTCTTAAGACCTTTCTTTGGCTGTTAATTGCACATTTATAATTATGTTCTTACAAAAAGATAAAAGAGTTTTGAAAAATTATTCTTGGCAACATACCTAAGGTGAAAGCCTGCTGTTTTAATGCGTAAATTATAATGTGTGCCGTTGTGAAGAGTGGTTTTGTGAAATGCTCAAGTAAGCGCAAGAATCTAAGAGAGCTGTCAAAGAGTTTGCACTCTTAAGGGGCTAATGTTCCTTGAAAAACAACTCATAATATGCTGTGCCTGAAGGCTAAATGAGTAGTTTAAGTTAAACACAATCACTAACTTTCTGGAAGACAGATAAAGAACACAATTGTTCCTCAAGCAAAGTTAGAGAAATGAAAAAAACAGCCTCACTTTGATGCCTGTTTAAAATCATTAATTTTCCTGTGAGCTAATGTAAATCAAGGATTAAACAGAAACTGTTACCATCTGACCCTTATAAACTAAACTTCTGTGTGGCTCATCTATTTGAAGTCAAATCTACCCATACATCTAAACAGGAAACTGAACGAAAACATTTTTTCTTTTCATTTCCTAGATCCAGCAAACTTTTTCAAAACCTATTTCCTTTTAAAATTTAGTCTGCATACTTACACATTCCCTCCCCCTGCCCTCCCTTCCCCCGGCAGGGTTTTGTAAATTTCCTACCGGTTACTATACAGAGTAGTGTGGAGTAGTATAAGGGGGCGCTCTCTGGGCGTAGATGTTTCTCTAAGTACCCATCTTTGCAGAATGGTTTTGGGCTGTGTGAGGGATCCAGGCTCATATGTGGGCTCCTGGGAGCGTACATGTATCCCGGCTGTGGTCTTGGATTTCATGGCTGTAGAGCAGCTAATGCTGGGGATTCAGGACTACGATTTCTACCTACAGTTCAGGGTGATTTCCACCTTGTAGATCTGTATTTCTCTGTCAATAATGACATTGATCTTTAGAAAATACTTTGAACTCTACAGATAAAATTACTATATATTAGATTATTATGATTACTGTTATTTATTTGCTGCAAAGATAAATGACACAGCTCTGTTGCTCACCACTTACATTTGACATTTGTTGACAGTTTAAAAAGGTGGTAAATACCTACCAGAGATTGCTGTCATCTGTCATGTTGGAGAGATACATAGTGCACGGTTTATAGAAAACACCTTGTTCAGTGAATGTGTAGTCTCGTGTGTGCATTCATTGGAAAAATTCTCATCTTAATGAATTAACATGCTGTATGTAGCTTCTTTATCAGGTGTTTCCATGTCAAAAGATCATCATTTCATAGCTGGTCAGTTAAAGTCTCATACAACTTTGTGAGTAGTTTGAAGTCAGATTCTTCACTCTTCTGCAGATAATCTGACTATAAAGGCCGGGTACTGACAGTGGAGAATTCACAGCCCTTAGAGGTACTGAACCGTCTCTTCCCTTTTGGTCATGTCTCTGTTTTGCCTTCCTAGCCCCTTGCTGCAGGATTATGTCCCCATATAAGTTGCTTACAGCAGCACTGTCGCTCTTTGTGATGCATTATTCCTAGATAACAGATATGCAACAACTTCTGGCATTGCGCTATCATATATTGAGTTTCCAGAGAGGCTCTATGTGTTTACTGTAATCCTCATCTTTGGTAGAGTTACATGGATAGCTGATACCTGAATATTTCATGGAAACGAATGCGAGGTATACAGTGTTTTTAAGCTGTGTTGGTGGTATTTGGTACATTGCTTTACATGGCCATTTTGGTTGCTTACCGTTGTTTCTCTTCTCTTCTTGTGTGGCTGTAGCCTAAAAAGAGGGGAAGATTCTAAATGGTTTTAATTTGTCACACACCTACAAAATAATTTTGAGATACATGCCTGTGCAGTCCCGGTGTGGAGCTTGCACCTGGATCTTTCACTGTCTTGGTACTCATTATTCTGCCAGTTTGGCTATGAAAGTTGTAGTCCCACACCTGTGTCCACCTGGTGCAAATACCCTGAAGAATTCTCTGTCTGCTCTTTAGCAGTATAGTTAAACCATGAGTCCTTCAGGGAAATGTCTCTCCCTAAACAGAATCATATATTCAATATGAGAGGTGTTTCATATTTTTTTCTCCAGTAACTGGATGAAGAATATAAAGCCCATTGCTTTTGAAAAGAATTCTCATGCATAAGCAGTAGTACAGAAGCTTTTTCTTTAAAGACAGTGATAAGGAAGATGATGCTAGAACAGCAAATTCCTTCCATTGACAAAAGGGGTTCTGTTATAGAAAGAAAATGTAGAGGGCCTTCTGGAACCATAATAGTTGGCACTTGGCAATACACTTGCAGCAAGAAATCTGACCAGAATTCTGTCTTAATATAGTGGCTACGTGCTACCCCACTCTTTTTCTATAGTTCACTCGAGTTAGTTGATAATCTCTTCAGAGGACTGATGGGGAGAATGAGCCTCAGAACTCTGGAGCTGGCACTTATCGAATGTACAGCATCAAAACAAGATGTAGCACATGTCAGACCGGTCACCTTCTGCAGAAATGCTATTTTCCTTGGTTTTGCCGTTGATTAAATAATAGTTGTATTCATCTGTCACTTCATTGTCATATAAAATCTGTGTATCTCGGACTGGTCTAGTGGAAGAGGACAGCAAACTTACTCTGCTTAAGAGGATAGTGTTACAGTGTTAGAGCGTGATCCCACTTGCATTGAAAGAAAAAAAGGGTTCTTTTAATGATTTGGAGGGCAGCAAGATAGGACTTAAATGAGTTTGGCTATGGACCAGATAATTCTCCTTTGTTGATGTTAAAACACTGGCCACAGCAGTGATTACAACATAAGAATACAAAAGAGGCTTTATTTATACTGTACTTTTCCTTTCATGTTTCCAATCATAAAAATAAATACATCTTATTAGAAAAGAAAAATTTTACTTGGTTTGCTTTGCATGCTGGGAGGCATTAAGTATTTCCCGTTTTTAGGGGAAATGTGTCACTTGCGTTTAACTCAGATAAAAATAAATGAAGATAAAACTAATTTAATTTTAGAATATAATTTTTTTATTTCTTGAACAACTGTTGTTTTAAAATGGATAGCCTGCTGAGAAAGAAACAAAGCCACTTCAACAAAGCAGGAAATCAATAACCACACGAAAGGCTAAAGAAAATTAATGCTTACAGTGTGAGCAAGTGACATAGAAATTATTTTCTGGTGTAAGAATGGTAATAATAGAAGGCATATGGAATGGATGGAAAGCATGGTAGAAATATACATAGAAAAGATGTGTTCTTTATTTATAAATAATGACCTCTGTGTTACAGTATTTAAACTTTGAAGTGTCTAGATGGTGATTTTGCTTCCTGATTTCCCCACCTCCTAGTCCTAGGTAAATATTTATGCTTGCAAAATTTAGTAGGCTGGAAGCCATGGAAATGTATGTCTTTCATTTATCTCCAGGAAATCTGGTTACAAACACTCTTTTACTTGAATTCTTTTAGTCTTTTTCAACAGCTTTTAAAAAACCGTCTTTAGTGAGGAGCAGTGAATTGTGAATGTGACGTATGGTTGCAATTCTATTGAAGTTGGTGGCAAGGCTGTATTTGCCTATAGTAGGAGCAGGATTGTACTTAACACAATCCCTTGCACAGACCAGCACATATCTTACATTTTCTCTGTCTTCTTGACGCCAAGTTAAATGTCGATTGTTCAAACTGAGGGAAGCAGAAGTGGATGCTCCTAAGTTAACACATACCATGTACTTTCTGGGAGAGTCAAACCTTTCAGTCCGAAGGGGGATCTCTTAAAAAAAATCAACAGCAGGTATGGCTTGTCTGATAAACCATTGTATCTGCTCTAGGAAATACTTTATTTCAGGAAATCCCCAAACCTGTGAATAACTCCTGCCACTTCTCAGTGTCCTGAACTGATTCTGGCTTTTTCTGTAGTTGGCTCCTCCTAGTTTGTCCTCAATGTATGTGACAGTCTAGATGATTAAAAAAAATGCATTTACAAAATGGCATTGTGTTTGTTTGTCAGTGGCAAACAAGTTGTAACTGTGGTGAGAAAGGTTTGTGAGTGTAGCTTTTGGTCAGAAAACTACTTCTTCAAGTTATGTATAAAAAACCCAAGTAGTATTTGAAGCTCAGTAGGAGTTGAGAGTAATTATTCTTGCTTGGATTAGATACGTATCTGTTAGACCACTTGGGAGGGAAAGGGTAAATGTTACTGGAGGAGCACAGGGATTTTTACCAAGAAGGGAAAGAGCGATGCGGTAATCTCTTAGGGGAAGGAATGATACCTGCTGCTCACAGAGTGCAGCGGGGAGAGGCTGGAGAAGAATTGGATGTCATGGTGTCCTTTTTGAATCCATGTTTCTGGTAGCCAGCTGAGTTACAGTTTCTAGTTGAAACTTACTCTCTCATACAATCAGCTCTGAGATTGGCCACATTCAGAATCAGAGTGCAGTGTGGTTTGTTTACATGAGCATTTCAATCATCTGCTATTACCAAGAGTTTTAATCAGGTAGTATTTCTGTGTCTGCGTGCGTGCATATGTGTGTGCAAAATATGGCATATTTCTAGCATTACTGAAGGGTAATGCTTTTTTAACATAGTTGAAATTACTACTCTGGTTTTATACTGAGATAATGGAGAAAAATTCAACCATAAATTTCTTGTGTATCAAGATACTCCTCTGCTGCCTCTTCTCCAGCCTCAGCTGCCTGTGCTGACCCATGAAGCTCTATGTAGTAGCGACAGTCCTGATGCAGTGTTCTTCAAGAAAATTCTCACCTTTTGCAAGAGCTATGTGGCAGCATTGACTTATGGTACAAATGCACCAAGATTTTGCCTCGGATGCAAACTAAATTTATTAGCATGTTGTTTTAATCAGGGTTTGGGCAGATTCAAAATTATGTTGAAGGTAAGATCCCTGATCTCTTTTGGAGAGGTTTTAACTTCAAGAACTGTTTTTTTGGGCTTTAGGGGGTGTTCCTAAGCCTGTTACTAAAGTCAGAGTCTGAGTTTGGGCAACTTGTGAAGGTGGTACCCACCAACCACCATCACAGCACTTCTTAAGTACCCTGCTGCTCCTTACAAAAGCTGTCCTTTTATCCCATGGTGCTGAGGCATTTACTCCTTCGTGGTAGTATTACTAACTTTTCTGTCTGGAAAAATTAATTATGGGTACTTATTTTAAATTAATTCACTCACATGAAAGTTTTTAAAAAAGGAATCAAATTATTTTCTTTCGAGTGGGTTTTTTTTGGGTTTTTTTTGGTGGTTGTTTTTTTTTTTTAATGTATTTATTTCAGTGTCGTGCGTTTGAATATCCCTAGTACCAGCAGAGGCAGTATCACATACCTTGATGATCATTTTTAAGTCACTGCCAGGAAAAGTGATGTGAATAGTTGTTGGGCCGGCCGCAGAATTCACTGTTTAGCATTTATCTTCATACAAAAAATTTCGTCTTTCTAGAAGAAAGCTTTTGAAAAAAAATAAGATCATAGAAAACATGGTCGGTTTGTTTGCTTTTCTGCGTTTATAGTTAAAATTAAGTCTTTCTAATGGCCTTGCACTGAAGTGATAGCCTTTGGGTATTTGCTGAAGCCCGCCTTGCGGTGCCCAGCAGCACGGCCTGTGGTGGGACAGGGCAAGGATGGGGGCTCGCGCTGCCACACGGCGGTGGCCATCTTGGCCAGGGCCTGGCTGGGCCCAGTGGGGCTGGCCCCGTCTGTGGCGCCCTGGCCTCTCAGGGGGCCGACACCGACACCTGGGCACCTGCGCCCAGTACAGAGTGAGGCCTCAGAAGCATTATCTTTTGATTTGCTGCCAAAAATATGAAGGTGTTATTTGTTCAGTCTGTAACTCCATGCATATGGAGAAAGTTCCTGTTGAATGTACTTTTCAGAGGGGTGTAAAAAGGTAAGAAAATACCCTGTGGCTCAAAACAGAGGCTTGACAATACCAGCAGTGAAGGTTGGATTTTATATTTTTTTTTTTTTAAACTAGTAAAAAAAATAAATACTGCATGATCAATTATTTGGGGGGGGGGGGGGGGGGAAGAATACAGTGGATAATCCATCACTTAAGGCCTTTAAAATGAAAATGATATGGCTCTCCCAAAACTATGCTATTATCTTTGAACATGTGAGCCTGAATCAGCATTACACACTCAGCAAGGAACATTTTTTTTAGCTCTCAGGAGAGGAGTCCTTTCAAGTCCCCCCAAAACAGAATCATGGCTAAAATAACGGCTAAAAAAAAGAGGGAAGATCCAAGACTGGACTTACATTGGTATTGGTGCTTAGTGCCACAGAGATGTCTACCAAAACGTCACTTGAGGACACATGAAGGGCAAGAGGAAGAGCAGGCAGTGACAGCATCCCCGCTGTGGTCGAGATGGCTCCTCAAACGCACACAGGTATTTGGTAGTTGCCCCTTGGAGTCCTTGCTACATACTTGTATTTCCAGAAGCTGTGACTAGTGTAACCTCGAGCTGAAGGAATGGCGTTTAGTGTCCTCAGAGAAAGGAAGGACGCCAGTTGGCAGTATTTTGGTGGTTCTCAGGTCATCCTGGTCAGGGATTTCCCCTTGTGCCCGGGGGGGGTTTACTGTCAGGTGGGGCTAGGGTAAGCAGGGACATTCAAATGTGCTCGGTGTGCGGTTCCATTCATCTTATAATAACAGGAAGATTTTAAAGAGAAATGTAATGTGAACTTTTGCTTCTGCCCTTTTTGTATTTCGTGGTCTTAAAGGTTTGTGTTTTGTTGTTTACAAATCCTTCTCCCTTTGTATGTTTGCAGTAGAAATAACCTTGTCTGTCTCCGTAGCTAGCAGATCAAACACTAACAGTCACAAAATCTGGAAAGGTAAAAAGGTGAAGCAGTGTAGCTACTTACTTATACCGCCTGTTTAACTTCATACTGTTCCAGGACCACCAGCTAACTGAAAGGGTATTTTCCGCGTTGTGAAGGTTAACCCTCAGATGTTTACTTCTGAGGGTTACAGTCACCTAATCATAGGGGCTCCTTTTGACTGCTGTGAACAATTCTTCCTTTCAACATGGATATAGGTGCAAAGGGTGATACAGAGAACTGTTTCTATGTTCTTTGATTTATTATTCTTTAAAAGGTGACTTGCTATTTTAAAACTTTGAGGAGTCTTTGCAAAATTTTGAAAACACTGAAACTTGTAATGCAGAGATTAAAACCACTTAAAGCAAGAATAGTTTCCTGTTGCATCAAAGTTGAATTGCTATGACAATATTGTACTGCCACAGTACAATACACCACTGTTATGGAATTAGCTATCATCTCATGTGGGTTATGTGATACTCAGTGCTGTAAATACATCAAGTCTTGTATTAGGCTTCTGTCCATAGATAATAGGCTTAAACAGTCACATTTTTTACACGTTTCATTGAATTGAATCTTATTGAGATACAGCTCAGTGGAAAACAGCAGTATTTCAAAACCCGTTCTTTGTAATAATGTTCCTCTAAATTGGCATTGAATTCAGATACAGGTCAAAAGTAAAACTTGTAAGGATCTAATATAATTCTTTGTAATAGATAGTGATTCCCTGCTTGGAAAGTATCCATGCAAATATTTGTAAAAGTATGTATGTGGAAACTATAAAATAGGCTTGAAAAGTTTGGTGCTAAATTAACTCAGATGAAAGCAGATTTATAGCTCCTCGGTGTAATGGCGTATCTTTGCACTAGGTTGGACTGTATGCTGCAATATATGTGATGTTCAACTACATTAGTGAAAGGGAGTCACATCCTGCCCTTTCTCATCCAGTTTTTAGTTCAATACTATTTTTTGTCTTTGAGACAAGCCCTGAAGATTTTATACAGGTCACTTTTTCATTCATGTATTTCCTTTGTAGGTAAGATTTAGGCCGTTCACTGTCACCATGAAGTGCTTACATGTTCCTTTTGCCACGAGACAGTCCATGATTCAGTCTCGCAGTCCTGGTTTTGGGACCCACATCTTCAAGGAGTGATGGCTGGGCTGAGTGATATTCTGCAGCCTGGGGTAGAGCCTGCTGACAGCCCAGAAATTGAGCTGTCAGTCAGGGATGCAAGCCCATCAGGCTCTGAACAGACATGCAGTGAATAGCGGCAGGTAACAGAGACCTGTGTGGTCCCGTGCGGTTGTCCATATGCTGGATTGAGGCTTACTGAAAGAGAATTATTGACGCTTTCTGTGGCTTTTTGAGGAAGGCAAGCCGTTAAGGGCTTGCCCGTTTAAAGCCTATTCTGTCTGTGTCTTTGCTAACATCAGCTGTAGGCTGTTCAGAGTGGATCTGTGTTTGTTCCCATTCTGACCACAGTGCCCACCTTGTCATTTATTTACATCAATGCTGAGCTTTCACATACAGGTGAAATAATCCTAAAAACATCTTCAGTGGCTTTCTTCTACATACTGTATAGTCAGATATTTTAGGAAATGAAAGAATAACCAGGATGCAAATTGCATAATAATACTGCCTGTAATCTCCAGTGGTTCACAGTTTTCACTGGATTCAAAATCCAAGTAGGACTACCTGGGTAGCTGAGCCAAGGTTAGCAAGGCTCATTATATACTTGGCAATATCTCTGGCACTTTCACATTTGGTTTAGTTGGACATCTTGGGTGAGCATTGTTTTGACAACAAATCTGTAATTTAGATTTGTTGTTTTGGGTATGTGGTTAGTGGCGTGATTCCAGCACCAACAGGCCCCTTCCTGAGAGGTTTAGTCTAGGTAGAGTGGGTAACAATAGTAGTAAAGACACAGCAGCAGGAACTTTGTCCCACTGGGTATGATCTCAAGTTGCTAAATGAACTGCATTTTATTTTATTATGCATTTATCAACTGTGCCACTGCATCTTTGCTGCTACAGTTAGTATTTAATATAGTTATACTGAATTTGTGTGTGTATACATATTATGTGCTGTAGTCAGCTTTCAGTTTCATTACTGACATACCCTTAAATTGAGCTGGTACAGTGTGTTACATATGTAGGCCTTTCATCTTGTCTGCAGCTGTGAATCACCACAATTCTGAAATTCAGTGATTTATTCCCCTTTTTCCTGTGACAAGTGTTAGTCGACAGGAAAAAATTAACAGCAGGAATGTTGAGGTCCTTTTTTATTGGCAGGCACAGTCATAAGTAATTCAGAAAGAGTTATTTAAGTTTTAGATCTCAATGAACCAAAAATTCTTTTTTTGGTTGGAAACTTACTTTGAAATGCCTTTCTTAAGTAAGAGCCAATCACTTCTTCTCTCTTGCAACTAGACTATAGTAACATACGAATAGTAGCAGTTCAGGTAACTCTTCTGACCATAGACCCAAACTCATTTTAAATAAATAATCAAATGATCCTGTAGACCTTAGTCAGGATAAATCTGTAAGACATGTGTCTTATGTATGGCATAGTTTTACAAAGAATATTATCTGGTATTGACTCTTTCACAATCTTAGATTTTTAATATAGTACTCTAGCAGTGCTTTTTAATATATCTGTTTTAAGAAATTTATAGAAAGCTCGTTTAAATGTTGTATTACTTTTTTGCACAGTTAAAAGCAAGCACAATTACTGCAAGAGGAGACTTTTGCACTTCTCAATTCTTAGTGCTTGGACATTATTATTTTTTTTTTCAAACTTTTCTAAACTTACATATCAACTAATTAGAGAACCTCAGCTTTCAACTATGAAACTTTGAGGAAAAAACCCAATGCTGCTCTTTGCAGTCTCTCCTGGCCCTTTCTGAGAAGAAAAGCTTGGAAGTGTGATTTTTAGAAACTTAAGGATTACACAATTAAAAGCCAAATAAAAATGTGCAAAATGGAGCTTTAAACATAAGAATTTTATTTATCCTTATGATTTCAGGGTCATGATTTATGAACATTTGGGCTTAGAAGTACTGTAACTAGGTCAAGTAAATGAAGTATAAAATAGCTTCACAGTTATACTTTCTGTCAGGTGAGTTGTCAGCCCTTAAATTGTCTGTTCCATCGCATTTCTTTCTTTGACAAATAAAAAATTTAATGAATCTTTATCAGGAAGATGTCAACACTGGTATCAATAATTGCAGATGTATTTGGACTTTGTGGCAAACGTGGAAACAAAGAATTTCCTGTGGGCTAGAAAAGGGAGAATAAAGCACAACACATTTCATCTCCTCTCGCCAGGCAGGTGGCTTTCTCTGGCTTACCAGGGGAGCCAGCGCTCCCAGGATGTACCAGACATAGCTGTCATCTAGAAAATAAATACACAGGTGTAATTTAGAGAGTGATAGAATAGAGAGTTTCTCTGCTCCCCAGAAGATCTTCAGGTGGCCAATTGAGGAACATGCAGGGTAAAGGGATTTGGCTTGCCTGACTTGCAGTACTGCCAGCAAGGTTGTCCGTAAGTCCTGTGCAATTTGTAAAATGCTATATTTGCAGAAATTTTGGGAGCAGCCTCTTTGTTAAAAAGTGTTGCATGACTTTCTCTTAAGCAAATGAGAAAATGCAAGTTTAGAAACAAACATGCTGGAAAACTATGCTGGGACGGTGGTTACTGTTAGTTCAGATCAAACTGGAAGCATGTCCTAGGTGTAGGGGCTGCTTTCAGTTTGGTTCAGGGACTTCAATAATGGCTTGGTTGATGGGAAAAAAAAAAAAAAAAAAGAATAAAATGCTTATTAAACTTAAAGACAGCACCAAGGTGTGTGTGCTATTTCACACACATTGGAGAATGGCATTAGGATGCAAAATGATCTTGACAAAATGGAAAGCTTGTCTTAAATAGATTTCAGTTCAGTAAGGACATAGGTGGTGTAAGAAAAAAAACTAAAGAGGCTCAAGTTATGCTATTTCTACCTGTAATCTAGGGATAAGGTATGTACCTTTGCTGTTTGTAGCACATGTTCAAGGAGTCTGAAGATCATGGATATAAACACTATGTCTTTAAGTTCCATCTGTATGTATGAGTACTTCACAAAGGCAGAATATGACAAGTTCTCAAAAAATACAATGTCTGTAAAGCAGGAAAATATAAAATGGTTTCCATGTCTGCTGAGTAGGTGGCAAAAGGTGCCTTGTTTAAATTAAACAGAGAACTAGGTTTGATGTCAGCCCCCGTTTCCCCAACAAACCTTCCCTGCTCGGACAGCTAGCCTAAGCATTGGTGTGGATTTGCCTAGGGGTGTTGTGAAATCTCCAGCACCGACCATTTCCAGAGGCAGGCCAGACTACTGTTTGTCAGGAATGATTTGAGTGTGCGTGATCCTGCCTTGGGGCAGAGGTAAGAGAGAGCAGGTGATCTTTGGAGGCCTATTTCAGCTTTATGATTCTGTGGGTGAACCCGACAATGCTGATACCCCAAATGCTGCTGCTCTTGAATTTTGTTGTTGCCTCACACTCTGATTCAGTGTGACTGACAGCTTCTGTCATATACATTGCTATAAAGCATTGGGGTAACTATGGAACTGGCGTATTTAGCAAAAACCAATATCCAGCTGTGTGTGTGGTGGTTTGGTTTATTTCTGCTGTGTTGTATTCTCAGGCAGTTATCTGTATGAGTGACATGACTCGGGCTATTGCTAAAAGGTGATTATGGCAATAAGTCCAGAATGTGAAGACCTGGGGGAGCATTTTAGCCTCTGCTGGTGCTGTGCTGAATGCCCTCAACACCACCTGCCTGTCCTCCCAGCCCCTGGGACCGGGGCAGGCAGGGCTGTTCAGAGACCACCTTGCCTTGTCATGTCCACCACCTCACACCGTTCCCGGGGGAGGGAGGTGGAGGAGGAGGCAGAAAGCATTTGGCAGGTGGCTGTCTCAGCTCACATACTTGATCGTTGCTCAGCATCCCCTCTTCTTATTATTCATAGTATTAGTAGTTAGCACTGCACCTGGTCTCAGTGGGGTGAGGAGCTCCCTTTAAATGTAGAGATGAGACCAGAAGCAGAGGATAACTGGGAATCTGGAAGAAAACAGAGGATGGGAGGGAAGCAGTTAATGGTAGCTAGAGTCTGAAGGACAGAAGTGATGTGATAGGTGGGTTAAGAGCAGAAAATTAGAAATACTCAGAAAGCTGGACAGTGGTCAAATGCAGAAGAGGTGGATTGGATGAAGTGAACTGAGTGGGATGGGAACAGGACTGGTATGAAAATGAAGAAAAAAAAAGTTGGAGGTTGTGTAAGCTGTGGCTAAGACACCTTCACCCCAAGGACCAAACCTTATGGCGGTAATTTCAGGAGAGTACTGTATGTGGACCTTGGTGACAGGCTTGGTGAATTGTGCTTCCAATTCTTCCGCGTCACTCTTGAAAACTGAAAGGAATGGAGATCATAGGTGCTAGAAGTGCTCCTGGCCTGGAAGGGAGAGATTCCTTCAGGTTGGGAAGATGTAGCAGAGCTGCCTGGGGCAGCCTGTTTTACCTGTTCGGAGTTTGAAGCGGTACCCAGTTCAGACGTCTGTGCATGTGAAACCATCTGTGGGCTGTGAGCTGGGACACCTGGAGACTGCGGTGAAAAGGGAAAGAGTGGCCATATGGGGGGGGGGGGTCAGCTGGTGCAATTGTCGCTTGTCACTGCTGCATACACAGCTTGTGTGGGGTGTGTGTGTGTCTGAACTAACCAACATACTGCTTGATAAGGGAAGTATATGTGATGTTATTTTGGTCTGTATTGACTTCTACTAATCCATGATTTTCAGGAAGAACACAGTAATCATGTACTACTTTCCATTCTTATTAATAAATAAATATAAATAAAGATGTGATATTGCACTTTAGTCCTGACTGAACAATTCAGTGGTATTAAGGAGTCTCTTTCTCTAACAATAACACCAATTCATGATGACAGAAGAAAGTTCAGATCTGTGATGCTTTAGGAACAAACTTCCACTGACGTTTTCACTCAGGGTGATGTTGGGGACCTTCCTTACTGAAAAACCCTGGAGGACTGAGTGGGAAGATTCTGTTTTGGAATGTCAGAGCTTTTTTCCACAATGTCCTTCTGTCCGGTTAAATGAGAAGGGGCCACACCGAGCCTGTGGAAGATGAGCTGTGGCTCTCCTCATGCCAGCATGGGCACTGTTTTATGAGAATTGCCATAGGGACCAGGATCTAGTTATCAGCTCAAACAACTTCATGTATGATTAATGTTAATTGCCCATTTTGCATGGATGACTTTTTTCCTGCTGCTGAATTGGCTCTTGTTGCCTTTGATGTGGCTGGAGATCCAGTGTCCTGCAATAGTTAGACAAGTGATCAGTTTGCCAGCACTGAGAGGAGACAGAATCAGGTTGCTGCGAGGTCAGGGTTTGCTTCTCTTCTTAAACACTGAAAGGTCAAGTAGAGTTTAACTACCATTGGCATTTTTGAAATGTTGTAATAAATGCCAGAGCAAGGAGATTATTTCAAATCCATGCTAAAACTAAAAACCTTAGGATAATAGGAAATAATTTTAATGCAATTCACTGATACTACGTTTATTGGTAAAAGCTTCAAAGAGTATCTTTCTCAATCACTAGGAGGTACTTCATGATCTTTGAGGACAGCAAAATTTTAATTTGTGATTGCTGTTCTAGTTTCAGGAAAGCAACTGAGATTGTGGGCTTTTGTTGTTGATATGCTTTTGGGTTTTTCACTTCTGAGTACTTGCACCAGTTACTGCCACTATTTACCAGAGCAATTTATGCAGCATGTCACATAGAACTTCTGTATTTCTCCTTTAAGCCTGATAAAATATGTTGCTATTGAAGAAATCTGTAATACATATGAGAGCTTCCTAAATCACAAGTCTAGCATATTTTTATACCAAATAGCTCAAGCCTTGTGGAATCAATAATTAATTTATTAACTGGATATCTTGAAAAAACAAAATCAGCAGTCCTTGCTAGACTGCCTACTGCCAATTCATAAATAGTTGATGACAAAAATGAAAAGTGTAGAAGTAAAATTCAAATCTTAACGATCAAAGTACTGGGTACCTCATCTATCACAACTTGGAATAAACATATCACAAAATGTGTCATATCTCATTGACACTGCAAAACATAATGCTTTCCCTTGTTATCTAGCTAACTGCCAAGTCTACAAAGTTTATAGGCTGCTAAGATAATGTGCTGGTGGTAATCCACTTCAGTTGCAGAAATATGAAGTACTGTTGAAATATATTTCTACTTCGTTTATTCTTTGCTCTCAAGAGGATAGGATACTATTTCAGTTCCTCCCAAAGAAGCCCAGTGAATGAAAAGCAAAACATCAGGATAAATTATGCTAAATGGTGGACTAGACCCCAGAGGAAATCACGCTTCTGTGGCACAGTATTCCTCCATTTATCTTACAAATGTTACATCTAATGTTAATTTTGTAAAGAGAAAGCATTCAAAGATTCATCTGATCCTTTAAATAATAGTTTTAGTGTTATAGTGTTATTTGTCAAACTCATACCATCATAACTTACTTTTCTAGTTTTGACAGACCATTCATACAGAAAATGTTTCGGGCTACTAATACATAACATTTTATTTCACAAAACACAAATAACCTAGTAATTAAACTCCAAAACTTAACAAATAATTGCCAGCAAGCAATTACCATTCAATTAAAGAGTAATTACATGGTTATTTGTGCCCTGTAAAATAAAGCATTACTGAAATCAGTAACGCAATCAATATTTTAGCAGAAACAGGATGCTGCAGTGATGGACCTTTCAACCTGTGCTGATTAAATTGTCATCCAAATAACAGTTTCCTAGTTAAATCACCACATGTTTATTTGTCTTGATTAATATGCAAATTCACTTCTGATTCTAGTAAATCTTCTATATTTAAAAGCACAAAAGTAGAGCGCTATCATACATCAACAGTGATGTGCTGTATGTTTCCACTGATTAATTACATTTCACAAAGTGTTGATGAATTTGTGGATTTTATGAAATATAGTTGTCTATAATAAGTGTAAAATAGAGTTACAAAAGATGGAGCTGATCAGTAATTTTAACAAAATCACAAAAATAGCTTTATTATATGTTTTGATTCAAATTAAAAATCCTTCGGATGTCTAGGGAGTATATAAAACATTGAGAGGAAAATAATAAAATTAACCCTCAACAGGAGTGGAAAATAAAGGAAAAACAGACATTAATGTGCGATTTCTTACCATTTTTCTATATAAATTTTAACTGTCAAATAAATACACTGCTTAAAACTTAATTTAGTCTCTGACAAATTTAATTCCAAACAAAATACAAAAGTGAACAACATGCAGATTAGTTCATTTTTCTCTTTCAGAGTTACTGATTTGGCAGGGGTGTGGTGGAGAAGGATGACAAGGATGGCTGTAGAACCTTTGTGTAAATACAGGTGAAACCCCAAAACTTCCAGTCATCTTCACTTTCAAGTAATTGATGGCCCAAGGGCTTTTTGCTTTTGTTTTTGTTTTTGAGAGATGCTAATAGAATTTAACCAGTGTAGAATTTGAGCTGCTATTTACTAAGCTATTTACTAATAAGCTGCATTTATTTACTAAATAAATGCAATTTATTTGCATTTATTTAGTAAAAAGAATAAAATTAATAAATTTATTAATGAAAAACAACATTGCACTTGTGTTTTAGACTCCATGGTCTTTGCTTGTGACTAACTTTTGTACTTTTAAATGTTTTTCAGTGATAATCTATCAACTAGTAGTTTCTCACTGAAGTAACATCTAATTTAGAATTGAGTCATTTTCCATTCACAAAGACCTATTGATAACAAACACAAAGTTTTTGTAGAGGTTTTAGAATCTCAAAGAAATACATTTAAACTTCTTTGAGGCTGATTGTTCCTGTTTATGCTTCCTTTGCTCTAGACTTCTTGAATATATAACTTTCTTGAATTAAATAAAGGTGAAGAAGAAAATGCAATAAAAGAGCAGTGTGACAAAAGATTAGGAGAAATATCATTTAATGAAGTTAATTTTTATATGCTAATGCCTTTAGTATTTATATGCTACTACTTACATAATCACAAATAATGTCTTACTCTCCCCAAATAATTCTCCTTGCCTTACAATTCATGCTCAAGGTATGTATTAGCAGTTTCCCCTGAATTACGAAGATTAGATATGTTCTAAATAGTAAACGTGCCATTTGTTGAAATTCTGGACTTTGTAAGATGACAGGAAGCGTGCTAGGTAGAGAGTATTGAGATAGACCAGTGTGATTTCATTGCTTGGTGATGTCAGCCCTAGTTCTGACAGGAGCGTATCTACAGCATTAAGTAAATCCTAGAAAAATTTTGAATCTGCTACTGTTTTTGTTTCTCTTGTATGTATCTTATTTTTAAATAAGATTTAGAGCAAACATTTATGTCCTGTCTCTCTGAAATTTCTGGTTTCACATTTAACCAAAAATGCCAGAAAATCTGTTTCTAGCAAAAACGAGACCAGAAGCATTGGGATTCAGATATGCTACTGAGGTGCTTTCTGTGAGTTCTGGTGTTCTTCCAAGCACAGTACCTTGTTTCGTGATGGGTGATATGGTTGCTGGTCATATCCAGGCAGTCCAGCTGAAAGTGTGAAGTACCTGCCTGCAGACTCAGCGGCAGCATCTCAGGGTGCTGGGTTTGGCTCTTGCTTCATTTTCTTGGTTCAGAACCAGGCATACAGCATTGAAGGTGTTCACAGGCCAATTACAGGGCATGGTGTTAAAGACCCAAATGGTTCCTTCTCACAGGTGTTGTATGAGTGAAAGTCAGACAGCTATAAGTAGCATCCAGCCTTTTTTTTTTCATTTCAAAGCTAACATTAAATTGGCGACAGTGGACCTTGATCTATTTTGAATGGGTTCAGCTGGGAGCAATTCCATTCAAACTGTTATGCCTACAGCTATGTAAGACCAGTATTTGGCCCCTTGTGGTTAAAGCTTTATAATAATATTCACTAAAAGGGCATGAATATGTTAGAAGTATGCATTATTTTTTTTTCTTCAGAGACTATTAAACCCCTTCTCCAAAAGGACCACAATCCCAAAGACACCAAACCCCAGAGAGAACAGTGCTGTGTTTTCTCAGTGGTGCTTGTGTTACTTGTGTAAGTAGGCAGGATATAAACGCAGTCAGTGGGGTTCTGAAAGGGAGCTGAGTGAGTTTTGGTATGAGCTTCTTTCATCATCTCCTAAAACTCTTCTAACCCTGGGCATTCTGTACAGGTCATTGCGTAACCACAGATCGGAGAGTTTCACTTCTGCTGTAGTATGTGCTGTGAAACACCGCAAGAGCTGATCTGGTGAACCTGTGGGCTATGTGTTGTCTACTCGGTCAACAGGGTCATTGACTTAAAGTGCTGTCGGTGCAAAAACTGCGTAATAAGGAACGAAACTCCACTGTCTCTCCTTCTCTTCTTCTAAAAACTGTTTATGAAAAATCATAAATAAAACGTTTCTTCATAAAATCTTTTAAAACTGTTTATTTTGTTAATGTTGTTCTTAGATTAATATCTACATACGGAGTTTTATGCAAAAGATTTGTTCGTATTTGAGCTTGAGAAGAGAATGTTTTGTAGTTTCGTTGATTCGGTTCTCCTGCTGCAGAAAGCTGCTAATTTTAGGGGGTTTGTAATTTTTTTTTTCATTGTGAGTGCTAGCTAAGCACTTGCACGTGCATATGTATAAGCACAGGTTTCTGTAAATCAAAAGAGCAACGATTCTTTTTTGTTTAAAACTCTCATGTACCAGCCTAATACTGTCTGTTAGAAAATATTCTTGTGCAGTGGATGATTGCAGCAGGTGATTTTAGTAAAGAATGGTGTGTGCATGTAACTTCCTGTGAAGCTCCATCACTCTTACTTTAGGCTTACTTGATTATAACCTAGTGAGTCTAGGGTCTTGTAGAAGCCTTTCCACATAGCCATCATAGTATGATAAACAAAGCATAAAAAAGAAGAATGGGAAAAGTACTGAATAAAATGAAACTCAAAATGGACAAACCTGGAACTAAAAAGAGGGGGGAATAGTTTTATAGAGATAAAATAATAAACCAACAAAATGATTTGTGCTACTTTGATGTACAGTAATACAAAATAACACTAGCACACTGTGAGAAATGAACAGGTTAATGGTACCTTTGTGTAGTGTTGCTAGAAGTTGTCTCCATTTAATCACAGAGTTTGTCTTACATTGATGGAGGGCTTTGCCACTGTAAGTTGATAGAGTGAAGTTTAACTTACATTTCTTTGTGAATTAGAAGTAATTTTGGAAATGCTTTGTATTCAAATCTCATTCCTTGTTACATTTTAGTTATTTTGTGCAGTGTTTTGCTATGTTTTGTCAAAAGCTGTATTATTCAATGGAATAAAATTTGTTTTGACCAAGGAGAAGCAGCAGTACTTTTCCAAACATAAGGAGGTTGCATTTTTATTAGCTGGCTTGGGGGGAAAGAGTTCATTCAAATGGTGCTTTGGTCTGTAAATCTCTGTATTATGATGGCAGCTGTATAGGATGATTATATGTATGCACTCTGATGTAAGGCATAAATATGGTAGTTGAAAACAATAGTTAAATATAACAGGTCTGTAAGCAGACCTGCAACATTTTGTATTAGAAACTGCAATTGTAATTGACAAACTGGTCAAGGGACGGTGAGATTTTTGACAGGTTGGGCTAACATTCTTGGTTTAACCGGCCTGTAATAATTAAAACCACCAGTCAATCCATAAAGATAAGTAGTCTGTTTAAGAAAACTTAGTGTTACATTATTGCTGCATCTTCAGAAGTAGGCAGTTATCATCCATGATTTGGAAGGCAAGATTTAAGACTGTGTTGTATTCAAAGTTTTGACTTCTTTAGGCAGCACAACTTTTAGTTTTCTGTGGTGCAGGTGTGTGGCATAGATTTCGGAGCAGTTACTGCTGTGACCCCTCTCCACCAGCCACCTGTAAGGTCGTGGAAGCCCTGCATAGTGGAAAAGCTTGGCTGCTGTATGAATAGTAGAGGTACAAGTGGAAGTGCCTTCTATGAAACGGTCTGGTTAGCCAGGCTGTGCTGCCCAGTCAGCCCTGAGCTGGTTCATAGCAGTGTCTGGAAGCAACGTGGCTGTACTCGTCCAGCATGGGGGCTGAGCTAATAAATTCTAGCACACACAGTCTGAATAGCTCTGGCATCCCTATCATTGCATCGTTAATTCACAACCATAAACCGTGGCTTGTGAGCAGAGTAATGCATCTAGTTGCATTTTCAAGACTTTACATGTGAATTACCCATGCACGTGAATTTCTTGAGCTCCATTTTACAGACAGTAATATTAAAGGAAGATGCTATTTAGTGAAGTAAGGGTATAATAGGGCTAGAAATATGGATTGCTTTCTTTCTGGTCTTGTGGTACAGATTAAAAAAACCACACCTTTCTATTAATTTATGTGACTTCAAGCTCATGACTGTGTAACCATAGGTGCTGTTTGGCAGTTCATTGTTAGTTCATTTGAAACCTATACAATTCTGATATGTTTAATCAACTTATTTTTCTTTTTTTCCTAGGCAAGAATTTCTAATATATTTTTTGTGTATCACTGATGGTTCGTATATTTTATACAAATCAATACCATGTGTAGAAAGCAGATATTTCAAAAAGAAAATACGTTTTCATTTATCCTCTTATTTCATCAGCTCACGACCAGGAAGACCCCCCAAGCGTTCGCTAGGAGTTGCAATACAAGAAAATGCACGTCTTCTGCCCCATGGAGTTCCAGGCCTCTTATCACCAGGACTTATCTCTCCAACAGGTAATAAAATCCATCAGATGATCAGCCTCATCTCTTCATACTGCACAGCAGTTAAAATAAACTAATATTGATCTAACTGCCTTGTCCTTCAGGGCTTTTTCAAGCTTTACCAGAGGTTACATTATTGGATTTTTTGAGTGTTCATGAAAACTCTGTTTTGTATCTGCAGTGACTGAAATCTAATGGATTTTTAATTTAGTTCTTTATTAATTGTAATTTCCTTACAGGAAATTCCATTAAACATGTTATTTTAATAAAAGAAAAAAACCTGAGAAAATGAACTATTGTCTCAGAGAGCCCTGTAGCATGCATTACTTCCTTTCAAATGCATGTGTATTTTAGTTCTCATGGGATATGAACAGCGTGGCTAATGTGTATTGTATTGTAACATCGTTAATATATGCTGGGAAAATACAGAAATGCTTGTACAAATTATAGAAGAAACACTTGAAAAGCAGATAAGTCCGCATTGCCACAGTGGATCGTACTTTAATAATCTGCATTCAGCATCATAATTTGAAAAAACTAGCATGAAAATATGTGGCATTATAAACAAGCCCTAAACATAATTTAATGCATAGTATTTTATTTCACTTCATTAATTTATTAATAAGAGTTTAAATTAAATCTTGTGCTATCCTGATGAGTGTTTTATTTTTTTATTAATTGCTGTGTGCTAAAAGGAAGTTTATTTTGGTAGTAAAGCTATATTAACAGAATATATTCATAAAAGTAATTGTTTAAATATTCAACAGACTTAACAGTTGTAGGATTACGGTCAAAGTCCAGTCTAAATATATTGTATCTTCATAATAACCACACTTAGTGAAGTGTTTAGCAGGATATAAAGTCATAGAACATCTTACAGGGAAAGCAGGGTTAAAAAAATTATTGATAAGGAATACAGTGACTTCTGTCTTGATCTTGCAGATTAGTCTGCTTGCAGAACCTGTTGCACTGCAACTAAGTGCCTCAGCGAGTCTTGGTGTTCAGGGGAGTAATAAAGTTAAGATCTTTAATTTTTCCTACGACAAGTGTCATGAGGACTTCACAGTGAACCGATAACTTTTATTATTGTGGAAGTGGAAATGAACTTTTCTTAAGCAATAATCACAGTAAGCTTAACTGAAGTAGTTAATAAAGCATTTTGCTAGAGCCAGGTGCCACGGTTGAGCTAGTGCAGCTTCATGTACTGTTCGTATATGTGGCAGGGATCAAGAGCTGTGTTTTCACTCTTAGGAGCAGTTTGTAAATGAGGGGTTTTTCAGTAGCTCTGTTGTGTTCTCAGCGCAGGAATTTCATTGATTTGGTGGTATTTATGTTATTACTGATAGGCAGGAAAGCACAAGAACCACCTTGCATTGATAATTTCTTCTCAGAAGTCCAGATTATTCCATATTCCTTTCCCACCCTGACTGTGTTGCAAATAGGACACAAATGTGCAAATAGGACATCAAATTGTGCAGACAGCCATATTGCTTTAAATTGGGACATATTTTAGGATGCAGTCTGCTGGGTATGGACAGTAAAATAGTATCATAAACACATTCTGTGTCTCACAGATATTTTGAGTATCACAGAAAAAAAAAAAAAAGTTAGATTTCTTGACCGTTGTAATTTGTTTGGAGCCTGAGGTGATGACTGGGATACAGCCCACTTTATTCAATACGCGGAGCGTCGCATGAGAAGGTTGGTCCTGGGAGGCTGTCGGTCAGCCGAGGCCCAGGGTGGCCGCTTTTCTGACCTTGGGAGCCGCTTGTGAAAACCTCTGTGTGACCCAGCACCAAAAGTCACAGACAGTGTGCCTCAAGCAGCTGAAAGGGAGTTTAGCGAGCAGCTTGTAGGCGGGAGAAAATGCACATTTCCAGAGTGTTGCAGAGTCACTGAGGGCCCTGGACAAGATGGGTCCCCACAGATGAAGCCACTCTGCCGCCAGCCCACAGCAGGGCAGCTCCATGCTGATGATCTCTGTAGTCTTGTCACTCAGGAATCAGAGCTCCTGAAGGTTTTAAGTAGTTTTATCTTGTTCATAAAGAAAAAACACTGTAAAAGTTGGGGGAATTGCTGAGTACCGAAAGGTGCCAAAAGAGCCACTTGTAAACTCAATGGGGATTTGAGCTGTTGTAAAACTTGATGGAGTACTGGGGATATGTCGTCTCCATTAGCTTTATACCTATTTACGTTTAATTACCAACTGCTTTGCTCTGGTTGCCTTCAGTACTTCTGCAATTGGATTCTTTCCTTTTGGCTGAACTAAGAAGAGAGTAGGTTTTAACACTTCTCACAGAATAAAGTTTTTTCTTCCAGACTTCCACGTGGGTGGATAATGGACTGGAATAAAAGTTGCAAGGATTTTAACCTGTTGTCTACTGGCTGAGTCATAATTTGGTTATTTATGATCTCACTTGCATATAATTTGCTGTGGTTCTGACAGTTTTGGCACACAGAATTTGTATGTAAAACAATCTGTTTCCTGCCTGTGGCTGCCCCTGCTCAGTGACCTGCCGGCTTAGCAGAGGCTTTCTGCACGGAGCACGCTCTGCTCCCAGGTGGTGTTTCAGACACCTGTGGGAGAGGGGCAGGACTGGAGCAGAGACTTGAGGAGAGTTTGCAGTGTGGTAGGGCTGGGTCCATCCCTTCTAGTAGAGCAGATGCTGATACAGAGGCGAGAATGACTCTTTACATGTTGGTGACTTCTTTGGTCACCTGCTTCCTCTAGCTGCAGTGTAACTGCCCAAAGCATTCCTTTTGGCTGTCTTCTTGTCCGCTCCCTGATAATCTTTGTGTCAGATTTTGCCCATTCTTTCTACAGCACGGATATGCAGATGGTCATGTTAATTTGCCTACATTGTTCTAAAAAAAATAATAAAAAAGTCACACTTGCTGTTCTTATGTGGCTACATATTTTCAAATTCTTATTTTCTAATGTGTCCAACTTGGCATCTGAGTTGTTTTCTTTTTCAGATAAGCTTATTTTAGTTACAGACTCCACATCAGCAAATGCAGCATGATTCATTCATCCATTTCATTTTTTCATTTTTACCTCCTCTTTCGTCTTCTGTCAAGTTGAAGTGAAGAAGCTGGCGTCCGGGCTTGCTGTTGGTTAGATGGATAGGTCTCAAGAAGTTGCTGTTCTGGCTGCAGAGCTCACAGATCTGTCTGTAGTTGGTATTACAGAGTGATGATTAGTAACTTCCTGCAGACTCGAGCAAGCCATCTGTGTTTCCACTCCTTGAAATGTGCTGTTATTTTCATCACCCATTTGGTTTGTGTCAGCTCAGTTTACGTGGTCATTTTCACATAATAAACAGGTAGTTAAATTAGGCATACTGCATTTCCCAGTGTAGAGTGTAATTTTTTTACAACTACTCTTATACATAAGTAATTTGCGAAGGGGCTATAAGTGAAGCCTTGACCTTTTTGAAATATTTGTAGGTACCTTCCACCTTTGGGTAGTGGGAACATTTGAGTTACGATGAGACTAGAGCAGCAGGGTGGTTAAAACTGCTGTAATTGAGAAAGATGAGGTGGCGTGTCTGGGATGCATGCTGCCAGGAAGGGCTTGCGTAAACAGCACAATAACCATGCCCAAACTGCGTCTTTCAAGAGCTGATCTTTAAGTACTGTCCATTTTATGTTAAGTTAGGAAAAAGTGGTTTTCTTCTTGTATTCATGTAGGAAATGTGGAAATCAGTGTGGTGCCCTTGCCTGCTGTGAGGGCAAAGGAAAATCCTGTATGTCACAGAGCAATGGTCATCAAAGCCTCAGTTCTTTAAACAATGCAGTGTGATGAAGTGACATTAACAAAAAAAGGCTTTATCTCCTGTTAATGTATAAGTCTTTGTCATCAGTGTATCTTAGCGAGATGGTTGGGGCTTCTTTATGGAATGGATTCTCAGGGAATTTTTAGGGTCTGAAGCAGTAGTTTGCTGTGTGGAGAGAAGCTGAAATCCATTATATGATTTAAGCCAGCAGCTCAGAAAACTGTTGATATGGAATGAATCTGAAAGAGTAGTTGGATCTTTTGACCATTATCTCTGCCAGCTTCAGTCCTCCTACCCTTCATTTAGGTTGTCCCCAAAAAAGGTTAGAAAACCACTGTACGAAACCTTCATTGCGATTTTTCTCTATTCAATTTGTAGAATGGCTACTATTACTGCAATAAAACCATTTTGAGGGCTGCTCCATCTTGTTTTCAAGATTGGGCAGGGTGGCTCGTGAAGAAAATCATCCTGCCACTAGAACTTTCTTAGATTGTGGTACAGAGCACAAACCTGCTTTCTGAGGCAGGTTTTTTTTCCCCCAGGTGGCAGGATGACATCTCTCTGCACGTGGGCTGGGAATCACGCAGCTGAAGCTGATGGGGTGCTGGAAGGTCTGGTGAGGCTAGGTGCCAACGAGATGGATGCGTGCCCATTTAAAACAACACTGTTGCCATTTTACATTTCTGAGATTTCTGTCTGGAGCTGTGGGCAGCCTCGTAGGGCTAATACGGTGTACATTGGCAGGGTACGTGCGGTATGGGTCTGCGGGTAGATCACAGCGAACATTTAGGGCTGAGGGCTGCTGAGTGCTTAGCACAGGATGGGAGGAAGCCTGGCTGATGGGGATTTGGGTGTTAGAAAAGGAAAACAGGCATTTTCAAATGGATACTGTTTTGCTGGATGCGAGGTGGGAGGATTCAGAATTTCAGAGGTTAGACAGAGGCTAACCCCCACTTGATGACTGGTAGGGAGAACTTGGAATGAACTGTATACAGAGGCTGTAGCTGGTGCTGCCACGAGCAGGCAGGATGTCTGAGGCCTTCCCTGGTGTTAATACCTCCTGATTAAATCTGCTGCCAGCATCTATCATTAGCTCTCTGCTGTTTTGTTACACTGGTCTGCCCAGGTGACAGAAGCAAACCACCTGCATTTCCAAATGTGTAAGATAAACTGCTATTTTCATTATTGGTTTCACCTCCTGTGAAGTTATCCTTTTTTATTTCATAAACACACAGTTAAAATAGACACTCATAGTCTCATTAGCTGTTTGTCTAGAGTTCTTAAGAAGATAATAATTAAAATATTGCCCTGTTTGTACAGATATTAATGCTTTTTCTGTATAGTTTTGTCTTATTGATAGTTAAGAGAAGCTGTTGTGAACTGAATAGTTTCATGTAATTAATATTTTAGTGAAGTTAATATTTTTAATAGATATACCAAGTCACATCATTGTGGGACTCAAATAAATAAATAGTGGCTTACAGGACTATGATAAACTGATGTGCAGAGCTGCCTGCGGGGCCTCCCTGCTGCCATTGACCCCACAAATTGTCTCCTTATTTCCATCTGACACTGGTGCTGCTCCGGTGCCCGCCAGTCGCTCCCGGCTGAGGAACTGTAAGATGTGCTCAGAGCCAGAAGGACGGAGCTGCAGGAGCAGCAAGGATGTTTGCTTACAGAGGGACACAGTGGGGTGGAGGCAGCAAATCTACTCCATATTGTAGCATTGTCTCAGAGACTGAGTTTGCCAGAGCCAGCCCCTGAAGGTTTGCCTCTCTGTATTATAAAACCTGCTTCCAAGAAGGAGCTGTTACTTGAGGAATAAGCATTCACTGAGGGTCACTTTACAGAACATCTATTGACCAATTCCAGCTCTTGGGGTGTTTGATGTAGGGCTGCTGTGGCTGGCAGCTGCTGGCAGGAGTGCTGGAGCTCCAAGAGCAGGGAGCAGGTGACGGTAGTGTTAAGGGAACCCTTTCCTTTCTCAGCATACTTAGCAGGACATTTTTGTATGTTTACATCCTATTTCTGTGGCTCATTTCACTGTTTACAATTACCCCTTTTTTTTTTTTCCAGTTGTCATAGATGTCATTTTAAAGTTCCACTTATAATGAGAAACATATGCATGACTTCGTCATTGTTGGCATTACCTGGCTTGGTAGAAATTACTATTTTTAATCAAAGGCAAACATACTGATTAAGGATGCCACAACACTGCTCTGCCTATGGGGAACGTTAACAGTTTATAAATTGTTCTTGGTGACAATTCAGTAGTGAATTACTTTGATATATATGGCTAATAAATTAATATGATTAAGTTAATGAGTAGTACAAGTGTTGCCAAACTCCACTCGTCGGGCTTTTAATGCTGCTCCACATTTGCAGCTCTAGCTTCCCCCTGTGGTGAGAGGATCAGTGCTACCTACGCACTGTCATCGTGATAAATGGCATATCCCACAGTGCCCTGCACTCCATCTGGTGTGTCCCCAAAATGAGAAATATTTTATACAAATCACACACTCAGAAGCTCAAAGGACTGTAGAAAGATCTATTTTTTCAAACAATAATAAAAATGCATACATCTCTTTAGCAACTCTTCATTTTTACTGTCATAATGAATGCATATAGCTTTGGGAAATGAAAGCTCGTGTGAGTAACATAGGAAAGTTATCCACTACACAGTAAAGCTGACAAATAAGTTACATGCTCACTCTTTTATTTTATCATGAAATGTTCTTAGATAAAAAATGATGTTAGAACATCTATTTAACTGGATTTTAAAATTAAAGACCATGTATGCTGCATGATTGAATACCACCCCATCTCATGCCAGCAAATTTCTATGCTGAAGGGAGCATGAATTTGAGTGAATGAAGAATGCAGGATCATATCATTACTCTTTAAAATACAGCTATTCAGTAGAGTTCTGATGATCTAAAAACTATACTTGGTGACTATGAGTCCCTCTGTTCCTCTCTTTTCTCTTTTAATGTTATCTTTCTTTAGGGATCCATTTTTAGTGTCTGCTTTATCTGGGTGGGATACGTTTTTGACAAGTGAATAGTTAAAGCTGTTGAGAATTTACTGAATGGTTAACCTTGTTGTAAATTTAATTTGCACGTAGCCTTGGCTACCAGTTATTGCTAGTTATTGTCCGAGAAGTGTGAAACTCAGTAATATACTTTCACTTTTAAGCATTTGCACAGATATTTATTTTTTTATTTTATTTGATCCTACTGAGTTCCTATGTCTTTTGAGACAAGGTTCAACTAAAGTGGTCACACTGACAGAGTTAAGACTATATTGTCTTGACACTCAGGTTAGGTCTGTGCTGAATTTGTCTTGATTTGGAGGTGGAAGCGAACCATTTGAAAATGTTGGCTGAAGTATCATAGAGTTAGTAAAATCAGTAAGTTTTCATCTGTTGGTTTTTACAATCTGTGACATTCTTTACTACCAGCTTTTCTGTTAGCCTTGTGTCTGATGACATTGAGGTCTGTAATGATTGCAATACCCGTCTGCTTCTCTCTTTCACATCTTTAACTGACTTTGAGACTTTTTTAGCTCTTTTAAGTCATCATTAAGAAATGTCTTAAAGTCAAAAATAGTATCAGGGTGTGTGAAAGATTTCAGCACTCTTTGTTTTCTGGAGGACTGTTCTAGTGATAACAACACTATTGTAATTGAATAGGTTTTGTTACGTTTTATTTTCCCTTACAGTAAGTTGAATAAATAGTTAGTCTGAAGTGGTTTCCATTTGGTACCTTTAACCAGTATCACAGCAAGTGTGTTTAATTGCCTTGAGAGTGCTTGTGTAAGAATCCTAGGCTAACTGCACATTGTACAGTCTTGCATTTTAATATAGCAAGCTCTTTTTTGGATTCACTGAAGTTATATTATCATTGAAGAATTTTTACATTCATGCTAATGGCTTATTGATGTAACTGGTTACAAGGCTCATCAAATGCACTGCTGGTAGGCAAATAAGCATCTTCAGATTCTGGGTTGTTACCTTGGGTGGCATAAGGCGTATTTGTGATTCTCCATTTTAAAAGCAGCATATTTTATGCTAATAATAGAAATTGGACTATTATGGCATGCGACATCAGAGACAAGGAGCATAGATCCTCACTGATAACCCTGCTTTCCCTTCAGATTTATCCAGCGGTATTCCAGAAGATCTGTTAAGCTCAAGATATCTATACACACTTGAATTTTTATTCCTATGACTTTGAGAGGTAACTCTATAATTGTTTAAATAGATACAGTTGTAACTGGCTGAATAATACATCTCTGGTTGCAGAAAAAACGTCGATCCATCATCTATTTGCAATGCTAAAATCTACTGCATTCGCATAAATAATATTCTCTTAAAATGCAGCGTTCAGATCTGTATTAGATTTGAGTAGTGTGGCTTCCTAAAGGAAACCTTCATAAGGCTGTATTTTAAAATACAAAATTAAACCAAAATTCTTGGTTTAACAACACTGCTGTAAATTGTTTGGAAAAAATCGGGAATAAATCCCAGTGCATTAAAATGTAAGCATGTACTGTACCTAAATCCAAGTATTTCCGTAGTTACAATTCTGGTGAGGTATTAAGTACTTTTACTGTAATTTAACAGCTGTTGTGCTTCTGTTCTTGTCATACAGACCTCTGGAATCCTAAACAATTACAATACTTAAGTGTGTTTTTAAGATTAGGCAAAGAAATAATCCCATTGATTTGGATTGGATTACTTGTTTGCTTAAACGTAAGTGTTTTGCTACTTACTGTGGTGTTTCGGAGAACATGTTCTATACAGATTCTTTTGCAAAATTGTGAATGCAGTAGGTGCCGATGGCCTAGTGGCCTGCATTCTACTTTTTTGTGTGGACTAGGGTTTGTGAAAAGCAGCAACACATCTTTTGAAAAAAAGTTGGAAAAAAATTAAACGAAATGTGTGCTGAATGGGAAATCACCTGAAAGATGACAGTTATTTAGTCTTTTTTGTCCACACGGAGCAGCTCAGAGTGATGGGAGTGCCTTGCACTTGTAGTGCAAGGTGACAGATGGAAATCCTGCTTGTCTGAGGGTGGTGATTTGCAAAACACTGGTTCTAGTTCTCTCTTCTGGAAATACTTCTTGTGGAGTTTAGGCAGCATTAAGAAACGGTAGAAGTTCTTAATTTGCTGCTGCTGATTTCTGGATTGGCCTTTCCATTGGTTTTCAGAGGGAAGAGCTTGGAACGCTGAAAGCAAGAGGGTAAATATGTTCAGACCAGGCAAAGAGTGCTGTGTGTGATCAGGAGAGGACAATTTGAGTCTGTCTATGTGAAGTCATGAAAAACTGCCCTGGTAATCTGGGAGAGAAGATTTTGGCATATTTTTGATTGATGTGCAGAGGACCGAGAGATGCAGGCTTCGCAATGAAGGCTGCCTCACTGTCCTGCCTGGAGAAACCGCTCATTTCCCAAGGAGCAGACCTTGGCTATGTAGAAGATACAGTGGCTGCAGTTGGTGTTTCCTCCTGTGCAAGAAGAATGTGCTCTCCTTTCAGCCCTTCCCAAGTAATAAAACACGATGCCAAGTGCTGACAACAAATTAAGATCCATGATGAAAAGGAAACATCTCTTACTGAGCATTTTGAAGAGCCGCATGTTTTTATTTTGAAGCTAGTGTAACTAAAATAGATTTCATTGTCTGATTGTCCTCATTAAGTGACTGGGGTCATATTAAGATTTCACTGGAAATGTATTTGTATTGGATAAACTATTTTATCATAGTCAACGTTAATTGGTGTAAAGAAAAACAAGCTGACTTAATGAGCGTAGTATCATACACCGTAGTTTTGCTGAAGAGAGAGACCTCTTCAGTTTGCAGAGAGGCATACTGATAGCAACTGGCGTTGCTGCTACCATGTTGTACCCATTTTAAAGATAAATGTTAGGACTGGAGTTCTGGAGGATTCAGTCCAGAAACTGAATTCATTCTGAAAATGCTTTGCAAAGAAATATAATTCCTAGAGCTACCCACCTCCTGTGACTTGAATATGAAAAGCTTTACTTCAGAAAGAGAAGTGTTTTATATAATACATGCCTGAATGTAAATGACAGACATTTTATTAGGAAAGGAAAGGCTTTATTAAAATATAATGATCTACATTGTTTTTATGTAATCTAATGAATTACAGTAAAAGCCTGAGAAATGAGCTGGAAAAGGTAGAGTACTCTCCCATGAAAGCGAGCTATGATAACCTTTTTGTAATTCTTTAACATGTTGAAAGAGTATTTCTACACAGACTTATTAAATTAAGCAAGGTCACCTTTTCATTTTATGAACAGATTTAGTTTGCCAGATCATGGACTTTGATTCTGAAAAACGTGGATGAATCATGCAGTAACATATGTCAAGTAGAAAATTGGTTATAAAATGCTGAAATATTTTGATACACATTATATCTTCGTTTTTATCACTGCACAATTGTAAAAATTAAAATGCTTAATTACTGTTTTTCACATTTGCATATTGATTGAATGTGCTTTAATAATAATGATATTTTTAAATGGATTATATCTCTTGACTGGGGCAGTCTCGGTATAATATTTGCGTAAGGGGAAGACAGTATTCTTTTCAATAGTAATATAAAATTCTGTTCTTTTGACATGCAGTATACAATCATTACTTTGAAAGGTTAGCTATAAATAATAATCAGTGAAACTGGTCATATGCTTAAAGACAAGTACATATATTGCATTTATCAGTCTGACCCCAGCTAGTAAAGCAGGAATAAAATTGACATAGTCTCATGCAAGTTGTTCCTATACATTCCCAAATCTCTGCATGTATATTGTAGTCTTTTAATATACTATATATAGGGTGAGGAAAATTCTGTTTAACAGGTGTTACATAAATTTAATACAAAATCTTGCTGTAATAGTTTATAAAGAATTTCATAGTCATTTCTAATTTAGACAGAAAATATAATTTTTATTTCCAGCCTCTTGGAATTACGTTTTTTTCTGTAGTTGCTTCTGTCACCTCTTTTGTCTAAGTAATGCATAAGCTCATTGTTGATATTTGTAACAGAACTGAGAGAACATCCCATAAGTAGCCCCAAACTTCATGTAAATAAAGGAGTTAATGGCATAGATTAATTTCATATTGCATATATGGTTTCAAATATAGAGAGGTAGGTATATCTCAGTGTTGTTAACATCTCAGTAGTAGTTGCACACATATGCAGAAAACGCTGTTCTCACTGCTCACGGCACGCAGGCGGGGTGCAGCAGAGTGCAGTTGACTTGGCCCTGGCAATCGCTGAGCAGGTGACTTGATTACACTGAAATCAGGCAGAAAATGTCCTCTTCTGGCCACTCGAGTGAATCAGTCAAATTATCGAGTGGCAAAACTAATTCTATGCCTTGGGCCATCAGAGCTGCCACTTCCTATAAGTCAAGCCTTCACTTAGTGTGAAATTGTTTTTTATTTTATTCTCTTTCATTTATTATGCTTATTTCAGCTAATCCACTTAGTGAATGTGAATTACCCAGTATACTAAAGCTGTTTCAGATGTGCAGCCTTCTCATGCTTTACTGGTGAAATATGAGGACTGCTCCCTTTTCAAGGCACTCCCGACTCTGTTATGACCTATACAGTTAAAGTAATATTTAAATTTTTCAGATGAGAACTCGAATAAGGAGAAGAATTTGAATATGAATTAAAATGAACTAAAAGTGCATATGATTGAGCTTTCTTTTAAAAGCAGGTATAATTCAGATGGGTCACATTTTTAAGAACTAGAAACATATCTGCAATGAGTTGTAGGCCATTAAGGACCAGTTAGTTTGAAAGAGTTTGACGGAACAAATATTCCTTTGGAAAGTATTGAATATTGTTTTCAGCATTAAAATATTGCCTTAGATTCTGGCAGAAACAAAGCCAAGACCTGCTTAAAGCACTTGTACAGGTGATATACCCTAAGCAATACTTGGGTATATAATTCTGTCCAAATGGCAATTCCTCATTTGACTGTGCCCTCTGGTACACAGCATTAATGTTTTCCAATAACAGAAGAGCAAAACATATGGAGTCTTGTATTTCAAGCAAAGAAAAATCAAAAAGAATAATGAGAATAAAAAGTAAAATGCCTGTGGTGATGGGCAAGGGAAGTTACTGGGGAGTTGCTACAGCGAAGTGCATCAGAAGAGAAAAACAAAAGTAGCCAGAGGGCACCTCGCATAGGCATCTAGATACAGGTTTCCTGTATGTATAGGTACAATATTATGTAGATTGCGTATGTATCATATGCTAAAACAAAAAGTTGTGAACCAGGAGAAACCAGATATATTGTTCTAGCTCTTATTCACACAGTGCTTTGAGCTGACATACATCTTGGGCAGTGAGGGGACTTGAAGGGTAGAAGGAAGTAAGCAGAGCCTCAAAAAGAAAAGTTGAAAGGATCATACTGTGATTAAGATGGATGCATTGCTGACAGTGTCAGAGCAACAGCTGCTAAATCTAGGAGGCACTTGAAAGAGTCTCTCTGTTTTGTTATATATGAAGTCAATAGGTTATTTGGGCTAAGAACACCCTATTATTCAAATTCAGCTGACCCAGAAAGCCTTGCCATCTTTCAATGGCAATTCGGAGGGCTTTGCCATTTAGACAGTGGTTTTGGTATTTCCCAGTACAAAATTGTTCTGTGTAGTCTTGTATGACATATGGATGTATTGATCTCACTTTTTTTTTCCTGAAATGTATTAGATTAGTCTGTATAAGGCTTCAGAAGGCTATTTTGCGTTGCAGCAATCAGGTTAGATTGCTGAAAACTTGTGACCAGCATCTCTGTTTTCAAACCTATTAAGCGTCAAGGAAGTGTACCATAAATTGTTTTGGCCTTCCCGTTTTGAAACTGCTTCACTAAAATTTCTAATTACAGATACTGTTTCTTCACAGTAGCTTATGAGTCCTATATATTAGCTAGGCATGAGTCCTAATCCTTTTGAGAATTTGTGTTCATTGATGGAAAGTTTTCACTGTAGATTGTGCATAGGAAAATATTCTGAGAATAGTTTTTTTGCCCACTGATATGGATGTGTCCTTCCCTTTCTGATTTGTCTTTCTTGTTCTCCATTTTTCATTGCATCATATTACTCTGCCTTTCCTCTTTATTTTTTTGCCCTTGACTTTTTATGTCCACACTACAGTTTGTGTTGACCTTGAGGTTGCCCTCAATTAGCTGAGCCATTTCGGTATCATGGCCCCACACCAAAATCCTCCGCAACGTGCTTCTGATTTGAAAAGCAGAACCATCCTAGAAACTGGTGTGTGACCATTTTTCTTTTCCTTTCAAGTTAGTGTTTATTTCCAGGCAATAAAGGGAAGGAGTGATACAAAAGAGATAGAAATCGGAAGCAATAAATCATAGGATCGCTTCTGGTAGGTTTCTTGTGCTCGAGCCTGCAGTGTCTGTGCCACCTGCAAAAAGAGGAGGATTAGGAAAGACTTGGATGGGAGAGATAAATCTTATTCCTGAAAGTTCAACAAACCCCTCAGGATCCAGAAGGTGGCTGCCAGGGATCAAGATCAGGAATCTGATGAACAACGGCAGACAGCAGGTTAGGCAGGCCTTGTGTTTGACCTAAATAGGAGGAGGGTGTTGGTGGCTGGATTGCAGGACGGTCGGGGTTCTTTGCTCTGCCATTGATGACAGAAACCCCAAGACCCTGCTTGTACGCCTCCTCCTACGGCTGCGCTTGGTTGCATGCCCTGCCCTGTGTATGGAAAGCCAACGCTGGCCAGTCTTCTTTGGCTGTCCCCTTTCTGTGCTGGAATTTGCTCTCTGGACAAAGTTCGGTACTGACAGCAGCTGGCATCTTAACAGCTACATAGGGAGTGGGTTTGGCTTGTGAGAATACAGAGATGAGGATAGTTTGTATTGTTACCATAAAAGACATGGTGCAATCAAAGGATGGCCTTTCATCTCCTCAGGTACTTTCTGTTCTTTTTTACCATTGATCAGGGATTTTTCTGTTTTTCAGACTCGGAACTATGAAGCTGCAGTGCTCCAAATCTGTATTCATGTAACATATCTCTAGAACTTCTGTGCTGATACAGTAAAAATAACAATGAGGTTGAAATATTTACTAGGTAGTAAAATACTGGTTAGTTTTAGAATTTACTACCTGCGTATCTTGAAGGCTAAGGTGATTAGCCACTGTGTTAATTGAGGAACTAGTTGGTCTTGGCAGTAAGCTAATTTTTTCCATTTTGATGTTTTCCAGCTCAAGTTCATCATATTGATCTTTCAAAGAATGGGTGAACCGTGACATCTAATGTTATCTCTCACATGTCACTGGTGTATTTTTGCTAGATGACAGCCAGTAATATAACTCCAATACTTGTATCTTCTGCATCATCAAACCCTGTTTTTATACATCTGCTGTGAAGTAACAAACGGAAATTTTGTAATGGATTTTGTGGGATGGCATTCAATTGCAATTGGAAGGACTGTTAAATACTGTGGCGAAATGATTTTTTCAGAAATACCAGACAAAGGACTATAAGAATCTTTTTTAAAATGTGCTCAAGAAATAGAAAATTGCTTCAGCCATATCTTCGATTTTTTAGGGATTTTTTCAACTTTATGTAGGTTTTATATTTTATTTTATAAAATAAGTTGCTTTTGTGTGTCTAAGATCACACAAGTTATCAAGATTGGAGTAATTCAAATGTGTTAGGTTTTGGCCTGTGCTTTTGTAGCAAGATTCCTTCAACAAGAAGTTGAAGTAAAATTGAAACAGCTTCCTATTAATTTTTATGTTAAATCCCAGATTAAAAATTAAACTTCTTCTGAAGTGAAAGATGTATGCAGTGTTGGTTATTCTTGGTTTAACTGTGACTCTGAAGATTCATGGGTTAAATTGATAGAGTAGGTTGGTATTGATACTGATACTGTCATTCCAGACTTCTAACCACGTATGTATTTTTACTGTTGACAAAGTAGTCTGTGTTTGCCTGTGTCTACACACAGAAACGGCATGAAATCTGTGATAGTTCTAGATCACTTTTTCTCCAGCACTTAGATCATATTCCCCTGCGTGAATTTGTTCAGATCTTAGTAAAACTGGATTTCTAGTGTAAATGCTTGTGATTACACTTTTACTTACCTTGCTTGGAAAGATTGCAAACTCTGGGTTACCGTTGCAGTTAAATGGACTCGCTGAGAACAAAGACATAACGTTTTGCAGCATTATTCATATTAAGGGGAATTCAGGGACTCGTGGCAACACAACTTCAGATGACGGTAGTAGTTACTAGGGATAGGTCAGAGCTGGTCACATCTTGGTTTTAGAAGGCTTTCAGTAAAAGCTGTCCATCCTGAAATGCGGGTTGGTATTTTGCTGGTGGTTGTACATGGACAGAGCTTGGAGACGGACTGTGATGGATGGAGCAGGGACTCGATGCAAGGTCTGGTTCGTTAGTCCACAGTGTCTCCTCTTTTACATGACATCGTGTGACAAGGGGATGACTTGGCTGTAGTAACAGTTTTAATCTAGGTCTTTCATAGCTGCTGCTGATTATGAGGAGGAGGGTTTTGCTGGCATAACTTTCTGGCGGAGGGTGTGGAAATGACTGCGTACCTGTGAAAACAAGAACTTGTGGCATGGCTAAATGTTCCCAGGTGTGGCTCTTACATTCATTTGAAAGTACACCGGAGCGTATTATTTTCTGTATTTCTTTTTTGTTCTTTGCTGATAATTTTATTGAAGAGAATTAGCTGTGTGAACAGTATCTATAAGGAAAAGGGAATTGAAATGTCTTCCTCAGGTTAGTTTTAATTTTGCATAATGGATGAAGGAAGATGAAAGGCCACCTCTTCCCTAGGGTTATTTAATATTAGAACTTGAACCTAATTAAGGTTCAAGGGGTTTGAAATCTTGATTTTGGTATAAACTTTTTTAAAAACTGAGAAATGTTTAAGGCACTTCCTAGTGGGGGGTGCATGGCTCTGGGCAGGAGAGTGGTCTGGGGACTCTCTCTGGATCTTCTGGCATCCAGTACCCATTGTGCCATTTTGTGGTATATTTGGGTTCTGTATAGCAGATACCTGTCTTCTTGCTTCCCGTCCTCTAAAATGATGCCAGCAGTTGGATTACACTATGTGGGGAGTGAGAAAGTTGATTAGTCAATAGATATTAAATATTTAGTTGGTGGAAAATGTGTATAGTACATGAAGCCATGGTTATTAGTCATGTCTTTAATAAATCTTGCACTCAATTTCAGGGCATTCTGCCTGCATACAAATAGTGAGAGCAGACTTTTACGGTGAAATTGTGGAGAGCTGTCGTAGATTAATTAGAGTTACAGTCTCTCAACATTTGTATTCTATTTGGGATGTCACTTCCAGTAAGCTTTTTAAAAATGTAGTGGTGCAAATGGAAAAGTTTCAGCAAATATTAGATGTAACAATGAAGACTTTTGTTCCTCATGAAACTATTTCTTGATGTTTCCCGATAGATTTTCATTTAAACACTTGCTAATCCCAGAGCTCTGACAGGCAAGGCCTGCTGAATTAGGCCAACCACTGCTACAAATAGCTACTGCACATGAAACAGTAATCATTGCTTTCCAGTCTATTATTAGATTAACTTCATAGGGATTGCTTTTTTCTCCTGTGAGTTGATGCATAAATGACATGCTTTACCCTCCAATAAATCTAACAGCAGAGTGGCTATGACATGATGTTCATACTCCTTAGTCCCATGACAGATTATTTTTGATGGCTGCAGAAGTTTACAGCAGCTTGAAACCATTAGAATTTAAAGGCATCATTGAAATTTTACAGCATACCTGACTCAGACACAACAGGGCTAGTACTGAGCGAAGTTTGTGACGTATTGGCTCCACATTGTGATTACTTGTCACAGGGAGTCTTACTTAGTTATACTGATCCCCAGCTGTCGTTCAGAGGAGGTAAACAGTCTTATGGCACTGCACCTTTGCAGTCTCTCCCTGGAGAGCGTACACTTCTGTGCATAATGTTCCTGTGCTTAAAACTTTCACCTGGAGACAGTCGTAACAGTTGAACACATGTGGAGACTGTGTTATGCACACACAGTAATACTTCATATACTTGCATGGATGAACAGTGCAAAACAGTTGAACCTTTGTTGCTTGTTAACCTTTTTAAAAAATTTTATATTGCTGATGGTCAATCCATCCAATTTTCCCCCACTTAGCAATAAATAGAGGTTTGCATTGGTAAATGATCAAATTCAGTTTTAGGAGCACATATGTGCTTTTCATAGCATTCTTTTTTTTTCCAAATTTAAGAACATTTTTGCCTGATGAAACCTAGATAAAGTTTGCAAAGCTCAAGACTCTTCAAATCCAAGGTGTTTACTACTATTTATATCTCATGCAAATGACTCATGTATTTGGCTCTGGTTCTAAACTGTGTTTATCTGTTGTTTCATACAGCTGTCTAAAATCAGCAGCTTTTGGATGTAAGAATCACAACTATAAAATTGCTATCTAACTTAACAGGAAGATATACATTGATTTCCAGTGATTTGTATGTGTATTTGCACATACCTAAATAGCATCATATCAAAATGAGCTCTGTAGATATCCATAAATCTCTCAATAGATTTCTATCCATGCAGTCCCTTAAAAAAAAAAAAAAAAAAAAAGAAGTCTTTTTCATCTAATAGTTTTGGTTTTCTGTTCTGGACAATGGGAGTGAACCTGCTTGTGTTCTTAACTTCTGTCCCATAATAGGAATGTGAAGCAGATTCAGGTTGATGAATCTGGTATCAAGTAGAGAGCTAGTCTTAACACAGATCTACTGTAGCCTGACAGTTTTATATTTGACAAATATCCTGTTTAAGGAATGACATCATGGAGAATAAGATAGGAAGATAGTATAAATGACACATATTGTTGATAGATAGATAGGAAATTCTCCAAATAAGGCGTGATGGTATTTTCTGTAATTGGGCTGCCCTATTTTCTTTAAAAACAGAACAAGCCAAATGTTTAATAGTTTCATGGATTGAATCTCTTAGGGAGTTGGTTTTGGAAATGGGTTCCCAGTTCTGCATATATTGTGGTCACAGGCTAGCTTCTTCTGCCTACTGTTTAGTATAACTGTCCTTTTCTGTTTGAGAGAGAAAATAGAACATGAAGTGACAGTATTGTCTGTGGAATTCTTAAGCTCTGTAGTTTTATATATCAGTGTGCTTGTAATACGATCTCATTAGAAATAGGACAGATATTATTAGGGTAAAATATTTATGCCTTAAGAGGAGAATACTTTAAAAAGATATTGAGAAGGCATTTGGAGTTTCCAAATGTGATCTTTCACTACAGAACCTTGAGCATTACAAGCTATGCTTATTAAATCAGAGAAGAGAATGAATGCTTTCTGTGCCCAAGCATGTATTAAATTTGGTCTTCCTAGAGCATCTGGCAATTTGATTTCAGGTGTTTACAGCATTCTTGAACAGTCTCGTCTCTGTGCTACTGTTTACTTGTGTATTTGAATACCTGAGCTGCCTTAAACTTAAGTCTGGTTGCGGTTGGTCTGCACACTGTTATTACAGCAGTATAGACAAGGCTGAGTGGTTTTTATGGGACTGTGCTCGGCTACGATGTCTGCAGGAGTGACCTCCTTTCTTTCTCTCAGTGAGGGTATTTCTACCTTTTTTGTGATCTTAAGTTATATAAATGATGATGAAATTATAATCATTTAGGCTCTGTCTCACAAAACCTGCAGATGAAATAAAAGGTGCTGACTATACAGGGAACCATACAATTTCAGAATTAGGCCATTTTTCTTCTGACTTGTGAGAATCAAAACTGAGGGGAACTGAGGATTAATCCATTGTTGATAGCCATATGTGTGTAACCTTGCAGCATGTGGTTTGAATCTTCTCTGCACCTGTAGTATAACATCTTCCTCATGCTACAGAATAATACCTTAACTAAAACCACAGCAGCTTTCTAGTGACTTCAAAGAAATGAAAAAACACATTCAGGTTGAAAGCATTTTATTGTTTGTAATTTTTAGCATAGTGCATATTGAATGTAATAACTGATGAGTTTAGTAGAATAACCTCTATTACCATATGCAAGAAACATGCTTCATAAGTTATACACATCTTTAAGAACTGTTAACTTTTATAGAATTTGCTGCAACAAATCATTCTGGGAATGCTGTATACTTGTGTTTTCAATTGAGGTTCCAACATTTGGTTGAAGTATCTTCTGTGCTTCTATCATCTCATAATTCCCTTCAGAGAAAAGAGAGAACAATCTGCATGTTGGGTGGGAGAGAATGCTAATTGAAACCATGTAATAAAAAGGTAATTTAGCAAAACTATTAGTTTTTGGTTTTTTACTATTTTAAGCCTATTATTTTTAAAATTACTTCTGTATTAAAAAGGCTGTAAAACTACACTGAATGTCAGCACATTGCATCTTAATTCTCATTTTCCTTTGCATGAATAGTAAAATCTTTATAAATTGAGAACTAAAATTAATTGAATAAACTTCAGTTGAACATTTTTATGCTTCTGTTTGAATTAAAAAAAGCATATTGTAGACTTTTCCAACAACATTTAATGGTTTCTAACATTGACCGCACCTCGAACACAGTACAGGAAAAAAGTGCTGATGGAGAGAAACAAAAACCAAGAACAAATGTTAATTAGCGTTATATGATTTACAGCTGTGTTTACTGCCGTAATGTAGTTGCTAACACCCGTATCTATTGCTAGATGATAGTTCTCCATCCAGTAAAGAACCGTTATCAGCAACTGTTTTTTTCAGCCTTACAGCCAGTGAGTTGTACCAGTTCAGCATAAGCCTACCTGGAGAAATGGACTACAGGCTTGACCCAGATAACTTTTTCCCCACCCCAGGTCACTTTTAAGCAATTGCTCTCTCTGTCTGGTTCCTACAAACTCCTCACAAGGAGAGACTTCATAGTACATTGATGCTACAGTGAACTTGGCAACCAGGGAGAGTAGTGGCAAGACTGGCGCAGGAGAGCGGAGGGCTGCTGCTGTACACGTAGCAGCTACTGGCTGTGGCTGTCCTAGCTTAACACAAATAACGATGGGGTGTGATCGGTCTGGCTGAGACACTGAACGAGAAAAAAGAATCTGTAGGTTAAAGTGGATCCCAGATGGAATTGGTTGCTCGTGGTTTGGTAGCTTGGTTTTGGGTTTGGGTTTTTTGGAGGGTTGTTGTTGTAGAAAGCCAGTTGTTGCTTTGGGGTGTATCAGTAATGTGCAGCTGTGCTGGTGGGTGCATTGCAGGGGAGGCCTGTGCTGCAATACTGGGTGTAGAGAGAGGGGAACATCCCACGTGCAGAAAGAGGTAGTTTCTCAAGTCGTTAAGGTTTTGCAGTATCTCTTATATTGCAGTAATGAATTCTTTTTGTTGTACACCTGGGCTATACAGCACGAGATGAGGTGGAACTGGGCTGTGACAAATAGTCACTGGAAACCACAGAGGAAGGCAGAATGCAGAATATGAGCAGCTTTTCTCTCTGGAAGGTACCAAATGCTTCTTGAAACAGCAAGGGTGCTGTTTGTTGGTTCTTTTTCTAGTCCCTGAGCTGGAAGCAATGTTACCTGCAATTTCTGAGCCAATACAGTGACTTAAATATTATTTTATTATATTCCCCTGCTATCTCTTGATTGTTATTGGATGGCAAGCTCTACAAGTGGCTCCTTTTTTTCTGAAGTTCAAAACAGCTACAATCCATTTAGTGTAACAGAAATCACAAAACAACCCAAATATATTAATTAGAGGACAAACAAATCAAAGATGTTACTTTCAGTCACTGTTTCTTACAGATGAAAAATGTTGTGATAAAGTGTTAATCATGTTCTGTAACCCTGTAACTTCCAACAAGTTTTATGATTCTCAGGAAATCCAACATCAATTTAAAAGTATCAAGTGACTGTAGCAATAAATTCAGAAAATAGCAATTTGCAAATCCAGGATGCTCGTATATAAACAAAGTATTTTCATATGAGTATATTAATATAAATAGAACAACTGTTTAGCAAAACCCTGTTATTACTAATGACAGTGGATTAAAAGATACAAGAATTCATTAAAACTGATTCCTGCCATTCCTGATCTGAAGACTTGGGCTCAGCAAGACATAGAGTGGATGAGTGCCGATTTCTCAAAGCATTAAAAAGATTTCTGAATCCATAGGTAAAAGGTATCCATTAGCAAACCTGATATTAAACTAAATTACAAGATACTAATTGGGAAATTCATATGGCAATTAGAATGATCTAAACCTTTCATTTCTTGTTGATCATTATTGTATTCTGTAAATCAATACACATATATGTTTAAAGCTGCCAACTCATTGATGCTTGTGAACTCCTTTTGCATCACGGTGTGGTGCTTTAAACAACATTTGCACTTACTTTTTGAAATGACACTGGGTCCTTTGAAAACAGTGTAAGTAGTTTACTGCATGTTTCCATCTATGAATGCTGTCCATAGCTGATGCCAAGGTAAGAAGATACAAACCCCATAACATGTAGTTTACTGTCCTTTCAATGGCAAGGGACTTTTTTTGCAGTTGTCGTCTTGGCATTTCAATTCACCTCCATTAGGCTCCTGAAAATCGGCAGTAACTGAGGTCATGGCACAGAGGAAAGTAATTTTTGCCACGCTGGCCTGTGCTTGCAGGAAATGATGAAACATGATGTAAATTCCTAATAGTTACTATCACATTTCCACCCCATTTGACTTCGGGCCACTTTGAGGGGCCTGCAAGAACCTCATGGGCTCATCATATCTTGATAACCCAGTTGTAAGGCTAAGCTGAAGAATGTCCTTATGAATTTAAGTATCTCAATCTATATTGCCCAAACTTGGAGGTTCTGGTATTGTTTTTACATATTTTTTAAGTTTTATAAGAAAATACAAACCTTTGTAAGGGTTTAAAAAAGAAATTGAGCACCTAAGTCAACTGCAGAACATTTGCTGGAAGTGTGACTGCATTTTGCTGCCTACACACTGCTCCTGCAGCAGCTGCCAGTACGTGCTAGTAAGACCTGTGAGACGTTCACCGACTCTGAGACTATGGGCTTGGGTTCAGCCTGTCTTCTAGGTGTGGTCATTAGAGGTTAACGGCTGAATCTTCATGCAGCCCTCATTATTTCATCCCTGCAGAGAGCAGTTGTCCCCTCATATCTCAAGCTGAGATGTTTGGGACACCCTTTCTTAACCCTTTTCAGTCAGGTTAATTTAACAATTTAACATATTTTTTGAAACAAGTTGCAGAGCTACTGCAGGAGTAGCACAGCTGGCACATCTGACAGCAGTGTCATACAGATGTTGATGATGTGTGTTTCATGGGCATCTAGGTGGTAACCTCCATGGTCAGTAACACTGCAGCTGAAAATAATAAAGTTCCTTTAACATCAGTCTCTGCTCGCCAGTTTGGGTGGAAGAATGCAGTCCTGTTGCTCTTGTTCCATTTGTGGGGGTTTGTCAGGTACCGAAGTACCATCACAATCCTGCTTGTTTATGCCCTTTGCTATCTGGGATGTTACAAGTAGATACAGCACAAGACCGTGTCTTCTGGAGTAGCAGCTGTTGCAGAGTAGGATGTATTAGGACATACCAAGCTGCTGGAATTTTCTTTGTCTTAGTCAGTAAAAAGACTATAGAATGAAAATAGTTTGTATATATTGCTACCCCAAAATATATTACAGTTATCTCTAAAGAAGCTCATTCAGGATTTTTACAAACATCGGAAAACAGCAAACTACAGTAAATGAAATGCTATATATTCAACCAGTAAGTAACAGAAGTAAATGATCTATAGAAATATATAATTGTGGATTAATTGTTTTGCCTTCTTGTTACCTTTTAAAAAATCTTCTTCTAATGACTCTGTGCCATCTCTTAGGATTCCCATTGACACAGCAGTAGCAGGGCTAGAAAATAGTGTATGTAAAGCAAGTTTTGCCCTGTTAAAAGATCTGAACATTTCACATTTTAAATATGAAAAGTTAGACATGTGCAGAAAATTCTGCCATTTCACTGACATCTTTCTCTCCAGTGTTCATACACACATGCCGGCGCACACAGGGTGCAGTGCTTCATATACCTTCGCCTGACTGCAAAGGGAAGTGACATGTGTGCTTCCCTAAGCATACTACCCTCGTACTCTTCTAAACATGTTTGTGCTTGTGTGTGTAGGCATACAAGCGTGCACGTGTATCCACACACATGTCGGAGCGGTGTTGACACGGCTTTTCTATTTGCTATCAGTTATAAATGCTGGGATTACCTGGGTGATTGTTTTCGCAGAATGCCATAATGTAATCTCAAACCTAATACTCCAACAACCATGCACTAATTAAAACTGCAATTATATTTTTGCTCAAACAAAACGACTTAATAAACATTATCACAAACTGTTTACCCTTCCCAAAAACAATTTATGCTCACTAATACAATTTCCCATTAAAACTGCTGCCAGGTAAATTAAAAACTCTTGAAATAGTAAGTAAGTGGGAAATTAATTCAACAGTTTAATCTAGAGCTAATAACAGTTGCAAGCTCAGAAAAAGATTGCTACAGCGGGGAGTTAATTAACAGCTTATTCCCCATTTGATAAAAGTAATCCACTCTAATTCCAGTGTAATTTACCTCAATGTAATATAAAACCACAAGCTGCTTCTGGTGCTAGTAATTATTAGCCTTGTCCTGTGGCCACATTGACAATAAAAGTCAGCAGTATCTTAATAATACGAGGCAGTCTGCTAAATGCCCGCAATTAAAGATGTAACATGAAATCTTCAAACTGCAACAATCATGTATATTGCTAAACAGACTGGAGGTACAATTTCAACACAAAGCAGCACATCTAATTGCTACCCCTAGTTCTAATAAGCAGGTGTGCCTTTCAGAATCCTAGGTTGTTCTGCTGCAGGCAGTTCTGTCCAGTCAATGCACCAAAGAGACCATAGGGTACAGGTTGCAGACAGGTCTGGTTGTTGTTTCAACTTCTGAGTCAGCCAGTGTGGATGCATTTTTATTATTTTCTCTGTCACAAAAATTATATACAAAGTTTGGAGCTCTTGACCTGAAATACCATACTGGGATCATAAATTCAGTGTGGTTCTCTTGACCTTGGCTATATTGGAGTCTGTTTTCCTTCCTTTTCTCTTTTCATAAGGTTAAAACCAAGGGTGAGATTTTATACATTTTTCATATATATGGGCATACACACATACACAAACATGTATGCAAATATACAGGAAATATGTTTTGTTATAAGTTTTCTTGTTTGATTCCAGCATGATATTTTCTGATAATTGTTTTGGTTTGCTCTTGAGTAATCATGACAGTCTATCACTAGGGAACTCTTAACTTAGAAGCATTGCCAGATTTTTTAGTTTGTTTTCTGAGTATCAGGTAGATTCCTTGGTTGGCTTGCATGATGTTTTCTTAGCACTTTTCCATTGTCACTGATTTAGGGATGTCATGATAAGGATAAGTTAGTACACTATAATCACTATTTAACTTAAGTGCATGAAATTAATGACCTATTTTATCATATAAATGCTGATACTTGAAATAAAAAATGTATGGCCTTATTTTAACCCATTGGTTATTAACAAGGGGTGAGTGGTTTTGATTTTCTGCTGTCATCTAAAGCATTGGTTTACAATATCGATGTACTTGAGTAACTTCCTTCTGGGGCTGTGATGGATTTCTCAGAAAAAAATGCTTGCTGGGACATGCTCCATTGGATAGCAATTGCTAAAAATACATCTCATGTTATAATTGTGGGGGTTTTTTAATTATTCTAAGCAGAGAAAGAATTAACTTCAAAGGCTAACTTTGAAAATATGAAGCACAGGTTCTAGGATTGTGTGCTTGTGTTATAAAGGTGTCAGAGCTGGTGACAAAGATGCAAATGGTGACTATGGTGATAGTTCAGTTACGGATTTGGTGTTCTTTCCCACATGTTCTTCAAGAATTTTGAATTTTCTTGCATTACTGCAGAGACAGACATATTTAGGACCAAATTAATGCTTTTAGTGTGTCTGGAGATCTGGTAGGATAGTCTGCATAATGTTACTTTTCTGCTAGTGCTGGTTAGCTAAGGCAATAACACTTTTTGTCTACATAAATGTGGTTCTTTCTTATTTAAAATACTGAGGTTATTTTCAGGTGGAAGTTTTGCCTACTTTCAATACTGATTTTTAGTTTGACTGAGTAATCAGCTTTTGGGAAGAAATATTTTCCCAAGGGGAGCTGGGAAGTACCACTGTGCTGTACGCACTTTATTGGCAAGTAGCTTGCTCTCCTTCGTTGAGGCTTTTTTTTAAATTATTATTATTTTTTTAAATCTGTGAGGATGGGTGAACACAAACACCCAGTGGAGTGAAGTTGCCATCCTTGCAGATACTCAAAATCTGTCTGGATGCTGTCCTGGGCAATCTGCTCCAGGTGACCCTTTTTCAGATTGGAGGGGGGCATGTAGGACTTACATGATCTTCAGAGATCCTTTCCAACTTCAGCCGTTCTGTGGTGTTTCTTAATGCGCTAGTGTTTCTCCTTAGTCTAAAAGCAATTTATTGTTTTAAGGTTTCTCTTTCAGGTTTTTTCCATCAAATAATACAAGGTAAGAGCTACTAACTGAAAGAAACACAGGAGAGTGGACTTGGACACATGAAATGATGGGGTTTTATTTCTGATAGCAATGATAAGAACTCTTAGGAGGTACTGTTACTGTCTGACTGTTGCTACACTTAAACTATGCTACCCACTCCCACTTCATTTATTTATGTACTTTGCAACAATCAAGTCTATCAAGTTTAAACTTAATTTTACAGTTCTGAGTTTGGAAGGGTTTTTATATTTTTCTTGTTATCTTCAGCAAAATAAATAATCCTGCCTGTAAAGGAACTTCTTCCCTGCTGGCACAGAAGTCATCCATAATCTGTGTTTTGCCTATGTACAAAATCTCCAGTATGAGTGAAGTGATGCTTAAAATTCTGTAGGTCAGAGATTGAAGCCCAATCATTTTGGATGCTCAAACTAGATAGACCTAGAAATGAATTAGCACACCTCATCAGCTGCTCATCCTTGCTAATGCAGTCTTCTGTGCTTCCATCACAGTCATTGCGTCCATGCTATCAGTGCTGTAGCAGAGCCGGGGCAGACTTCGAGCAGGTCTAGGACAGCAGCTTGAGCTGAGTTAAGATCAGCCCTAAATTATGCAGGTTGGGGAACTGCTTTGCAAGGCAGCTTGGGCTGAGATTTTGTAATAGCTAGGTAAAGTCTTAGATTTAAATATGATTTCACAATTGAGTAATTTGTATTTTTTGTGTAATTACATTTGACAATTCAGGAGAAAAACATGCAAGAAACATCTGAAAAAAGGACAGTTTGGTATTCTCATTGCCTATTCTTCAAACATACCTGCAAGGTTATAGTTATGAAAGTTTATATATAAATTAGTAGAACATTCTGCAAGAGTATGGTGCTCTGATAGACGTAATACTTCGTATTAAAATTTGAACTAGGTGGTGTAGGGTATGATTGTGAAGGGCTGGGACTTGGAGGAGAGACTCAGGGTATTGCCTTATGGTTGGAGAGTCGACTGCAGAGACTCCTCCCAAGCTGTGGTTCACCTGTTGTGTGGAAATGGCCAAAAGAGCTGCATGTCCACCTCAGAAATGCTGTAATTTATAGATTAAAATAAACTGACACCAAAACAACCTGTGGTGCTTCATAATCCTCTGGTAACGGGAACTATTACATTGACTGCTGAGTCAGGCAAGTCAGTGCAGGCAGGGGGAGTCCCCCCTGCCACCTGTGAGGTGACAGTCTTAGTAAAATTATGCTGTGTTTGAAGAACAGAAATCCTGTTCTGCATCATCCTAACATGCTTTGGCAGGACACCAAGAGGCAGCAACTGCTGAGTCAGAGGGACCTGTCGCTTGTGCAGTCTGTGGGGCATGGGGGACGCTCACGGGCACATCCCCAGGGGCAGGCAGGGCAGGAGCAGGTTGTGTGCTGGGCAGGGGGGCAGGGGCCCTGAGCTCTCCCAGAACCACCTTCTGGCTGTGCAGGCGGGTGCCTGCAGTGCTGGCCCCCGTCACTGCGCTGCAGACCTCAGCTCAGCGCCCCGTGAGTGTGCGTCCCATCCTCTGCACAGACACCTAGCGCGTGGAGCAGAGACAAAGAACATGCCTGCCTACAGGGTACAGACATCAACTGGCTTCGCTTGCTGATGCACCAGCAGTATCGTAGTCAGTCTTAAGGTGTATTAAAATAACCAAAAGGACATAACTAGATTGCTACCTGAGGCATGGTTTAACTTGTTAATTGTCATGGATAAATGTGGAAAGAGCCCAGCCATCAGGGACGCAGGTTTTAACCAACACCTCTTGCCTGTTATAAATGTACATTTCTGAAGAACAGATACATTTGGAGAGGGCATGTTCAACTAAACCCAGTAGACCATTAGAAAGATTTGTCCTTAAAATATTTAAATTCCACGACAATATTTAAAATTTGAAATAACTGTGTACATAATTCTTGAGTGCAAATGATCTGTTTACACCCACGGTACACAAAAATAAAGCTGTGCCATATTCCCGAGAGTTCACAGTTTGCAATGATTCTGACTCTTCTACAAGAAATTTTACACTCAGTAGTGTAAATTTGCAGGGCAAGTGCCAGCCTGTGGACCTGGATTGCTCTTGGATTGCATGCATGAGTAAACAGAGATGTGTTAGAGGACTGTACTGCCGATCTGTGTAGGCCTCTTGTGTAATCTGGGCTATGAAATTTCACCAAATACTCCTGTGTTAAGCCTGCGCTTCTAACGAAACACGATCAGTATTTGAGCGGCACATCCAGTCCCAGCTCAGAGACTGAAGATACGGAGAATTCATCCCATGCCCTGGTACATTGTCCCAGTGTTTATATATTTGTGCTGTTAAAAATTGAGCTTTTTTTTCCAGTTTGTGTTAAACTTTCTGCCTATTGCAGCAAATTCACTGAGCTTGATCTCCATGGTCAAGTGCCTGCCGTTTTTCTTTCATCTGTTGCCTTTTTCCCTCACTCAACCCTGAATTCAGCGAGTCGGTAGCAGATGTACCTAGTGACCGGGAAGGTGTTGGGCCGTGATACAGGAAGAGAAATCCTGTTAGTGATGTCGGTAACGAAAGTGGCTGTGGGGTACGGCGACAGGCAGTGGGGGCAGGGACTGGCTGTGGGAAGGAAGATTTCAAAGCTGTATTTCCAGGAGAGAGCTAGGTAATGCAACTCGTGATTTATACACTATTTAAACTCATGTTTGCAGTCATATAACTTGTTAGCACATTTTTAGCAAGTAATTTATTTTCTTCTACCCAGTTTGTCTGGCCTTTCAGACCACTTCCATTATGCTAATGTAATTAATATACATTCTAAAAAGCAGGATTACGGCAGTTTATTTCAGGAGTGTCTACTTTGCTTTTTTAGTTCTCTTTCCCATGCTGTCACTCAACATTTCACAACTAATGCTAAAAGAACCTGCTTTTCTGCAATTCTTTCTGGCACGGAAGGGCTTTCCTGTATTTCTCTGCCTCATTGACTCTCCATCTCATTTAAAAATCTTTGCTGAAAATACATCTTTTTCCCCTTGCATGACCCTCATAATTTTTATCTCTCTCTGCTGTTATTTTAGTACGTAATTTTACTTTTAAACTAGCTGATGGCCCTTCATTTGAGAAAGGGCAATCAATAAATTATGTGCTGATTGTGGCTATTCTTCATCATATTTTTGTATTTCATTGTCCAGACTGTAACAGCTGATATATATTTTTGTTGTACTTTTTCACCTTCTTTAGGGTATCATTATTCTTGGCTTTTAATAATTGAAAGAAAATTCAATCTTTTTCCATCGTGAAAGAGGGAGAGTGAAGGAATGAATCTCTACCTGCTAAATATCATTTATATCAGTTAATGGCCTTGCTGAGGAAACACAAGCTTGAGCAAACTCAGCATGGGTTGAGCAAAGAAATTTAATGGTTTTAATGAATAATTTTTAGTTCACGTCACTAGATCATCAACTAGCAGCATCTAGAGGTAGTAAATGTCTATGAAAAACTGACCAAGAATTTATGAAATTCTTTTTTTGTGAGAACAGAAACTATTTTTGGGGGAACTTCTGTGATGGCTTTAACAAGAAGTGTTTTTAAGACCCACCTTGATCCTTTTTCCCAAGATGTGAAGGGGAGCTCTGCATCTTTCAGGGTAACTAACATTTGAGTGTGCAGACCAGCGTTTGGAAGGTTTGGCTTCTTGGCTGTCCTTTTGCTTTGGGACAGGTTTGCGTGAAGAGGAGGATACATCCATGGGATGTCAGTCTCTCCTGACCCAGAGGGTATTTCATTCATTACTCCAAGGACAGCTCCAACAGGAGAGGGGTGGGAGATGATGGTGTAGCCCAGTGTTGCGCTGCTGTCTAGATCTTCAGCTCCTCTGTGTACGTGCAGAGGCAGCCATCACAGGAACACACTCACTGTGTCTTGGCCAGCCTTGCTTGTTACCCAGGGTTTTTTGCCTCTGACAAAAATATGTTTTTCAGTTGCAAAAACTTCTTTATCCACAGGTTTTTAAACAGGTTTTGCTCAAATTTTGTATGGCTTCATGGTTGGTTTTTTTTTTTTTTTCAATGTAGAGAGTGTACAAGTGACTATAACTACAATTTATAATTAATAGTAAGTTTGCAGGAGTGAAATTTAGAGAGAAAAGATCCCACCTACAGTAAATACGCTCAGTTCTGATAACACAGAGGTGTGGGTATGTGTGCAGGTAATTAAGTGTAAATAATACTGGCCTTTACTCTCAAATGTTTACAGATATTTCTTGTAGGTTAGTTCTCTGGTCCCATTACATGCTAATTAAGGGGGAAAAATAGAACTCAATAACTTTGGCCAATTTAGATAGTTTTTCTGCCCATGAAACTCCATTTTTAGCATTTTTGTCAGCAGTTGTGATTCTTCAAAAAGGCAATCGGAACGTGTATGATGAGAAAAGTTTTTCTTACTGCCATTTTATCTATTTTTTTATTAATTTAAGATCAAATATCTTCTTTAAGTAGCACCACCCATGTATGAGTTATTTTCCCAGCTTTCAGGAATGGTTGGTGCTGGTTCGTCTTCATGCTGTCATTTGATAACTAAATTGTAATATGTAAAAAAACAGGAACATATTCTTAGGTCATCTCAATGCATGAATCCAATCTTGTAAAGATTTTCATTATGGTTTGAGGGATGAGATGTGCATCTTACTTATTTGCTCATACAGATTGTAGCTGCTGACCCATTCATCAAATGCACAAGTCCAGGCCAACAGGAATGATGTCTCCAAGAAAGATAAAGAGCAGAAATTTCAAATGAAAGACATTGTTCCTTGTACCAGCTCACCTCATCTGCCATCACTTGTAATTGATATTATCTAGCTTGTCATCTGCCACTGTGTCTAAGAACTGCATACTGTGAGAGCAGCTGGGGAAAAAAGGGGTAAATAGGAGCCATAGAGTTTAGAAAATACAATTAGGGGTATTCCATTTCCCAGGTGTTTCATGTGCTGCTAAGGGAGTGGTGGAATATTATTTAGAAACCTTTCAATTGTTTCAATCTAGCAATTTCTGGAAAAAAAACCAAAAGAGCAAGCAGTAACACGTTATCGGCGAGGGAATGTCAACAGTCAGCCAAAAACAAGTACAAAGAGAGACTACCTTGCAATCTGAAAATGCTGATTGCACTTTCTGTGAAGCCAACAGCAAAAATATGCTTATTTTCTTTCCTGCTTTTGGTAAACAGCTTAATTAATATCTCATTGGCTAGTGCTATGCCTGCAGAACTGCAAATGAATGTGTTCATGTTTGACTGTTAGAACTCCCAAATTTTTGGAGCTGACACTGAATTTTGGAAATGTAAACTAGCAAGAACTTAGTATGATACATTTTCAAACTCCTTAGCAAATTAAAAGGGCAGCTCTTACAGCCATAAACATTATTTACTAACTTTTAAATATACTCACCAATAAATTGCATCATGAAACATGTCAGTGTATCCAGAGTACCCCTAATTGTGCCAGATGATTTGGTAATAAATAATCAGTGCCAGACTTTTAGCCAGCAATCTTGCAATACGAAAGATTCCTGCTTTTCGAAGATTACTTTCCAAGTTAAGTTACCATATTACAGTTTGCTGAATTGCAGGAAAAGGTCTCTCTTATTGTTGGTCCCTCCCATAGGATGCCAGTAAAAATTTGGTATGGAGTATCTCAGGAGCGAGCAATGTACTGGCTGTGCTGTAGCCAGCATCTGCAGGAGATGTGCAGAATTTCTGAGCTCTCTTTCATGTTGATTATTTACTTAGATACTGATTTCAAGATACGTGACAACTTCTCTTGCGTGTTTCTTTCTTTTTTCAGAGTATTAACATGAGAAATCCTGATAAAATAGCTTTCATTTCTCTGTAGGAGAGTTTGGGTTAGCAAGGAAAAGGAAGCAAGTTGCTGTAACTGCAACAGTACTGCACTTAAAATTTAGTTCTAACTGTCCTGAAATCTCTTCGACTTGGTAGTAATATTGTTTGCTAACTCCTAAAAGTGAAGAGCAAAAATATTTATTTTAATGTTTATTTTTATTAAACTAGACAGCATTATTACTACCACAGATTAAAGACCTGTAATGTGACTTTAATATTGTTATTACATGTTAATGTCTTAGGATAGCGCTCTGAAGATGAAATAGTTCTCATTTACTTTTCACCATAATGAATACTAATGTGTCAGGGGACAGTAGACATCTTTGCCTTCTGTTCAGTTTGGCCAAGTAGGAAAGACAAGAACGGAAGACAACAATTAGTCATCTGTGAATGTTGTGAGTAAAGCCAGTTGAAATCTAGTTGTACAGATCTCCCTCTCATTTTTCTGTTTTGACTAGATAAAATAAGAACAGACAGTAGGTTGTCCACTTTCCAAGATTTCTAGTGGGAATTATTCCTAATAGATTTGTTATTTCTACAGTGATTTACAATTCAATTTCACATCATTATTGGTGATGTTATGCTCATCCTATTATGAGCTCTTTCAGGAAGGGAAAAATAACTCATTTCCTGGAGAGAGTTTCTTTTCTGTACTTACAACTAGAGACTAAATATTTTTGCTCAAGAACAAAAATATTTAATCTTCTGGACAAAAGTAATGCTGTCTTCAGAAAATCCCTATACCTGTCACAGGTGTAACAGAACAAAATATGATTTCGTTACTGTGTACATAGGAATACGTCTCTTTTACTTGTGGTTAAAACTGTTCAGGGCCATTTTTTTCTAAGTTAGGAGCCTGTGCTTAGTTATCAGACCTTGTTGCCCCTTTGAATTCACAATGGAGTACCTTAAATCTAGTTTATAGTAAATAATAACAGGGACGTATGTGAAAGTGGTTACAGATTTTATTTTTAGAGTCTTAGAATGTTTTTCTTGTGGCCACAAAAGTTACATATGAACTTGGCACCTGTGGTTCCTTTTTCTCACTTTGCTTGGCCTAAAGGCCTTCACAGATGCTGGGTAAAAGAGTGCTCTTCCTCACTGATGCTGGCATGACTCAGTCCTGATTCCAGAGGTTTGGGATCTCTAAGGCTTCCAGTCAAATTCGCTGTCTGAAGAATTGGCAGAAAGTTTCTGCATGCTTTTGTCCCACATACATCATCGTAACACAGATACTAAGAGTGTGGTTTTATAGAGGTGTTACTGCTAAGCACCTGAGAACAGCAGTGAAATTCATCGGATGCAGTTGTATTTCATCTCCGCAGTTTTGAGTGCTGCCGAGTCTGGAACATCCTGAAAATCAAATTCAATCTATGTCTAGACATGCATGTAATGTGAGGCTGATTCTTTTCAGTGTTGTGGATTTCTTCCAGCAATAAAAAAGCAAAATACAGCAGTATATGTCCTACTAGGTTTTACATTATTTAGGAGAAAACGGTTCTATGGGATGTTTTAATCATGGAGCTAGTTAACATATTTTATTTCAATTAAAGATTTTTGTCTATGATGTTAGCTAATGGAAATTATTCTTTTAAGAAGACTTAACATTTTATCTCAAGCATAAATGAAACAGCAGCACAGTGCTGCTGCCTGCCCTTGCCTGTTACTGCAGGGTCTCTGCACTGGCAGCAGGACTCGGTGGCGTGAGCACACTGAGGACTCCTGTGCTGCCTGCGAGGAGCGGCCGCTGCAGGCAAGCCTTGGGTTTAGGTCTCGTGCACCTTTCTGTGACATTATTTTTCTTTAGAAAATGTCTGTATTTAAAAAGAAAACAAAAGAAAACCTCATAGTGATAATTCTTGGTCTCTGCCTGTTATTTTTTAAAAGGTGCAAGTTATTGATGTCTCCATAGCAGATGGTGTGATCCCATGATGCCTCTTATAAAATATGATATATAAGCATATATCTCAATAGTTCAGTGTTCGTAATATAAATCAGTCTTATGATATGTTCCAACAGATAAGCCTGATCCTTTTATATTCCTAAGGACCAAATTAATCAGGCACTTTTTTGCTTAATTTTTGCTTTATATTCTTATTATTTTATTTGCTAGAAGTTAATCTTTTATCTGTAAGCACACTCACCCTCTTTTAAAAAATGAATTCATTTTCTTGCACAGAACCAGACACAGATAACAATGAAGAGTTTATTTCATTGTTTAAGCAGCATGTTATTATAAAACTTGAGCCCACCAGCAGAACAGTTGGAAGACCCAAGAGATAACTTTGTTTACCATACATCTGAATTATTTGTATAGTATTTTATTAACTGGTTTCATTTTAAAATTTTTTCTGTCATTCAGCAAATTTCTATATATTCCATATAAAGAAGTGCTTTCTGATTTTGAGCTTCTTCCTTCAGAAATTCTAGTAGCAACAAATTCCATAGTTTAATCTGCAGATAAACTTACACCTTCTCCGGGAAACGTGTAAAATGCAAGATGTAGATTTGTGCTGCTGGGCAGTGAAAAGGATGAGACGAAGACCTGTTGTGGTGATGACTATGTCTGCTGTATAATTAACGTTGTACGTTTTTGTATCCTTCAAGAAAAAAAAAGGGCTGCAGAATAGCAAGTGTCCGGCTCTTGAAACAGAGGAAGTTATTTATTGAAATTCTGTAGGCTTAATGTCTTAAGGGTAGAGAAATGAAAATAATCCTAGCTTCAAGAAGAATAGAATGTTGTCAGTGCCTGAAGTAATATAACTAAGAAGAGAAACAGGGCATGGATTCCACATTGGGTGCTGATTAACAGAATCTGTTGAGAATAAAAGCACATATATTTGCTTTTTATATATATCTATAATGCTTTTATTATATATAGATATTTTATTTTTTTATCAGCCCTCCTTGTGCAAGTGTATGTGTATATATACAGGTACATACGTATTTACTGTCAACTTTGAGGTTATCTTAAAACTCGCATCAACTGACAGTGGGTGCAATAAATCGCTGTGTTTCTGCCTTTCCCCTCTTCTGCATTTTGGTGGAATATAGGTGTTTAGCAGCTATCCTCATGTAGCAGGCAAGGAGGCTCCAGCAGTGACTGCCCCACATTTTTCATTTCTCATAGTCTGGTTCTTTTGCATCCTGCTTCTCTGTTGCCTGGAAAGAGAGGCAAGGGATGTGTACGCAACCTCACTCTAAAATGCACGTTTACACTTAAGCTAGTATCCAGCTTGCTTCAATGGCTTCCATCCTTCCAAAGTTCAGTGTTTTCTGTCCTTGAAAACAATAATTTTAACAGTTCTCTGAACAGTTTTTCTGTGTTTAAAAATAATCTTTTTTTTTAGATTTTGAAAAATTTTCTTGCAATTTCTGTTCCTGTTTTAAGGCGGGGATTTTAAAGCATCAGGTTTGCAGTAGTGTAGATAATGCTGACTTGCATTGGAAGTTGAGTAGAACATGAATGATAAGGTTCCAGTTTGACTGAAGGTGTAAGTCTTTCAGTGGCAATAAACGTAAGTAACAGGTGCTGAGAAACAAAAGAAAGGGTTTATTTTTGATGTATGGCAGTGTCTTGAAGGTAGATTTAGTACATAAAGGAAGGTGCCTATTTGTAATTTTTGAGAATGACCTAGCTAAAATATTGCTGGGTGCAGGTGTTCTGTACCTGGGAGAGTCAGATCTGAGCTTACTGGTTTTTCTGGCCTGCAGAGATCTTCAGTGTCCAGGTGTGTTCAGCAAATCGTACATATTGCCTCAGCAGCAGAAATATGGTGTGTAGAGTAATAAATAATATAAAAAGGAGTAATAAACTATGTCCTTTAAAAAGGGGGGGGAGGGGGCTGTGATATTTTCCCTTTTTAGGAAACAAACAGTATAAAGAAGGAATGAATGAGTTATTGTGTGGTTAAATCTGTGGCTAGATGTTGGAGAGCAAATGGCTGAGGCTTCTTTCACCTTTTTGTTTTGTTTTAAGTGGCCCTTGAGAAAGGTGTTGTGATAACTGGAGAAGCATAAGGGCAGTCACCTCTTCCTTCCCTAGGTTACTTTTAGGGTTTGTGGTCAGCTATGTCTCTTTTCATGGTCTTAAATACCTGACCATGTATCTTCAGAATTTCTCAGCTCCTTATCAGTTCTGTGTCATTGTTATAATATAATAATATAAAAATTTGAAGGCAAGATCAGGAAGTTCTTGCCTTGTGTATAATTTGTGTATAGTTCCTAAGGCCAAATGTTTGCATAACACAGATAGGGTATTTTCTATTGTAATATATTTTGTGGTATAAATCATTAACTCCTATCAAAACTCTAAAAAGGCAGTTTGAAGCTTGGGGCTGGGATCTTTCCTGCCATCACTGTTTTTTATCAGAGGAGCTGAGCTGGCTGGGCTGATGGAACTTCTTTTTAAATTTGGCTATGTAGCCATGAAGTGCTTGATACGTTTTTGGAGTGCTTCTAATGGCTAATGATAATTATTTTTTTCTAACAATAGTAATAATTTAGACATATTGCTTTAATGAATGTTGTCTGATCTTTTCCTTTAATTAAGCAAGTTGCCTTCAGTTCGCAAACACCATTATTACTGCAGAGTTTGAAAGTAATAGTTTGGATTGTAGTCCGTTCTTCCCTTACTGCTATTTAGTTTACAAACTTGGATGTCCACAATACTTTTTAGGAGGATTAGATCTGTGAAATAACTTGGTAAAAAGATCTGATAAGGGACACAGTCATTTGTTTTATTTGAGTAATTCCAATATCTTTTCTCAGTGCTCTACACTTCCCCTGAAAATTTCTTGCTAGGAATACTAGTGGTCCTGATTTACCAGCACTAGTGGATAATAACTCTTAAATTTGCCTACGGTTAGGAAAATATATTCTGTAAATTGTTTATCCATATCTAGAACTATCAACAATGGTTGTTTGACCTGATTTCATTCCAGTAGGAAAAAAATCTAGCCAAATACTTAAAGAAGTTTTTCCAAATGTTGGTACATGTTGAAGTCTTACTGAAGATTAAAACCTCAGGACTTCAACCTATTCATTTTAGTCATGATACGGCTTAAAGTTGAAGTATTCTATAAAAGCTAAACAATGCCAAATGCATTTGGCTGAGATCAAAAGCCAAATCTATTTGTTCTCTTTCATCTTCAGTGTTCCATTTCCTAGGAGTGTGACCTTAGTCAAACATCTATTAAAGTTAGCTTTTGATCTTACTCCCTTTTTTTTTCTTAAAAAAAGAAGGAAAAAAAAGTCAATCTTTAAAATTTTCTTCCAGAGACAATCACACTATTGTGTTTTAATGTTCCAGCAGTGTGTGAGTAAATAGGATTCTCTGATGTATGTGATAGAACAGCGTTTAAATGGGACAATCATTTTTGTGTCAGAGACAAGAATCAAAAGGAAGCATTCTTCACAAGCTGTTAACTGGAAAAATCCCCCCAGGTCAGTGGAAGCATGTTAACTGGTCAGTGTGCTGCATTTTTTGGTCCTTTGATGAAAATGCCTTGTAATTTGATAACAGGTAGCTGTTCATTTGTAATACAATTTTCTCTTCGCCAGTCAAAGCTGCCTAGTGATTAATCAGTAAAAAGGTTAATTTTCTTCTCAAGTATGAGCAGTTTAGTGGCTTTTTGAAAGAAATAAGGACAGATGGGATTGTGGATACTACATCCTTTATTTCCTGAGTAGAATGATAAAGATGCTTCTTGGTCATCTGTAAGTTCCTGCACATTAGGGCAGCCTGTCTGTCTCTCACTCAGTTCTCAGCTTACGTGAAGTGAGGAGGTCTTTCCTAAATACGTATCGGTTCCTAAAACTATACAAAGGAATAAAATTACAGTAGAGAGTTATGTTTAACATAGTGAACTAGTCAATTACTAATTAATCCACAGTAACTACCCTATTAAACCTCCTCTTATCAATGTAGTGCCACTGCTAGGCAAATCTCAGCTACAGGATATAGTAGATAAATACAGAAAAGGTTTATTTAAAAGCCATATCTGTAGAAGAAACAGAATGTGTCTGTTTGATAAACTATTAAATTGACAGATGTATCACATATTAAACTTCTAAACCCAGAGTTAAATCCTTACCGGAAACACATTGGAATATTACCTGGATAAGTTTATAATAATATATAATAACCTATCAATGTGGGAAAAAGGCTTAAAGTACACTTAAACCTCTCAGATCTAAGAAGAGAGCTGCAAAGAGTACAACATTAATATTGAGAAATGGCTGAGGACTGCAAAGTGTAATAATTTTAAAGAGAGTGCATGCAAGGTGTTACCTATATAATGTAGACTTCTGGAAAAGCAAGATGAATAGATACCTGCAATGTTTGTGATGTTTTTCTGAATTGGCTTAAAAAATTTCCAAATCGTTTTGGACATAATTTATATTAAATGTATTTTTATTTTTAAAGTAAATTTAATTAATTTGACTTAAAAAAATGAGAATCTGTTTTAAGAACTGAATGTACTTTGACTACTGAAATAGTTGCACAAAACCTAAGCTAAAAATGTTTGTTGCCATAGTTTTAGAAAAAAATGAAACTGTTATACTGATGCAGACTCAGGAGTAAATACCAGTAGAGTTTATCTGTAAAGATTTGCAAGGGCAAAGAGGATATTTGCATAATTTTAGATTACTGAGTGTTTCAATTCAGTGACTAAATTATTCCTCTCCGTCTTGAGCCTGCATTTTGCTTGGAGGCTGCAAGTTAATTCAGCTTGACCAATGAGTAGAGACACATCCTTTTAAGATTTTAAAAATGGTGTAGTTCATCTTCTATGTGTTACTTTTATTCACCACCTGGAACAAGAAAATAAGCTTCCAGTCTCTGTCTCAGCTTTGAAAAATGTTCTTTACCTTGCATAGCATAAAATGGAAATAGCTATTCTGGCATAACTTCATAAACAAAGGTGATACTAACCTATTGGGACTAAATTACTTCTCTCCTGTGTTATTTGTGTAACTAAATGTGCATGAATAAGCTTCAACAAAACTATATGAAAGTTACTGAAAAACAGAGAGATCAGAACAATCAGAAGTAAAAAATGCTTAAAAGAAGAAGTAGTTAAAATACATACTCCTCTGTAATCATGTTCTGTACACTCTCTGGTTGTGTGATCAATAGTCATTAATTTATGCCCCAGAGGAAAGTACAGCTCTTTGTGTTTACCAGTAGTCCAAACATAGCTAGAAGTTAAATCTGGTTTCTCCAGCCTATGGGCTGGCTCCTCATTTCTCTTTTGCATTGTTAGAACTTCAGATATCCATCACCTGTTTGCAGAAGGTGCGCGAAACAGCAGCTCAGCTTTGACCTGAGGAAGTGTTTGGGCAGCATTTGCTGTGGTTGTTCTTGCCTCACAGAAATTTGCTGGAAATCTGCATGAAAGCTTGTCCTTTCCCAAGTACGGCCACTCGGATTGCTGTCCAAACCCTGCTGAAATAAAAACTAATCTATAATATCTCATTTTCTTCTTAGAAAGAAGAAATGTATATGCCATGACACACCACTGATGCTAACTCGCCACAAAATCCTAGTTAAAATAATCCATTCTAGTGAAAGGGACTTTGTAGCAAAAGCTACATTCTTGATGACTGTGAAGCATCGAGTTATAGCTGTGTGCATGGATGTGTTTTTCCACTCCCTGAATTTAAAAAAGTAGGGGAAAAACAACAGGTTTTGTTATGTCAAAAGTGTATAGAGAAAGATCATAATGTAACAGTAGGTAGAGTCTTCATTTGAGGAGGCAGAAATCTAGAGTCTAGTCCTTGCTCCCCATGCATTACTTTATTTGGCGTTGAACAATTAATAGAAAATTCATTTGGGAATATCAAGAATCAATGATTCCAAGAAAATTTAAGTCCTGTTCTTCACTATGCTCCACATCTTTTGTCAAATTCATAGCAATAATAAATGTGGTAGGCTTTACCTTAAAGCTGGCTTGGAGCCTGTGTCACCGATTTCCTGAATTTTCACTGAACTGTTTTCCTTCCTTGCTGGGGAATTTTTCTACTTTACCACCATCCAAAAATATTTTTCACTGTGAATAAGCTGTGGTATTTCAGATGATCTTAAAGCACTAAGATTTTGCTTTCATTCAACAGCCAGAATTGGGAAGTGATTATAGGTCTCAGAAGACTATTCCATGTATTTATGTTCTTAAATGATGATGCTTTCAAAGTTGCATCTTTTGAGGTTGCATTAATTACGTGCCATTTGAAGAGGAGTGCATGGGCTCCCTCGTTCCATTGCCTGGATTATTGTACTTCAAATAAGCATAATATTTTTGTGGGTTTTATGAGCTGGCCACAAATTTCTCAGCTTTAAGTAACTAAAAGCAGTGGTAGCTGTGTTATCATAGCATTTGGTTTCTGTTCTGGCAGAGGTCTTGAAAAATTGCGTGTGTGGAAGAAGAACTGTGTAGTGGATGATACTACAGAGTTGTGTTATGTGGAGGAACCTGACTTAAACTTTACCATCTGAGCTAGCACTAGTTGCCACCCCAGCTGGCGGTCTATTCCCACTAATTTTGGTAGGAAGAATCTAACCTTAGCAAAAGATCCCACTGATTTTAGATTGATTGCAGAGGGATTGCTGTATAACTGGGGGATCGCAGTGGTTATGAGGAAGGCAGAATTGCATCCTTGCTTGAGTATTTCATCTGCACTTGCAAATTAAGCTAGTTTGAGTGTAACAAATACGAATTGTTTTCCCTCCTTCTAGCTAGCGCAAACCACAGTGAAGAACAGTTTCTTGTTCACAGTATTTCTGCTTTTCATTTGCAAGCAGTTTCTGTGGTGCAGTTGCCATCTTGAGTAAAGAGGGAGCTCACTGCTGCTGTTTGTAGCTTGGTGACTAATAATGTGAAATTATTATTTAACATCTCAGGAAAGATTGAAGTAGTATTTCTCCACTCTAACACTTCAGCTTCTAGGAAAGGTTAGGTAAGGGATCTGTGTGTAGCATGATCCTCAAAGCATGCTCGAGCTGGTCCAGCTGAAGTGAGCAGTGGCTAGTAGGGGAATCACTCTTAACAGCAGTGCTGATCTTGACAGCATATTGAAGTTTCATCTGAAATACAGTAGCATGATGAATTTATGGAACTCAGTATTCACTTACAATCCTTAAAATATACCATTTTTTAAATTGCAATTTGAGACAATTGGGATGCAGCTGAGCTGTGCCATCTGATACAAAAACTGTATTTATATGATATTTTCCAGTCACAGGTAGGAAGTAGCTTGAAATCACAAAGATACCCTTATTCTCAAGAGACCTTACAGCCCAATTAATTTTACAAACTCGAGAGATTTGTGCCAACTCAAGATAAGCTTTCAGACTTTTTGTACTTAACTGAAAGCACCTCCAAAAACTTCAGCAATTTCTCCATCATTGCTGTTTATGGACAAGTGCTTTAAACCCACATAAATTGATTTAATGGGAAAGGAATAAACGTGGAGAAAAAAATAACAACAACTAATTCTGATTTCAGATGGCAGCACATGCACCATCACAGGCTTCGTGATGATAGAGAAGTTACAGAATGTCCGTGGTGAATGTGAGGGCTATTCTGTTTAAAAGTATTCATACTGTAAATTTAGGAACCCAAACGTCTGAAGCCCAAGAGAAGGTGGCCATTGAGCCCGTTAGTGCATCCAGGGCCCTGGCTGCGTAGGAGCTTTCCAGGCTGGTGGGCAGTCCAGGTTGTTTTGAATTTAACTCAAGTAAAACTGAGATTGCCGACCTGGGCTGCATTGCCAGATGATCGTGCACAGCTCTGGCTGGGTGCCACTGCGTGCCGGTATCATTCTTGGTCCTGAAAGAATTTCTGCAGTTCCAGAAGCGTTGCTGCCCTGCAGGTTGTGAGGCCAGAGTCAAAGGGCTAATTGCCTTTTGGGGCTGATGATAACCACCACTGTATTCATCCCTGTGACTCCTGAATGTTTAGGACTTTGGAGTAAACATCTTTTTCCTATAAATGAAATTCATTAAATATATTTCTCTCAGGGAGGTAATTTAACATGTTTCTGGTTTAGTTTTTAGTTTTTCAGTCCTTATCTCAAAGAATTGTAATCTTTAGTCTGTGACAGCATTGGGAAAGCGTAAGCGGATAGTTTTAGAATTTGGATGATTATGAGCATTACTGTAACTTGTCTTATCCTTACTGACATCTGAGTCCTAATGCATGAATTTGTCACTCTTTTGATGTATGAAAATACTATTCAAGTATTCCACGTAGTGTAAGAGTTTTCATTTATGCTGAAAATTTTCAATGACATGACTAAAATCGCATCAGATATGCACCGAAGAACATACAAATTATGTGTATAAAGTGATTGTAATCTTTTCAACAATAATTCAGTGGCTGATGCATCTGTCTCATGTATGCCTCTGTCTTCTGAAACCTGCAGATCAAAAATGGGGTGGTCAGTCAATCAAATATGTAGAAGGCAGCAAAGGTCACGCTAGTGCAGCATACTAAAAGCATTATGTATTACAGTCTTGACAAATCATTCTTATGGCATAATTATAAAAAAGAGCAGAAAATGTCAAAAAATTAATCAAGTCTCATGAGACACGCTATAAGAATGAAGGCAAAAAATTAATGTAACCCTCGCAATGTTCTTTGTAGTTCTGATTTTTCTGTTTCCCTCCAATAAGGTAAGCTACAATTTTGTTTGACATGAGATACAAGCTACCTTTTTGGGTATGAAGTCATCTGTAAAATATGTATGTAGCTGGGTATTGCTATGCATCAGCTTGAACATGAGTGTTCATGCTATCATAGATTTAAGCACAAATTTAGGATTAAAATTTCTATATACATTGAACTGAGCCCCTTGGGTTGAAATGAGAAATTTGACAGGTCTTTGGTCATTGTATCTTCATGTGGATCAAGGATATGAAATATCTCAGGTACAGAGACTCGTTGGAAGATGTTCGTGTCTTTCGGATGGATATCGGGGACAACGAGATTAGGCTATACAAAACACAGAGGTTGTAGCTGGGTTGAGAAGCCTAAATAAGAGGCAGCCATGAAAGCATCTGGAGAGCAAACTCTCCACGTATTTTAAAGTGAACCCCTAGATAGATATTTAAGTATCAGGACATTTTTCTACTGTCTAAATAAGTGTGAAATTAGAGGATGAGAACCTGTTACTTCTGTGAATTATTCCATGGAGTGGCAGGAATGTTTTGTTGTGTGAAGGTTTTTACCTTGTTTATGCTTATGTGAACTTTTGCATGAAATTATATGTTAGAATTAAAATGTGAGCTAGCACACAGTGTTAAGCAGAAATTACTAGGGGATTGCAAAATCAAGTCATAAGAAATTCAGAAACATTTGTGCAACCCTAATTCTGATCCCTTGAGTGTTTGTCGAAGTCTTTAAATTACATTATCACACAGTGGGGTTTTTTTCCCCAGCACAACTGCCTGGTTGATGATACAGAATCGATTGACCTGTGGAGGAAGGAAAGTTGTATGATGAAGAGAACTGTCTGTAGGTCTGTCCCTATCTAGCTGTTGCAGAAGTGGAAGAAGCTTGTAGGGACACTGCAAAAGCAAAGAATAAGGTCTCTCAGGTAAAGACTGTGACAATTCATTGCAGAAGAGAGCTGACTGGAGCTTCTCTGTCAAAGATTAATTTCATACAACTGACAAATATGCATTAGATTTGTTGGGGGTTTTTTCCCCCTCAGTGTGGTTCTTTTGCCATAGTATAGTTTTCTTGACGTTTTAAAGTGGCGGTATTTAAAAATTTTGGGCCACTCAAAATTTTTAACTGTTGTCTGAAATGTTTTGCAAAGGGTGATCTTCCATAGTCTCTGAACTTTCATTAACAGAATGTGTTTAGAGAATTAGTCTTTCTTTTTCACTTTGAAAAATATAGCAGTATAAGTACTGTATAAATACTTGAAATTTTTTTGTTCTAAAAATCCTTTTTTGCTGTTTGACGTGCTTTCCTTTTGCAAAATGGGAGAGAAGAACATAATTCTAAAATATGGTTGTAATATCAGAACAACTGGCTGCAAGTATGAGAACAGATGAAAGAAACTCAACTGTTGTAATACATTTTTTGGCTATTGACTACATTTCAGCTTGGCACTGTCAAATGGATGTTGCATGGATTTCAGTCTGGGCTCCAAAGTGTCCTCCCAGGGCCTGGGGTGAATACTCACACAACTTAGCCCATGATAAAGCTTAGCGCTACGGCGCTTACGCTGAAATCCCATCCTCTGCCTGCAGTGGCCAATTACTCACTGAGTTCTTTCCTTACAGTCTCTCAAATGTTTCACGTTGATGGATTATTATGATCTATCTGAAATGGTAGCCAGGATACCTTTGAACAGCCACTGAAAATGTAACATGCACAAGAGCTAAAACTCTTCCCTGCAGTTTCTGGTTGAGTCAGTTTACAAAAATGGAAAAATTCTGCAATAGGTCTTACGTGTTTGGACTGGTCTCCAAACTGCCCTAACACTTAACTTATTTCAATGTTTTTATTCAATAATTTGATTTCACTGTCCTTTGTGTTAGTACCTGGGCTTTACCTACTTGTTTATCACTAAACAAGGATGATACATTTCAGCTACAGAGAAGCCTCCACCTTCTAACGTGAACGTGCGAAATAATGAGTAAATTCTTGCAGGAGTTCTGACAATGTAAAGTACATTATATGTGTTTACTTTTTTATTTATTTCCTTATTGAAGAAAAAGGGAAAGAAAGCATATCCTTTTCAGTCTTCCAAGGCCTAATTTATTGGATGTTTCAGAATTGTTTTTGCTATTTGCAATATGGTATCTCATATTAACATTTCATACTACCAGATGTTTCATTATTCCTGTTTTAGCACATCATACTTGACCCATAGCAGCTTTGAATGCAAACAATAAACAAGCCGGTGCACAATGCTTGACTGTTAGACTGAAATAATATGGCAAGGCTAAACTGATTTTCATATTTCCTTTTGAATATTATTAATTGCAATGTGTTGACTGTTAATTTAATTAAATGTTTTGTTTCAATATAAGACCATTCTTCAGTTCACTGACTCACCGTTTCATTTAATTAATTGCGAACCTCAAGATTTGATTACTCATAGTTCTGCTTTAGTTAATTTACTTGTTCACAGTTTTGACAGAAAAGCTTTCAAACTAATATGAAGGAGGGGCACAGCCTAACTAATTAGGGAACCTTAGCTAGTGTACAAGATTAGCAAATACCTAGGGTCACCTTAAAATGCACAGAGTCCTTGTATTCACCATGAAAATCCAGTTTTCAGTGGCTGGACATTAGTTAAACATGGGGGATTCAGTTGCATGCAAGACACCCTAGGTACCTCAGCGTGGGAACGTAATTGGGTTTTCATTTCTTACGTCTCTGAGAAGGCGTTTGCCAATGAGTAAGTTGTGATGTTTACACGACGCAAGAGATGCTGTCCCCTTGGCACCTGGTGCTCAGGGGAGCGGGTGGGTTCAGCACTGCCCCGCGATGGGAGACTGTCCCTGAAGAGGGTACGCTGTGAATGACCTTGGAGTTGTGATCTTTGGGCCATGCAGTAAAAATGGATTGTTGTTAAAATAATTCCAGAGATTTCACAGAGGAATAATCCTCAGAAGTCTTTTTGTGTGCATAGGGGGTATTTGAATAAACAATTAACCACAAATTTAAGAGGATGCAGACAAGGGATGGAGAAACCTCTCTGGTCTTCACACCCTCTCGAGTACGACAGGTACCTTGGCTTTGGGAGCCAAGGACATGCTCAGTGGGTCCAGCCCTCACGGAAGCAGCCGGGCGTCACAGTACTTCAGATCTAGTCCATCTCCAGCACCCCACAAGCAGCGGACCTTCCCCAGAGCCACGTGGCATGCCACGTTGAGTAAGCTGAGCGTTGTCCTAATTTGAATCAAAAACCTCAATTTGAAAACTGGTGCTTAGGTGTGTTTATACTGTGGCTTAGAATGCAGTTGCAGAACTTTACTTAAGTGCAACCTGATCATAAAATGTGCCAGTTTGTGTGTCCTTGAAGGGTTATTTCAGGGCTAAATTTGTGTGTGGCACAGCAGAGTTATACAGACTTGTCAAAGGGAGAGTACGCAGTGTTCTGACAAAACTAAAATTACGGACTGAAGATTACTAATGGCAGTTGGTTGTTTTGCCATATGCACGATGCAGGTGTACCTAAGCATACACCATCACAATCTGTTATGCAATTGTAATCAAGATTCATATATAGAGAGCTGACCCAGAACATGGCTCCGAGAATTCTGCATTAGCGCTGATGTGTCTCTCTTAAAGATCCGAGCAGCTCTGCAAGGAGCTGCTGTCCTTCCACCAAGGCAACTGATGGCTTGTGGGCTGCTGTTAGCAGGACTAGCTCCACTGGCCACATGGTTGCTAGCAGTTTTCAAAACAGATCCTTGCTACTGTGATGAGATGCATCCTTTTTTGTTATTAGCGTTGTAAAGTTTGTATGTGTTTGATAATAAGCGATACATCGTGTATTTCCTGGGTGTTTAGTGATTGATCACAGCTGGCAGAAGGTAACTGAAGGAAGAGAAATTTAAAGTGTGAACGGAGAGAAAAAAACCAGAAGCTTTGAAGTATGTAATCCAGTCATGTCGGTTTTCCTAGTGGTTTTTTTTTTTTTTTTTCCTTTTTGTTTAGGTGAAAGTAGAGGGGTAGATGTATACGTTACAGCAGTTTTCAAGTACATTTTTCAAAGTGAGGTACTCAAGTGAGATTCTGCTGCTGATAATGATTCATCTGAGAGGATGGAAATGATTCTTCAGTTCTTTGTAGATCTTTTGATAAGTCAGTTGAAGAATAGCCCTCTTGACTACTCAGCTAACTGGAGCTCAGTCAATTACAGAAAGGAGTTTTATTAATAGTTAAATTAAATAGTAGCTTCAGTAGCGTTAGCTGCAGCAGTAGCCTTAATTGAAGATTATGCCAATGGGTGATTTGCTGGACTTTTTTTCCCATCATTTCAATCAGTAGCACACCCTTACTGCTGAAACCATTTGCTTTAGCCTCAACTTTATTAGCTTTCAGAAATGCCAAAGAATTAGTACACTGTTTTTAAAGTGCCTCATAACAGTCGGGTTGTGGAGCTTTTACTGCTATCACAATTCAAGTAAGAAATTATATAGACTGAGGAATAAGTGAATAAGAGTATAAAGGCTTTGTGCTGATACTGGACTTACAGGTAGTATTGGCTATATCTCGTTCAGGTTTACGCCTGACTGCTCAGGATCTTCAGGCTGTAGTGCTTTCTGCATTAGGACTGTGCTTTACTCTTAAACTTTTAATGCTGAAGTAGAGTGACTTTGGTGTGGCAGATGGCACAGCATAGCTTTCTGATACATCACTGTTTTTTGGCTGTTGTCCTTATGGCAGCTGTGTCTGGTTAGGGAGCTCAAAAATGCCTGACAATAATTACCTTTAATTTCTGCAGGCGGCTTCATGGTGATTTTGGGACTGTGTTTATTCTTTCTTGTTTATTCCTTGGTACACTTTCTGCCTTCGTTACTTCTGAAACAACTGTTCAGTAGAAGTTATTTTGGTTGGGTTTTTTTGTTTTTATACAGTGCCCTGAATAATTTTGTCTTGTCTTTTCTCAGAACATTTTACTAAAGGTCTGAATTTAATTTGTTCTCTGTTTATCTCCTTAACAATAGTTTCTTTACCCTTTTGTATATTTAAACAAAGTAAAGTTTTATGACTTACAGTATCAGGAACCTGCATAATACTGACCCAGAGGAAAATACTTATCGGGATGTTGGTTCATCTATACATATTTGGGTACATACAAATGGTAGGAAGTTATGATAAAAAGACACATTCAGACTCCAGATTTTTTGTAACCTTTAAAATAAATGTGAATTCTTTGCAAATGGATTGAAAGTATAAAGTGAAGAGAGTAGGCTGTGAGTGGGTACAAGTTCTGAAAATGCCTCAGTGTGATGGCTGTACCTCAAAACTTGGAATTGGTTGTGGGATAAGGAGGAATAGTGCAGATGTGCAGGCAGGCCAAATCACACGGTGCCTAGAAATCTTGAAAACAGTAAATTTCTCAGAAGACTTGTGCTGATGCTTGCTTTTTGAACTTCGTGAAAATAATGTGAAATTCACTCAAAGAGCAATCCCACTTCCTTTCCCTAGGAAAAAAGTGGAAAAGTTTATAGAGTGTTTTGTCTTCTCCAGAAAGTGTGTGGACAGTTTTATCATTTAACATGTATTCTTTGATGGATTAAGTGTTTGTGATATCAGCCAGACAGTTTGTAAAAACAGGAGTTTAAACATCTGGGGTTTTTAGCTGCTTGAGAAAAACCCTGTACATTTGCAAAAGAATTTTAAAGGATGTTAGACAAATAAAATATTTTTAAATAAAGAGCACTGTTACGGTATAGTGATCTTCTCTGTGAAATAAGGACTGCATTAAATGACCTAAAAGACAAGATTATTGATGATGTTTTCTGGACTTATTTTTATATATTTGTAATTAGTGTATATTAGTAATGAAATCATATAGTTTTTCAACGGTAAAACAAGTGCCTAATTAGTGTAGATAATATTTGTTAGATGTGGTTTCAGTGCTTCGGGAATATAGGAGTGTGTAACTGCCATTTGTTTTTGTGATTGTTGAGGCTCCTAGATAAGACAGGAGGAGGAGGAGAAGGAGGACAGACGGTCTGGAGAGACGAGGCTGTCTTGTAACCTGTCATCTCCAACTTACTGATATTAATCAGAAATACCTTTGCTGAAGTTAAAAGAATTGCTGTGTCCTTCTCTGATAATACATGTCCCTCCTCTATGCAGTTGGAGTCTATGGGTTGCTTGCTTACTTAAGTCATATTAAAATAATGAGAACTTTTGTGAAGCCTCATAACATAGGAGCAGCAGAGCTAATCTACATGTCAAATTCATAGCAGCTTTTAAAAGAAAGTATTTTAATTTATGGATGTGTGGCAGTATAGGATGTGAAAATTATTAGTTCACTTTAATCAGCATTTAATCTCTCAGTAAACAGTACTTTCCAGAAACAGCAGATTATTTAATTCTGTTTTGATGTATGATATCTTTGTGGGTTGATACAGCATGCAGCACCAACAAAAAATTATGGGTTTTTTGGTAAACGCAATTCAGTGATTTTGTGGAAATATGCACAGTCAATTACAAGATAGCTGATAATGAAGCATTTAGCTTGCTATTTAGCAAATGACAAAAGCAAGTCATACTATATTGGAAGACGGTAAACCCATTTAAACCATAACTGAATGAATAAACAATTTATACCTGTAGTGATCTTTTTGGTTACATGGCCTTATCCCCTGTGTTTTCCTGCAAGGTAGATGAGCTGCAGATAAGATATTTTCAGTCACATCTTGCCCAGAGTAAGAGTAATTTGATACTGTCTGAAAGAAAATTTGATCTCTTACTTACTGACCAAGTCAAGATGGTAACACTGCAAAAGCTTACTCTTGCAAAAAAAAAATACTGGGAATGTAAATAATAAGAAAGTTATGGTAATGATGGTAACCTGTAGCCTGACACTACTCTGCTTCTCTTCTTTTACTATTGGAATTTAATCGGGGTTAGTCACTTGAAAATGTTCTACCACTAACAGCCCCTTAATTCTGTAAATTTGTGCTGGTCTTAATGGTCTCTTAAAGGTGGGATTGAGTTTGTGATTACCTGTATTGTACTTCTCTGACATTTCCAATGGAATATTTTCCAGTAGCAATAATGTTAATCCAAACCAACAGACTTCAGAAAAAGACAAAATAATATTTGGATATGTAATATAGTAGTACAGCATTGATTGTTCCATGTTAATTGGGTTTGCACTGTTGTAATTAAGAAATACTGTATTTTACTACTGTACTTGGAAATCTTGTAGCAGCTAAATAAGTCAACCAGAAAGTGATCAAAGTGACAAAGTGATCAAAGTGGCAGGAAACTATATTTAAAAGTATAATCAAAAGGGATGCCGTTAAATAAATATTTCTTTATGCTACATGTGTAAAGAAAAAAAAAGAAAGAATTAAAAATACAGAATCCTTAGAATGGTGTACTGAAATAACTCAACTTTAAAATAGTGTTCAGAATAACATTGCATAATTGGATGATGAATGGGTATTGAATTTACGTGACTTATTCTCACTGAAAAGAATTTTCTTGTTCATATTTTTCAGTGCTGGATTGTGCAGTGTGATATTGCATTTATTTTTTTTTTTTTTTTCCCAGGTCTGACAGCGGCTGCCATGGCAGAGGCTATGAAGTTACAGAAAATGAAGCTTATGGCAATGAATAGCCTTCACGGAAGTGGAAGTCAAAATGGAACAGAATCAGAAAATGAAGAACTCAATTCTAATGCAGGTAAAGTAATGCTGTGCGTGTGAGCCATAGGGAAGCTCTTAGCACACCTGCTTTTGTGCGTGGGAAACAAAATCTCTTTGAAGTTCTTGTGCTCTTTTTTTTGGTAAGCTTTGCTCTGCCAAAGTCAAATCAAAATTACTCACCCAATTTCTCCAGTATTCTTCCAGTTTTCCTCCCAGCAGACATCTTCATAAATTTTTTGAAAACTATTGATGAAGGGTTGTTTTCATTATGTTAGAATACAGACATTTTGAACTGCTCCTTAAATATAATTGTAGTAACAAAAGACTTCTCTATTGGCAATAATACAGTGAGTCTACAGTTTTCCTGTAAATGATGGAAAGTTTCCAAAATGTAAGGTTGTTGGAACTCATTGAGTTCCACAGTTCAGTGGAGAAGGGTAAAGTAGGAAATGGTAAATCACCAACTTTCTGTTTTTCTGTGTTTTGTTCTTTCCTTGAATGGATATTTACAAACCACAGCTATGAAGGAAACTCATGATGAACGTTCGTTATGGCCTGCTTGGCTGGAATAACCTTGGGTAGAACGCACTGACACTGAACACGGTCAGTCTATAGTACCATAAACATTAGCGTAAACTTGAACTAAGCTCCCTGAGTCCCAGTGCTGTGGGTTCAAAGTTCAAGTCAGAAATGGATCCTTTGAAGAGGACATCTTCTTTGTTTATTGTAATGTCCTTTCCAGGTCAATAGAAAAGGTTATCGCCTTGATAGTGTAGAGAACCTAGAATAAGAGAGATCTGTTTTGACTCAGAAAGCTGCTAGATACCTATTACAACAAGGGCGGTTTCACTTGGACTCACTTTTTTTGACACAAACAAGCCTACAATACACTCTTACCATTTTGGAAACTTAAGCATCCTTTGTTTTCATTATCAATTCAAGAACAGAGGCATTGTCTCATCCCTCATTGCAATCAGATCTCCCATCAGCATTCACACGTCTGAAGTCACACATGCGTCTCTAAAGATGAAGCCGCTCTAACAGTTTGCTTGCTTGGCTGGTGTATAGTGTATATGCATTGTACCATCAAAATGGTAATTTATTAGACCAATAAAGTAGCAGCTGGGAGGTCTTAGACTCATTTTCTAAAGGAATAACTTTGAATTCATGACAAATTATGCACAAAGCAGTCTTTCCAATAGTGGTATTGCCTTTTGCTAATTTTGTGTACTCATCTGTATTGAAGAAATCTGGCTTCTAATTCATGCATTAAACCCTTACCCAGCTTTCTATTACGTAGGTTATGTATTTTGTATTCACCCCTCAGACCCTAATCAATTAGTGCATATTGAATTCAGAAAAAAAGCACTGAAAAAGCATATTTAGTTTCTGTAATTCTTATACACTCTATATAGTCCAAAATTAATTATGAAGTTTCACTGAATGCTAAGAAATATGACTGAAGGTAGAATTCCTGCAGAAAAGCAAAGAAGCTTCATACGGGAAAGATGCAGAGTTAGTATTAGAGTTTTTAAAAGCTGCTGTACAAAAGCTTGCTGATTTTAATGTTCGTGGGTTTGTGTGTTACCTGATACGGCAGAATTTGTGTACTTCGTATGGCGAGAATCTACAGTACATTAGTACTGTTATTTTAGCTACCTTGTTGACAAGTTTTATAGGGAACTATCATACCAAGCCTTTCGAAAGTATGTCAAGAGTATGCATATTAAATCAAAGTTCTCAGTGGTTTAACAATTCAGTGAGTTCTGTAACAGACTCAATACCAATTTAAATATTTGGAAAAATTCCCACTGACTTTAGCTGAAGTTTCAGTGAGACTCAAGTATAAGGATATGGTATCAGTTATATAAAGATCTTTTCTCAATTCTTTCCCTTTTTCATTGCCTAATTCAGTAAAATTTCCAAGAGCAAATTTGCTGGATCGAGTGCCGATGTTGATTACAGACAGAGAAGTAAGTCCTTAACAAAAAGAACTAATTGTATTAAAAATAAGAATTTCCCCTCTTTATAGTATCTGCAATGCCAACATTAGGATCATTTATGTAAAGCCTGGCTTCTCTCTTTATTGAAGGATCTTTTTTTAAAGGTTTACATTAAGCAAGTACAGCAGGATGTGTCAAGGAAAACAAAAATTAAAAGAATATAAAAACTTAACTATACATTTCACTATAAAAAATAACAGAGGAATTGTTAAACATTCACGACAGAAAACTCCTTGGTGACTGAGGTGGGGCACGAAGAGAGTAGGCATTTTGTTTAGAAGTTGATAAACATTTTCTAACTTTGATTCACTGTGAAGAGAACACCATGATAATTTTGTGTACATGAAACCTTTACCGTTTGTTTTGCTCTAGACTCTTACAGCTTAAATGACTATTAAAAACAAAATGGGGTTGCGAAATGAGAAAGAAAATGGAATTTTGAAATTTTTTTTACTAAGAAGAGGTAAAAAGGAACAGAGCAAAAGAGTCAGAAGCCTCATAAGTGAGAACAACATTTTATTTTAGGAGAGAGACCTACAGTTTCTTTGATTTGAGGTTGTGTTTAATAGCTTCTGTAATGGCTGCAACATGACTCTGCATCTAGATTTCAGCATGAATAACAACCTGTTCGTGTTTCATTTAGCTCCAAATGAGAAATTCTGTCTTTTATTGTTTTAGGAAATTAGTCTGTGTACTATTGCTCCTGGAACTTTATAATTAATCACTAAAGGTTATGGCTGTGGAGAGTTTGTGGGAAATAGATGTCTGAATGATTATAATTGTAGCTGTCAAATCAGAAATACAGCTATACAGAGCAGAGGACCTTTTGCTTCCTTTTACTTTTTTTTTCTTTTTACTGTAACAAAGACTTGAAGGGTTGCAGTTTTGCTTAAAAAAAAAACAAACACCTATAGAGTTTGGGCTTTTACCTCAGTGTTACACATTAACTTCCTTTGGCAAGCGTAAGATACCACACCACTAAATATTTCACATTAGGATGTGTGCTTTCCACCTCATTCCGTAGTCTGTTAGATGAGTGGAGTAGTCTCTTGCTGTTGTTTGCTTTGAGTTAAAAATGTAATTGGTTGGTATTAAGTCCTGAAACTTTATTGCCAGATTTTTTTGGAAATGTGTCATTATACACAAGCCATTAGTATAATACAAAAGTGGTGAGGTTGTTTTGTCATATTCATTTCAGTCTCCATCTGTGTCTGTTGAAGTCATTATGAAATAATTTTGGATTTGCTTCTTTAGTAATGCCTAGAATGTCACTTCTGTAGTTTCTTTGTGTGTGTGTACCTTTGATGATGGATTTTTTTCAAGAATTTCTGTATCTGAAGCCAGAGTTCATGCTATCAATTTAAAATCTGATCTCTAACTCTCAGGATCACTAACAGTATTTCCTCAGATACTATATTATCCTCTAGGAAATTACACGTGTGGAATTGAATCTTACAGGTGTGTCTAAGGAAGTGGGGAGTAAACGTGCCACTTCTTTTCCTGCTTCTGGTCCATCCAGTATGCTTTTGCTGCCAGGTCCTACCTCCCTCCTTTTTGTGATACTACTATAATCTCAGTAATGGTGGAGTTTAGTACTGGAATATTCTAAATAATTTTTTAAAAAATGATGCAAGAGACAACACTGAAACTGTGGAGAGAAAAAAAAGAAAAATACCACACACACCCCCCAAAATTTTCACATATTTTTTAATTGAAGTAATGCATTAGTTCACAGTGCTGTGAAGAATGTTGTTATACATTTGAACATTAATGCCCTCCTTCCACTCCCTCTGCAGAAGAGAAAGAAATTTTTTTGCACCTTCCTACTCATCATATGAAGTGTTGAATATGCCTTCTCAGGCAGTTGAAAAATCTCCAGTTTAATCTGGCACTATAGGATCTCTGGCCCCACATTCCAGCTGATCTGTGCTAGCTGTTCCTTGTGGCCTACTGTCTTGTCCCCATCTTCTTGCAGGATCTGGGAAAGAAGGTTGAATCCAGAGAACCATGTAGTTGGGGACATAGGTGTCTGGAAGCGGGAGAAAGTAATCCCTCTGAAATCTCAAATTCCCAGTGGCCATAAGTCTTTCATAATCCTCGTCCTCCGTTTTGGCTGCTGGATGTGGGTCCCTGGTGATGAGGCGGTTTGTTGATGGCCGGCAGTGCACACACCTGAGGGCTGCCTTGAGTCGGGAGGGTGGCCATAGCTAAGGCAAGTCATGCTGTAAAACATGACTGGTAATACGTGCCAGGAGTGATGTGGCCTTTCGTATTCCACGTTGGAAAATGAGTAAGATCAAGAGTTTGGAGCTGGCAGCTGAAGCCAGGTATGCCGGGTGTGTGTGCAGATCTCTCAAAGCCCAGCCACGTCATCAATTTTGCTGTTCTGTAGAAATAAGACAAACCAAACCAAACCTCTCTTTTTTTGTGTGTTTATAAACACAAAAATGTTTATAAAGATCTTCTGTTTCATCATCATGCAATACTAGAATTAGGTGTAGTAGATTCTGGAAATTAGCATGTAATTGCCTAGGGAAAGTTGAAACTTATGTGAAATCAGAGCTTTTTTTTTTTTTTTTCATGATAACATGGCAGCAGGTAGTTTGTACAAGTGCTAGAACTGGAACACGAAGGATAGATTGCGAAATATAGTATTGGTGATATTACCTGAACATCCTTTAAGCTGCATAAGCAAGGAAGGATCAGTGCATAGCAATCCGTGACAGTACCTGTTTGTACAAAACCTCAGTGCAAAGAATAAAGCAGTTATTTCCTTCTGTTGGCTTTTGGAGTTAGCATGCATGATTTAATAAATGTGTTTTGCTTTCCCAAGAGAGATATCAAACAGTACTAAGTGTTTCAGTGGTATTTCCTTAGGAAGTCAAAATGTTATTCTGTATGTAGAGTCTTGTTGCTTAATTTCCAGACAAGGAGCTAAGTTAGGCAGAAAAGAAAGGAAAAACACCCTAGCTTTTGGCATATGAGGATCAGAGAAAAAGCTCTTCATAGGGAAAAAAAGAAAGTGTTATCTTTTTATCCTTTTTCCCCTTCAGTACCTGCCATGCAGTTTTCTCACAAATGCAAACATCCTTCACAATCTGTTTAAAAAACCACAAATACATCACTCAGAGGAATATTTAAGGAACCATCAGGAGGGAAAAAACTCATTGGTTTAATGGAATGCTGTCAAGGAAAATCAGCATCACAAACGACACAGGGGCAGAATTGATACTTTTGCACTGACATGTTAAAAGAAAATCCCATGCATTATTTAGAAAACCCAGAAATCTGTCAGCTGTATGATTGCCGAGTTAGCAGAAGCAGGAGGATGCTGCTCAAGTTGAAAAGAAATGCGTAGGCACAGATCCATATTGTAACCTTTCATGTTCTCCACCCACCATGAATACCCAGCTATTACACGGTCAGCATTTTTTAGTTTTTCTCTTTTAAAATTTTCAAGTGCTTGAAAAGTCAAAAGAGGTAGGTCTTTTATTCTAAAAAGCAGGATGCCAAGGCTGTTATTTTATTGTAAGAGTAAAAAAATGACAAGACCAGTGAACAGATTTTTTTATTCCTTGAGTGCAGTGCAGACTTCATAAAGTCATTTTTCCTGTTGTTAAACCAAGTATTTTTGTGTTAAGTGAGCAGAGAGTTATTGTTTCAAAGATGATAATTTTATTTAAAGAACACAAAACATTCATGCCATTTAAAAAATATAACCAGTCAAAACTACTATTAATATTTTTAGAATCAATTGAAAAGCTAGTGAAGTATACATTTAATTTTCTTTAACTGTCCTTTTGCCAGGAGGAGTATATACAGTCTTGAAGTAGGAGAGAATTTGATATGTTTTGCTTTTTGTGCCATCTCATCCAAAAACTCAGCTTGTTTGACTCCAGCCCTTGCAGGTATATGAAAACATTTCATCCTAAAACCTGAGATAGCTCTTTCTTTAGATATGTACCTGTGTTGGCCGTGGTGAGTGTGGAGGTGCTTGCTTCTCATGCTGGAAGTCGAGAATAGCACATAGAGGCTGAACGGGCCTCCCTGTCGGCTGGGTGCTGAAATGCCCATCGAACACAAATGTGTTGAGCACTGGGATAAGCAGGACAGACAGGAAGGAGGATGACAGTTTTGATGTGCTTTTTTTCCCTCAAGCATGCAGATGATATTGTACTGTGGGTATGGCTCATGGTATAACACGTATTGCACAGCCGATGGGACCGGGCTGGGCAAGTGATGGTCAGTGTCATGCAGAGGCACAGCCCGAAAGATCTGGAGATCAGAAATGAGTCCAGAGCACTCACAGCTCCTGTTCAGTCCATCAGTCTGGGATGGGTGTCTCTGGGGGAGATTGGGTTTTGCAGTAGGACTGGGCCGTGTTACAGCGTGTGGCTGAGAAAAAGAAAATAATAATTTCTGAAGCAATGAGACCTTGGTTCTGCAGGGTGACTCCCAGCACAGGGCGAGGGAGCGGCATGCTGAAGTCTGACGTACAAGTGAGGCTCCTCTGGGCAGTGCAGGCATGTATGGCCCACAGGTGACTGCAGTGAGGACAAGCTCTGCATAAGAGTGTTCATCCCAAGACTGTAATACTTGGAAGAATATTCGCGTAGTGATGAAGCGCAGCAGCTTTCAGGATGTGCTTCCGTACGTAGGTTTGGAGGTGTGGTTTCCTGGAAATGTCCTGAACTCACTTGCAGGGGATATCTAAGTAATGGGAAGCTTTCTTTTTCAGTGAAAATGGAGTGAAAGGACTAAAAACATTTACCTAACACTGAGGCTTTAAAAAGCTTACCCATTGCTGCTTGTCAGAAAATGTCCATGGTTGCTGAATGATCCAGAGCCATGAATTCCTTGCAGATAATGTGAGTGAGGCTTTCCTGGAGTCAGCGACTGGTCGTTCTGGAGGAAGATGTTGATGTACTGTTTTCTTTTTTAAGGTACAGTTCCTCAGACATTAGCCAGGAGGTGATAAGCTGGTTGGCAGGTTTGGTTGTACCTTGTTTGTATTCTGCTGTATTCCCTTCTGTTTCTCCCTGACGGTGATGGCTTCCACGGGCCCTCTCAGTTATCCCAAGAACCCCGGCTCTGTGTGTGAAGCTGGGAAACAAGAAGCGCGTGTATCTACTGCTTGGCAAATCGGGGGGGTTCTTGGAGAGCGAATACCTGTGTTACCCCACCATTGGGCAGGGTTTAATACCAAGAATTTTAGGATGCTTTAGTGAACCACAGATTCAGTGGAGGGCAAAATGGAATTCGTTTCTCATCTGCAAACTATTTTAAGGTCCCATTTCAGATAGATTCTTAAGCATTTACCAATTGAATGCATGTGAGTCTTTAACTGTCTTTTTAAAAAGCATTCTTACTCACTTAAATATGAACAAAAATATTTCATCGTAAATACATGCGATTCACACACAAATGTTGATTCATCAGCTAATACTTACATATTTGGATTGACTGACACCCGACTGAGAAATATGAAGTAGCTCTGGCTGTAGTTTTAAAGCTAATATCGGAAATACAACTTCAGACAACTTCTGAAAATGAAATTCTCTGTGCTTTTCTCTAACTCTGAGGCATTATTTTCTTTGAGAGGAATTAATCTTTCAGATTTTTGATGCTTATCTTCCACATGATGAAAATTAATTGATGTTTGTATAACATCATAAGCTAATATAAACTGTTTTAAAGATAAGCAAATTTAGTTATTATCTTACATAGACCTCTTTCTAGAAAAGTTATTAAGCTCTGGTTTGTGTGCGTGCTTTTTGAGTGGGTAATTCTCAAGAGTGTATTTTTAATGGATTCATGACAATTAGATGCTGGTAATTGTTTATGAATGGAAAATATATATACTTGTAAGTTTATATTTCAACAGTTAAACATATCACACAATCTGCTTCCTCAGCATATTTTGGCTGTTATCTTATCTGAAGTCAAAGAACTGCTGTTCCTTTTTTCCAGAGCATAAAGTACATTTTTTTTTCATAAAGACAGAATTCCCTACAATGATTTCTAACTTTTGCTGGAACGAATTTAATACAGAAAATCAAGATTCATATCTATTAAAAACAACAACTTGCTAACACCAAATAAAATGCCTCCGGGTGCACACAGTGTAATCATAAACAACCTCTCTTAGATTCTTGCCATATCTACTATCAGAACTAAGTGCAGCAAAAGATAAACTAATGACAAAATGCAAATGGTATGGCTAAACTGCATAGAATTGAGAGCTTTCACATGTCTGTCACCTTTCAGATCCATTACAAATTTATAGTCTTAGAGTGCAGAGGTCTAAATCTTCAAAGCTTGAAAAACAGAGGTGCAGCATGAACTAATCTTCATTTTTTCCCCTATCTTCTTACAGCAGCACTAATGGAAATGTATTTTGTTTAATGACTCTGAAATCCTGTTTGTAATTAGATGTGGGAATTGGTCTTACTTTGTAACAGATGATACTGGAATAATAATATGAGAGATGCTACGCTGAGACCACTATCCTCCTAAATCTATATCATTTTTCATTTTATTGACAGGAAATGTGTTCCTGGAACAAAGAGATTGATTTTAAAGACTAAAAAAAAAATGTCTAGGAAAAACTCAACTGAAAACATTTTAGCATTACTTTAAGAGTATCGCAAGAGTACATTAACCTTTTAACTTTATTTTTAATTTTAGTAAACAGTCTTCTTGTAATTGTTGCTTTGTCACTGATATGATCTTTGAATTAATGCAACAAAAGGTAGAGAACTTTAATTAATGACAGGGTGCATACAATTAAAATGCATATCATATTTCAGAAGGATTATTCAAAATAATTAATTTTGTCTGTTAAAACACTTTTACAGTCGTAAATGAAGTAATTAGGAGTGGTGGGCACAGAACACGTGAGTGCAGGCTGAGTTCATACAGTCCCTTCAAAGTATGTTGTCTTCACTAGGTCTTGATGTCGTAAATCATTTTGGCCACTGTAGAGCCAAGGCTACGTTTTTTCCTTGCTTATAATTTTCACATTTGTTAGTAGCAGCAGATATTTGTGGTCAATATCAACCTGCTGAAGGAAAGCAGGTAGCTCAGAAGTGTCCCTCATTAAGATGAGGTCTTGTGTTTCCCTGCAAGGCAGAGGAACTGCTGTGGCAGTGTAGAGAGCAATAGTTACCAGAAATCTACCAAATTTAGGACTTTCTGCGTAAACTTTTATTAAGACCAATCGGTTCACTGCATTTTAAAAGGAAAAATTATTCCAATTCAGACATTTTAGTGGGCTTCTGTGACTGCCGAAGGACATGACGTGAAGAGTACTGTTGTGCCCTTTAGGCAGCAGAGCTGCTCACTGCAGGCAGGCGTAGGGTGAGACAGCATCCCCAGACATCTCTGCCTTTCTGGTCTTGATGCTTAGTGGGAAAGGGAAGGAAAAAGAAAAGTGCGGTCCTGATCTACCTCTCTGAAATGCATTTTGTGTTTCATGTTAAACCATGGTTGGATAAAAGCAAAAGCGATCCTGGGAGCATGAGCTATCAACTGGGGATCAGATGAACTCTGGTAATTAGGGATGCCAAAAATGCTAAGAGGTACACCTAGTGATTTGCAGATTTTCCACAGTGCTACCAAAGAACAAGAATACTGAAGTACCATGTGTCAAATACGTAATTTTTTTCTTTTTTTTCTTTTTTTTTTTTGAGGTCCTTGTATGTACGCTGTTTCAAAAAATCTTGTCTACCTATCATCATGTTGCAGAAAATAAAAAAAACCAACCATCTTAACCAATGTTGTTTAATTTCCCATTTAAATATATAAGGATGTAAGGAATCCAGAACGTAAAGAATTCCAGTATGTTAGGAAAAGCAAGTATTTTAATACTGATGAGTCAACTTGAATCTCACATTAAGGATATTTTAACAATAAAAAAGTACTTAATATTTTAATTACATTATAAAGTTTGAAACATTCTTGTTCTTGTTAAAGCTTACATAAGTTAGGATGAAAACTGGCTTATTACCTTTGATACGGGCCACATGCTGAGAGTCCCCCAAAGGATGTCATTGATAGTGATGCAGCTGCCAACAGCAGGAGTCTCATGAATTATGATTTTAATCAGATTTTTTAAAAACGTCCCCTAACGTACAGTTAATTTGTTTGAGGTAAGAAATGTTTGTGGTGTGATCATTTGGAATATTTTCTCACTCGAAAGAGTAGCATTAATCCAGAAAGACCCCCATTTTAATAATGTTGGGTTTTAGTTAAGCATTCAGTACTAGATTTTTGCAGAGTGCCCTGAACTGACATTTTTGCAGCTGAGATTTGGTAGCAGTTTTACTTGCAACAGTTGGTGCTGTTTAAATGTCTAGCTGATTTGTGAATTTGATGAGACAGAAGTCACTGTGGTCTCAAGTGACTCTGCCTTTACTTGCACCCACAAAGTAAGAGGCATCCCTCTGTTCTGGAGTAGGGACTCTATGGGTAAACAGGACATACACAGATCAGAACCTTATTGCTTTTTATAGAATACCTTGACTATCTTGAATATTTATATTCAGGGTTTTTTTTTCCTTTAATAAAGTTTTGATCTGTAAGAAAATCAGGATTTTGCATTTATTTCTGTGTTTTTAAAAGTAAGCATCTGACTGTTTTGCATAATAGGTTAGGCTTTCTGCTTCATATTCTGTTTAAAAAAAGCTGGAATCCAAAGCTGTGAGTGACATTTTGGTAGAATTTTAGCAAGTACAGTCATTACCAAATTAAAAATAGATACAGGTGGGTAGTCTGTGTTTTTAGCTCCTTTGAAAAAACCCAACCCATAACTGTATACAAGAGCAGCAATTTATCAGGTCACTCCAGTTAAAACTATGAAAGCCCAGCTATGTTGTCTCGGACCAAGAGTAAATGTACCTGTGTATCACCAGAGTGTGTTAGAAATCATTAATTTCCATGGCTGAAACCTTTTTTCCTCAAATTAAATTATTGTTCTTAATTTCTTAGAAGTTTAATTTACATTAATAAGATCAATGAAGAATATTCAAACCTGGTCCATTTAGTCATGGAGAAGAAAATCTTGTTGGCACCATATAATTGAAGTTACTAATTTGTCCATAATCTAAAGGGAAAATACATGGATTTTTAGTATGTTTCAAATGTCATCTTAATGTGTTTATTATCTTGGAAATGTAACAGATACTAGTTTATCTGGTAACTCACATGTATTTTTAGGATGGCCAGTTTGTGTATTAATTTTTGCAGATATATGTTTAATCTTGAGAGGCACAGAAAGCACACACCTGACGGTTTTAGAATAGCAGTGTCTTCTCAAACTGTGCAGTTCCTGTAGCTGAAGAAGAGCCTGTAACATAGGATCACGATCCCATGTTGTGGATAAACACTCTAGGCTGTACCCTGCGGTGTGGTGTGGTGTGCTGTAGCGTACAGATCTAGGTCAGGTGATAGCTGTACTTTAGTGAGGGCAGGGTGGGTTCAGGACGGGCTGTTCACCCCGCGGTTTGGCACTGCCCCTGAGGCTGCTCTCTGTATTGCTGGCTGTGGTGTTCAGGATCGTAGGAGAACAGCACTTCCAAGCTTGTTTTCTCAGCCACACTCTCAATGAAGCAAGAACTCTGCCCGTGTCATGTCTGACATAGTTATCCAGCTTAATTTTAGAAATTTTATAGGCTTACTAATCATGGCCATTTTTCCTCATGTTTAACCTAAGTCATCTTTGTTACAGTCTTTCCTTGCCGCTTCTTGTTCTGTACAGCGTGGGTCTGGAGAACAATTTATTCCCTTTTATTACAGAACATGTCTTTTATCTAGTGAAGACTATTAGCGAGTCTCCGATCTGTCTTCCCTTCCCTGCATGAAACAAGCCTGCTCTTTTGGATGTGCCACATACTGGTGATTTTCTAGGTCCCCGGTCAGTTCTCCCTGCACTGCTCTGGCCTCTCTCCAGATGACTCATATCCTGCCCGTTCCCAGCCCAACACAATGCTTCGGTCAAGGCCGAGGCAGTGCTCGGTGCAAGTGTACAACAGGATAGGGAGGGAGAACTTCTCCCAGTCATGCATACAGCTATCTTGTATAAACGTGAGAAACTTACTCTACTGACATTTCCCGGAAGCAAGGTACTGCTGACCTGTGGTCACCTGCAGTCTGTTGTAGAGGCTAGATGTTCGTTGGGGTTTGTTGGGCTTGTTGTTTTTTGTTATTGTTATTTGTTGTTTTGTTTTGTTGGTGTTTGGTTTTTGGGTTTTTTTGTTTGGTTTTTTTTGCTGGAGAGCTACACGGGCAGGCAAACCCCATTCTGAATTTGTGAGGATGGCTATTCCAGCTTTTCATCTATCCTGACCATTTTTTCACGTTATATCTCTTCTAAATGTTCACAAAGGTTTAGATAAATTCAATAAAGATCCAGAGTTTTGGATAGATTGGTTAATGCTGCTATGAATGCTTGTGATAGAGAGTCCAACATACTAACATCTGCCCTTGAATGGGAAGCGTTTCATTTTGGTGAGTTTGGCCATTTTATAGCTCATTTTATCCTTACAGGTTGACTGGAGGTACATTCTGAAGGTAAATTAAAATTGATAGTTGAAGCTGAAAATCAACATTTCCTGTTTAGATCATGTGCATTTTTTAAGCTGTACAGAGCTATCTGCAATTAATGTTCTTTGTTGTATATCTTCTGTATTTACAGTATATTTGACAATAAAACCTTTTTTGACATTTAATCAGTAGCAGAGTTGTTCCGCTCTCATTATATATTCATGAACTTTATCACCAAGACAAGACATAAATGTTGAGCTTGCCTTTAAGATCAGACATGCATTGATATTTAAAAACTAGAAAATTGGGTGGGGTGGTGTCTGCTCTACATTTGCTCAATACAAAAATGAGAACAGATTCTTCTTTTTAAGATGCTCAGGCTACTGTAAGGATAGAGACAAGTGAAACTTTGGGACTAGTGAAACTTCCAGCATACCTGTATAAGAGCTGTATATTCAATTACTAATGTCATGGGACACGAGAGGCTGCTTTTTCTCCTTTTCCTGTAAGACATACAATATTAGTTTAATTGTGATTTATTTTCTCATATTTCAGATAGAAATTGGAAAAGCAGTAGGAAGAAGTGTCTTGCAAGTTCCTATGGATCTGTTTTCTGATTGACTGTCTCTTAAGAATTTGATGTAAGGGGGATTTTGGCATTTCATCCTTGAGAAATATTCCCACTCGTTTGCAGCACCTCTTGAATTTTTCTTGATTTTGACAAAGCAGGTACTTTTTGGAAGTTGAATCTAACTTTATTCTCTTCCTCTGTAAAATCTTAAATCCTGGGAGAAAAGTCCTTTAGAAAACACTAAAATATAGCATGAGAAATATTTTTAATTTCATTTTTTATTAATAACAAATGTATCTGGTTATATACTGTATGTTAAAGAACATTTCTGTGTTATTGAGAGATTGAACTTTAATAGAAAAATACTATCTAAACAGAAGGGCATCTGCATGAAACTTGTACGTGTCTTTTATTTAGGATAATCTCTAATGAGCCTCTCTGAATTTAAACTGAGTGATTCTGTCTGTAGAAGAAACATTTGCATTGCCCTATTGCTCGTGACTGACACTGATTTTCTATCCAACTCTAGCAGCTCTTCTTTCTTTGAAACTGCCTTGAATAATTGCAGCCCAAATTGTGCCCCTGTACAACGTAAATGGAAAATCCAAGTCATCAGATAGCGGTGAATCTTCAGTTTGGATTTTAAAAAAACCTTTATTTATTGTATGTGTTATTGTACTGAAATAAATGGTTGATGTAGTTTTACAACATCTCACCTTCAAAATTTAATCATCTACAAATGCCATTTATTTTTCATAAGCTCCTTCCATTCTAATATGATTCATTAAATATCCTCCTCTTCCCCCCCCCCCCCCCCCCCCCGCTGTTTGTTCATCTATTTTCTATTTTGGATGTAGATTCCAGGTATTTATTTCCCCTCTGTCTTAATGTATGTTTAGATTCCAGGTATTTATTTCCCCTCTGTCTTAATGTATGGTATGGTTGATGTAAAAATATTTTAAGATCATGTTCATATTATTTAAATAATTTCAAAGTCAAAAGTTTTAAATTGCAGATCTGTTCTGCTGTAATGTGCTTCTTACAGATTTGTCCTGGATTTTTTGTTGAGGCTGATTACTTCTCAAAAAAAAAAAAAGGTATTTTCAGTATCCTCAGTATCCTTACAACATATGTTATTTACAAAACATGTAATTTAGAAAATTCCCCTGTAGACAGGAGCTTCTCCAGTATGCCGCAGAAGGTTTGCAACTGGTAGAAAGCTGCACAATCCCACTCCCCAGCAGGAGGATACTTCCCATGCTGATGGAAAAAGTGACCCTGGCAGAAGGGATGTGTTACTTTACTCTCCGTGGTTGGTTGTAGCTGCCGAATGGCTCTGAGTCACAGTGCTTTGGGAATAAGGCAATTTCCCTTCATCCTGCTTTTGAGCGTATGTTTTGCACAGTCATCAAGAGGCTCTGTGGGTTTACATGGCTTTTTTCTGATTCAGTGTGTGCATTGGTAAAGAGGGAAGTTAGGAGGCTCAAGATACGCTTTTTTTAAGGGTTACTGGTAGCCAGTAGCCTGTCTGCAGATGCTGGTATTTCCTCTCCTGTTTATGTCTGCAGTTGAATGTAGTTTGAATTCAGGGAATGAACATGACACTTGAAGTGTATGTGTGGCAGCACATGAGGTATGTGACAATAGCATGGTCTAGATAGACAATTGCCTCTCAGCTCCTCTATTTTTACTTATCTTAATTGTATACATGCAGTAACTTCTAATTCAATTAAGACTAGCAATATTCTACATTAGCTTGTCTGTCAAAATCTGTGCAGTATACTATAAAGAAGTCATTAGTTTGGTAATATCAATTTAACAAGTTTTAGCTCATTAACCTTGACACCAGCAGTGCTGGAGAGAGGAACCTTTTGATATTGTTGTTCTCAGCATATACCAGGGAGCTCTGAAAATCTGTTGAAATCTGTGGCTATTATCCCCAACCATCAGCTAGAGCTGTGTGTTAGCTCCTTTATGCAAATACCCCACAGTAAACCACAAATTACATCTTTTCAAGTCAACTTTATAGATTAGGGTAGCGTTTATTCAGAAAAACTTTTTTTTCCATTAGGAACTTTCTGTGGTTTTTAGGTGGTCCTTTAACAGCATTGCGGCTCTTTCCTATGTTTCATCTTTCAGATACATACCATTCCAACATCACTTTTAACAAGCTTACCTGGTGTGGCACATGAGTATTTGTCGTAATGTTTTAGTATGCTAAGTAAGATAGTAATTTCAGAACTACTTCTTCAGTTACTTCTTTCTGCCTTTTGCTTTTCTACTTCTGAGCGATCACAGTTGTCTTGGTAATAATGGCATTGTTTAGCTTTACAATCTTATATAATAGTGCTGTATGTACCAGTAGACAACAGGGAAATGAGCGATCATTTAAAAGTAGGGTACAAATAAATAAAGAAAAAACTCTAGCAGTCAGAAAGCAGTTGTTTATTGTATACTCACTTTTATACTCAAATTGGATGTGTCTTGAGTTCCAGAACTGAGACGAGGTAAAGCAGAACTCATGTTTAGCCTCATAATACAGCTGTAATCACAGAGGCGTTTGAAAAACAGCGAGGAGGGGTTCTATAAAATTGCAGCATATTTTCTTAGGAACAGCTTCACTTAATCCCTTGCAGTCATTGTGAGTCTGTCACATTTTATGATTCGGGGATGGGATTTTGATGTAAAGAGAATTAGCAGCCACCTCTGAGGAAGGGATATATGAAATGGAAGAAAAAGAAGATGGACTGAGACAAATGTTTTAATGTGGAAGTGGGAAAAAAATGCAAGACCAACATGCCAAACCAAATATTTCATTTTCAGCTCTTTGTCCTATTCGTGCCAGTGTAAAATTTTTCATGTGTTCATTTCTGGTTTATCACCTGCCTTTCCTTTGTAGCTTGCTCAGTCAGCAGCTGCCTTCTGCTGCCTTTTAGGTTATGGAAGTGTTTTTGGAACTGCAACCTGTTCTGTGCCCAGTAACCTGTTGAAGTTAGGGAGCAGTTTTGATCCTTTTTCTCTTCTTGCCTGTGCTTCAGTGGGTCACTGTCTGGATTTTGGTCTTGCCACTGCATTGCAGTTTCTGCCCATTCTGAAAATCCCCCCTGACCGTTTTCCTCCTGCCTGGCCAGAGTGCGTGGCCAGCGGTGCCATCACTGTGGGTGAGGGCCAGGGGACATGCTGAGACGTAAGATCAGGCAAGTCCTGCAGTTTGTTTCTCCAACGCAAAATAAAAGGCAAGTGCTGGGGTTGGGCATCGTTGGCTACAGCAATGCTGACATGGTCGGGAGCACCTACAGGGATGTGTATTTGGGCTTTGTTTGAGAGCGCTCAACCCTGTGTGATCCCAGGGGGTGGAGGCTGCCGACGTGAATGTGGGTAAGTGTGTCCAGCTGTGGGGCAGGTGTGAGAAAGCAGGCATTTGTTCCAGTGAAAAACCAAAGCTCTGCTCAATGTGCCTTGTTTAACGTGTGCACTGTACACGGTCAGCCACAAGATTAAAGATTAACTTGGAATAGTTAGATAAAGTGTCAAGCCAGAAGATGGGCAGCAAATAATTTTGCTCATTACAATGTTAACGAGAAGGGGGTTCAGTAAAATACCAGATGTGTAATACATGCAATTTGAATGTTGCAGACTAATAAAAAAAATCATTGCTTGAACTCTATGTTAAAAACTTTTGTTGTATGAGGGACCAGTTAACCTCAGCCAAATTTTCAGCTTCAGCAAGACAAAACAAGGTAGATTTAAACTTGAGTATAAACTGTTTGGAGGTTTTTGTTCTTCTGACACCTTTGCCTCATAAAAAGTGACCTATTTTTTGTCTTCTGTAGAAGTCTGATCCAAAATGAAAAATTACATTAGATAAAGCTAAACTGAAATTTTGGTTGACTTTTTAGTAGCAGGGAAGAGTACAGTGTTGAGGTTAAGAAAGGCTTTTTCATATACAAAATATCAGGAGGAGGCATTGTACTTTGCGGAAGTTCTGTGAGTTTGAAAAGGAATAATTTCAAGTGTTTTCGGCTTTGAGGATCTACAGTACAAAGCAACTATGTTGAAAACTCATGCTACAAAATAAATACATTAAATTGTCATTCTTTTTAAGACACAACATTTTTCTTCCAACATTTCCCCAAATCCCTTCTATGTGTAAGAGCTGGGCTTTGGCTTCATCTAAAGAGCCTTTTTCAAGTAATCAATAAAATAATTTGTTAAAATAGCTGAAGGTAATGTGGATGCAGGAAAAAATACAATTTTATGAAGTCTTTCATGTCAGACCTCATTCAAATAGAATCACCTACATATGAAAGCAAAAAATTCCCATGGTAGGTAGCTAGGCAGATATGTTTGTAAGCCAGCACTGCATCTGTAAATACTGGTTTTCTTTCTGAAAGGGATCTTACGTTATTTGACATTTCTGAAAAACTATGTTAGAATCTTGCATGAAACATATATAGTGGCATTTCTTGTGGCAAATGTGAGGTTTGTGTGTTTATGTTAAACTATGTAAGTGCACATTTTTCTAAGTGTGAACGTATCTCAATATATTTGAAAGAACTAGAAATCAGACTTACAGATTTGTGCCTTCTGATTTGGAGGTTTGTAGTCTGAACATGTTCACCCTAGATTTAAATACCTTTCAAGGTATTCAAGCTTGATTACTTTGCCTCACCTGAACAATGTAGCTTAGAAATAAAGTTTTTATCTGGGTAGCTGTCTTCATATTATATTTATGACTAAAAGTCTTACAAATGATAAGAGCTGTTGTAGAGTAAAAGGCATATTGTTTGCAGTTTCAAGACATTTCACTTGAAGTTTTTTGACCAGTAATTTTAAAAGCTAGCACAATTAAAACCAGTGGAAGTCCAGCTGCAGAATGAGGGGCTGGACTTTTAAAGAATCCATAGTTGAGGGGGTTCATGCACTGCGGTTTGTTGTTTGACGAATTACATGGATAAAGGATATTTACAGGATAAGACACTGAATATAGGTATGAAAGGCATCTAGAATTGTAACGATCAAGGCTCCCTGTAGCACTGAGGGAGGCAGAAGCCTTCATCCTTTTTGGTCAAAACCACAAAACTAGCACCAGTGTTACATAGCACTGCCAAATGGGGAGCTGTGGCACAGACACTGAGCCATAGGTGTGCTCAATGCACATTGCTCTTTAAAAATCTTAACAGTGAGTATATTTTTTTTTTCTTCTTTTTATTTTTTTTTCTTCTTTTTTGTAACTGAAAACTGCGTAGACTCTCAGAAGTGAAAATCATATATTCAAGCTTCCCAAACTAAAAAGCTTAGGGAAGAGTGTATTTGTCATTATGTTTAATTTGCACATACCTCACCAAAGAAAAGGCCAGGGGAGCTAGGCTGAGAACACAGCTGTACAGGCAGCTCAACTAATTGCCTCTCCATCCTCAACCTCATTTATCTTCATTTCTTCCCAATTATACCAAATTATCAATAGTCTCTGTTGCATCAGAGTCTTAATCCCCTTTATTCAGGCAGCATTAGATAGTGGCAGATGAATTCTTGGAGGGAGTCAGGGTAAACAGCCATGAAATGCCACCTCTGGCAGATGGCATTGCTCACAAGAAATGTGACAAAACATTTGGAATTTGTTACTAGGCATTGGTATGAGAAGGCAAGCTGTCAATATTTTTTTAAATGATAATCAAGGTGGTGCATACTTACACCACAAGCAGAAATGAATCCTGTCCAAAACCTCAAGCTTAGTTAAGTTCAGCTTGGCACTGTGCTGTTGTATTTTGTTGCTGAAGCCTCTCGCTTTTTCTTCTTAAGAAATATTTTCACTTTCTCTGGTATTAATATCAACATTTTAATAAAGTTTGTTCTGATTATAGTTGTTATTTATGGGTGTACCCAGAAAGTAATACTGATTTCAAGATAGAGAATGTCCTTTATGCAGTAACAAATTTAGGATGTATTTTCTTGAATAGTTTCTTTGGCACTGTTGGTCCTTTCCTAGAGGTTTGATCCTGCTCCTTAGAGAAGCCAATGCAAAGTGCCCGCTGAGATTCATTGAGAGTTGCACTAAAGATGAGAGCACCCAATGGCTAGGTTTGCTGAATGAGAAAAATATTCTGAAAATCAAATATTGATTGATTACGTAAGATGTCTGAGTGCTGTGGTAAGTGTATATTCAGCTACTACTATGAGCTTTAAAGGAAGTATGATGTTGGCTGCTAATATAGTTCAGGATTTTTTTGCGTGTTATTTTTAGACTGACTTTAAATGAAATGCAGTAGAAGTCACTGCTGACCTTTTATGTGAATTAGGTTTACTCACAGGCTCTCCTGGTTTTGGCAGCATTCTAAATTTTTTGGAAGTTGGTAATAACTTCGTGCGGGGAATCAAATGCCAGATACAGAAAACAGTGCATCTTCAGAATCGGTAGATACCTTGCCAGTGTTTCCTATACTGACCCAGCTTGTTGGAACTGTGCAAGTGCAAGTGTCTGCACTTCCTGACCCTTCATGGAAACGGGCTTCTGACAGTAAATCTCTGAGAGCCTCTACAGACATTCAGCTTCAGCACAGAAGGATGTTAGGCATCCCTTGTGCAACCTCTCATTCTCTAGTAAAATATCCAGTGTCTTGTGTAGATGCTTCAAATTACCAGGGGTTTGGAAGGTTGTCCAAATGTGTATGTATACAGTGCCAAAGACTGTGTTTAATTCTTTCAAGCCATACTTTATATTACACAGAGTTCTTTCAGTATTAGGAGTTTTTGAAAAGATTATAAGTACGTAATTCATTTATGTCACTACAGATTAACTCAGAAGATTACAATTTGTAACTTCAACTGTTCATAATTATTTCAAAGAAATAGTAAATGATAAATTGTTGAAACTTGAATGATCTGATTTTGTACTGTAGCGTTACCTATCTACTGTGGATGTCAAGATGTTCTCAAAACGTCTCAATTGTTTTGCTAAGTTGTTAAATATGGGAAAATATTAAGTAATTAAAAAATGAAAACAAAATCAAAAAAGGCTTGGTTTGTGATGAGTGATGGTGTCAATGATTATCATCACTGGAATACGAATCCCAGTTCCTTGCTTGCTGGCTGCAGTTCTTGAGTTTAGAAGGATGCATGTTTTATCCTTTCTGGCAGGCAGCCCTACAAACTGTGTTCAAGATCTGAAAGTTAAGCTGTTTTATTTCTGGCTTGTGCATCATCAACAGTAATAAAAACATGACAGACCAATATTTTGACCTCATTTCCCTCTGTGAAATGCACGTGTTTCTGAAGACAGACTTTGGTCCTGCAGTAGAAAGCAGTTAATTTTTTCGTTGATGGTCCTAAAGCAGAAGAAATACCATGTTCTAATAGAGTATTCTTTTCTTTGTACAGAAAAATAACTAGCGATAAAGTCATATGCTTATTACTAAAAATGCTAGCAATAGGCATTAGGAGTGCAGAAGGGAGCAGATCAGTTGTGCAAGAATGAACCATAGTCTTGTGGTTACATTTCACAGCAATACTGACCATTTAAAGGCTGTCCTCGCTTTTGCGTCCCCCCACATCATGGCTGTTGAAATGATGAGTGCAGATTTTTGTAAGCCCACTTTTGCCAAAAGCACGTTCTGTAAGCTGTCAGGAGTAGGGGTCTCCCCGACCCAACTTCCCAGTAAGAATGCGAAGTTACATTGTCTGCTCCCTAGCTCAAACCTGCTGAGGTTCCTTACTGCACTACTTCAAGTGACAGAGAATAGAGGTCATTTATTCCCTCTTGGGAAAGGGGCTGCATATGCTTAACATGGACGTAGATCCAAAAGGGTCTGCCTTCTGAAGTCCCTCATTCCAAGAATAATGCTACACATTGCATAGAAGAAACTGAATAGGGTTTTATTACTTACTACTTCATGCACTGCAAGAACTAGAAGACGTGATAGGAAGGCAGCAAATGCCAGGTTAATCCCCCAAACACACCTGCGAATCCCAAGGTAGTTTTTCATACGGTGCATAGGCAAGCTGCGGAACTCCTTGCTACAGGGTATTGTAGCCATGTAGATATGCAAAAACCTGACATCCCGTTAATTTATTGGAAGAAAAGGCTATTAAAAGTTACTAAATTCAAGGAAAATACCTCTGTTTCAGGATGTTCCTAATCCGTAAATTGTTGGGAGATTTTTTTGTGGGTTTGTAGGTTTTCTCTGCATTTAAATTCTTCAGTAAGCATTGCTTTGGGCCCTAGTGGGAGAGAAGGTGCTCGGCTCGATGGGCGGTAGCTGTGCCCCGTCATTCTGGGAGCCTTTATTCCTTACTTGTATTGCCCCTCCCTCCTGCGATATCACAGCTAATTTCCATTTAGGAAGTGATAGCTATCTAACTGTTGATACAAAGATCACAAGCTTTTCCCTTCCCCCTCCCCTTCATTATCACATGGTATCTATCAGGCAACAAGGGAGCAAAGGCTTCATTTATTAATTATCAGAGTGTTTCTCCAGTGTGTCGCATTCCTTCCTGGCCAAGAAGCAACTTGTTTTGATTCATATTTATGCACAACTAAGTTAGCAAAAGAAGAGGAAAATGGATACAGGTAGCTAACGTGAAGAAGGGCTTTTGATTTTTAGTGCATTTTAATGCAAATTATTATGATAGTTTGTATCTAACTTTCTATAAATGTGATGCTTCATCTTGCTAAAGCTAACTTTAATACGGGGTGGTTTGATGGTGTAAGTTGAATCAAATGACTTATTGAAAAGTGTTTGATATTTTGAGTTTAAATGAAAATATTGCCACTTTGAGCAGTTTGAGTTTTTATCAAACTAGTCCCTTACATATTGCATTTTATTTTTTCCCTGCATCTCTTTGTTTTTCAACATTTTCCCTATTTTTTAATATTAGTTACTTGATAAAAAAGCCATCCATCTTTTAGCAGTTGTCTGCGTAAGACTGTTTTGTTGAAAAGTTTTGTTGCTGTAGCCGGTAGTTCCTCTACACTGGTCTTAGAAAGCAGGAGAAAACTCTCGGTCTTACTTTAGTAGCCATCAGCATTTCTGTGTGTATAATTTGAAGGGATGGATGTCCCAGTCTGTTAGAGAGAGAACAGGTTTTGTGCTCTTAGGAGTCTTCGACACTGAGCACCTGATTGCAACTGTGAGATTTTGGTTTGCCTGGACAGGCCCGTTGTAGAACAGCCTTTCTTGCCAAGGCAGCTGACATTCCGGTATTGTGCTTTATAAGCACTGTAATCACTGATCATAATTTGGGAACCTTAGGACACGTTTCATTTACCACCTTATTTATTTTTCTCTGTTCATTTTAAAGGAAGCAATTGATGGTTTTGGAGGGATGGTTCAGTTCCTAAATAAATATTACATCTCTGCTTTTATCTTTTAAAAAAGTATCCTCCTGGAATTAATCATTCTTAATTAAATTGGCATCAAATATTCAGACGTATTCCTAGTTATCTTGAGTATCCTGTTTGCTGTGAAATAAACTTTGCTTTTGCTGTCATTAAGACTTTTCAAAAAGTTTAGAAATTACATTCAGATTTCAGATGCCTTCTTACTGCATAATTATCAACAGATTACTTCACCTAAGTTCTGACAGACATATTTTTTAAGTATGACTGACTGATGGACAGATTGGGAATTGCTGAATTAATGGGCACATTTCAAAGCTTTGGCAGGGCTAAGCAGTAATTACATCTGCTGAACCACTTGATAAGTTTTTGGAAGTAGCCCAGTAAAGCCATCACTGGATTTCTTGAGTTTTAATATCTTACCCTATACACTCTCATGGCTCTCTTGTAGGGCACAATCCAGAAGTTGATACAGCCGAATACACATAGCTAAACAAATCAGTGCATTAAGGCTTTAAATGCATTGCAAATCTTCCATTTAGCTTTTCAGCTCAGTGTCATGCTTTTGGGGGCTGATTAAAAATCTCATTCCTATTTTAAAGTAAGAAATTTTATTTGTAATAGGCGACCACAGGAAGTGCCCACACTTGCGTGGGCTCCGTAAATATCATCTACTGCCAATATCAGGGACAGAATTTAGGGTTAAATGGGTCATAATCCTGACCCAGAACAGTTTTACGGTTTTCCGACAGGCAAGTGACAGTTTACCAGGAGTATAACCTGGGCGGTATCTTTCTGTTCTTACTGTAATGAGAATCTCCGTTTATCAAGTAGGATAGAAATTGTTTTCTGCTTAATAGTCTCTTCCTGGGCCATTCAAATGCTGATGCCATGAAAAGAGTGGACAGAAAGTTGTAGGCTGAAGGCTGAAGTGTGTAGGCTCCGTTTTCAGCAGAGGATATTCTGTGTTGGCCAAAAAATGACCATTTTCCCCAGTATCGTGGTGAGATGAGGATATTGGTAAATTACAAAAATAATCCAAAAAATCAAAACCAAAAACCACAAAACCCAAACCAAACAAAAATAACAACAACAAAAAAATGAAACAAAAAAATAAAGGCAAATAATCTGGGCCACCTGAAAACACTGGGGCTGGGAATACTGTCACATAGGCCCGGTTTGTTTTAGGAGTACTGGGGTTCTAGGTAAGCCGAAACATTTCAAAGGCCATGAGTAAGTGCTGGACACTTACTAAAGAAGTTAGAGGTGACGAATACTTGAAAATTACCACTGCTGAAATAGCAGTGCACTGAATACTTTTTTCTTTGCAGATCATGGTATGCCTAATATGCCCAACAGCATGAAAAATGTGTTTAAAAATAATTTTAGAATAAAATTGGACGGTGAAGATGGTATTGCTTTTAACAATTTGAGTTCAATTTTTCAGAAATGTATCACAACAAAAAATAAAATGACAGACACAGATTGCAAGAGTGTGGTTGTTCAATTCAAAGGAACCTCTGACAGAGTGGATTTCATTTAGCTAGACCAGACAGTTTTAAGGCTGATAAAATGAATTTTAAACCAAATGAAAAGAAACTCTCACCAAATGGAACTTTGATTATTTTCTGGAGATCTTTCAATACCTAAAACCACAACACTTAATTTAATTGTCACAAATGTATCTTCACCCCAAAAAGGTTTTTTGGATTCTGTTTGGAAAAACACAAATGCACAGAGAGGTTAATTACTGGAAAACATACAGCTTTTAAAGAGTTACAAAATTACTGAAACCAAAGATGGGTGAGTAGCAGCATTTTCAGAAGAATGAAGCTGAGCTTCTCACTTGCATTTTATTCGACTAAACAAAATTTAAATGGAGGCACTTTGCTTACTGACATGTACATGATTGTAAATGCCCCTGCAGTGGGTCTGGGGGTACCGTGTATCTCATCAACAGCACGTGTAGCTATTGCTTAGGCTGATTTGCCCTGCTTGTCCATGTTACCTGTGATTCAGCTCCCTGGGCATCTGAACTCATCTGAATTCACTGTTCATAGGGACTTGGAAACAGAGACATACAGAATTTGGCCACTGGACTGTAAAATGGCATTAAGGGAATGCTTACCTCTCAACCGCATTTTAATTTAGAAGTGAATGGAGTGGGGTTGGTTCGTTTTGCTTGTGCTTAGTTGGACGTAAGTGCAATTCATGCACTCATTAAAAAGTTCTGTCAAAGAAGCTGGTAAGATGGGCAAATACCAGACTTTTAATTATTAAGTGTATCATAAATAACTCTTTCTCTTACCAAATCCACGTTGAGTCCGTCTTTATCTGTGCCCTTTGAAACATGTGCTGCGTTTCCATGTAAGCGTGTGCAGTGCGGGCAGTCTGGCCTTTTTTCTCATCTAGATTTTGCATTTAGCTGCCGATCTGAAAGCAGAACCATACACCAACATTTGCTACGTGGCCTGAACCGGATGGTTGAAGCAGGCCAGAGCTTTTTTAGCTGCTTTGCTGGGCAGCCAGTGCATTCTGCAGGCTTTTAGGATGGCTAGCCAGCTGATACCTCTGCCTTTTCCTTCCCGCTCCAGCGTGCTGTGCTAAGGAAACCGCAGTCTCAGTGCTCGCTGCTGACAAGCGTCAGGAGCTCAGGAAGATGGAGGTTCTTGTCTCTCTTGCCCTTTTTTAATGCTGAGTACAATCTGTTCTGGGACAAGATCAGCTAGAATGCAAACAAGATAAGGAAAAATTACCTTTTTGTCCTTTAGTTTTATCTGTTGGAGAGAAGGTCATATGGATAGTGGGTAACAGTGTTAAATGTAAAGCTTTTTGTAAAGTGTATAAATGATGTATTGGCATTTTGACAAATCAACAGATTTCTGAGTGCTCTAATACTATTCCTATGACACTTATGAATCAAGTTACTAATATTTTAAAATGAAATATTTTCTCATTTAAAACGAATAAAAAGCTATATTTCCCTTCATACACAAGAGGTAAGTCCCATTGCTGTTTTCTGTTATCTCTTTCTCCTTAGTGTTGTATGTTTGCTTTCTTCCATTTTTTTTGTCCTTTTTTCATATATACTTAAATAAAATTACCTGAAATCTATCTCTATATGCAGTAGTATGGATCATTGTTTAATTTTAGACTCCTTATCTGCTATATTAAAAACAATTAGAGCCTTCGCTAGCTTAGTATGGACAAAAAAATTATTTTTTCCTAATACAAATTTCTTCAAAGGCCAAACCTTTTGAATGTAATGAGAGAAGAAAATTTTGTGTCTCATTTTTTTTTCCCCTGTTGTGTATGGCGTGATTCATATCACAAAGTTTCATTTTTAGTTTCACCCGTAAGCTCATCATACCAAAGGCAGGACTTAGAATCAAAACATGACCTCTTTGTCTTATTGATGGCACCTGTTTGGACAAAAACTGGCGGTCAACCAAAATCTCCTGAAAAATTGTGACTAAACTTAAATTTGAAGTATTAACAAGGATTTACTTGTTGTAGAACACTTTCAATTGTTATGTTAAGAAAGAAGTTGAAAGTATGCATTGTTACGTATCTGTGTTGAATATGATATGCTGATATGCTGCCAACTGTGTTACTAATTAAGACAATGTGTATGCTCAAAAATAAATACCTTTTCTAGAGTTGCATGACAGTACAAGGACTGAGTGTATTACCATAGGTTTGCATTTTACATATTTGGTTTATAATGTGAATCTAGTTGTGGCTTACTATTAATTAATATGTAATTTTTTCATACTGTACGGGAATAGATACTGCAGGGAAGGATGCAAGTTTTCTTTTACAACTATTCTTGTTTAGCTGTGCAAAGGGACTGTGGGTAGGATAAATTGAAAGTGTCTATGGTAATAGAGCACAGGAGTAGGACCCGTGAGACCTGACTTCTCTTCCAGTTTCACCATTAGCTTACCAGGTAATGTGGAGGAAGTTGCTTCATAATTCTGCACCTCAACTTTCCCACTTGGAGATAATCATACTGCCCTTATGAAACACTTCACAATTGAACAGTTCTAGGTAAGAAGTTGTAATTATTACTTTCTTTTAGAGAGACTTGCTACTACATAGCATATGCAGTCCAGGTTAAATGATGAAGCTGTTATCTATGTGGTATAGTGCAGACTACAGGATACATTTCATTTAACGTGCACTTTTATTATACATCATACGCTCAGCAGTATTTTTTTTCTTTCTCTAAGGAGAAGTGATAGGGAACATAAGAATACAGGAATGGTCTGTAGAGATAAGTGTATTGCAATTTATTCTTGTGTTGCTGGCACTGAATACTGGAGCAGATTTACAAGTGGAATTTGCAGGGAAAAAAGTTATTATTGTCCCCATCTGCAGGGAAAACTGGTCCAGTGATTTGGACTGTACAACATAATTTAAATTCAGTTTCCTGTTCCATTGCAGGTTTCCTGTATTTCCTTAAGCAAGTCACTTCTCTTTGCTGTTCAATTCTCCATCTGTAAAATACAAATAATTGTACTTCCCTATGTTGCAAAGCTGGGCACAGAAAGCTGGTAGGGCACTCTGATACTACAGCTTCAGGGCCACAGAAGTATGGTGGGTAGGTGCACAAAGCTTTGGAAAGATAAGAGAAGCTTCCAGAAGTAAATAAACGAGCTAAGAGTTTAGACCACCTGTGCCTGGGTTTGGAAGTACCGGAAAAGAACAAACAGGGTGAGGGAGACTTTTAGATAAATAGTGCAGTGTTCTGTTTTCATTCAGAAACCTCTGACAAACTTTCTTGTGCCCAATTCTTGTGGCCATTGCCCTGGTACATGAAGTTACATGTACAAAAACTTATTTCTAACCAAAAAATTGATTCTCAGGTACGTCATGTGTTTTTTCAGGAAGAATAAAGTGTAAATGTTAAATTTACAGAAAAAGCATATGGAGAAGAGTCACGTGGTAAACTCTAATACTAAACATTTCCTCAGAAAATCTTTTTTAAATTACACATTTAACTTAAGGAATACTTTACCAAATAATACCACCTCTGTTTTACAGTAGTTAAAGTGAACGAACTTCTATACTAAGTATCAGTCAAATGTTATTTGAAAGAGCTGATATACAGTATATTTAATAACAAAGATGCTGACACAGCCGTAACTGTAGTACTTCTTCTAATTACTGCACTATGCCATGTTATATTATATCACATAGTATAATTTAGTGTATCTTTCTTTGTCAATGTATTACTCATCATTTTACAAATTACAAATCTTTTATAGGAAGGTAATTCATAGTTGGACGTAGTGCTAAAATGATGGAGTGTTTTCCTTTTTTCTGAATCATTGATCTTTCAAACTTTTGCATTTAGCAGTATTAATCATGTTTATTAGCTAAGTGTTGTCATAAAGAATGGAATTTTTCCGTTACTTTCATGTTCAATTAAAATGTTTTTTGCTTGCTGCCTCTGTGCTGCATCACAGTAATCTATTTACTTATTCTAATTGAAATTCTTGTTCATAAATCCAAAACAAAGTCAATACTGCAGTTACACGTTTTCATAACAATCTATAATCTAATTGAAAATGTGGGGCGTACCTGAGAAGGAGGGAGTGTACTTAAAATACCTTTTTACTCTATAAATATTCAATCTAACTTTTGAAGGTGTTTTGTTTTGTGGACCAGATGTATTTTGGTATTCACTAACATGGTCTACTTCACTGCTGTTTAAAAGGAACTTGCTATTCAAGTGTGAACGACAATCTGTAAAATTGCTGCAGAACACCCTATTTTCAGAAGACCAAACATACTCTAGAGCAAACACGAGTGCTTAGTTTGCTATACTGTGTTTTTGTTGTGGACAGTAATTACTGTACATAATAGATATCTGGATTCTTAAAATTTAAATCTCTGAATACCGATGATTTCCACGCCCAACCTAATGCCCAGCACTGCTAGTGAGCACTGGCGTGAGCGAGCAGCGGAGTGCCTCTCCAGTGAGATTAACAGCAATGAGGGACCTGACGAGCCCGAGGGTTGGACACCTGTTAGTCTCTGGCAGGGACTGGGTGGCCTGATTGCCTTTGATAGCAGGAGATTGTGGTTCAGTGTCTCAGATGTTCCCTTTCTGCCTGATTTACTTAATTGTGACTGATGTTTACTTGGGTGATGTTATCCTTAACCATCTAGCTTTTCCTGTTTCCAGAAACCAGTGTTACGAAAGTAGATGATGCTGAAAGTTTCTAATCATATTTTCTGCCTGATGCGAATTAAATTATTTTATTTTTTAAAAAAATCAGTTAGAGGTTTCAGGTGCTGTGCTTGTGTTAGGTGCTTAGTAAAGAGTATTATAGCGCTTTGCTAACCAAGCAAAATGTCTTTTAAAGAGAAGTGTATGCCATTTATGCCTGCTTTCTACCCTGTTTTGCAGGTGGGAGTGAATCCTCCTGGGATAAAGACAAGCTTCAGTCTCCCATTACAACAGGATCACAGCACAGCATTGGTCATCCCACACTGTCAGGGCAGTCGAGCCTTGGAAGTGCGCACCCACTCAGTCCTCTCCAGCAGAATCACCTGCTCACCAACAGTACGTACCTTGCTCTTGCAGGGGAAAAAAAGGAAGAAAAAAGTACATGGGGCCCTGCTTGGAGGCTGGGCTTGCATTCCTTCCCAGCCTCCTGGAGGTGGGGGAAATGGGTGGGAGACATGAGCAACAGGAGGGTCAGTCCTCCTGCTGTGCTGTCTGCTGCGCTTGGACATCATGTGCAAACCACCCTGTTTGAACAGTCACCCACTGTTGGGTAGTCCTTAATCAATATTTCCATGGCTTGGACTGAAAGGGAAAATAACTGTAAAGCTTAACATTTAAGCTATGTGACAAAATTCCACTTCAGGTGAAAATGTGAACCACAAAATAAAAATATGAAAGCCAGGAATAAATGCAAAATGTCTAGTTAAAAACGAGCAGAAGCAATCCCTCTGCCTTGTTCTGCCTTGTGCTTTACAGATGTGGGCAAGGTCATCCATTGAATCCAGGTATCCAAAGACACTTAAATAAAATGATACAGGTAAAGTTTGGATTTGGAGCTTAAACCCGTCTCTTTAAACCCTTCTCTTTTCCTTGCCTTAGGATGGGAACAGGTGGAAAGCCAGCAGTTCCCCCTCTCCTTTGCACCCAAAGAGGGAAGGAAGGGAAGGGAAGGTTATTCCAAGAAAAATGTTCCGGATTAATATTTTAAAAATTAGTGAGAAGTGAAGTTAATTCTAACAGATGATGATGGATGAAAAATGAAAATCTCTGTTTCTGAATTCTTGTTGTTTGTTTAAGCTCTTCATCCTCAGGAGTTTTGAAAGTTGATTTTTGGTGTTAGTTTTAATGGATGAATCAAATTTTTGCTCCTTACACTGATCTAGGAGCAGATAGCTCCTGGTTACCTGTGTAGGGCCCAGACTCAAACAAATGAAAGCTATTGAAATGACCCTACAATATGGGTCTGCTTGGTTCATGGGAAGGTATGGACCTGAGCATTTTGGGTCAAGTGTCAGTGGTTAAGAATCACCAGGACTAAAATTCATTGTAATTTATCATTTCATTTTATATTCTTGCATAATTTAATACCTGTATGTATTTGACATGCAGTGATATTATGTTCTTTGCTGTTAAAGAAAAGTTTAGAAGTGTTTTCCAGTAGATTTTGTAGTAGGCAAATGTCTATAGGCTATTAAAGGGTTTATGGAATGTCAGACATTGTGTCCAATGATTTGCAAGTGTAGGATATATTTTCTTCATAGTCCTACGAAATGTTTGACGGATTGTGTCTTAAAACTGGTGATGTGCTGTTAAATTCTGTTTGTAGTTTGCATTTAGTTTGCATGTCAATTGGACTTTAAGTAGACATACAACTCAGTGTGGCCAGATGGTGTCTGGGAGTTTTGGAACTCTATAGAGCATGAGGAAAGATTATTGGGCTGTTAAGGGAGATATGCAGGGGAACAAAGGCTTATGGATGTAAGCACTGAAGGGGTTTGTCAGCATGGTTTAAAGTGAAGGGAGATGTACGTGGGCTTTGCTTATTACCTATCATAACTAATACTGGCATGGATCATAATATAAAATATATAGTGAATCACAAGACATCACAGTTGTTGATCATGATATACTCAAGCTAAACAGAAATAGTGTGGGAGCTCAGAATGCGTACAATTCTGCCTTTCATGGTGGGGGCAGTAGTGTTTTTATATTGCTGTAGTCAAATTGTATTGGAATAACATAAGCTATATCAGTCAATGATATTTTTTATTGTGGGTTCTGTCATATACCAAAATGGTGACTGGCCTTCTTATTTAAACGAGTTAAGATAGAGCCAAAAGTTAAAAAACTTCTAGAAATAGTTAATGTGAATAGCATATGGTTATAACTAGCTTTATGATTATGTTATTTGCTACTTGTACCTGAATTTTTTAGTGACAATTTCTAATCTAAATTTCATTTAGAAAAATGATAACACATTTTGTCTGGCAGAATGAGTCCTATTTTTTCTGAAAAAAATAATTTTGGGTGCCCAAAGATAGCTGTCTTCAAGTGGTCTCTAAATAAATCTTAAAAGCAAAATAACCTGAAACAATTTTTTTCAGTGAATTGGTGTCTTGGTCTTCCTTTCCATTGTACTCGTTATTAAATACAACAAGTAATACACACGCTGAAATAAATGTTAATGAAACATGAAAATCCAATTTTTGCTAGCAGTAACATCACCTTTTTGGCAATGTCAAGAACTGCAAGTTGGCCCAAATGATTTTCATAGCTTCTTAAGTTGTTTGATATCCATAGCAGAAGACTATTTAAACTCACTTTTTGGAAATTAAAACCTCTGGCAACAATTTTAACCTCTCATTACATGTTCCAGTTCACAGGCTGTATGGTAGTTGAGTAGTGCCTGTAGTCCAGCACACGGCTTCCTGTGTTCAGGTAGTCCTGATAGAAAAATCTAGTCTCAGATTGCTGTGTATGTGGAGGAATCATAGTGAGAGGACTTGGTAGGAGTATATTGTCAGATAAAATTCTTAATAAATTTTAGTCTGATGTGCTGGAAAAACATGCAAATATCTGCATGTTTTGTGCTTTTTTTCTTGGTTGTTCTTAATAGAGAGGTCAATGCAGTTGTATTACTTTAGAGCTGTATTATATGTGTAATACAAACATTACAGCCTTCTCTGCAGTGCAAAGACAATTATTCCCTGTGCAACATTAAAATTATTAACACATAGTAATACTGAGTTTGACTAGTCAATGTTCCAGTAGAATATAGACTCTAAAAATTAAGGTGTTGGGTTATAAAATAAGGGACTGACACGTATAACCTGCCCATGCTCTCTTTTAGGGATAGACCTGCCGTTTATGATGATGCCCCACCCTCTGCTTCCCGTCAGCCTACCTCCCGCTTCGGTTGCAATGGCAATGAATCAGATGAACCACCTCAATACCATAGCTAACATGGCTGCAGCAGCCCAAATGCACAGTCCTCTTTCCAGGGCAGGGGCCTCTGTTATAAAGGTAAGAGTCATCTATGAGACTTCAAAAAATTAGCTTTTTGTGGCTAACAAAATCATTCACAGTGGCTTTCTTAAGGAAGATAACTGAGAGGCAGTGAGCTTGTGCTGCCTATGGCACACCTGGTCTGCTGTTCCTGACAGTGCTTCAGCCTGAGGAAATACCCACGAGTACAGTCAAGAAGTTAAGATGCTCTGCTCTATCTACAAATCTGTAATGTAATTAAAAACAGATACAAACACTCGCTAGAGGCTAGGGGAATAAGCAGTGCTGCATCTGGTAAAGCTCAAAAGCTATTCTAAAATGTTGTTTAAAATCAAACTTAATGTTACACTTAAAAGGGAATGCTATGGAACACAACAGCAACTCCAGGGCAGTGCAATTCCAGAACAAGTTAATAGCAGAGAAAATCATCAGAAGTAGCTTAGTGAGTATAGTCTTTAGTGGCCACACCGAAATTTCCTTCCGGCTGGATAAAACATGTTTATGCTCTGGAAAGGCTTCTTTCTGATAGCCTCTCCAAGCAGGTTGTTAAGAAATTTTTGTGCCTGTGTTGAGAGCTGAAGTCCTGCCACACGCTGAAAAAATATGTCAAGACAAGAAATTTTCAAAGCAGAAGGACATGTGAAAGATTTGTGCCATGGGATTCTCTAAAACACAGTGTGTCCTCTTGGGCAAAAAGGAAAGGTTTTATCAATCTAACTTCTGTGTGTGTTTGCACCCACGTGCACATTTCTGTTGACAAAACAAAATTTTGACAGCTTTGAAAGGTAGTTATTTTAGTCTATTTGTCTTTATTTTTAAATAGATGAATCTGTAGAGCTATCTGTTCTGGAAAGTACATGTCTTTTTTTTATATATTTATGCTCGTTTACATTCACATATCCCCATCATTCTGGAATCCCAAAGTTCTAAGTTACTTTGTTCTAATAATTTGCACTGATTTAATGAACTTGATCTCTCATGTTTTTATTGTAAAACATCTTAATTATAAAATACCATAACTTTATCATTGAGAAAGTTGCTGTTGTCAATATTACAGACTAGCTGTGCAAACAGATTAGTTAGGATTGCCTTGTACTTTCTATTGTCACAGCCTGCCACTGCAGGAATTTCTGTTTCTACATCAAGCAGGGGAAGAAACTAGTAGTTCACATCCACATGTTTATGTTTCATACTTTTATTTACTGATATCAATGTACTTTCAGGGAATAAAGCAAATCTCTTTGGTCATGTTACAATAGCATAATATATTACATGTCTCTGTTGCTGGGGTTCTGGAGGTCTTCGTTTTCCTTCTGATCTTCGTCCTGGCCCTGAGCATCTCCAAAATTGCCTCAGTTTGTTTTTCTTCTTCGCTGACAGTCCACTTCCAAATTAGGCCAAACGTTGTTCTTAATACTTTGAATATTTTTTTTTTAATATTTTGTCTTCTTGGATTCTGGGAGGCTGATAAAATTCGGGGGGTGGGCGTTCCCCAGTTAGAGACTATTTAGGATTAAGATCTATGAAAACTTCTCCTTATTAGTTAGTGTGTCAGCACAGTTTTTGACTGGGTGGGGGAAACATGCGATCTCTGATGTCCAGCTATCCATTAGTTAATGCAAGTCACTGAATTGTTAGAAATTAATTGAGGTTACATTCATTTCACTTCATAACCTTTTCTTTAACTGTTCAGAGACCTCTTGAGAAAACTGTAACTTAAATACAGCAGTGGAATATTTGTAGCAGCAAGTAGACTGCGTAAACTTTGATTATATATTAATTGCTGTCAGTATGTCAAAATGCAGATTAAATATGTATTTGTAAACAATGCTAGCTCTTCATAATATAAACTACACTTTTTGCAAGCAGTTAGGTTTAAGGATGCTCTTTAGCAGGCCCTTGCTGATGCTAGTTACTCATTTACAGCTATTTTTTCCCCAACACCTGGACTAGAGTATACACAATCTCTCCACAGCAACAGTAGGTCTCACCAGCACTCTAGTGGGAGTTACTTCCTCTACGTGATGTAGAGGAAAATACACCAGTAGCTAATGTGACAGAGGTAAAGTGTGCATCCATTGCTGTGTTACTCTCACCTGTCAAGTGATGCTGCATCTTTCTCTCATTTGTTCCGAGTGCTGAAACTGTAGATGAATTTTATTACAGTGAGGCTCCTTTTTGTCCTTTCCTTCCCTTATGTACAATCATCTAGCTCTGAATGACGATGAATTAAGATGAAATCCTTCTACAAAAAAACATGTAAAATAAAAGCAATGCTGCAGTTGTTATCTGTCAGCAGTATTGCTTTTATTATTTAATAAGTACAAAAAATGAGCAGTTTTAGATAGGCTGCAATTCCAGCATCGTCGCTGCTTAAAATGGGAGAAACGAATCAAATGTATTGAGTATGTATCTGTTTCCGTGCTCTGACTAAAATACCACTTGGCCTGTTTTCTATAGGTGTGAGAATCAGCTGCTTTATAAAGGTTTTGAATGAAGTCATTATGCTTTTTATATCACGTTTGCCATTTAGAAGTAAGCTGTTCTACCAAGATATGCATGATCAGCAAAGTTAACATTTAGTGCTCCAGAAAGAAATGTCATAACTATGAAACTTGATTTCTTCCTGACAGGAACACTATAAATTAGGCAGGCACAATGGCCAGGCTCACAAAACCTTCTTAGCTGTCTATAATATGATCTGATGTGATTATAGCAGCACCCGCTAGCAGTACTATAGCTACGGTTCTGACAGTACCCCTGTAATAAATCCAGTCTTTCAGGGATTTACTGCACATCTGAAAGAGCTTGCTGCGTTTCAAACTTGGCTCAAATGGTTCTGAAGAATCTGTATAATTGAGGATCTTATATGGCAAAACCAAAATTTGACAGAGCACTGACTTCACCACCCTCTCTCTTCTTGTATCTACTTTCCCGTTTGTTCTTTTTTTCCAGAGCTATTCTTCAGCTGGATGAGCTCTGCAGCCCAGCTGCTGACCTAGGTGTAGGATGCTTTGCCAGCCTGGTCTTGAGGACCAGTCTGGGGTCAAACTTAGCCTGAAGTACACTTGAGCCATGGTTTAGGCTAGCAACAGTAGTGAATAAGTGTAGTAGCTTACAGTCATCCAGCAGTTTTGTTCCTGAAACTCAGAAAGGGCTACTCAGCAACGGTATTTTCAGGTCTTCAGAGGTGATGTTTGGATGGGCTCTCTGTACAAAAGAGAAAGGATTTTTCACTGAGGTTCATAGAACAACCCAACTCCAGAGAGCAGTAACTACGTAACGTTAAGATTTTTGGTTTACGGTGGACCTGTAATGAATGACTAATTATGTAACAAATGACTATAACTGTTAATATGCATTGACAACATATTATACAGTTTATCATAAAGGGGCTGCTAAGATGTATGCTGAGAACACAGATTTAGGAGAATGCTGAAAACACACCTAAATCTTAACAGATCTTTTAAATTCAGTTGGGTCCAAAGGAGTTGAGATGTGACAGCACATAACATGGATGGCAAATACATGAAGAGGTGTCACAGGAAAAATGGGAACAGCTCTTCCATTCACTGACAGTACTTTTGAGCCTCGGAATCAGACCGTGCCCATATAACCACTCTCTATCCATAGTGGAATGAGGTCTCAAGCTGTGGATCCTCAAGCTACGTACAGTAAAGGCCCCAGGAGCGTTACGGTAGTGTCATGAAGCCTAAAGTCTCAGTTTATACAGGTTAAGCTGAAGGGGCTTGTATGAATAAAAAGATATTTTAGCTTACACAACTTCAGCCAAAAAGCAGGGAGGGCACAGGGAGAGGTTTGGGATAAGGACGTATAAGGACGGCTGGCAAGAGGCAAGTTTCTGGAGCTGTGACTATGTAAATCTGTGTGTATTCACTGAAAGGCCACTTTCCCAGATGACCTTTGAAACAGGTTAGTGGGAGATACAGTGGTTAGGGTGGGCTTGAAACTGGGGGAACCAAATCCGGAAAAGGGGCCTTAAGCTGCTCCTGTTTGTGTTAGATATCAAAAGAGTACTGAGAGTGAAGAGGCAGAAATTTGTCCCAGAGATTTGAGAGGCTCTTCTACTCTTTTCTCCCAGGTTTTCCTTGGTTCTTGTTCTATTCACCCCACATATTTTGCACTTCCCTTGCTCCTCTTGCTCATGTCTCACCCTTCCTCCTCCCATCTCTCCTCCTCCTCGTTCTCTCTCCCTTTCCTTCTGGCTCTCTTAACAGCCTCTTCTGAGCCGCTGAGAGATGTGCTTCTCCTGAGTAGGAGTATTTCTGCAAATTGGTTTCCTGCTGTCCATTTTTCTTTTGTCATCATTCCCTTACACTTGCTGTATTCGTACTTTTCTCTTACCCTTTCTGCTGTTATCCTGGTCCCAACTAGGAATAAATGGTGCATTTGTTGAATGCAGCTAGAAGACGCAGATAAAAAAAAGTTTAAATGTAATTGAAATGCTTTGTTAAAAAAAATCAAAAGAAAGCATTTTTATTTTTTATTTAAAATCACATTTCTTTCAGAATTTCACCCCAATGTACTTCAGAAACAAATCAACCCCCACCCCGTCCTCCCCCCAGCGTGCGCGCGTGCGCACACACACACATACCCCCCCAAAAAAGACATTTTAGGTGAAATTCAATGTTGTGTTTTGGTAGGGAAACTGAAATCTTGTACTTCACATCAACCCTACACAATTTCCATCTGAGTATTTTGGTCTACTGATAAACAGAACAAAGCACTATTTATACAGTGTGATCTAGACATGCAGTAGAGATTTTTGAGTCTCCTTTTGTTTGTGTTCTGTTCTTCTCCTGATTTTGTGAAATTGTTAAAGCGTTTGTAAAGGATGTATATGACATGATTTTAAATTCCCTAAAGAGAATACAGATGGGCTGTGTAATTATTGCTGAGAGGTGCTATTTTCTGTGTGCTGTACAACTCACATTCATAATATTTACCTGACAGCCAGGAAAATGTGGAGATCTCAGAATACTCTGAAACAATTCAATATAAAAATATTTCTCATTACAGAATTTATAACATATTTAATTTCATATCTCTCTGTGCATTCAGTTCATTCTGAATTGCTTTCAGTGTATTACAACATTTATAAAATAAAACTTCCATAAAATTTGTTATTTTTCTCCTTATTAGATTCATTCTGTCCTGTTCCATAGCATGTTCATTGCTGGCAGCTTCTTGCTGAAATGGGTACCAGAGTATGTTGGAGTGACATGTGAGACATAGTAGTGAATTTGCTTCTTAGAGGGCTAATTTTTCTGGCTCTGTCTGTAGCGAACAAGGAGTGAGTGTGCAGGTTTGTATCTTTTTATTCACTGATACAAGGAAACTACTGTGTTGGGAGGTGTTCAGGTCCCTACAAATTGTATGAAATCTCCTTCTCATTTCTCCTCCTTTTAAGGGAGGCATATCCCTCTCCCTGCAATGCCAAGAATGAGTTACTTCTTAACACCAAGACACCTAGTTGCTAGGCTAAAGAATAAGTGATGAATACTTATTTTAAACTTGCAAGTAGAAAAAAATATGGTAGGAAGCATCTCTTTTGCAGAGCTTGCAAGGAAATATTGTTAGGCCAAGCACATACTAGCTTTTAGTTCTGGCTCAGGTCTTTTTAATATTGGCTTAGTCATTTGCATTTGTATTTAATAACTAATATAGCTATAACATAGATTAGATACATCATTATCATCATTAGTCCTGAGAGTGCCTTTCTTTCATTCAATAGCAGCACTGGGTGAAACAATTCATAGGAGCGGTGCAAGTAGAAAGTTTTCACTGCAAAATTCTTTCCAATTTTAGTCAATATGATGCTTTCAGATTCAAAGTGAAATGTAAAGGTAAAATCTTAATATACAAGTGAAGGTTGCCATAGTTTTCACAGTGACTGCTAATTTAAGAAATGGTAAAGAAGGAAGCTCTTGTTTGGCTGTTTACCAATACCATCTGATGAGCTGCGCTTTTCTGTTTGGCTGAGCAGCTGGCAATTAATGAATTGATAGGAAGTAGTCACAAGGTAATGGAATTACCAAGTGAACATCTGGTATTAAAAATCAGTAAACGTAGAAGAGGTTTTATGATTGCTTAAATTTGGTGGGAAGATAACTGCCAGTTGACTACAACTGAAATAACTATATGTGCACAGTGATAAAAAATGCTTTTTAAATGGCAAAGTACGTATTTTAAGTGAATGACTTCCCGATACACTGCAAAAGATGAATGGGATCCAGCTGGCTTTCAGACATACAGATCCTATCTTAGTTTTTAGACCAGCTGTTTACCTTCCTCATCTCCAGTTCTTACAGGAATTGGAGATACTATAGGTAGGTCAGAAGACCAACAAGTCACCCATGCTTTTTGTGTGTGCCCGTTTCCAGACTGAGCTGATTCAAAATATAAACCTTACCACTGTCCTCTTGCTCAGAATGGTAACTCTAACCATCATATTTCTTGTTGGCCACTGTCTGACATCATTTCAGGTGTAACGCAGCTCATGCTTGCTGTGTCAGAATGATTCTTTTTCTTTGAAAAGCCTAAATAGCAATTACATATTGTTTTTCTCAATAATGCATTAGTTAAGGACTGTAAATTTTAGAACACTATTAAAAATGTTGTTGTTATTAGAATTCAAATAGTATCAACTAAGGTCAATTGGAAAGATATGTGTGTCGTCTTATTAACCAAAAAAAAAAAAAGAGTTAGCAATTCAGTTCTTTCCTAACTGAAATTGTGTTAACTTTTCTTATTCTTCTCTTATATTGATGATGGAATTCACCCAGGGAGATATGAGCAGTGATATCACAGGCACGAAGCTGTGGTAGTTTTGGCTAGCAGGTGAGGACGTCTGCAGCCAGTCTGCTGGCTGACTGCTCCTGGCTTCACAGACCCCTCCAGAGAAATGAGACTCAGCTTTCTAGATATTTCTTTTTTTAATGTGTAGTCCATTTTGAGAATAGTGATTTGGCAATCACTATTGGGATATCACTATACTGGGAGATCGAGTTCTGGCACAATAATCATTCTAGTGGGGAACTAGTGTGCGAATTAATGTTGGAGAATTTATTCTGCCGGAGCCTGTGGAACTCTGTTTTTCCAACATGGTCCTCAACTCTGAATCTTTCTTACAATGGTTGAAAACTCAAAGACAGCAGAATCCCCATTTTTCCTTCCTTTCCATTTCATTAGCGAGGTCTGGTGAATTCCAGCTCTTCCGCCGCTGTAGAGCCCTGTAGAGTACAGAAGTAGCACCTCAGTTAAATATGAAATATGAAGATAAATGTCTGAATAAAATATCCGGGACTCAGAAAAACTTCCAAAACCTGCTTGTCAGCAGTGAAATGCCATTAAATCCTCTAGGAACTCATTAATAGATTAACATTTGGAAGAGTAATTACAGCTACATTGGAACTAGGAATAAGAAAAAATAAAGGGAAATCCAGCAACATCATTTCTCTAAAGTCTTGACACAAAATGAAGATCAATACTATAAAAAAATCAGAGGTTAGGAATTAAAGTCAAAATGATTATGTCAAAAATAGGTAAGCTGTTCATATATATTTCAGATAAAAGTAGTGTGGATACAACTGTTACGTAGTGTTTCATATTATTTGTGTGGAATACTGCCTCACAGGGAATAGAAAAAGGATACTGAGGTGAAATCAAGGATGTATCTGGAAATTGGGTGAGTTGATGACTTCAGTGCCATTAACGTAAATCACAACTAAAATTAACAATGTCAAGCTTTGTAGCTACATTTTCTGAGCCACAGCAAGACACCAATCTTTAGTAAGACAAATATATTGCCCTTCAAAAGGATTAAATACTGCAAAAGTCTTTTTTGAGAATTTATGTTACAGCTCTGTAAAGGAAAGAGAAAAGGTAAGATAAAGTAGGTACTATAGTTGGATAAATAGGTGAGATCTTGAGGAATGTTTTCATTTTTCATAAAATTCTCCCAATCTGTAATTTTAAAATATATAATTCATTACATCATAACCTGGAATATGAATCTTGCAAATTTACAAATAAGAAGAAGTACAAATGGAGAAAACATGACTTCATTTAGAAATGCTTCTCTCTTACTGTGAGTATACCCACTGTAGAACCAGGCTGCACAGCAGTGTGCTGGTGGGAACCGAGCTGTTTTCAAAAGGCAAAAAAATGAATTATATGAAAAGTAACAAGGTTGTAAATACATAGATGACAAATAAAATGAAGTCATCAATGTGTAAAAAAATGTTAAGGATTTAGACTTGCGATTTTCCTATTTAAATGCCCTCATTGGTTTGTTACAAATAATGTTAACCCTGTGTTTGGAAAATGGTGAGGACATTATCACTTGTGTTCTCATTTGTAATGAAAAAGATTAACTTGCTGTGAAATTTTAACTAGGCTGAGACACAACAGTAGCTACCTAATGAACCAGAGCACATTGCTGTTAAGTAGCTAAATAGATGCATACTGATTACAGGACTGAAAAATGGATCTGTTTACTTGCAAAAAAAAGAGTCTGATCATAGTGTTAGTTATTATAGTAGGGGAAATTCAGCATCACATTTCCACACAAACATTTAGAAATAGACAATTTCTCAATCCATATGCAGTCTTACATGATGGTACTCTATCCTCATTTGTCGTATGTATCATACAGAGAAAATGTCAGCTTGTAGGGAAAACTGTATCTTCCCAGTACATGTAAATTTTTGTAACTGGTAACATGTTAGATGACATAATCAACTGATTCTCTTAGAAAGTGATTCACTGTGTGATTAAGAGTGACATTATTATTTGACACTTTTATTTCTGCCTGAAGATTTCAAGCCAAGACCCTGAGTTTGAAGGCAAATTACTTGAAGCAGAGATTGTTTTATAGCAAGAGACAATGGGAAATGCAGTTACCAGAAGGAGCTCGAATACTTTGCTTTTCCAAATCATCAGCTTTTGAATTACTCAAATAACTCCCATTTAAGATGACATATATGGTTGTTTGTGTGATATCTAAGTGTTAATTCATAGTCATATTTGTTCATAGGGGTTTTTTTGCAGAACAGTTGGCATGTCCTCTCCTTGGCTATTCATTTTCATGGTTGCAATAGACAATGAAATTTACTTAAACTATGTACTCTTCTGTAAAACTAATCATTTCAAAGTGATATCTTAATTGTAAATTGAGTACTCTTTGTGGTAAAAAGAGAGGAAATAGTGCCAAAGAGGACTGTTAAAATTGATATCCAGGAAAATAAAACTACAGTCAGAGTTGTAGCCTGTTAGCAGTAACCTATTTGGAAGCTATTATTTACACAAAGGTAAAAGATATATAGTATTTAAGAGCTTAGGATTGCATGTATGTGATTCATCATTTATTTAGGAGAATACTTTTTGGGGTAAGAATGTGACTTTTAAGAGCAACTTGATAAGCAGCCCCTCCAGAGAGTAAGTCTTGATTCTTTTACTTTCCCACTCATCTCAGCAACCTATAAAACCGCTCTTCTGGAGGCCGAGAGGAAAACAGGAGATTTTTAAGATCAGTGACTTTGACTGTTTTCCCCCAGAATTTGAAAACTTGTTTGTTTAAAACCATTCAGCTTTCAAAATTTTAGGAACTTGTGACTCAACAGAATAATTTTGTATCTAGTAAAACTTCAGAAACATTTTTAATTAGCATTAAAAAATACTGCAGTTAGAAGTCTTCCTTTAAGATTTATTCATTATTGTATGTTCATTAAATAACAGATAATTAGTCAAAACAGACCCATTGAGGATTAGCAGCTATGTAATAGATACACATCTGTTACATGATTTTGAGGCTCAGTTGTTATTTAATGTACAATAACTATCCTGTTAACAACACATTCAGTGCTACATTTTCAGCTGGTGTGATTGGAATAGGCAAAAGCTGCCCCTTGCTATTAGGAGGATCCTATCTCACATTCCCTTTGCATCAATCTCAAATGCATCTGTAAATATGAAGACGAGTGTGGTTTAGAGAGATGGTTTTAATGGGTAACAGAATATTCTTAAAATGTCGATCTTGCTGCCAGTGTTATTAATGAATTGCCTCAATAGTTTATGAGCAGAAGCTATTGTGCTAGCTATTTATAATGGAAAAACTATTAGAATATACCATTCTCTTCCTAAAGTTGTATTATTGATTTAGGATACTGTCTAGCAAAAGCTGCATAAAAAGTTTGGATGCTATTGAGTTTATTTTCAAAAGCGCATGGTAAATTGCCATGAAGTGGCCAGATTGGATGCTTTTAATGAAAAATCTTTGAGAATACATTAGAAAGGCAGAAAAAATGCAAAGTTCCTTGGAGACAGCTTCCTCGGATTACACCGTAATTGTGTTTTTTTTAATGAGGTGGGGGCACAAGGATCTCCCTTTTTAAGAAAAGAAAGTAATATTTCAGTTCTGAGTTTCCAGGGGAACAGATGATTGCTAGAGATAAGGGTAACTCCAAAGATGCAGTTTCTGGAATTCTGTAAATTCAAGCATCTCCTCATTAGTGTCTCTCCCTTGGAACTACACCGTCAAGGACTTGTAACAGGATTTAAAATATGAAAGGGACTTTAAGATAAGAATATCTAGAGTATCTGAGGCCATGATCTGTCCCTTACAAGAGTCTCATTTTTTCTTGGTCCTGGGAATGAGAATGAAGGGTACTGGGATTTTTAATTAATTCAGAAAAATTATGTATGTGGAAGGACTGGGTTGGAGGGGATGTCAGGTGGTCATATAATCTCTTGCCTTCCTCAAGACAGGTTGAATTACTTCTTACATCGTGCTTGTCTAACGTGTTGCTAAAGATTTTTACTAACAAGAATTCCATGTCATCTTCAGGCAATCTGCGATTATGCATACAGAGAACTGCAGAATTCCAATTTGCTAATTTTTTATAATTTCTTACTCTTTTTCTTCTCCTTACCTAAAATGCTATGTATATTTAAATTAAAGGCTAATATCGAAGTTTCATGTGCAGCTGTACACATAAGAATTTGCAACCATTCTTCCTTTAGTTAGCCAGTGGTGCTTTTCATGCAAAAGCAAAGTTTGTACCAGTGCCACAGCTTTTAAAATTTGTCTGGGCAGTACCCTGAGAAGATATTGATGTAATTTATGCAGGTGCACATTCTACCGAGTTTACAAATCTGACTGCATTTAGTGACAGTTCAGTCCAAATTGGAACAGCTCTGAAATGTGATACATGTATGTCAACTTTACTGTCTGTAGATTAAAAGTAGTTTGTGGAAAGAACAGGGATGAACTTTCTTTACGTTCCTGTGTGTGAAAAAATTAGAAATGAAAAAGTTATTAAAAAAAAAAAAAAAAAGGTGGCCAATGCTATGTCAAGACACAAGGGATGAAAAGCTGTGCCCCAGTACATTGCGTGCAGAAGGCTGTACTCTGGGTGTAGGGGATTATACTGCTCTTCCACAGTCTGTGTGTCTCAGAAAGGCCATTTGTTAACGCTGCTTTAGCCAACCTCATGTTTTCCTTGAACTTCAGTGAAGTTTGTGAATCAAATTGCACAGACCTTGTTTTATTTCTGTTTCAAGGAAAGGATTCAAGACAGCCCTTCTCCAGCTCCGTCCCTAGAAGACAGTCAGCGGCCCGGGAGCCATGCTTCCTCCCATCAGAGCAGCAGCGTGTCCAGCTCACCATCCCAGTTGGACAACACACCAGACAGAATTGGTTAGTGCTCTGCAGCCTGACACCTCCTCACAGTTACTGACCTTTAGAATTCTAGAAGTTTGTTGAGGCAAATATTTCTTTGCTGGGAAACTCAGGAAAGCACTCACTTGCTAAAAATACCCAGAAAGTTCATCACTGTCGTTGGTTTTATTAGGTTCATCACTATGCAGAGCCCAGCCCTTCAGATTCATTCTGTGCCAGCATCCACCCACGCACAGAAGGTACCACCCCTTCTCTGGTACAACCAGCTTGTCTTGGATGCTGGAGTAAGAAGGTGCCTCTGAAGGCACCTGGAATTGAAAAATGCCAGATACCTTTTTCTTTGTATGTATGTCAGGAAAGTCACAGGTTATATGATGGCTTCTCCATTCCAAAAACCTCCTCATGCCCACACATTGCCTCATCACCACGAGGCTGAGGGCTTTGAGATTTTTTTGTCTCTTCACCACAGCTTTCACAGCCTGTACATTATTGATCTTGTGTTTAAAATGCTAATTCTGTCTAGAGGAAGTTCAGATCCTATTCTTGGTGCTTCCAAGAGGGATCTAGGGCAAGTCAATTAACATCTTTTCACATCGGTGTATGTCAACACTGTTGTCTTCGCAGTGACTGAAGCCCAGGCAGGCATTACTGAGCTAGATTTAAATTACGGAACCAATGCAGTCCGTGTTAGTCAGTGTAGACTTCACTCCCACCAAATAACTGCTCAGCTGCTCGCTGGGATTTTGCAGTTTTGACTCTGGTCCGTGCAGCAGCATTGTGGCACCACACAGCACAGCAGGCTTTACACAAACTAGTCCACAGACCCTGAACCACATTGCATAAACATATGCACAGACAGGGCAGAGCCTAGAAAGTAGATTCCCCTCAGCTTTTTCATATGTAAAATAGGGCTAGAAATACACAGGGCAAGAAATGTAACTTGCTATCACAACAGTGAAAAAGGGACTTGTGTTCTCACTGAAGCTTCTGAAAGTACTGTCGCTTGCTCTATTAGTAATAGCTGTAAGCTATATAATATAAGCTTGTAATATAAGTGATCTAATAAGTATCACACACTGCAAGCCTCTGGGCACTAGAAATGGTGCTGAAAGTTTTTTAAAGAAGGCTAGGTTTTATTCATGTTGAACCAAACATTTCTCTATGTTGAAGTCTGATGCTTGCTGTTGTAGAGATACATACATATACTTTGTATCCATATATATTTATATTTTAATTTTGCGATTTAAAAAAAAACCAACCAAAACTTCCCCTATAATATAGTAATGAACCTTTAACAAGTGTCTTCACTGGAATAACTTTAAATTATGTAATTGGTTAATTGCAGACAAGGAAATGTTTTAATCAAATAAGAACAAAGAAAATGGGCATCCTGAAAAATGAAATCCAGAAATCCTGAAAAACAGGCGTAATAAACTTAACACTGATTTTGCAGGTGTTAAGTAAAGGATTTTTTTCAGCACTACAGTGTATTGTTTTTTTGCTGTCATGTATGAATTTGGGTTACTCTTTGTCAATTTGTATTTTTTATTAAGCTTTCTGCTTTATAGATAATTACTAATACTTAAATCCTTAAATGTATTTTTCCCCAAAATGATGTCTGGGAAGTACTTTTCTAATTAGTTAATTTGAACATTTCATGAGAAATCACGTTCATCTCAGTAGTAATTTGGGTTCTATCTTGGTATCTTTTTTAATCAACTTGCGCAAATTTGCTTGTGCTGCATATTTTACTTGGCTCTAAGTGTTGAATTGGGACAGTGAAATGGTTGATGATGGACAATAAAAATAGTCAATTGCTTTAGAACCTATATAGTATGAATAAATGTTAAAATACCAAAATATTGACAAAGAGGAAATATAATGTAATGTTTTCCTCTCTTCGGACATTTTTTTACTGATCGTGTTACATTGCTCTGCACTCTTGATTTTTTTTAGCTATGCTGACCAACAGCAGGGAAGGAGAACTCATTGATCAAGAAACTGGGACCAGCCTAAAAAAAATACAAAAGGAGAAAGGTAAAACTACAGACTGTTTTCCATCTCAGGCATTTAATTACACGTATTAGGTATTTTATTCCTTTTTCTAGTATTCTGCATAGCAGTGGCATTATATTATGAATTTAAGAGAGCTAAGTGCCTAATTGTGATGAGTAATGTATCCAGTGAATTTACATGACATTCTTCTTAGGAAGTGTAAACAATCAGATCTTTGCTTCTCGCTGTTTATATAGTATGGTGCTAGTATTTTGCTGGTCTTTTGGCTCAATTATTTATGAAGTTCCTAGCAAATATTTGATTAGTCACATGGTATTGTTTCTTTGCCTCCAGGGGATGTGTGTGCAGACCAATGCTGGTACGTAGGTGAGGGAAATAAGCCATTTTTTGTATTTAATAATATTATATTACCTCACAAGAGAGAGGTAGCAAGGCAGAAGTGATGTCTGGCCTGTAATGCCTGGCCTGTAGGCAGGGAGGTGCCTCCTCTGCTCACTTCTCCCTGCAGTGGCTGGTGGGTACCGGAGAAAGCAAATACGCTGGGGTGTGCAGGTTCACCGGGGGTGTTTTCGTGGTATCCCTGGCTGCACATTGAAGAAGAAGAAAGAGCAGAAGCCTTTTTGTTTCCTTGCAAATAGAATAAAAAATAAATCATATTGATAGGTGAGAGGTTTATTCTGGCAGCACATACAGAAAGCACCATATAATATGCGTGCCTGGAAAAAAAGAAGATGGGATATAGTTAAAGAAATAAAAGAAGATGGGATATAGTTAAAGAAATAAAAGAAAACTTAAGGTAAGTGAATACTGGAAAAGTACCACAAAGGCATTTACTGAAGGAGATATTAAGGTTTCAGAGTGAAAAAGATGTGAAGGAAAAGGGAAGTGACCAAAAGAGGAGACAATGTAAGCTAAATGTACTTACAAGTCTACTGCAAATACGAATGTTTTATCATAAATGATAACACAAACTGGTGTATATTATGATTGAGGTCATTTTAATGCATTTTCTGAGAAGACTAAAAAGACAGGTAGAGACAATGTTATGAGCTACTCAAAAGAGAATTTGGAGGCTCAATGTGCCCTGTGGTTCCAGAGTTAAATAAAATTATTTGAGCAGATTCATGATTTTGTATGATCGGCTCTATTCCTTAGATATCTGTGACTGATCCAGTCATAGGTAGAAAGAGCCTGAAACTTCCTCCTTATATTTTCTAGACTTGTACTCCACTCTCTCTCTTCTTGGAAGCAGAAGAAGCTGTTTTCTGTTCACTGGTTCTCTAGGCATTTAAGCACTTCCCTCATGAACCCCCAAAGAGCCCTTTTGTGCCATTCTGAGATAATTTTCTGTCTGGATCATCATGCTTAAGTCCTTCTCTCTTGACTGCTGTTGGCATTTATGGACCAACACCAGAGGCTCAACAGTTATCAATCATTCCTTCATGCCTAAGATTAAAAAAATATATTTCTGTAGTAATTGCACAGGTATTTAATCTAAAGCTGAAAGTGTGGTTGATTTTCTTTTTTTTTTTAACTGTGCATGGTTTCTTGCCACATGTTTAGTCATATTTCAGCAAACTAACTCAATATCCTGTGGGGCTCAAAGATGCAAATCATGTCGTTATTGTTAGTAGCAGTCCTTGTCACTCAGGGTGGATGAAGGAAAGTACAGTTTAAAAATCAGAGAAGACAATGCAGAAATCCCAAAAAGTGTGACAATAATTTATACCCAACCACCTGTGAACTCAATTCCCAGGCTCCTACTATCATTGAACATTCCTTGTAACACATAGAAAATCACAAAGATCTGATGCTAAAATATTGTGTTCCATAATTCACCTTGAGATTAAAGTTCTATAGGTTTATTCATTTCCTGGTGTACAAGTTTGTGTGGTATTATCTTTCTTTAATTGATTTTTAGTGGGAAATAGGTCTTTATGCATGTTTACTTCTGTGTGCACTGAGGGGATTTTTTTTAGGATGAACTTGGTGCTTATATATTCACCTGCATCAGAAAAAGGTGCTTCAAAGTCACGAGACGTTTTAAATTATGATTTTAAAATAGAATACAGTTTCTGTTTCTCTGTTTGGTCTGCACAGGCTGTTTTTCTCTGAAAACATGAGAATGAGAAATTACTTCTTTTTGTCAAGTGAAGATGTAATTTCCAAGTAATTCCACAGTTCCAGAACCAAAACCTTTCTATGCCATTATAGTGGGACAAATGCTGAAATTTTAAAGTCACCAACACTGTATATCTGACAATTCCAAGGTGATTTTGCATTTGGCGGTGTGGCAGACCTCTGCTACAAGCACCCAGCAGCTGGGAGTGCCACTGTCTGTAGGAGAGAGCCACTACCCTGCTCCTGAAAATGCCCAGCCTGTGTGCTGCGCCCTTCTGCCACCCTGTGCAAGGGTGCTGGCTCCTCCTCAATGATTTGTCTCACTCCTGTGTCGATTCTTTGTTCCTGATACTACTGTTATTCTCTGGCAGATAAATATTTTGGTCTCTGGTGCACCTCAGATATGTTGAACATTTTTCATAGATGTGGACAGTCACTGAAGAGTGTGATCTGTGCTGGGTTGCTCAGCAAAAAATATACGTGTAATTTCTATACAGAATGAGCTTTGTTTTTCAAAACCTGCCATTACTTTTACTAAGGCAGAAAATATATTTACCATGGAAAATATTTTCAAAGTTATTAAGAAAGAATGTAGTTAAAATAAAAGTATCAACATTTATTAAGTATGACAAGTAAGCGGTTTATACAACCGTGGCAAACATATGTTTTCACATCTGTTTTGAGTAATATCATCATGATTTTAAAAATGATTTATAGCTCTGCAGACCATAAAATGCCAGCTTTGCTGTAAGTTGGAAGTTTTCAAACAACAAAGAAATTATTGAGGGTAGATATTGAAGAAGTTTTTGTGTATTACACCTTGATAAAACTTTACAAATCTGAGCACTCTGTAACAATTAAGAGAGCAACAATTGAATATTAAGTAACTAAAGTTTAGCAGTAGTGCTACTTATGTGAAATCTTAGCATAAAACCCCATAAAAAATATTGTAATTATTGTAGGCAAATGCAATGATATCCCTCAGGATACAGTTTTTGTTTTCCATGTCCCATTTTAAGTGATCTCAGCACCAGACAAAAATGTGCCACTTTGTTCTCGTCAAAGTAATTTCAAGGTAATTAGGGCTGAAGAGAATATGGCTTAATAGTTGGGTTTTTTTTTTTTAAAAAAAGACCGTAAATATGAGATTGTTCCAATTACGTTGAGCTGTTCACATATGTTGGTGGGGCAGAATTTACGGAATGAGTGGCTGTCTCAGAGCAGAGGGGTTAGAGTCCGGTTACAGACCATACCTTTAAGCTTTTTGAAGGAGAAGTGCCATTAAATCTCAATTACTCCACATCCTTTCATCATCTTTTTAGGAAGTATGGTTAGGCTTAACATTAGAGGACAACAAAGTCAAACATCTTTATAAGTTCGCAGTTTTTGGTTTTTTTGTAGTACGAAATAATTATTATATTTTTGTTAAATGTCTTTAACCATTATGGCACACAAGCATTTCGCCGTGTCAGGGTGTGAGTGAAAACCACATGAAGAGTAATCTGCTTTGTTTTGAAATTGCTAGTGAAAGGAAACAGAAAATCCCTCAGAGGACATAGCCCCAGATCTTTACAGAAACTTAAACACAAAGTCTTCCTGACTATACTTACTTGCTGTGTCATCTTATCTGCACAGTTGCTCACAGAAGCTAGATTTTTAATGAATCTCCTTCAGTATATATCCTGGAAAAAATCTCTTTTGTATGAGAAGGGATTGTGTTTGACACAACCCTGTACAGGCTTTATGGAACCCTCCATATGAATTCTGGCTTTAGGAAGGTTAAACAAGCCAGAAAAGAATTTGGCCATGCCTTCCAGTCAGATTTAAATGCTGGTACAATTATTCTGTTTGACTGCATGACAAGGAATGCTTCAAACTCCTCATACAGGATGGAGTAATAAAAGGCACCGGCCCAGCTCTTGCCACAGGGAAATCAATGGGAATGTTCATGACGTCTTCAGTGGGAACAGTTTGACCAAAGCCTGATGTTTTGGAAGATTGCTCCACTGACTATATTACCAGTTCTTATTCCAGCCAGCACTGGTGCATGCTCGCAGGCTGCGCTGTTCCTCCCGGAGCCCTGGTGGGAGCTGGCAGATGCTCTGGCTGTAGCGGGAGGCCGGCCGGACCCTGGGCTGCTGCATGTTTGGGTGTTCACATGGGTGTTTGGGGCGCTGGCCCTGAGTGAACCAGAGTAAAATTTGGTAGGAAAATTTCATAAACGACCAGTATCTTCAGACTTAACTGTGGTTCAAGCGGTCTGTGAGTAGACATAGATTGTATTTGTTGAGGAAGTGCTTTACTCTGAATTTCCAGGAGCTGCTCAGTGGCGATGTTCCCCTCCTGCAGCTCAGCTGCCTGCTTCTTCTGAGCACAGATCTGCACTCAAGGGCTACGTCTCCTGTTTCCAGTAGACAGTAGTCTCCAGGACTGTACATCTGGCAGCTATCCCTTTTCATTTTATTAAAGAATGCCTTTCCCTTTATTACTTCAAGGAAGTGAGAATTTTGCATCATTTCTGTCAGCTGGGTGAAATATTTTCAGATGGCCAGAGAGTATGGTAATGAAAGAGTAACTATATTTATTTACTGTATTTCATTAGCGGAAAAGAGGGTTTACACTGTTTAAATTAATCATTGCCAAAGGACTGGGTTACTCGCTATGTGAGGGGAGGAGAACAAGCAGGTGCAGAACACCTGAAACAGCAACAGGCCCTGGTGGTGGGGGGTGTCCACCAGAGAGGGGACTTTTCCAACAATTAATCTGAAAGCATCCAGATGGAGAGTGCAAGGAATACAAAAACCAGCTAAGAGTACGAAGCTGTACCACACAGCGTGTATACAAAGTGTACGATAGGTGCCAGCGCTTCAAATGTTCCTCATGCTGTTTCATTGATGCGTCAATACCTGCATGTTAGAGATACAATGAGAAAAAACGCAAACAACTTTCTTCACAAATATGCTCATGAATCTTTTCTTGAGATACATGAAAAACTCCCCAAATTAGAAGTGAAGCCATGTTCCTTTTGGTATCTAAGTGTGTCTGTTAGAGACCCAGGGGTTATTTCATGGGCAGTGGCTGCAGTAATACACGGGTTTAAAGGTTGCGAAGGTTTCTTTTTCCAAAAACCGTAACTGACATGCCCAGTTCAAATGTGCACTGGAGAATTCAGAGATATTTTTGTATTTTCTGTCCTCTTAAGAATACTGAAAGATAAGAAGCACAGTGCTCTATTCTGGGTAAAGGCTTTTTCCACAAATTGTCTTTTTTTTTCTTTTCTGTTAAATTTAACCTGCAAGTGAACTGACAACTGTTAAAACAGTGGCCTAAGAGTAGATGCGGTCTTTCATCGGTCAATCAAAAAACCCAACCCCATGAAACAAAGGCAAACTCTTAACACTTAGATTCACTAGATATGTAAATAGAAAATAATGGTAAAGCTTTAATTTTTGAAGTGTCTAGACTAATATCATTATGATTGTGTGTTTAACCATTGCTCAAATGTTTATAAATACAAGGGTGGTTATGCAAGAGATACCAATGAAGTATTCCAAGGTTGCATTGTTACATTAAGTTTAAATTAGATCTTTATTTGCAGAATCATTCTTAAGAATGCATTTTTTCTGAAGACTAAAATACCTACTTCATAATTATCTTGGCAGATTGACTAAGGCAGTTTCTTACATTGATATATAATTTATTAATTTGTTTTATTTATTAGATTTCAGTGACTTTAATGTATTGCTGTCTAAACACTACAAATTACATGTCTATATATAAAATAATCAAATTTTCTTTACTGAACAGGCTTTGGACTGTGTTTCATAGTAAGATATTCATGTAAGTCCATGGAATGAAATGAGCAGATAAGAACAAAGTAAGTCAGAATAAAGTAGCTGCTTTCCGAAGTCAGGGTGTGTCTTCAGAGTCACCATTTCCACTTTTCCTCCAGTACTGTGAATTGAGTTTTAGGTAGGTCCAACTTATTGAGCTATATCAGATTGGAAAGGCATAAAAGGGGAGAAAAATTGCTGATTGGCATCCAGTGACCTAAGAAAGCTTTTGGATTAGTCCCAGGAATCTTTTCCTTAGAGTTAGCACTTGTATTAGAACTGATCCTTCGAATTCTCTGATTCGTAATACCTCTGATGCAAAGTCATTAACCTGAAAACTGCAGTTGGTGACGTTCTTAATGTCTATGAGTTATTTAATAAGTTTGCCTTCAGTCCTCATTACAAGCAGTAAGATCTGAAAAATACGCGTCCTGAAAGGTTGCTGAATGGTTTTCTCATGTTACAGAAATCCTTGAGATCTCTGGGAATGCGCTGACATGGGTTCAGCCTCCCCCTGCCTGAGTGCTGAGCCAGGCATAAGCACCCAACCTGCTCCCCAGGAACTGGGTTTGTGCATTTGTGTGCCCAGGCATGGAACCATGCATGCCTGCAGGGCAACGGAAATCATCCAGTACGTATTAGACTGTTGCCCCTTGATTTTTTTTTTTGTACAGACAGTATATGTTACTGAAAAATCATGTCACTTCTAGCAAGGACAGCAAACCTACACCAAACACTTCTTCACTAGGAAGCTACTTACAAGCCAGTAATTTTTGCTCTCAGTACAGGTGTCTTAGAAGAAAAGACACTTCTGGCATATTTCGTGCATTTGATTTAGGCCAAAGTAAGTGAACAGCTAAGAATGCAAATTAATTGCAAATTTTTTAAGTGGTGATTTTGAAAGTTTTGTAGTATTTGTGTCTCATTCGTGTCTTCAAGAAATTCATAGAAGCGGCACTTCAAAAAATACAGGTTTCTTTTCTAAGGGTCCCTAATAGTGAGCTAGGCTTTAGAGTTTGTCACGTTGCCCGTAGATGGGTGTTATGTGTCAGTGAAATGCTGCGTGGCACAGTCACAGCCGTGGCCCTGGCTCCGGAACCTTTGCTTCAGGCAAGAGCAGAGAGGAGCAAAAATGTTCATGATTGTGACAGCGATATGTGCTCCTGCTGTCAAAGAGCAAATCCAGCCTTTACAGCATGAGGGGACTTTGCTTTATGTAACCTGATTTCTGGAGACAACTCGGGAGAGCCGCAGGTGCCTGCGGGGGGATGCGCTGCATGTCTGTGCTGCTCCTGGGCCAGTGGCGCAGGAAAGCATGAGTTACAGGGAAGCCTTGGGGCGTGCCTAGCGCTGGTGGATTATGTTCTGTGCAGCGTTTTTATGTATTCAGGACATTTTTTCTAATTTGATCTTTTGAGTACCTTAAGATTGCTTTGTGGAGTGTGTCTGCCTTCTGTGTAAAAGTCGTGTTAAGATGGCGATGAAGAGCGCTCTTTTCCTTAGTGAGGGTGACTTGCCCAGAGGTTTCTGGTGGAAGGCTGAGGGCAAACCCATATGTTTATGTGCGTCTGCAAAGTGTGTTTGTACGTACTGCATTAGAACAAATATTCCTGATAATAAAAGTAATATTTCCTTAGTGGACATTTAAGATAGTCAACTAACCTGAGACTGGAAGTAGAAAAAGATTACCCTCTTGAAATAGATAGGTAGTCATGAAACCAGAATAAGTGTGGTGTTCATTATATTTCAGACGTTGCATTGAATTACATCGATGAAGTTACATGATACCTTGTTAGCAGAGCTGATATGACCTATATACTGAACTCAGAAGCCACTGGGGCTGCAGAACATAAGGAGGTCCGGACCACTGCCAGCTCAGGCTGTAATTTCAAGGAAATCAGATTTCATGTTCGATTGTTGGGGCAGAGGGCACCACTACAGTACTCTTCGCTGTGTTAGGTATTTGTTTATTAGAGCCATATTTATTTCTGGGGATGGACAGTTCTATTAGTAGCTTTTTCATATTATCAGCTCTACCTCAGAAATTAAGTGCCTGAAAGAGTGGGAGGCCACAATAGTAAGCAATTGATATAATTCCAACTATTTTAAAACAGGCACTTTATTTTGAAGAAAAATGGCCTATTTTGAGTTCTTTCCATGAAACTCCCTGCACTTTTGAATAAGTTCAGTATTAATGTTGTGATGTTCTTTTAATGATTCTTATTAATCAGTATTTTTTCTTATTAAACACTATTATAATTAAACAGTAGCAAGTAGATGCATGGGTGAGATAGCGTAAGACCCAGCAAGTAAGTGAAATGTGTGTAATATATGTTACCCAAAACCTTACTGTCCTCCCACAGGAAAAAAAAAAAAAAAAAAAACAACCAAAAAACCCAAACAGAAAACCACAAATACAAAGAAATATGTCTGGAAACCCTTTTTTGGGGGTTGTTTTGTTGGGTTTTTTACTTCTAGACTATGCTCAAGTTTTTTTCATATTCATGTTATTATTCTATATATCTCCATAAATGAGATAGGGAGAAAAATGTGCAAAATAACCAAGGAGTTGTCATGTTTCTGAAATGTCTCCCTGCTTTTCTTCTCACCTTACCTTAATCGCAGGAGCAATTTATTTGCCAAAAGGATAAACAAACCTTAAATAACTGATTGTGAGATTATCATTATACAGTCATTATACAACCCAGTAAGTTATGAAATAACAATGAGAATTACAAGGAGAAAATAATTATTTTTACACTAACAGTGACGTTCTATCAGGACCTGTCTCAGCAGGCTGGGCAGAGCTGGGAGGGCTGCCTGGGTCACTGAGGGGCTGGTGCCTGCTGTGGGGTGGGAGGCGAATGCTTACATTTGCTGAGGATCTCCAGCTATGAATATTCTTCTTGTAGCAGGTACTTACGATTGATAGAAAGATGGAAGGAGAGACACCTGTGCCTTGCTGTATGTGGGATACCCCAGTCATTGGGGTACTCTGTGAGATGTAAGCTTCCTTCTCAAAACTCCTCAAGTTAAAGCAGGAGATTGAATCTGCTCTCCTAAGTGAAGCCTCCTTCTGTTGTGTCTCTGCATTGCATCTATCGCACTATCTCCAGTTAAAGCTGTTCCACTTCATCTGAGTGATTAAATATTCATAAGAGCAAGCTCCTTAACTGGGTCCCTCGGCCTGCTGCATTACCAGCCATACTGTTCAGCTGCTTTGTGTCTTTTCTCCCCTCCCCAAACCCTTTTGCTGAATAATCCCAAACCAATAGTCTGGTGGTTTGAAAACGGGACTCTTTGTCTCTCAAGTGGCCACTCAAACCCACTTGGGGTTTATGAGGCCATCAGCCAGGGAGTACTGTCATCCCGGGACTATCTCAGATCCTCCAAACAGGGCCCAAGTTAAGCTTCACAGCCAAATTACATGTGGCCAGAGGGACCTTGGGCATAAATTTTGAGGGCTAAAGGCAGCTGTGAGATTGGTTGTTGGCTTTTTTTAGATATCACGTATGCCTCGTTGACACATTTGTGCCCAGCATTGGGACATCAAGTGCCTTCGTAGCTTTTCCTTGAAGGATCGGGCTTCTTAGACTGAGGCATCACTCCTATTTCCATATACCTGTGAAAATCAGCCACTAAGTAATCAAGCCACTTTTGGAAGTACAAGTTGGACTTCTGAGTAGTTTGGGGGTGTTGTTCATTTGTGATGTAATTGTAATGCTTAATCATGTTCATGAGAATTGTTAAAAACGTATAATTTTCCCAAAAGGTTGTATTGCACATACACAGGCTCGCTTAGACTTTAACTTATTTAGCCACTAGAATTCTGAAATTCAAGGCAAATGAGTACAAAGCTAGAAAGTTCGTGGTTATTCCAATACAAAATTCCCCAGGCACACTTCTTTGGTCATGCTTGGCCGTTGCATGTTGCTCTTGAAATACCAGCTGATTTATTTTCGTCTTTTATTTTGTAGTCAGTGTGACAGTAGTTTCCAAAGCAGATTTTTCTTCTAGTTGACAGAATATGACAGGCTGTAACAAGTAGTTTAATAAATAAAATCCTGCTTCCAGGTGTATTTTGAGATGTTATAATCTATAAAGCATTGTACAGTTTTGAATCTGTCTATTTTATCCATCACCTGAACTGCTGTGCAGGATTTTGATAGCTAGGCTGGGCTTGTGTGAATTTGTTGATGCACCCTATGGCTTATTCAGGTGAGTACTGTCTGTAAGGGGATGCATAACTCTAAAACTTTTAATGACCGTTCAGTGGAGTGCCTCTTCTGGTGTGGTGGAAGATGCCTTTTTGGTGTAAGAATATGCTGGAGGATGGAACATCTTTGGTAGATGGCTGACCTGGAGCAGAAAACGGAATATTGTGTGTGTACACATGTCTTTTCACAGAGGTCAGAAAATAGGATTTACTCAGAAAAGAACATGTTACTTATACATCTGTAACCTTTGGGGACGTTTTAGATGCTGTCAGTTAGGAGATGGCCTGTATTTATTATTGTTGCCTTGGTTTTTGTTATTTTTAGAATCTAGAAAGTGGTTGTAATGAAGGTGCCCTCCAGGCAAAAGTGTGGAGAAATCCACATATTAAAGGAGGAGTTGCCGGAGCTGCTGTTTGACTTTTGACATTATTGTCATATAGCCTACAGCATTACAGGCAGAAGGGATTTGCATAGAAAGGAGAGCTTGAAATTACTCTATAAAAAGAGTATATTTATATATACTGAATTGTCTTTTATCTGGTGTATTTTAAGGAAAGCGTAATTTTTGTAAAATTAAAATAACAACAGCAGTGATATTAATGATTCCATCCTGCCATAATTCCTTTGTTTCTTTGTACAAAGCTTTTGATATTTTAAAAAAAAAAAGCAGCCACCAATATTCAAAAATCATTCCATGAGTTCCTGAGAGAGAGTTTTATTGTTTCAAGAACATTCATTATTAAGCTCTGTATATACACGCATGTTGAAATCTCAGCAGAAAGTAAGTCAGGCACTTCTAGATTATAGTCTTATTCGTAATAAGAATTGTCTTTAATATACAATATAGATTTTCATCACCCTATTTTAGGATTAGTGTTTTGTAAACATCGCTGCCTATATAGCATGCATTAAATATATTCTAGATCAGGCTGGAGTTTTAATTTTACACAACTAGCAGTTCATATATCATCAGTCGCATAAAATGCTGAAGCTAAATGATCCCAAGCATCTGAAAAATATGACTATCATTCTGTAGTGGTTTAGTGGTTGTAGCTAAATTGACAGATTATTTTTTTTTTGGGGGGGGGGGGGGGTCAGCAATGAAATTTGTACTTTTCCTAAATTTTTTTCATGTCTCAAAGGCAGTGCATGGGGGCTTGTGCTGTAGACAGCAGCAAAGTAGCCGGGTTGGGGCCTCCCCTTTTGTATTGTGGTGGACTTCAGCAAAATTGTGTTCTGATATTCAAATGTGTAAGTGGAAACTGTTGAGGAACTGTTTTCTTCTGTGACTCTACAAGAATGTCTGTTCACATTTTCTCTTAAGAAAGTGTGCAGCTTCAAGGACTGTCGTTTATTCCCATATCTTCCCTCTCCTCTGAAAAGGAAAATCTCATCTCTCTGGACACAAAACTGCCTATCCTTCAAAATCCCCTTTTAGTATTTACCCCAGAACAAGAGGGAAATGAGAAAAAAACAATTCAGTTGGTTTCAAACAGAGAATAGATAATTTACTTAAAGTTTACTTATAGAAGTAAGGATATAGATAAATATAAAAACATGGAGACTGTGAGGTTCAGGGCAGCCTCTTCAGCCTTTTCCATGGGCTGTTCCAGCTCTCCCTTAAAAATCTAATCAAGGAAGAAAAAAGATAATGGAAGTGTCTCTTTCAAAGATTTGGCTCATCCTTTCGCAATCCCGCCGTGGGTAGGAGAGAGAAGGTGACCTGCGTGCTCCTTGTGCCTACAGGGCAGCAGGTAGGCCGAGCGCTTGCCCCCAGCAGTGGAAGGGCAGCGGTGCAGCGCGCCTGTGAGCCGTGGTGCAGTGCTCTGCGGGAGGAATGCATGCTCCAGAAGTGGGGTGCCTGAGAGGGAGCCCCGCTGCTGGGATGGTTACACTGCTCGCAGCGGGCAGAGTATCTCAGGGCTTGTTACATGGCACTGCGCTGTGTAATACGGACACATCCTGGCTGATGAGTAGCTGTGGTGTAGCTTTGGAATGTTTGCATTGCTGAGACTGTTTATCTAAAAAGAAAGATTATAACAGAAGAAACCCAGAAGGCAAAATAATACATACTAAACCTTGTTTTCCAGGCTGTTGAATCAATTTATAGTAATATGTGAGTGAGCAGGAAGGTAACAGCATCTGTTAGCAATAAATGTTTCCTTTCCCGAGTTACCAAATTAGCTACGGGAAGGTGATTAGAAATAAAATATAATGATTTCTGATAGAAATAGGTAACACTGCATGGGCTTTGAGATAAGAACTTGACAAATGTGTAAAATAAATGCAAAACTGGTTTGGAAAAGGGGGGAGATTACCATTTCTATGTTGTGTGCCAAGATTTGTGCATTTCAAATGTTAGCAGTTGGCTTCTGTTCAAAACTGATAAATAATGATGTTTGTTGTGGAAACAATTATCCTAAAAATAATTTAAAAGGATTGTATCCCCTTTTTGTTTGCCTATAAAGACCACATTCAATTTATATATAGACAGAAAGAGCTCCACTTGCATCTATAAAACAGTTCTTAAATCATTCTAAATTATTGATGTGCACAAAGAACTCTTTCCGCTTTTGTTTGAAGTTTTATTTCTGCGGCGTTGTGCTTTCTAATTGTACTTTCAACTACTATGACATCTGTTATAGTTGTTTCAAAAACTTTCAATACTTTTCTTTTTTAATGATAGACAGTCTTTTCAAAGACAAACTGTCTTCATTTTGAGCAAGAAAAATAATTAGTTGAAAAAAGATCACTGATTTGGCCAGGGAACTCACCATTTTACTTTTTTTTTACAAGTTGCTGTTTTATACGATTCCAGCACCTACTCAACAGAAAGCTGGCCAAGAAGAATTCATCTCTGCAGCAACTCAGAAACCATAGAGCATCAGCATATGTCCTTTGCTTCCCTGAGGAAATCCAGGACTTTATTCTACCAAAAAGAGTACCAAGAAATTACTTCACGAACTGATAGTCTCTATGTCTAGCAGATGGATAACTAAGCTACTATTCCAAGCTGCTATGCCCAGCAACGTAGGAAATATGCTCAGCAATTGGAGATGAGATTAATCCTTAAAAGTCTGCTTAGAAATCCTTTTTAATATAACTAGTGATATGAATATGTGGTGCAGCAGTAAACTTAGTTCTAAATGTTCTATGACATAAATGCAATCTTACTGCTGACATAAAGGTACAGGAGGCATTTAAAGTATTCCAGATCAGGAAAACACAATGTAAAGATGTTTTCTGGTCTCTTTTTCAAAAAAGAATATTTTTCCCCTTAAGGTAGAATAGACTTTCAGTTCGAAAAATTAAAAGTCCAGGGCTTTGGTCCAGTGCAGTACACTGTGACTAACCTTTAAATCAGAAGTTGCCTAGAATTCATATCATAATTAATACAATGCCAGGGGATTTAATTGACCACAAGATTAAACTATTGCAGAAAAAAAATATCATCCTAATCGAGAGTTGAACCCCTACCCTTTATGCACTGAGTGTCTGCTCTGCCACTTGAGTCATGAATTGGGGGTTAATTGACTGTCTAGAATCGCCCAAGGAGCAATTATTTCACATAATGGTGATAATATGTACTGTAGTAAGGCAGTTTTTAATGGCATCCTTTTTTCCCCCTGGATTTATAGGGATTTTTTGAAGACAGCAAGGAAAGATGCTGGAGGTGGGGAAGGGAGGAAAGAGGTAAACAAAAATAGGGACTCAGGGTTTCCTTTCAGGTGCCAACCGATAAAGATCAAAACCCAGAAAAGGTATTGATGTGGGTTCGCAGTTAGAGTAAGACCTCAGCAGGTTTTGGTTGAGACCCCCTAAACTTGAGTGGATCACGCTCAAAGCACAGCACCCTTCCCCGTCTCTGTGACGACTCAGTGGCAGTGGCCTGCGGTAAGATCCCACCGACATCCTTCTGACTGCACCTGAAGGTTCTGAACTCCACTGAACGCATTTCGGTGGTGTTGGACGGATGATTAATTAGTTTTAGCCTGTGAGCCATGTTTTGCTCTGCGGCTTAAATACCTGTGGCTGCGCCCTGTGAGTGTCACACTCGGAGGGACAGAAGCAGTGCAAAGGGGCAGGGACTTCCCCAGCAGCACAAACCTCCTGCAGCTCTCCACCGTTCTCATCTTGGCAGCTGTGACGCTGGAGACGTGTTAGAGAGTGAGAGGTGTGTCTGCACTGCCTTGACGTGGGCAGTCCTGGACCAAAAAACTGTTTGTGGGTCACTAGTCACTTAAGACAACCTTGAACTGCGCCGGGCCAGCATTCAGCTGCTGCAGCACGGGGGAGGCTGTGAAAAAGCAGTGGAATGCTGACCCTTCCTCTGACCCTGGCACTTCAGGACTGGCACTGTAGTTTTTCTCCTATACAACTAACATACCCATATTTTGAAAGTATTTCTTCAAAGCCTGTGCATCAGGACTGAATGATTAGCTTAAATCTTACCTTGGTGTATGTGGTGGCAATAACATGCGGTGTGAATTCTCTAAGTACTATTTTTAATTTCTGTACCACTGCTTCATATCTACTTTTTATTCTCCCTGCACTCTATTTGATTTTTTCAGTATGTAATTTTGCTGCATATTTAAGTGCCTTCTCTTTTTCAGTGTTTGTGGATTGTAAATATAGATCCATTGATAAAAGTTCAAATTTGCAGCAAAACTACAATTCCCAGCTGAAGTTATTATAAGGATTTAGAAATAACCTGCAAGTAATCTTACATGAACTACTATAAAATAAAAGAAGGGTCTAGATATACTTACATTTTTAACATTTTATATTTATTTGCTTACATGATGATTAATAAAATTCATTAATTCATAGTAGATTTTTCTGCTTCATTAGTGCAAATTTGTAGAACTTTTCTAATTACTATTCTCCTTTGAAGAATAAATAATAGAGATAATATCAGAACTTTTTAGCTAAATGAAGACTTAGTTATGGATACAGTTAGGCATTTAAGTATATTCTGGTTGTTAAATGTTTTTATAAAAGTGCTGTCTTTACAAATACTTGAAGAAACAGAATTTAGGAGAAACTATTTTTGTGTGGAATTATCAAAGATATAAGGAAATGCAGAGAAGTGTAACTTCCATTTTGAAAATTATTTTTAAATCCTATGGGCAAGAAGGACTGACTGTGTAGGTAATTCATGCTTAAAAATATGTAAAGTCGCTGAATGCTTAGTGAAGTCTGATGAGAGGTCTGAAAAGGAATAGCACCCCGCAGCATTAAGGGTGCTCATAAATAGTAGTAGTTTAATGATGTGTTATGAACAGATACTTTCAATGTAGTGCTGTTTAAACATGGTAACATCTAAGAGCAGCTTTTGCAGCGTTACCAGTAGTTAGCTATGCGTCTGGCAGGCAACAGATCCCAGCTATGCGATGCTGTGCTGTGGGACATGGAGAAAGGCAGTGCTTTGCAAGCGTGGTGTGTAGGAGTCCCCACAGAACGGCCAGTACCCCCTTGTGCTTGCCGGCAGGGCTGCAGGGATGTGGCGAGTGGGGCAGCTGGGGTGGACGGGGCTCACTTCTACTGCTCCTTGTTGCAGGGTGATGCGTTGCATTCACAACTTAACTTCTGTTTCACATAAAAACATATGTGCTCATATGTCTTTTGCTTACATTTGCATTCTGGTGAAAGCCAGGCCACCAGGCAGTGTATGATCACAGACCCATAGGTTTCTGCTAGAGGGTGTAAAGCGGTGCAGTCGGTTGCATAGAAAGGCAAGGCGACGCAAGCATGGAAGCAGCGTTAAGGAGTCTGGGAGACGGTTACACATGCACCAACGAGCTGTTATTTCAAAGGTGACTTGTAGATATACACACACACTTTGTAACCTGCTTTATCTGCAGAAGAGATTTGAAAGATACCCTTGTGCTTATTTGGCATTACAGAAATATCAGTAACATAATCTCTTAGACTTTCTGTTTTTGCTGGAGGTGTTTTAAAAAGCTGAAAGTGTGGAGAGCAGGCATGGCACAAACTGTCTTCAGCTGAAGAAACAATGTTTGAGGCTAAAAAAATTACTGTTTCCTCTTGCTTATTAAAATTAGAGGTGAACTGGTAAAATAGATACAACAAATACAAAAGAGGGGGGTTTATGGTGTGATTCAGATTTGAGTTGGGTTTTATAGTCACTTATTTTCATCTGGTCAGTAAAATCCTGGTGTAAAGACAGAGGAAACAAGATCTGATATTTCTAGCATGAAAAATAGACATAGTGTTTTCTGCAGTGTGAGGAAATAGTTGTCCCAGGTCCCATAATAACAGTCTAAGCTACCAAAAGCTGCCACCATCTGAGGAGGATGATAGTGAAGAAATAGAGTAAGAACAGCATTTCCCAGTGCTTCTGCCTTGAGAAGGAAAAACCCGGACATGTTCACAGTATGAACTGAGTGACAAAAGCAGTATTTTACACTCCAAGTGTGATTCCTTTACTGTTCTCACCTAGTTCTAACTTCTCCCCTTTAAATATAATTCTGTTCCACACTTTTCTCCACCTACTGTTTTCTAAGACTCGCACATGTCCCCAGTCCACATACACCCTCATCTTCAGCTACAATCTCTAGCCACGTCTTCCTCTGCCAATTCAAGCTCTGTCCAGCACCCAGCTTGCTTCCTGCCAACTGCCTTTTTTTTCTCTTTATGTCTTCTTTTTCTACAGGAAACAAACGCATATATTGACATAGAAATCTCCAAGGTCAGAAACCTGTTCAGTTTTGCTGTGGATTTTTAAAAATTTTTTTGTTCTTTTTAAATGAGTACTGCACCCCAAGAAAATGTTAACACTGTTAATGGCTTCTAAGTGAGTTAGATAAGTGTAATTGACTTTGTGTAATATCGCTGTCTGCAGTTGGTTCAGATCAACAAAATATCCAAAAGGCATCACGTAGATTGGCTGTGTCAGGAGAAACTGCTGCTCTCAGAAATTCTGGGTTTTTTCCAATAGAGACCTGCAGTTCCCAGGCCTGCTGTACAGCCGCTTGTTCGCATGCCTTGGTTTGACATTTGTTGGCAATTTTTTATGCTGCATGTGCAAGTCTGGTGCGTAGCTAAGGGTGGTACATCGTCACTGCTGTCGTAGGCGTTAGCACTGGCCTTACAAGCCAGGTGAGGTACATCCGTGCCATCCCTCCCTTTCTCAAGTAGTTTATTTGTAATTGCATTGCAAAATCACGTCTTGTACGAAGCCCCCTGGTAAAGGCCAGCGAGCGCTTAAGAGCAGTTGCCACTGAATCATTTGGATGGACTTGACCCTGAATCAAGGTTTCTTAGGTCATGGTAGAAACTGTGGATTGAATTTTCTTCTCATGTAAATTTGAACTAACTGTTTGGAGTAAGTGGAAGCCCTCTGTATTTTTCCTGGGAAGATCAGAAGCTATATATTGAGGGCGTTCAGCATTGCTTAAGGAGTACTTTAAATTATATTGAAATTACAGTCAATTCATTTCCCTCTGGAATCTTGCTTTTAGATGGGCATGGTCTGGCAAGCTTCTCAGTCAGTTAACAAGCAAATAAAAACGCCAGCAGCCCCCTCCCCGTGCTGCCATAAAGAGTCTGTTCTGCACGTTCTGTGGGGCTGTGGAAAGCAGTCGTTCTGCTTGCAGCGTGCCCTTGTGTGCCGTGTTAGCCGTCACCTTTCTTTCACCGTTACCGGAGGAAGTAACTGATAATAATCGACATGATTTCCCGGGCATAGTACATTCAGATTTTTATTACAATATTACCAGGACATATGTTTGTGGAAAGAAGATATATATATATATATGTATCTCTACGTTTAGTCTCAGAATATGAACTCTGTAGAAATAGTATATTACCTGCATGAAACTGAAAATATGGGTGACATAGTGTGCAGGAATTAGGGCCAGCTTTGCTTAGAAATCAGCCTGATGATGAGGTTGCAAAAGTTATATTTTCACTGCTTTCACATACTGAATTTATTAGCTTCTTGAAATTGATTTTGGATGCCTTTCATTTGCCATTGGGCTGAAGTCAAAAGCAAAACGATGATATACCACATTTTGCTCACTCATCTTTTTATTGCCCAACTATTGTTATTGAGTCAAAGACATTCAGTGTGTTTCCCAAAGGAGACAGAAAGCACATTTCATTTTCTTCTTAATTGACGAAAGTTTAACTGAATGGAAGTCTTGCAGTCCTCTGCTTCAATATGCAGGTGGCAGTTCAAAGGGGTTCAGGGGATGGGGCCTGGGACTCGGTTTAGATATGGGCTGAGAGCAGAAGCCAGAAGGGCTGTCAGACTTCGTCCTGTTTTATTTGCTTGGAAGGAATGGTGCAAAGTTAATATCGATGCAGCACTATGAAGGTGTTCAAGTGGTTATCTCTGGGAAGGTAATGTGAACTCAGCAGTATCATTGCTTTGATCTTTGGTTAAAGTCTTACAAAACTAGATTGCTGTTTGATTGACAACCTTGTCAGAGAGTGAATGAAGACTGACACTCCAATATTGAAAACGCAGTGTTTACAAAACTTAAAGCCTGAGTTTTCTCATGACACTGCTTCTTTTGTGGAAGACTGAATTTCACATTTATTTTTAAATAAGTGTGTGCCTTGCTGTGTGCAGCTAAAACTTAGCATTTCGGACTGCTGGCTCACAAATACTTCTTACCCTAATATTTGAGGCAGATGTGTTTATAGCAACAGTACTGTCACAGTGGGTTTGAAGAAGTAGGAGTTACTGTTCGAAGGCTTGAATGTGGTTGTATTTGTCACAACTGCATACCAAGTAATTACTGATCCAACATGTGGGTGATGGACACAAAGGTGGCAGGCTGCAGCTCGCTTTGGGCAGTGTGTCTGGCAGTTTCCAAGTGGGTCCAATACAAAGGTTCAAGGGTTTCCACCATATAATACTGTCTTCGGCTATTGCTTATTCCTTGAATTGTCCCCTCAGTACCCTCAAAGGAACAGAAGCTACTAAAGCAAGAGTTAATTTGTGAAGTAGATTTCTCCTTTCGGGCCAGTAATTGCTTAGCTGCCAGCCCTCTGCCAGTCATACCTCATTTTTTCTGGCCAGTTTTAAATACCTTGAGCTTGAAGTCTACCTTACCTTCTCTGCCACTTACATTTTTCAGGCAGACCTGGGCAGCCAGGTGTCAGTGGCACTGCCAGAGCAGGGCGTTGGACGAGATGACCTCCAGAGGTGCTTTCCAGCCTCCACCGTTCTGTGATTCTGATCATCTCCCAAATGATCTTCTCTCCTGACATAGCCTCGATGCAGTGACTTCCCACCAAACTTGCCTTTCTGCTTTGGCAGGTTTCTGACTTGGTCATGTCGGTAGGGTTGCTTCCAGCCCCAGTGCCCAGCCTGCCAGTTAGTGCCAGGCAGGCTGTTCTCCTTGGCATGCTACCTACCTGTACTCTGTCCATCAAAGGCTGCGCTCTGTGTACCTCTCCATGCTTTCCTAAATTTCTTCTTTAAATTGCACAAGATAATCTATTTCATTCAGCTAGTGAAAAGGGCCTTAAACAACTCACCCCTATTTTTATGTGAAATGACATTAACTGCCATGATTTAAGTAATGGTAAGAATGAACTAGATTGCGTATATTTCCACATCAAAATACCTTAAGCAAGGAAATGGCTTCCCAGAATGATAATCCTGTATCATCCAGAGGTGTTAGTGAAGAGACTATTTATATGATGCAGTTTAAAAATAGGCATCCAGAAGATTTTCACAGAGGGTCAGATAAGCTGTGCTATAGGGCGTGGGAACTACTTTAAATTGGCTTTACTGTCAAAGTCATTGAGACTGCATCATCAGTTTTTCCTGACCGTCTGATTCTCCATTTACTTCAGTATTGTTAAATTCTGAAAGAAGTTCTTTCCTTTCCTCTTAGGTCATATATGTCTTATATGAATACACGTGTGTGTGTGTGTGTAGCATTAAGTATCTCTAGACATATGCATAAACGCTTGCAAACTGATACATACACGATACAATGCCATATCTTTATCTACTAGGGTATCCTTTATGAAAAACTATTAATTAAAACACAAGATTAAAGCCCCTTTCATCAGCATTGCAGCTTTGCTGAACAAATCTTACTGTTGACCGTATTTTCAAAGTGGACATCTATAAGTCAGAAGAATAATTACCATTTCATCATTTGAAGTCTGCGAATGAGTGATTTCAGAATGAAAAGCATATGTAGCTATGCTGATTATGCAGAATAAATTATTTTCAAACTCCACATTTATATCAGTACATTTTTTATTGTTCAGAAAATGCACGTCCACGAAAAAACCCACGATCACCTAAATTTTGCTGTAAAATAATTTAAAATATATATCTAAAATTCCTTTTGGAAATGTCTACAATCTGCTTCCATATTGCAACACATATGGTAAGAAAATCTTGCTTGCAAGCCAGTGACTGCTTTTAAACAGTTTTCAAAATTGCACTGAATAATAGCTCATTAAAAGAAAGGTATGTTTTGTATTTTAAAACAAACAGCTTAACATTTTCTAAGCTATGACAAATTTAGATATTTTTTAATGTAATAAAAGGATTAGTTTAGCTGTCTTTTTTATTAATGTACTTAGGCACTGGTGGTATATTAGGAATACTTCTGAGTCATTCTAGTTCTGTCATATTCATTTCTATAGTCTTTAGAGGCCTCTGTGGACATCAAGGTTGTCGCTGTGGAAGGCTTTGTTCTGTTCTGTCAGTTTTTTCCCTTTCCCTCACTGCATGTACATACATGTACGTGGCACATAACATAGATATTTAGGAACCAGTTCTCTTGCTGGATTTTGATAAAGCATTTCTGGAACTTGTATTTCGATTAAAGATTTACTGCTCTCCTTCTTTCTCAAACCTCATTTTTAATGGCCAGAAGAGAAAAGAAACCCCAACCCACAAACATGTTAAGCGAAATATCCATAGTACATTCAGTAATGGCATTTCCTTAAAGCAGATAAGTTACTGAGCCCCCTTTTAAAACAGGAGTGTTAATTTACTGTTTCCTTTCATCTGTTGAAATAATTACTTTTCTTTTTTGCCTTCAATAGTTTGTTCTGGTCGTTAACATTTCTGTAAAATTAAGTTTGAAAGGTGCTTTTAATGTTCAGATAGACTGCAGTGCACATTTGACTGCTAAAATCAACCTACTTAAGGCAGAACTAATGTTTAACACTCGCAGCTATTTGAAGTAGTTCACTGCCCAGTTTAATGGTGCTGCCAAGGGCAATGGTCACATTACTGGCTATTATATTTTGGGAGGTTTGTTATGCTGGCAATAAAGGCAATCCATGATATTTCTGAAAACATTGGCTTAGATCTTAAAGACATCATTTTTCTACTAACAAGCTATAAACTGTAATTTCTTTGGGAGTAGCGGGCAAGAAGCACTAACCCCCACTCCTGGCCACGTACTGCAGAGGAGTTGTCGTTGCGTGCAGCAGCGTTAGTGTCAAGTGACTTTTGCTGCAAGCTCCGTTGAAAAAGACAATCAAACTGTACAAAACCCACGGTGATGGTCAACTGCGAAGAGAGAAGTGATCTTACATAATGGGAATTGTGTTTTTCGTTTTGTCGTGTACCAGGACAGTTTTAAAACATCTGCACTGGTAGGTGTGGGGTGCCCCTGGGTAGCCCAGCGGGACCTGATGGAAGCCTGGTGCAGGAGGGGGGAAGGGCACGGTGTGGAGGCAGCTTGGCTGCTGCATGGTGAACCGTCTCAGCTGTGGTTGTAGCCCAGACAGCAGCTTCTGTGTCACTGCATTTTTTTGTGGTTTTGAAAGTGGATGTCTGTGTCACGCACCGTTTGCAGTATGGAAATGTTCCTCCAACCTTGCACTGAGAGTAGACCTTCCCAATGGCCAAATTCACTGTAAGCCATTCTGCTGCTAATGCTTCCTCAATCTGTGGATTTAGAATGTAGGTCAAATAAGATTATTTATTAGAATCTTCAGGCAAATAGTACCGAAGACAATTTAACTAGTTCTTTGTGTAGTGGAGTTGATGGAAGCTTTGCTCAAGTCTTCTACAGGTCCGATGGGAAATGCTGAGTGTAGGGCTGCCCCAAGTAACCCAGGACAGAATGAGCAAATAGAGCGTATGCATCATCGCTATTCCTGTGTGAGCTCACAAATCTATAAGAAAAGGGCTGCTTTTTCTTCTTTGATAAGCAGGAGCAGACAGAGAATTTAAAGATTGAACAATGTATCTTCTCAACCAGAAAAAAAATTATATATATTTACTAAATAGTGAGTAAAATTTTCCCCTTGGCTAGTCTAGCACAATTTTACAAGCCTCAACAATGCTGAATGGATGTTATTGAGAAGTGAACTTGGCTCGTTCTTTTTATGCTTTTAATAAATACCCAAGGGAAAAGCAGTTGTTCAAGGAAAATGAAATACAAATAAACATAGAATTTATTCTCAGTAGGCATTCTGGGGAACTTGGAGCTTGAGTTTTATACCGTGGTTTTTTTCCTGTTACTTGCAAGCAAAACTAAAATATTTATATAAGCTGTCAGTTCTCTAAAGCAAATTCATCCTTTTTAAAAAATAAAACAAAATATAGATTCAGTGGATAGAACAGAAACAATGTGAAACATAACAAATGACATTTCTGCTCCAAAGTACATCATTGTAATGGCCCATATTATTCTGGACTGTGGATACAAATGATTTTTTTTTCCACAGCATTCTGTAACAATTCTTGAGACACGATCATGCACAAAACATCATTTGTAATTATAGCAGTTTGCCATTTTCATCTGCACCATGCTTATTTCTCATTTGATTGATAATCCATGTACTTCAAGCTAATGAAGGTTCTTAATAGAACTTACATTAAGTTTGCTGCCACTTATTAGACATGACTAGTTTTTGCAACCTAAATTTCAGGACAACATTGGCATTTTTTGTTTGAGGGGAAAAAGAAAAAAAAATAATCAGCTGCTTCACAATGCATTTTTCACATAGATTCCTGGGGTGCCACGGAAAAATAGTCAGTGGAGAATGTTTATTGGTATAAAGAATTTAGACTGAATTTCATTTCAAATTAATCATTGCCCAAACCTTCAAAAAAATCTGTGATTCCCCAAGTAGGGTCCTGTGGTGGGTTAGAGGCACCTTTTTGGGTACTACAATTACTTTGATTACCAATTGCTTAATATTCTGTATTATTACTATTACTATTTCTGACTTTGGGACTTCAAAACAATTTCACTTGCTTCGTCTAATAGTTGTCGGTTTAAACAAATCCTTTAAAGAGACTTCTAATGGTTCTAGCCCGCACTTCCAGCTTTGATAGCTTTGTTAGAAGCAATGCAGATTGATTTCAAGTCAGTATTTACTACTGGAGAGTATTAATCCAGACCTTATACATCATAAAGGCAAGACCATATGTCACTTTGAGAACAACTAAGCTGCAAAGGTTCTGCAGTACCTGAACAGAGATTGGCTCTTGAAAAACATGTACTTTATTTAATTTCTTAGATCTGTGGGGAAAACACCTTTCCAGGTAAGTTTCATGCTTCATTAGTATTTTGATCCACTGCTTGTTTTTCATCAGCTGCAGACTTGCACGTTTACATAAAGTACCCAGAAATAGCTTTGTTACTTTGGGTTGCGGTAACCTTTGTGAAAACTTTAGAGCTCAAACGGCAGCGTGTAGCATCAATATCTTTCAGAATTTTACAAAACTAGCTGATTAAATCTGATTTTAAATACTACTTTCAGTCTAGAACCCTGCCTTTTTAATAATCAATTAAAACATTGTTTCATTGTGTTTATTCAGCATGTATAAAGCACTGCTTGACATGTATTAGACCTTACATAGCAGTACACAGCTGTAGCCCATCCAGCATTTTCCAAATGAGTTTGCACAAGGAATAAAAGATTGCCATCTGAGCAACACTGGAGGGAGACAAGAGCAGACAAAAGGCAGTTAAGCACTACAAAAAAAGAAAAGACCCTGTTGAGATAGAAATTTCTGAGCAAATGCCTCAATTTCACAGGGAGATACTGTAGTAGGCAACGTACATTGATTTTAGCACATGAAGTACGTTGCATTTGGGATTCATTAAGCTTCATTTTGTGCACTGTCGTGAAATGGGTATGTCAGCTCCTCTCTCAAGTAATGCACAGTTTCAAAGCAAGGAGGCAGAATAAACCAAACTGAAAATATAATGTGCCCTGCAAAAGGAGTAAGCTGGTTTTAAAAGGAAAATGCTTTGGTTGCTAAAAGCCTGAAGTCACAGTAACAGTAATCAAAACCTAAACATTTTTAAAGGATTTTATGCTTATGGAGTTTTGAATATGACTTACAAACACCAATAAGGTCATGCTCCTAGCTGACCTGGTGGGAATCCCACTAGAAGGACTGATGGAGTGCAGAACATTATTTCTGTCATTTGGAGAAAATGCAGATAACTGATACTTTGTAGTTACTCACTTTTTTTACTGAATATGGGCGAGGTATTTTTGCTTTTGGTCACGATTGGGTTTTCAGCTGTATTTGCAGTAGGAGGGTGCCTAAGATGGTGCAGTTTTCTCTCCCCTCGTGTCTCTCCTCGGGAGCCAGCTGCAGAGCTCGATGTAGACACTTCCCCGCCTCTCCAGGCATCAGCTGCCTCATCTGCAAGCCACAGAAGCTGGCAGGTCCATGAAGCTGGATTTTTCAGCCACCAACCAAATCCAAGGCCAGTTTGAAATCTGTTGGTGAATGCGTGAGAAGTCTGGAGTACTGGGTTTCTGTGTAATTTGTTTTGGTTTGTATCTTGTTTTTAATTGAGAAGCATGTAAATCCAAGAGATTGATCCAAAAATCTGTTTAGTAGCTTTTATTTAGTAATGATGATGTGGCATTTTTTGTTTGTCTTCAAGTCTACTGTAAATTATAGTGGTTTAGAGGCAAGAGGTTGGTGACGTTTCTTAAAATTCTCCTGGAGTGATTGGTTTGCAGTGCCAGATCACGGAAAGAGTAGGATTGTACATACACATGGCTGGGGCAGGGGGCGTGGGGAGGTGCGGTGGGTCTTCCTTGCTCAGTTCTCTAGCTTTTGTGCTTTGCCTTCAGATGATATTAGGCTGTTACTAATAAAATTAGCTGAAGAAACAGGGCTTTACTGCCAGACTTTGCTATATGCCACATTCCATAGCAGAGCATAGCTTTATGTCTGAGGTCTTGGGCAGAGAGAAGAGCAGAGGAAAGATGTTGGTCAGTTGCTGGGAATTGTACTGCTGCACTGTAGTAGCAACCTGTTAGGGGAGACTGCAGGACCCTGGAATTAGCCTCTTGTGGTTTAAATACTTTAGCACTTTTTCACAAGTGATGTTTTGTCTGGGGTATGTACTGGGGATCGCTGCTGAAGAGGTGCTGTGCCTGAAAGGTGAGAGGCTGAAGCGTGTGGCCGCCCAGCTCCCTGCCTCCCCACGGGCTGACCTGAAGGAAGAGTACAGCAGATCGATGTCAGATGGCTGCTGCTTTCTGCAGGAAGTTTTCCTTTTTCTTTCCTTTCCCCCGTATTTAATCTTTTAAAAGATCTCAGGATAAGTGGCAGCAGTAGACTTAACAGTTATTAGGTTGCAAAGTAGTGGATGTGGACTACTTGGTGGTTAGCTTACATTTATATACTCTGATCGCAGCTGCCATTTGGGTCAGAAAGAGTTTTCCCTTTTGATAGATCGGCTGTGTGCTTGGAAAACTTGTCTTTCCCCAGAGCATCATGTAATTGTTTGGTGGCGAAGAGTTGTGCTGCGTTGCCATGGACATGCGGCTCTCCACACCGAGAGCTGCTGTAACGCTGATATATGTGAGCCTAGTCATCCTGTCACTGAGATGTAATACCGATACGCCAGGACAACGTTTCTATCAGAGGGCCTATTACTTGCCCTCTTAGCTGAAGAGGGGAGGAGGGCTGGGGTAAGCCAAATTGTGACCATTTCTTAGCCCAGGAGGCTGGGTTGCGTTAGGGTTCAGTTCTGTGACCTTTCCTACCAGCTGGAGATACTGGCACTGTCTAACAGCGGCACTTGGGTGAGGTGCCGCGCACACCGGGCTGGCGTCGCCCCGGGTGGGAGATGGGTGCGCGTCTTCTTCTGTGCACGACCCTGGGTGCTGCGGGCAGAGCGGGGGGGGGGGGGGGGGGGGGCAGCCCCGTGCCCCCTGCCCCTGCTGTGTGCAGCTGGGAGGGCTGAGCAGCTGGTGCAAGGCTGAGTGCTCTGTGGAAGCCTGCAGCAGAGCTGTGTCAGGAATCCTACCGATACCACGTACAGCACAGAACTGCTACTCACCTGTAGAATTAAAACACTTAGAAAGTAAATTAAAAAGGGATGAATTTCTCATGCTTCTTAATAATCAAGGTTTGTAAAAATCAATGTGCAACTGCACTGAATTCAAACGCTAGGATATATAAGCAGAGTACTTCATTGCTGACATCTGAACAATTCATAATTCATTCAGAAGGCAACTTTTAAGGTAATCATCTTTCTGGGTATATTTTCCTGTTAAGGTAATCGTATTTCTCCTAGCGATCAGTTTTGAAAGTTGTCTTACTCCTCCAGTGCAAAAATCCTGCGAGTGAACATCCCCCAATTGCACTCATAATTATTCCTGATTAAAAGTGCCCTGGCCTGACAGCACCAGGGAAATTAATAGGAGATGCTTTCTACAAGTTTTAGAAGATGAGCAAAGACATACTCACTCCCTCTTAAGATTATTTAAGCAGGTGCTGTGGGAAGCCATTGCTTTTATAAGGCTCTTCAGATGTTTACAGCAAAACATTTTTTCCCAGTGATTGAATTTTTCGAAGTACTAAAATACCACGGAGAAATATGTTTCCCACCAGTTTTATGGCTCCCTGGATGCATTCTATACAAACCTTGTATCTGCCTGGACACAAACACTCTATTGCAAAAAGATATCTTGCCATTTTAACAAGCTATACTGCTTTGAAAGGATGCACTGCATCACCAGTGGGAATGTCAGTACCTTAAGAGTAATACTTCTTTAAGGGTACTATTTTATTAAAGCAGACCTCAGTAATTTGTTCCTGACTGTTATACACCCTTATTTTATTAAAGGTATTTTACATCTGTGGAGGAGATTACTACCACTCCTATTTTCTCCACTGCTTGGCTTTAATGGATGGTGTGGAATATAATATTTATTAAGCCTAAGCAGGGGAGGACATAATAGCAGAATTGTCCTTTATAACCTATTTTACACAGTTGTAAAATAAACCTTAATAAAGCAGGAATAATTATCCAGGAATATCCAGGAAATGGAGTGCTCTGCCTGCTTCAAATATTTGGAGGACTTAACTGCTGTGATAAGTGTGCTTTGAAAAACTGAACTCAACAGTAATAATGCTGGTATTAGTTTGGTACTATTTTAGAATATGTCGAGAGATGAAGTACCTTGTGTGTCATAATCACTGTGTTAGCATAAATCATATAATACATATATAATCTCTATATAAAATAATTATATATAGTGTATATATATTACAATAATCTGTGAATAATCCTATGGAAGACAAACATATTAAAAATGTAAAAATACTTACTAATTTTGAAGTTTAGAATTCCTTTACCTTATTCCGATGGCACCCGGAGCGCAGTGACTAGCTCCCTGGCTACCAGTTAGTTGTGCTGGTGATCACTAAGCTTTGCTGTCAGGGAAGAACATTCCTTACTACTCAGTTCTGTAGGCCTTTAGATTTGCTTATGGCCAGGGAGGATTTATGTTTACTGCCTGGGCCCCAGAAGCTTGATTCCGGCCTGGTTTTGCCTGACATTAGCAACACAGACTTGCACCCGGCATATGCACAGATGACATTTGAATAGTTGCCTGGACCAGGCAGACACCTTCAGAAAAGCCTTTCCTGGTGGCACATGTGCAGCTTTAGCGGGCAGGTGGAGTTAATCAGGTGCAAAATGGGAACACAGGCCCATGTGCCACACTGGTGAAAATTTGGTCCCACTAATCACAGCTATCTGGAAGCATTTATATAGTTGTGTGGATTTTGTGAATAGGAAAAAATGGAATCTTTCTAATGAGATCTGTTTCAGATTACTAGTTACACTACCAAATAGTGCAATAAAGGGAGTAGATGATGAAAATTATTTACAAACACGTTGTATGTTTTTATTATGAGTGGAACATGAAAGAGCTTGCCTAACTGTGGAGGCAGGCGGCCTTTGTTTGGGCACACAGTTTTGCTTGTCAGCTCCGGAGCGCTGCGTTTACAGGCGTGCATGGTGGCAGCGGACTTGCCGGCGGCGGCGTGCCTCACGCTTCAAGGTGGCTTCGCAGACAGCTGCCAGCTTGGGCTTCCCAGTCGGCAAGTTACACCAACTGGGAGCTACCTGCCGTCCAGAAACCACGTAGCTGTAGTTAGCATGGCGCTGGGGTTGGGGTAGTACCCTTCTCCCTCTGTTTCCTGCCTGGTTTCCCCATGTGGGGCTGCTGGCTACATGCAAAAGCACGGTTTGTTCGTTGGAACACATTGCTCGCTGATCGCGGCTGTGTTCAGCCAGGAGCTGGCGGAGCAGGTACGATTCTGCCTGCGAGTGGACCTCACCGTCTGCATGCCGGGGACCGATATTCTCCAGCCAGCTCCGGATGCCTGTGCTAGTAAGCTGACAGTTCAGTTAACAGACATTTCTTCAGCTTGAATACCATCAACCTGTTTCTGTTTATCCTCATCACACCCAGCCCGTGTTTCTTCACCTTCCTTATGCAGTAATTTTACTGTTTATTGTACTGCTTCTTAGATAGCTTGGCTTTTCTGTTTCTTGTGTGGTGTCTGTCCGTGGTGGCAGTCACTGGAATCTGTCTCAAAGGGGAAAAGGGAAGGATTTTGTTTTCAGTACCTAATGCAGCTTTGCAAGACACTGATTCCTGATCAGATATTCCAGGAGGACTGGGAAAGCAGTTCCTATCCTCCCCCATCCTTCCTGATTTCTTCCTCCTGTTGTCCACTTTGTATGTTGGGGTTTTTTTCCATAGATGAATATTGTGGAAATTATTTGGACTAAAGTTAATACATTAATTATCCAAGCTGACATTTTTGCAGTGTGTGAAAGGACAGGGTGGTATGTAAAATAGATGCACTAAGAACACCTACAGTATGACAACAAGTAGCAGGGTAATTGCTGAAAATGAAGTCTTTTCTGCTTTCCCTTCCCTTCAACATCTGTTGTTCCATATGGAGTCATAAATATTTGCAACAAAATAGTTGAAGAAATAATCTCAACATTAATAGGGAAAAGCTGAATCCGCCAAGAAAATTGAAGAATCTTTTTTTTTTTTTCTTGGCAAGTTCCTCCTACCCATCCTCATCTGACAGTTTAAAATCTCGGTAGAAGAATAGTCAGACTACATTGATGCTTAAAAAACACTATGAAAAAAACCTTTGTGAGTGTTAATGGGAGAGTTAGCTGAGAAAAAAATTATAATGTCTTGATAATAGCTATGAGGAGGATTTTGTTTATTTTGTTTCATTTTCCTCCTTTCTTCCATGCCACAGTAATTCTATTACTAGCCTCTCATTGAATAGTTCACATTTTCACTTTTCTTTATTGTCAGTAGAAATAATGTTTCTTGGCATTGTCAGGAATGAGAAGGTACTATTACTAGCTGAAGTAACTAGTTACTTTAAATTGCCATATGGAAAATGCAGATCGGTAGTACTTAAGCTTCTATGTAGAAGCAACTTAAAGCACAGAACAACTTCAAACGTGTCAGAATCCGGGTTACCAAAACCTGCCTAGGAGAAAACATGTATAATAGTAACACCACAGACAAACTATAAATTGTAAGTAATTGTTGTGAACATAAAATATACCATTTTTTAAGGCTTTTTCTATGTTTATTAGTGGCCTTAATTGTACTTATAATTCTCTTTAATGAACAGAATTTATTCAGGTGACATCAGTTATATTTGGTTTTCTTAATGTGGACATACAGAACTTCAGACAGAAGTTACTTGCTCTAGTTCTGATGTCTGGCTAGTGAATTGCTGCACCTCTCAGTTTCATTTTTTCATTATCACAAACCTAGTAGCTCATCTAACTCAGGTGCTTTCTTTTGAGGTTTGAATTAATAAAATATTTTCAGGTGTTTTTACCATCATTGCCGTGTGAACATCAGAGTATATTGTAAATATGTTGAAGTTATAAATAGGTATAATTTTCTGTGTTATTAATGAGGCTACATTGATGAAAATGTCAAAGCTGTGTAATTACACACCTCTTGATAAAGAGCGCACAGATAAAGACAGTTTGTAAACTGTAATTTCAGCCCTTTCTAGTGAAATTCTCTTTTCTTTGCTTTTTGCCTCCTTCCCCTATTCAGACACTAAGTGCATGCCTTGTGACGTCCTTCAGGAAAGCACACCCTCATCATTCCTGAGAACAGGTCTGTGGAAAGGTGGTACGGTTTGGTACGAGTTGCTTGTACAGTTTGCTCTCTCTTTTTTTTACTGCCTGGAATACTCCGTTTTCCCTAAGCTAGCACATTGCTCTAAATGTAACAGACATGGCTGTAAAAGACAATTAAAAGCGTTTCAACAAATACATGCGTGACAAAAGGAGGGGTAGGGAGAATCTCCATCCTTTATTGGATGCAGGGGGGAAGCGTAGTGACAAAGGCTGAGGAACTTCATGCCTTCCTTGCCTCAGTCTTTAATAGTCAGACCAGTTGTTCTCGGTGTGTCCGGCCCCCTGAGCTGCTGGAAGACAGGGATGGGCAGCAGAGCGAAGCCTCCATGTTCCAAGGGGAAATATCAGCCACCTGCTACACCACTCGGACACACAGATCTCTGGGGCCAGGCCAGGCCACAGGACAGACCCTGAGGGGCTGCAGCGTGTCCAGGGACGGGCACGGAGCTGGGGAAGGGGCTGCGGCACCGGCTGGGGGGGCTGGGGGGGCTCAGCCTGGAGAAACGGGGCTCGGGGGGGCCCCATCGCTCTGCGGCTGCCTGAGGGGGCTGGAGCCGGGGGGTCGGTCTCTTCCCCCAGGGAACCAGCGACAGGACAAGAGGGAACGGCCCCAGGCTGTGCCAGGGGAGGGTCAGGGGGGATCTCAGGAGAAATTCCTTCGCGGAAAGGGTGGCCGGGCAGGGGGACAGGCTGCCCAGGGACCCGGTGCTGTCACCGTCCCCGGGGGGGGGGGCTCAAAACCCCCGCGGGCGCGGTGCTTGGGTTCAGTGGTGGGCTTGGCAGCGCTGGGTTAGGGGCTGGGCTTGATAATCCTGAAGGTCTTTTCCAAGCTAAATGATTCTATGAATCTATGGTCTACTTTTCCCCCCGTGTTGAAAATAATGAAAAGGTTTTATTAAACGCTTCTTTAGGACAAAATCAATTTATTTCAGAATGGATAGGTGAATACTAGCTTGGACATGGATGCTGTGAAGCAGAGCATAGTTGATGTTAGTGTTTTGAGATAGTTTCCAAAAGCTTTTAAGGCAGCCTGGAAATGTATATATAAAGATTAGATAGAGATAGTATTTTTAAAGTGAAGGTATTTTTGTGGCAAAGCTCAGTTGTGAAAAATGCTTGTGCACTATCAAGTTGTATCAATCATTTGAAAATGAAATAAAATCTGATTTAAAGCTAGTGTACTGGATTAATCAGCTACTCCCCAATTGCATTCATTGACCCTGTTCATTCAGGGACTGTAATTAAGAAAAACAGCAGTGGCTTTAAATTTGGCATCTGAATCACAAGGTTAAAGCAGTAAATTTCTAAGTTTGATTGGTGCCAGGTTAGGAGGAGGTATCTCTTTTCTCACTGATGAACAGGAGTGCTCAGCTCCTGGCAGAGAAGCAATGAGTGAAGGAGAGAAAGGCAGGCAGAGGTTTATGGAGGCTTTTCAGAGTTATTAAGGCACTGAAGACAGATAACCCTGTCCTTGCAGACTTACAGATACAAAATAGTTGAAATAAACAATGCCTCAGATTACAGGGTTTTCATACTTACCTTACTGTAAAAGAAAAAAAAATCTAGTTTCTCATTAAGCAATACAGAAATTGACAAGATTTAAAATTCAAGTAAGTTTTAATTTTTGGAAAAACTGCTTTTTGCAGTCAAAACTTAGAATTTGGGCCCTAATTCTGTCAAAATACCCATGTTCAGACACTGCTGCCTATTGCTGTTGTTGTGAGGTAGATACAGAACTGGAAGTCAAGGGACCTCTTGCCACTATAGAGATACATCGCTTTGGATGATCCTGGAAGACCTTTGGGTAAACAGTGCTATTTCAAATAAGACTGTATGTTATTTTCAAACATGAGTAGCACACAGAACCCAGCTGACATTGCAGATCCTCTGGTTTTATTTATTAAAAGTCAAAAAGGTCCATCAGAGTATCTGTGAGCTGTTCTTTTGTAACTATGGGCCATTAAATATAGTCCCCATTACTCCAATATGAAGCTTAAAGATTTATAATTGTGGTAAATCATTTTAGTCCTTAGATATCTAAATTTTATGCCACAGGCAAGGAAAAGGAGTGACCCATCTGGCACCTATGTCCAAAACCCACTTATTAATGCTGGCTGAAGGCTTTCTGAGATCAAATGTCTTGGTTAGTAACTAACAGATTAATATCTCTAAATTTTGTATAAATTGTTACTCTCTTTTCCATATGCCACATATTTATTTTATGCATGAGTTACATTCTGTAAACTACTTCAGGTGAATAATGCTTACACAGCTCCAGATAGATACATTTTTGAAGTGTTTGTGAAGAAATAACTCGGTGGTCTAACTAGTGTTAGACAAGATGTAAACTGTAGCTTTAATACTTCTACCTTGTTTTGAGAGGGATGTGACATGTCAAGTGTATCAGGTATATGAGTGATGGGTTTAAAAACATGCCTTCTGAAAGAATATAAACCAGCTGGCAAATAAAATTGCCTGTTGGTTTGGGCCGTGCACTGTCATGCAGGGAGCAATTCGCGTTACTTGTGTTCCCAGCGCTATGTTTAGTCCGTAGGTTGATGCTTCATTTTCCAAACCCTGTTTCTGCAACTTAGGCAGAAGACAGAAGATGAAATACTTCGGTATATTGGATTAAGAACAAGAAACTTTCTAGCAGATTTTCATGTGCTTTCCTGGGATAATATTCCACTCGCTGTTAGTGTTTACTGTGTATTTCTTTTCTCTGCAATATAATTCTTCCTTTCATCTATTCATCTGGATGCCAGCTAGAAATTAAAATAAAAAGTCTGCACTCTAAATGGATTCCTGAATGCTATTATAAAGCATGGCAGGTTTAACAAACGGGCTTGATAAAAGTAGTTCCCACTTTGCTTCAATAAATAGAAAGGTTGTTTGTGTCCTTGGTTAGATTGTAGTTGTCCTAGCTTTATTTCTTGCTTATTCTGTTGTACTATATGTGTGAGTGCAGCTTTTAGCATTTATATTTTTAGTGTTATTTAAAATCAAAATGCTTAAATCAACATCTTTTTTTCTATTAAAGAGACGCATTTGATACAGTCCACAAAAAATGCTTCCAACGCATGCCATTTTTAATTGCTTTACCATTTATGATTTCTCAAGTCTAGCTAATAAATTTCTGGCTAACTGCACTTACTCAGAATACAGGCAAGATGTAGACACCATTCAGATGTGAAGACCTATTACAAGATTGAAATAGATTTCTAATGCATTTATCATTCATCTTTGCAGAGTGTGATTTCAATCAAAAAAAAAAAAAAGATGAATGGTTTGACAGTTTCCGCCCCTATACGCTAAAACATAATATGCTTCTTCTAGTTTTCAGCTATTACAGACTTTAACATGCAATGTGACCTTGGTCTGCAAAGCATGTTTGGTTAGCACAAAAACTTAATCATAAGAAGTCATAAGTAGAATCCTTCTTCTTTACTGCCCTTTTTCTGGGACTTGGAAATTTATTGCTTCTGGGACAGGTAGGATATGAACAATGGGCCAAATAGAGTCCAGGGTTATCTCATCTGTGTGAAAACTGCTGCTGAAAATCGATGTGACCTCTGCTACACTGTCATCCCAATTCCCACCCTCTGTGTCCTATTTGTCTTTTGGTAGAAGCTTAGATCTGTGTGCTGTCTCTATGTGTCTCTCTTGGGCCAGATTATCAAAATGAATCATTGCCTGCATACCTCTTATATTTCTATTTATTTTCCTGGTGTTGACTAGGTCTGATGAAATATGATTCTTTTTGCATTTGATCCTCACTGCAGCAAGCAGCACCTAATTTAGCTGTGTCTATCTCTTTAAAGAAGAGTAATACTATTTTGAAACTTCAATCTGCTGTACAGTAACATTACAAACCATAGACCATGCAACCTGTCTTCACAGTCAATAGTAATTTTCCTTTCAGCCAATTTAATGTTATTACTTTCATCTCCAAATAGTAGGGATTTCTAGAGATTTTAAAGCAGCTATAGTTTTGTTATGCATACTTCACGTATTACTTTCTTTTTCAGATGCCACTTCTGTTTAGTCTTGTGACTCCATGGCATAGATATTATTTCTGTGTAGCATCATATGCGACAAATAACCAGTTTATTTTCAAAACTCGGCCACTGATAAAAGATATTTAGATATGAGAAATGATGCATCTGAATTGGCACAAACTTTGTAGTCTATGTTACCAGAATTTTTTTTTAAATGGATCGTTTAAATTACATGAACACAGCTCTAAAATGATAGCTACAAAGATGTGTAGAGGTTACTGGCTTTTGTTGTTCTTAGTCCTGAAGAATCATTATAAAGATGTGCCATTTAATGAATTCACACAGGGTAAACAAAATACTCCCTAAACAGAGATTTCAAAGAATACTTGAAAACTGCTAGTGCTCCTGGTTCGTTGTTAGTAGGTGTGTTTTAGAAACACAGCACAAAGTGCTTGCTGCTCAGTAGATACTGCTGGAGTTTGTTAAACTACATACGAGTATTGCTGTAGAGACACCAGGGTTTAATTCATCGTTGTCAGGTTCTTTTTGAGGTGGCTTTTTTTTTTTTTTTTTTTTTTTTTTAATAAGGAGACCTTTGAATATGGTGTGGTCTAATTGTAAATCCAGGCTTTAATATGACCAAGTCACTTGAAAAATGAAACTATCAGGACTGGTTGTACAGTTGCCCTTAGAAAACACTCATGTCATGTATGTGTGGTCAGTACATTAGTTGCAGGCTTTACTAAAAAGCAGTTGCTGAGAAGATACTCTTTGATTTCTGCAAGTGGAGGAACATAATATCTATAGACTGGATTTTCCTGGAATATCATACAGGATTTTAGGGTTTTTTTACATTGCAGAGTTAAAGAAATTACAGAGTTTGGCTTTAAAGACTGCTAGATTTTTATTTTGTGGTTTTTAGCAATTAACTCGATGTTTAAATGAATACATGGGGAAGTAGTACTCATAGGGATCTGAGAGAAGGAGATACATTTACTATCCTAAAATATGTTTAAATTATCCTATCAAAAAATGTGAGTTCCTTGTTGATAGTACTGATTCATCACAAAATTTAAAGGATTTTTAAGAAATTATTACTAATGTTATTTCTTTCCAGACACACATTTCTACTGTCTGTGCACATCTTGATCTGTAACAACATGATCTATTTGAAACGAGTGGAGGGGGAGCTACGAGGTCCTGATTCTACAGTTTGTAAGAGATGCATCGCTCTAGTTTTCTGTGCAGTGCATCGCAGGAGTGAGGGGAGCGCTCTCTCCTCCCCGGCTGCTCCTGGGACCCTCGCCACCCAGCCTCTCGTTATACCTCTGGTATAAACTGAGACAGCTCAGCAGAGCTTTTTTGGCTACTGTCTGTGACTAGAAAGGCTGACAGTAGCAAGGTACTTGTTAAGAAAACCTGTGCTGACACTTTACTGACAACGTGGAGTTGGTGCTAGCTAAGCAGGAGGGGATGAGTCAGTGGAGATTATTTACTGCTGAGTATGGGAAGGGTAATATTAAAGGAGTGAAGAGATGCGATACGTTTCTTGATCAGAATTTTGTCAAGGTTATAGCAACAAAAAATGCACATCACAGAATGGCAAACATTCATAGAATGGAGAAAGGTCATTCAGGTTTAATGAACTGCGTAATACTGTTATAATTCTGTAGTATAATTCTGTAGAATTTGAGATATAATAGTTTATACTCTATTAAAGCTGTGTTATAGTATTCGGTATATTTATTGTTGTTCTGTACTACTTTGCAAACTTACCTTAGCAACAATCGCAGCTGCCCAAAGACTGAAACAATGTCAGTTTTACTAATGCGCTTGTATTTTGACTTCCAGGTAAACAAAATGCTAGTTATTAGAAATTACATTTATCTATATTTCCAATGCCTTCTGATGTTGCTTTTAAACCTATCTTTACAGAAGAGGTCCAAATTGCCATTCCAATAATGAAACCAACCTTAGATAAAGTCCAACTGGCTGGACAGGCCTTGCCTCCTGGATTTCCGGCGCCATTTCTTTTTGCTGATGGTCTGTCATCAGTAGAAACACTATTAACCAACATTCAGGTAAATTATTCTCTATAGGGCCAGGCTATGTCATGATAGATAATGTGTTTCTTTTTCAGTCTCTTTAAAAAAGTTTCAGAAACTACATTGTATCTGCAATTCTAATTTCTTTTATTTAATGTAATGCTTAGGTTTCCACTGTCTGGCATTATCGATTGTGAAAGGGTTCCATATGTTGTCTATTTGACTTAATAGTTGGCAATAATGGTCATATTAGAATTCACCAGTCTCATTATTCCTCTTCTGCTTCTCCCTTCAGTTGACCAAGGTCAGCAATGATACGGCACTCCGTTTGTAATAAACCGCATCCATAGGATGAATTAGCAAAAGCTATACTGCATGATTCCATGCCACCAGATTGCTCATATATGACATTTAGCTACTCCAGGTGCCCAGTTGCATTCCAGGTCTATAGGTTCCTGCTTTTAATTTTTCTGTTTTCCTGGAGGGTATAAAAGAAAGAAATGGATTAATTTTATCACTGCTGGAACAAAATGGTATTTTCAGATCTTACATTTGTGTGTTTTAGGGCCTGCTGAAGGTGGCTGTGGACAATGCGAGAGTCCAGGAAAAGCAGATACAGCAGGAAAAGAAAGAGTTAAAGATGGAGCTTTGTAGAGAGAGAGAGCTGAGAGAAAGCTTGGAAAGGCAACTCACAGCTGAGCTGCAAAGCAGAGGTGAGTGAATGAAAAATCAAGTTTAGATATCTATTAAATGTATAACCCTTTGGCATTTCCAGCTGGAGCTGTTGAGGACTTGGAGTTAACTGACATTCATACTTCAGTGTAATGCAGCAGTGGACTAGCACTGGTAATGAAAGATTTAAATTTAATAAAAACAGAATGAAGCACACTTTTCTGTAAGCAGAGAGAACAGTGACTGAAGGATTATTTCCTGGAGGGCAACTGGCCGCAGAGAGTTTTGGCAGGTTCTGTGGAGGAAAGCTGATTCAGTTTCATGGCTTTCACATGTATTATTACCCATCCGCCTGTGTATTCCCAGCCCGATTTCTTCATTTGACAGCTTTAATTTCTTTTGTTTTCTGCTATTATCCTTCAAGCATTGAGAATCAGTCTTACTGTGAGAAAGATAATATGTCTGTAATTTGGGTATTTAGGTGATTTTTTTTCATTACCTTAGTACTTATCTAGCCCACAGTTCTGTAGTTCAGGAGCTACTCACCCAGTTTTTCTTGTCGATAACTTCAGTGCCACAAAATAGATGGAACTACGAGAAACTGTCCACCTAAGTGCAAGACTTGAAGCAAATAACCCTAGATATTTATTTTTTTCTGTCAGTAGAGTGAGATACAATAGCGCTCCCCATATGGGGCCTTCTAAGACAAAACCATGACTGTTCAGAAGCTTTTGATAGTAACAGGCAATTAAATTGGTAAATCTGAATTTTTCGCTGTGATATTGCAAAGAAGGCAATGTTCTTTTTAAAATTCAAATCTGCATCTGAAGGAGAGGAATAGTACTTTATGTGCCAAAAGCTACATCTAGATTACATCCATGAAATCAGAAAGATAAAACTAGATAAGACCGAAAATGTAGGTGCCAAGGACTATCTTCCTGTGCGTTTTGAATTGAAATTAGGTGTGTAGAACAGAGCTGTCTGCAGCACCGAGTCTCAGTAAGAGGCAACAAAGGAGGGCGCTTCTAAGGCAAGTTGTGAAGGGTCAATAAATACTGTGGAAGGTGTTAAATTGCAGGGGGTGTTCAGAAATGTTGCATCACCCCAGCCTACGTGTGGATGAGACTGCTGTATTTCTATAAATTAAACCTGTCTCCCTGCAGGCAGACAGCACACTATGCACCTCCTGAGTTACATTTAAGTCAACAAAAACCTTAAGCCATGCGTAGACTTTGCTGGCTTATGGCTCAAAAGAGAATTTCACCAATAATCAATATCCTCAGAATTGTTTGTCTTTTAGGTCATTGCCACATGCACGTCTTAATTATTATAAAAAGTCAGAGGTAGGCTTTTTCACATGGGTTGCTCAATTTTCCAGTGTTCTACAGATCACATTCTGACATTCATAATTCACTAAGTCTCTCAGAGATTTCCCATGTTATAGTATCCTTTTGGTTTTTTTCCCCTGCCTGGAGCATTCACAAATCCAGAACGATCTGTAAAAGTCAGTAAGAACTGAGATGAACAAGTGGTCACAAAAAGTTATGTAAATACTGTGGATTTTCCCAAAATTTTTCCAGATATTTTAGTAAATTTTCTAACAGTATTTTGTGACTTGAAATTCACAGGCATCTTAATATACAGGAGATTCAAATAAATGAGACTGCAAAATAGTGCTTGCAGAAATTCAACTTTCATTTTAACAATACTTGTGAGCAATATTTGCCAGAATGTATGCACTAGCAAACTTGACTCTAAACAGATGGTAATTTTAAAAGGGCGTTTATGTTCAAGCTCAAACTCTTTTTAGTCTGTTAGTTTTACCTGCCTTTTGTAGTGCCATCACTTCTCCATTTGTTTGATTCCATAATGAATCCACGGCATTAAGTACTGCTCTGTGGAATTTAACTGTACACGTGAACTGAAGCAGCACAACACAAGAGCATTCTTCAATCCTCTGCACAAGCTGCGATGGGTTGTAGAAATGTAGCGCTTCCCTGTGAGCTGGGCTGGGCTGTGGAAGTGGTCTTTGACCCCTTCCAGAGCATGCTTAAAGTCTTCTCCTGCTGGTTCTGAGAAAGTACGTGGGCATCAGCCTCAGCTCCAACTAATCTTCCTCATGCCAATGAGACGTGCCAGCTGATGGCAGATTTCCTGGAACAAGAGCTGTGCCCGGGAGGAGCGTATTTTCTGGCTGCAGGATACACTCAGCAGAACCGTGGTGACGGGCCTGCAGATATCCTAGCAAGCAGTTTAAACCAGGGAGGGGAAGTGCAGGTCATGCAAAGAAGAGACACAAGAGAGTGTTCTTGCAGCACTGGTGAAAAAAAAGTTTAAGAGCCCATTAAAGGTAGCTTAATAAGGATAATAAGGACAGTCTGTTAGCCGGCAGGAGCACAGGAAGGGTTGTTGTTGGCAGAGGTGGATATTTTAGATGTAGTTCTGGCCCATGTAATGGTAACCTGGGGCTGGTGAAAAATAAGGTTAAATATGGGATTAAGATTCAGGATTTGAAAAAGAAAAGGCTTTTAAAAAGGTGCATTTTATTGGTTGAATTTATATAGGTGAGGGAATACAATCATAGCAATGTCAGCAGTTTTCAGTGAAGATATTGATCATCTGGCTACAATTAATACTATACAATTCTCTAGTTATAGTTTTAACTTTATTTATAGTTGGGTTTAAGACAGAGTAGTCAGAAATACTTTGTTTTCTGCCAAATCTAACGTGCCTGTACCAATGGCCTGTGGATGATCTTTGTCAAGGCACTGTTTCTGCTTTCTGTCTTTAAAAGAGATGAAATGCTGTAAAGTGCATTGAGATCTAATGCAGAGCTGTACAGGAGCACTGTATTATTGCATTGTTAGCTATATTAAACAGCCAGCTACTGAACAGCGTTTTACAGAGTGCTTCAGTTTGTAGGAGAAATTGCTAATGAAGAGAATATACTTGATTCACTTCGGGGTGTTATAAGCTTGTTTTCAACCTGCTTTCTATGTGGGAAGTTTCCTTTTAATTTCTCTCTGACGTTCTCAGCATACACCCAATGCGTTTTTGTTTCGCTGCTTTCTTTGGCTTTACCTCTTCTTTTCTCCCACTAGTGATGAAGTGCTAAAGTACTTATGTTACTCAGTATATACCCCTTCTCTACACATTTGATCTTTCATCTGAGTATGTACTCACTCAACCCATCTTCTCAATAGCCTTACACCTGGCTTCTGTCTTGAGCAGTGGTTCTTGTTATGTCAGTTATTCTGCTTCAAAATTAACCCAGCTGCTGCTCCATTTTTACCAAAAAAATGACCACCTAATTCCATGGGGTTTCACTCTGTGCACCATTGGTGCTGGCGTTTCAGATTCTCCAACACTGCACACAGGTAGTTCACCTGGATAAATAAATTTAATTTCCTTTTAATGTTAATAGCCATTACTAAACCAAATCTCTGACACATTCAGAAGACTTCTTCCATCCATGAGGAGTGGTCAGGGAGAGACATAACCAGTGTGTTTGGATTATCCTTCTGGATAAAACTACTGGCAGAGCAGGGTGCAATACAGTTCTCAGCATCAAGGGAAAATATTAGAATGAAGGGTGGGAGATGGATTTAATTTTGAGGATATACATTGCTGCTGTTGCTAGAAATCAGTTTAAGCCAATGGTCTGGTCAACCAAACTGCAGAACTGTAGCTGGAATTTAGTCCAGGCTGGTGAAGTCTTTGTAACATGAACCACGGGGCTGGTGCTGAGACTCTTTAGGTTCTGGTCAGGACACTTAAATCCATGGGGCAGTTCCAGATCTTTAAGAAGATCTAAAGCCCTTTCACACTGTTCATTGTTTCACTACAGGATATGGCTTGGGGTGGGTGGGTTTATTTTTGTTTTTTCTATCAGTTTCATGCCAGGTTTCTGGTTTTTTCTTGAGCTGGAACTGGGCCCTTGAACACTGAACGTAAACTCATTTACTGTCACCATTATATATTAGTTGTGCTTTAACAGCCGTTCTTAAAATATATTTACATTTCAGCAACAATTCAGAAACGCTTGAAGAAAGAAAAAAAGGCAAAGAGAAAATTGCAGGAAGCTTTGGAATTTGAATCAAAGAGAAGAGAACAAGTGGAACAGGCGCTTAAACAGGCCACATCAGGTGACGGTCTCAGGATGTTAAATGGTAATGTCTTAGTTGGCCTTTCACAGTTAGCTTAAAATGATGTTTAATTAAGTGACAAAAAGTAAGATGATACACAAAGCAAATTTCAGAATGAAGAACCACAATCCTTTCCTGAAATAATAAAAAATCTATTTCAGGCCATGTGCTCTGGGTCATGAATTAAAAAAATAAATGTCTGCAACTAGAGAAACAGACAGAGCAGTTTACACAGACATGACAAGAAATGCTGAATATATTACCAGCAAAATCTGTTACGGTGCCAGCTAAGACAATGTGAAATTTGGTTCCTATAAGGTTCTCTGAACTCTTCTCTCCCAGCAGATTCATTTTTAGAACTGCTGAGCTTCATTTTAAAAGCCGTTTGGCTAAAGTGTGCTCAGCCTCAGGATCCATTAAGTGTGTTAAATATGTATCAGCTTTCAGAGCTGACTAGGCTTTGAATACTTCCCAAATATTCTTGTGAAACAAAAGCAAATCAGTTTAATCTCCTAAACAGGGTGATTATGTTTTGGGTAGCGGGAGGATTTGCCTCTCCTGCTTAAGATGGTTCTGGCCAAAGCTTAGAGCTTCAGTTTGAATCTTTAAGACTGCACCTTGTTGAGTTTTAATTAATTTTTAGGTTCCATAGCTAAGGTTTAGTCTGTGCATCCCTACCCCGAAGTCTCTGCAGAGGCTCACGAATCAGAGTTATACTCCATCTCTGCTGCATTTGTATGTCAGGTAGCCTTTACCACAACTTTGTGCTGCCTGCTTTGGGCACGGCTAGCAACCGAGCCGTAATAGCATAAGGAGCCTGCAAAAACTGCCTGAACTGCTGAGTAAAAATAATGAGTTTAGCTTGTCTTGAGTTCTCAGTTGTGAGGCCTACCCACACTTTTTTAAAGTTAGGGCAAGCCTTGTGTGCGTGAACTGCCATCGCAACACTCTGCAGTGGACTGCGAGTTGTGATTTATCTAGAGCACCTAAGAGATATAAACTCTTTAAGTACGAGAGCAACATCTTTCAGAGGCATTCTCATCTGCTGGGTTTTATAGTCCAGCATATCACTGTAACCAGGAACTGGCTGGCTTTTCTGATGTACTGACAGCAAATAGTGGTGATTCAGGCATGGATATACAGCTGGCAGTTGCACCGTGATAAGGGACAATGACCTAAGAGAGGGCGGGTGGACAGAGCCAGCAAAAACCTCTTCACCACCTCCCCTGGGTCAGAAAAGCACCCAGGTTGGATCCCAGAGATACAGCCAGCACCTTGAGATGAATGTCAGAAAAACCCTGAATTCCTGATATTCTGTAAGGTCATTCACCCAGATTTTGCCATTGCTGGTAAGCACCTGCCACTCGCATGACAGTTAGGAGTGCTCAGCAGTTCTGGAAGCCACAAATTAAAGGGTACCAACATGCCAGCAATGTGATTAACAGATCTTTACATCTGCTACTGTGGGCCTGGCTGCTAACATTTTGATTTGCAGGCACACTCAGGTAGTCATATATATGTTAGTGCCTGCAAGAAGCTGATATTTACATGCTAATCTGATTGCACATGCAAATCAGGTAGCTCATTAGCATCTTAATCCACAATTTAATTGCAGGTACAATTTTATGACAACAAAATGTGAAGGGCTATTTTGAGTATTTTTAATTTAACTCCGACGGTCTGTCTCATTTAACAGATGCTGTTATTAGTTAGCGATGACTTTGTCATTTTACACATATATACAACATGGACTCTGAAAGGTTTGCAAAGAAAGAACCTTTTTAGATTGATAGATCAGTGCCCTGAACTTTCCTCCAAAACAGGAATCTGAATAAGGGAAACCCAATGTAACAGCAGTCACTCATAATTTTATAAGAAACAATTGTATACATGAAAATACTTTTTATTTGATGGTATAGATTTATAGGGCTATATAAGCATACATCACATGTATTTCACTTAAACATATATTGCTAAGATATTACTCATACTATTCTTCTGTGTATGGACTGCACTTCAGTGGGTTGCCCTACTTTGACAGAGTTCAGTTAGGCTGCAGGGTGACCGTGAAACGGCATCTTTGCAAGAGATGCTGATGCTCGACCAAAGGGACCTGAGAAAGCAACAGCACAGCTCTTCTCTACTTGAGAAAGTCCAGAACAGAAAATCTTCAGAACTGTACCCACAGCTCCCTTTCAGGTGTGGGCTTTTTTTCCTCACTATAATTTCTGAGTGCTGTATTACAAGGGAAGCAGATGTTTCTCCAGGATTTGAGGTGCCATGGATTCAAATCACATACCCTTCATGCTAATCCTTGTTGGCACGAGGTGGATAATGGCATCTGTTATCATAACACCCTGGGGTGTTTGAGGCCCCGCCCCCACCCCAAAGGACTGTGCATACAGAGGTATTATCAATAGGAAATTAAATAGGTCAAAAGTGTGTATCGTTATGAGACTCTCAACTTGGAAAAAAGACTACAATCCATTTTGGAAAGCTTTTCTCAGAAATCTGGAAATGTTTCACATAATATCACATATGTAATTTTGTTTTGGCTGATAATGCATGCTTACAACATCCTGAGCAGAGTCTTTAAAGTGCAGTTTGCACAGTTCTTATCTGTAACGTGCACTCATACAAACTGATAGGCACGCGCACGCAGACACGTTGACTGGCATTGGCTATATTCTTTATTCTGTACTTCGCAGGTGCAGGGCTAGGAGAGTCACTGTAGCTTAATATTACCACAGTTCCATTTCGACTTTTATTTTTCATGTGTCAGATGTCCTCATTCTCCAAGAGAATTTTACAGACATATTAATATAATGTGTTAGTTATTATCTGGTCATCAGACAAATGTGAAGCACATTAAAAATAATTCACTGTGAGACCAGTATGCACGTTTTGGAAACTATTTACTACTGAAAATTCTATGAAGACCAAATGTTTTATGCAAGACCGTGTAATGTGGAGATCACCCTAGTTTGCTATAAATACTTTTCTAAAGATGCATGAGAGAAGGGCAAAGGGGAATACATTAATCTTCAGTGTCTTGTCTTTCAGATGCTGGAATCCCAGATATGGAAATAGAACACAACGGAACCCAACATGACAGTGCAGCAATGCAAGGTGCAGTATGTACCGCATCCCATCACGTACATGTTTATCATCAGCTGTATTAAAAATCAAGTAAAATGCAGAATAGTTTTCATGCTTTAAAATAAACATAAATCACACAACTTTGTTTTCCTGTTCAATACAGAAAACCTTTGAAAGATCAGTATTTACAAGACCAGAAATTAAATTTGTTTTAACAGAGGTGTGGGAAACTCATATTTAGCTATCATGCACTTAGTTCAAAAGTGATTTTACATATGATTCATCTTTTTAAAATATTTTACCACTGATCCTTACCTGCCTGTGAAGATCATAGGTGTTGTCAAAAAAATACATAAACCGTAGGTGGAAAAGGAAAGTCATGGTCACATTATGAGCAGTTACATAGTGCTCCATTTTCCTCATTGTTCAGTGACTGCAAATAGAGAACATCCGTGTCTTGCCCGAGTGCTTCCCAAAGAATAGTAACTGCATTCTAGCTACAGGCCTGTGAGGTAAGGGCGTTGTGTAATCGCCGGTTAGTGAAGCTGAGATACAGAGATCTCAAGGGTTATTTCCATTACCACTGGAACCCTATTTGAGACACGCAGAAAATCCATAGTCACATGTGATAAAATTTGGTCTGAGCAATTTGCTCTGGCTTTGGAGAAAGTTCGGCTTGGTGGTGTTGGTTTTCTGTTAAACCTGCCTCTTTCTCCCTTCCGTCTGCGCCCTGTTCCTTGCACACCACTCAGTTCTGTGCCTGCTACTGTAGCAGCCTGGAGACAGCTGCCTGTTTCAATGTAACTGCTGCTTCTTAGAGCACTTCCACCCTTTCTACCGAATCGTGTAATGGTAATGTGCAAAAAATAATCTGTGTTGATGTAACTAAAAACAGTCCCCTTCTGTGTAGACAGAAGAAGGGCTGCAGTACAGTTATAGATACAAACATAATTTCTAGCATTTCTCAACTGTTAAAAGCTTGACTTTGCATACCTCTGGTATGCATCTGTCGTCCATCTGTCATCTATACAGGAAAGCTTTCAAATATTTTTACTGCTGTCTCTTTGTGATTTTAGGTTCATATGCTATGTGTTACGAAGGAGAATCACAGCTTTATTGTAATGCATATATATACATATAACATACGTGTGTATATATACGTACACATACGATTAGAGTTGTGCTCTAAATACTGCGTTTGGAAGATCATTACTGCCAGAAATAATCAAACTATTGAATAAGCACTGGGGACACTTGTATTTAAATTTGACAAGCAAAATATTCCTAGTGTTTCTGATCTATTTATGATACCTGCTGAGATGAGTGCTCAGTGCTCTTCCAAGAAGATTCTGAAAGTCAAAGGTGCATCTGGACAGAATCTAGTGAAAAATTGAAGTTAATTTCAATTTTCAATTAATGAAAAAAAGTTGCATTTGGCTTGAATGTGTCTTCCCATCAAACACGGTTATAAATAACTGTGGGTAAAGTGATGCATAGCTGCTTGCAGTGACCGTTTACCCACTAGAAGGAATTAAGAGAGCTTTCTTACACTTCCTGCAGTCTATTGGTATACAAGAAAAACTCGTGATTTTATGATTTTTATTTCAGGTTTGTTTTCAGTCTGAACCCAACTACATTGTTCTTTAGTTTTACCAGGCTTTGGATCATGGAGTTTTTGTTCAGGTTAGAAGCCTGAACAAAGGGAGAGCTGGATATCCACTATGTTTAATACCTCTGAGCTTGGTACCCCTCTGTGAAAGCAGAACACTTGTGCAGTAGATGTAAACCTGTCCTGTACTCCTCAATGGCAAAGCCTCTCTTGTCTTCACTGCAGTAATGAATGACAGCGTACACTGACATCTGGGACAGTTTTGGTGTGGTAGTCATGTTCATATGTAAACATGTGGTGAGTTGAGCCTGGTTTTCACTGAGCACTCTCAGCTGATAAAAAGGTTTCTGAAGAGCTCTCTGTAGAGCTTGTTTAGATTTCAAAGTGTTTCTGTCCTGTAGCACCATCTCTTTCATTTTTATTTATGCTGATGCTGTAATATCTTTTTATTCTCTCTTGCTTTGATTACAATTTTTGCACTTGACAGCTACTGTTGCACTGCTGCCTTTAACAATTAGCGCACACTCCCTTATTGCACCCTTCATTTGCTGCCTTTGGTTTTTGGCCCTGGAAGGAGGAAGGGTCAGAACATGTTCCCAATACAAAGCTGTTTCCAAGCTTCTCTGTTGCACAGAAGAAAGCTTTAGCATCAATGCAGACCTTTCGTTTTCAGTTGTCAATAGCTCTGCTGGACAGAAATCTATCATTTGTACAATGCCTTTCCTTTGAAATTCAATCAGTTTCACTGCCAGTGTCTCCTTAAGATGGTTTAAAGGAAAATTACCAAAATACTGCACAGCCACCTTTCACAGTGATTAAGTCGTATCATATTTTATACTCATTTCTTAAAGTGATTTTATTAACACAAGCTGTTCATATACTGGGATTCTGATCTGCATTATAAATCTTTTCCATTTAGTTGACTCATTTCTCTATGCTCTGTATATTAATTGAACGGAAATTTTGTGCAGGCGAGACTTAAAACTTTTTTGAACTTCACAGTCTTAATACCTCCATCCTCTGTATGTATCCATCTTCTCATCCAGTATAGCTTGATCTGAGAGAAGCTTTTTAGCTGACAGAATAGAAAAGTAATAGTTGCTGCAGTCGTGAAGCCCCCTGCATAGTTGAGTGGTGCAGGAGAGGGTGATGCATTCACACAGATACCCTTCTGGTCTTGCTCCCATAACTCACTTGTGGGCCAGCAAGATAGTGCATCAACCATTTTATCAACCAATCTCCGTTTCACATAAAATAAACATACTGGGTGTCATTAAGTGCACCTTCAGATCAATGATTTTTGCAAATGACATTCAAGTACCATTCGAGTAGTGCATTTTTGCTGATAAAAGCAAATTAAATTAGCACAACTACAAGTGTGCTGATAAAAACTAAAACCGAACAGCAGCACCATTAGCTAACAAAGTAATATTTTCTCTTTACTGCTTTCTGCCATTTAGTTATTATCCTATTGGAAATCTAATTATAATCCTTTTACTCCCTAGTCAAACTTCACAGTTTTTGCAAGCTTAGCACTGACAAGTGATTTCATTACATTTGATTGCCCGCGCCCAGATTGACTTAACTTCACTCCGAGACCTAAAAGCCCTCTCAGTTTCTCAGATTCCCTGTTTGCACATTACAGCAACAGCTCCTTTAATTAATTAGCATGAACAGCAGTAACATGAACTGCTGAACAGAAAATAACATCATTTTATGATCGCAGGGAGACTTCTCCTTTTGCATGTTTATACCTTAGTTAACTTTTGTATTACTATATTTCATTGTTAGGGGATATTGGAACAATCAGCAAAGCAATGTTATCTTAAAATTTTAAAAAATAGAGGTTACCATAATACTTGTTGATAACAATTTACAAAAAATAAAAGACTCTAAATTTCAAGAAGGAGGCAGCAGCAAGGCAGGCAGAGTTTCCTGAGGTAAAAGTGCAGCTGGAAGGAAATGTGGTTCACGGGGCCTGCAACAGGAGCGGGACCCAGGGTGGCTGCTGCTGCCCTGCCATTTGTGAAACAACCTGGCAGAGATTTAGCACAAAACTCTCAGTAACTCTGAATAACTTCTATCTGTTTGCCTAAGATGAAGGACTGTTGAAGTTTGGAAGACGTTTTGGGTTTTGTTATTTTGAGAACTGGGCTATTTTTTCACTATTCTGATCTAACCAGTCAGTTTTCAAATCCAGCCTATGGTCAAAAAGGCACGAGAGGGACAGGAGAGAGAGAGGTGGTGGTTTTTAGAAGTTTAGCAACTTTGTTAGTGTATCAATTTATACCTCCAAATGCCTCAGTCCACTGAAACCAGGCAGGCTATGGAATTTCAGAGCACTCTACAATTGTGGGAGACAAATTCAGCATCTTGGAAATGCAGTGCTATTGTGTTGGTCTTGCTTTTACTGGAGAAAAAAAAATAATTATGTAGGACTGGATCCCTGTGGTAAGAAACTCTTGAGACTGAGCTAAAGAGAGGCCTGGTGTTTCCCTTTGAGCAAGTTCTTTGCAGTCTTCTTCATTTGAGTCTCTGTCCCTAGTGCCTGCCCTGCTCTGGGTGTTCTGAATTATTAAAACTCTACTAGTTATCTTGTTGTGTGCAATACTGAAATGTTTCTAGAAAAACTCGTGTGAAGTTTGTGTACAATGACCAGACTGTCGTATCCATGTGCACCCTGGCCATGCGCTGCTGGAAGCTGCTCGCGGAGTCACAGGGTGGTGGGGCTGGACGGAGCCCACCGAGCCCAGCCCGCGGCTGCCCCCGGCCCTCCCAGGGCGCCGCACAGCATGGCCACCGGGCGGGTGGGGACGGCCCCAGCGAAGGAGAACGGCCCCAGCTCTTCCTCGTGTCCAGAAGGAGCTTCCCGTGTGGCAGTTTGTGCCCGGTGCCCCTTGTCCTGTCGCTGGGCACCACTGCCGGGAGCCTGGCCCCGTCCCCCTGGCCCCCGCCCTGAAGGCCCCTGGTACCTGTTGGTCAGACCCCCCTCAGCCGCCTCCTCTCCCGGCTGGACAGGCCCAGCTCTCCCAGCCCTCCCTCACCGGGGAGATGCTCCAGCCCCTCATCATCTTCCCAGCCCTGCGCTGGCCCCTCCCAGCAGCTCCCTGGCTCTCCTCAACTGGGGAGCCCAGCACTGGGCCCAGCACCCCAGATGTGCCTCACCAGGGCAGAGCAGGGGGCAGGATCCCCTCCCTCGACCCGCTGGCCACGCTCCTCCCGATGCACCCAGGGTCCCACTGGCCGCCTGGTCACACTGCTGGCCCATGGGCAACTGGCTGCCCACCAGAGCTCCCAGGTCCCTCTCCGCAGAGCTGCCCCCCAGCAGGGCAGCCACAGCCCATACTGGTGCGTGGGGCTGCCCATCCCCCACCCCCCAGGGGCAGGACCCTACACTCACCTTTGTGGAACTTCATGAGGTTCCTCTGCCCAACCCTCCAGCCTGCCCAGGTCTCGCTGACTGGCATTAGCTGCTGACCCGGGGAAGGGCCCTCTTCAGTCACTAGCCAGGAGGCTGCTGTGCTGGCTGACTGCGTGGCTCACCTGCTGGCCATGCAGATCCAGGGCTTTTAAACTAATGGGATCCCTGGTCTTGGTGTTTTTTCTACTTTTGGTACGCTGTTCTCCTGGCTCGCTCACCCTGTGAGCACATACACATGTGAGGGAGGAAGCTCAGATGTTGTGATTTACTGGAAACAAAAGGTGGGTAAAGGTTTCACCAGGGGGCTGTTGGGTGTGAAGGTCCTTTCTGTTCTTAACAAAGGGCTAAAACATTTATTCAATAATTCAGTGTCAGTAGGCTGGAATATTTCCTAAGCAGGAACCACTACGTTATCTCCCTGTCTGCTCAAACTGACAATAGCAATCCAGCATCTGCATAGTTTGTATTCAGTGAACATATTCTTGTCCTTGGCTATTGTTACTTATTAGAAATCCTATTTTCTGTACAAGTTCGCAGATCTATTAGCACAGATGTGGAAATATTTGACAGAGTCAACTCAGTAGTCCTAATCACAAAATAAATGGGGAAGAGACCCCAGAGGCACCTCGGCGAGTGTGCCGCATGGGAGGGTCCGGCCCAGGGACCGGGGGGGGGGGGGGGGGGGGGGGGCTGCCCCCCCGCAAGGGGATCCTGGTCAGCTCAGCCACCATCAGACATAGGAGGCTGCATCTCTGCCAGGGTAGAAAAGAGGCAATATGAAAGAGTGAGAGATTAAAAGCAAGCAAACCAAACCTGGTTCCTACTGCTGCTCTCGGAAGCAGCGTGCGCAGTTCACATTCTGCCCTGCGTCCAGAGGAAAGCGTGCCCTGCTCACAGTGTGCTAGTGTTTTGGTTTCATGGCTCTGTTTGGAAAATAGAGAGAAATGGAAGGGAAAAGTTTTACTGGACAACTTTTTATACAGGAAAAGCAATCAGTTTCACTGACTGTTGTCATCTGGCTGAGCAACTGGCCCAAACCCCAAGAACTTGCTGCAAGCCAGGTCCAGTTTTCCCGTGGTAGCAAAGGGCTCCTTTCCCGTGGTTTTCATGATTGCTGTGGTCCTTCCCCCTGGCAGGGTCGGTGTGCAGGCTCCTTCCAGACCAACTCCTGTTTGCTGCGAGGTTTAGGGAAAGAGAGGGGTTTTGAGGGCTGCCATCCACAGCAGAAACCAACTGCTCTCTGATTTGTCTTTTTCTTTCTGCAAAATAAGAGAGTAATTCAAACTAATTAGCCCCAGCTTTGTAAGTCAGATTTATTGTTATGGCGTTGCATTTTCCATGTGTCACAGCATCCAAAGCTCACCCTGGCTCTGATTTAACTGAAGTGTCGACTCTGTTTACATAGCCTAGGAGGAGTGGAGAGATCAGCTTCTGTCCAGATACTTGCAATATCGTGTAAGACTGATTCAACCCTTCGAGCTGTGCAGAGCCCCTGAGAGCGTGCAGCCTGGCACATGGCTGCCCTCATCCCTCCTGCTGCTCTCCTGTCTGCAGAAACAGCCACATCTCAGCTCTGCCTAACCTTTATTTTAGCAGCTCTCCCAGCTCCTCCTTCATCTAAATTGGCAAAGGGGGATTGTCAGTTTGGTATTTCATCTCTGCCGCTGGTATTCTCTGCAACATGTAGTGCTGGGGTTTATTTTTTAAATTGCCTGAATAATTTACTGTTACTGATACAAGTTTATCCTTGTTCTCTCGTTATGTAGCAGATCCCAAATTTCCTTTCTCCAATGACTTTCTCCTCCAGTTAGGTGTGCTGAAGTTACCTGAACAATGCTGGGCTGTAGTGGTGGGGGTTCATCGCCTCTGGCCCCCTGCAGTGCCTTGCTCCCCGTCCTGGGCTGGGCTTGTGCACCAGCCTTACTGGGCAGCATGCATTTATGCAAGTCGTGAGGGTCCACGTGGAAATTTTGGTTTAAAGTAGTTTGATGGAAATACAGCTGAATTACTGACTGGAAACAAATGTATTACAAAGCAAGCTGCACAAGGATTCAGAAACTGCAGAGATGCTGAATAGGCTGGGAGTGGGGGGAAGTGAATAAATATGCAGATAGTAATTATTGCTTTTGGATTTGTGCTTTATACACACATTAGAACCTTGAAAGAAAAAGACAAACGATGATATTGTTGCTAAAAGAGAGTGCAAGAGATGAATGTACACCCTGGACTAACAACTCAGGGAAGACAACACCATCCTGAGGGAAAATTACAATTATTAACATACGCTCTGGCTTCCTGAGAAATTGTGAGATCTCTGCTTGTCTTATACATTGTGAAGGGGAAAAAAAATCCTTTCTAAATGTCTTGCTTATTAAGCCAGTCATGCATTTCACTGTAGGTTGTAAAGCAGTATAACATGCACAGGGGGCTCATAAGCATATTTTAGTGTTAGGGAATATCATTTATACAGTTTTTATATTGTCAATATTACCCCTAGAGAATGAGATTAGGCTTTAAAGTACTGTAAATCTACGCTTTTGCTCACCTTTGTATAATTTCATTTTTTAATAGAATGAAGCCCACATAAATGAATATTTGATTAAGGGATAAACCTAATAAAAGAATACATTTATTGCACACAGATTTATTCAAATCTTTGCTATATAATACAGTAAAATGCTATAAAATGGTATGTAGCTTGCAGTCAGCTACACTGAGGAGATTGTGAATATGCTTCAAAAAAAGATGAATTTGACAACATTGCATTGCCTTTTGTTTACAAGTGGTAGCACAGATGCTCCTAACACGTTAATTCCTCATAGGTGGTAGCTGTATGACATTGTTAATGTCATGGAGTTAAGTTTGTTGCACAGCAACAAAAAAGTATTTTGATTTCTGGAGAATAATTGAGAGCTTTATAAAAAAGGAAGTATTTAACTATGCACTTTCTGTTTACTGATCAATAATATCTCCTGGGTAGCTGCACCGTGCTTGAGCTTTGGCATTTACTTTCTCTCTTACAGGTGTTCCAGATACCTCCATTGAACTTCCCTTGAGAAATACAGGGAATAGGAAGGAAAAATTGAAACCTGTTCCGAAGTTTAAGTAGTCAGTCACTCCATCAGCCCGCAGTACCCTCAATGACCACCTCTTCCCTTATTTTGAAAAATAAGTTTTGAAATGCAATAAAAATATGAAGAATTTGAAGAAAAAAAAAAAAAAAGTGTTACTGATCTGTACTGATCCCATTTTTGATAAATAACTCTTCCCTTGAATGCACGTCTCCGGATTCCTCCCCTTCTCTTTGCAGACAGTCCGTGTCACCAAACGCAGCACCATACATGCGTGCACCTACGTGCTTTATATCTTACTTTACAAGCATCAAACGTATCAGAAGATGCAGCTGATGCCCAGTGGCTATGTAAATAGCGAGTAATGTACCTAATTTCTGCTGACTTGCATTAGTATTACACAGACTAATTCAGCGAGGACCACCTGGACGGCCCGGGCTGTGTAGGTGGTTAGGCCAGGAGATGCCGCGGTGGGTCGGGCTGCGGGGCCCGGGCCCCCACGGAGGGTCGGCGTGCGGGCGTGGGGTGCCGGGCAGGCAGGGCTCGGGCTGCTCCTGTGCAGGAGGCAGAGCTGGTGCGTTGCCGGCTGGCGAGAACGCGCTGTGGCAGGATTCGGCCGTTTGGGCTGGCAGTGGAGGCTGTGCATGTTCAAAGGTGGTCGTGCCAACCTGCGAGGCTGTCAGTGGTGCCCTTAGAAGGACAGCTTTCGTGTAAGCTGGATCGCGTGCAGCCTGCCGTGGGAAGGAGTCATGTGCAACTTCCTAATAATCGGGAGAAAAGGGGAAAATACCCGACAAACAAACCCCACAGTGTTCAGTATTTGCATTTCTGCTTACCTCCTCCCCGGGCTTTATTATTTGCCCCACTAAATTTAAGACAATTTTAATCAGCCAAAGGGCTGAAACTAATTTAGCCACTTCTTTGGAGGTTCCCATGCTCCCAAGCGTTCCTCCAGAGTTGTTATGTCCCTGGCTCTTCCGATCTGTATTCTTGTTTACATCCAAAATACATATTAAATCATCTCTGTTTGGAGAGTCTGAGCCTCCTTAAAACCATGAAACATTCAATTACTAATTAGCTGTTTCCTGTTCCTAATGAAGTGAACATGTCGGATTTGGATTAAAATTCAGCTACTGCTCTCCTCTGTTTATGGTTCCAGATGTTTTTGTTTTATCTAGGAGGTTACTTTGACAGCTACTGCTAAATGATAAATCACTCATATTATAGCTGAAATGCATTTTGAAATTGAAATGTGGCAAACTTTGAGATTGCTCCAAGGATTAGTGTCAGTTAGCAGGTCAATACTTGTTCTTCCCTTACGAGTGTTCGGTATTGGCATATGTAAAACAGTAATGGGATAGATGTCAACATTATACAAAATGCTTCTCAATATTATGATTTTGCTATCATCTTCAAGATCAGTACTTGCGGGTTTTGCTGGGTGGATTCATGATTCATTGTATAATGAACAAGAATATGGATTCTTGTTAGCTTTAGTTTCCGTGGGCATTTTAATATTTATTTTTCTCTGGGCTTCAAGTTGCTTAATGTGAAAAATCACAGTTGATAGGTACTATAACTAGGAATATTGTTATGAAGGAAATAAGTGGCTTTCTGCTTGTTTCCCTAAATAAAGAAAAATAATTTGAAAAGAAATGTGGCAGTTTCTGAATGAAAGAACAGTTTTCCAAGAACAGATATTGATTTATTCTATTACATTTTATAATGCAATGCAATTTTGTTTTAACACACTGTTCCCTAGAAGGTTTTTGTGCATGTAATGATGTTACGTTGTAAAGCTGATGCCGTGTTACTTGGTCTGTCTTACGGAGGCAAGCAGTGCAACACAGGCTGCCTTCTGAAAAACAAGAAGGAAAATGAGTGCTCAATTAAAAAGCAAATGCCATAAAGGCAGAACATCCGAATCAAAGTATTTATAGCCTGTACTTGGCAGATGCTGGCTGGCAAGTGCCAGCACAAACGGGGCTGGTGGGGTTTTAGTCCCACTGGGCGCGCACACCTGCACCCTGGGCTAGGAGGTGCTCAGTGCGCCGGGAGCGGGTCACTGCGCTGCGGAACAGGCACCTCGGGGGCTCCACGGGGCGCTGGCAGCTGGTGCCCCTTCCTCCTGGGTAAAACGTGCTCACCTGACGGATGGCTAGGTTGTGTCACGTACAGATCCCGTAATTTGTCTTGAGGGAAAAAAAAAAAAAAGTCCACTAACGAATAGGGAAACCCACCTAAGTTTCAGTTAACTATAATGTGTGTAATTGACCTCTTTTTTCTTCTTTCCCCCCCCCCCCCCCCCCCCCTCCAGAAAACAGAACATACATCAAACCTACTATTATGTACTGAAGGAAACACCTATTGTTGAAAAATGTATAATGACCACTATTTGAAGACTATATAGTTCATGAAAAACGTCCCTTCCAACCTTTGATGCCTTCAGTACTGTGTGAAGAACAGGATTTGTAGCATGAAACTTGAAGGACAATTTCAAGCAATTTACTGTTGCTGCATCGAAAACTGCCGTATTAAGAAATATTGAGACTTTTTACAAGCTTACCATACCAAACCAAGCCTGCTGCAACAGATCATTTTTAGGTCCCCGGAGATAGAAAGGAGTTTTAGTATTTTTAAGCACATACAGGAATTATTCCCCCTTCCCCCCAAAAAAAAGAACTTTTTTTTTTTTTTTTTCTAAGGAGCTAGCTATTACTGTATAGCAATGGCACAATGATTTTAAGCCACAAAGGTCCTCACTGGCTGTACATCAAACAAGTCCAGTTTGTCACTGAAACTGTTCAACATGGAGCTGTTTCGATTGTGTTTATAAATTAAGCTTTGTTTACTGAAGCAGATACTCGATATATATTACGTTTTAAAAAGAAATGTGTGTACATTTTTTAAAAGAATGATGTAAAAATTGTCCTTTCATTAGATGACCAATTCAAAAGTGTGAGCTAAACCCTAATAGCTGACGTAATATGAGGATTATAATTGATGCTTTTTTTTATGCTCAGTTCAGCTTGGCTTTTGGTCTTTTAAGATGAAAAAATGAATATGCAGTAGAGTGTTAGATAATGGAAACTTTTAAGTATGGTTTCTCTGTTGTACCATATTAAGTTAAAGTACACATTCTTTGTTAAAAATGTTCTTGCTAAAAATACAGTATTAAAATTTTTTTTGTTTGACTTTGGAAATCTTTTAAGGTTTGTTCTTTTTTGACTGTGAATTCCCATAGTTACTGTACTAATGCAAAACAATATTTTGCACTATTAAAAATACTTGAAGAAATTACTTAATAAAGAGGGTGGGTTGGTATTAAACATTTTCCTAATTATTGTATGTTCCAAATCCTGAACTTTGCAACTGAAACATTCCTTTCACAAAATATGTGACTGAAGGCTGGTTTGAGTCAAGTGGAATTAAGTAATGACCTGTTCACTTTCATTCATGGGTCAAAGGCACAATGCTTATTTACGTATAAACTCATGTTTATATATGCGTACTTATGTTTATGCACATGTACCCTGACTTAAATTGCTGTCTCTTAAAAAAGCCCTTTAAATAGATCTATGGGGAACATATTTCCTATGATTATGTATACTGCTATCTACATCTATGCATACAGCATTCAAAAATTTATTTTTGTCACTAGATTTTATTTTTTTTCTGGTTAACAGATTCCTGCAAACTTTCAGAGTGTAGCTTCACATTATGCTATGTAATAGAGCAGAGTAGAATCATCTGATTTCTTTATTCCTAAAAGAGATCTTTGAGTTTAAGCAGGTATTGGTTCAAGAAAACATATTGGTTTCTGTCTTCCAGGTGTTCAAACTAATTATCAGAATAGTCTTGCATTGTGCAAACATGGCTTATTCCATATTGGTTTTTATAGCAGGCATTCTAATAACTGCATTAATCATGCTGCCATTGATCAAATAATCAAAATTTGAATGACACAAGGAAACAGGAGTGTTAGGAATTGTGAGTCCTCCCACACTCCTAATAAAAGCTCTGTTGCGAGTAAAACACTGCAGCACCTGAATTCTACCTTTGACTACTTACTAATTTTAGTTAGTGTTCCATCAGGATTCTCTGAAATGAAGGTTGGACCTTATGTCTGAATCTTAATTTGTGAAAAGGACTTGAAATGGTCCTGAGATACTGCAGCGTTTCTGACTGACCAGGCTCCGTGTCGCTCCTGTGAACCGCAGATTTTGAAGAGCTCTTTTCTTCGCTGGGTTTCCCAGTACTGTGCATTTTAGAAAGACTTACAGTAACTACAGTAACTAAATATCTCGGTGTTTGAAATGGTAGCATGTTTGCATTTTTTCTTTAGTCTCCCTAAAGGCTGTTTTAGTTTGGGTTTTTTGGGTTTTTTTTCCCCTTCGATGGCTGATCTACATTTCTTAAGACCGCATTGATACTGGGTTGATGAGCACATCATTGATTTCTAATTTGCCCTTCCTAGAATAGTTTTAAATGTCAAAGTACTGGCAAATGAGATTTAGGGAACTGACGAACTTCAGAGGCTGAAGCTGTTGCTAAGTCCTTGCTAGGGAGCTCCTGATAAATATTGACAAACCAAGACACTGAGGTTTTTGTGTGTCAGCTCAACCTAACGAGCACGCTTGTGACTAACACTTGCTGTTGAGACACATTAAAGCCAGAACAAGCAACAGGTTTGCCCAGTTGTATGCGAATAGTTCATCTAAAGGTGCAGGTTTCAATTTTAATTTTTATTTATTTTAATTATTTCATTTTACTGCCTATCATCGTCTCAGTACTGTTCCAGATGACGCGCTCCTGCGCAGGGGCCTGGCTGTGTTCCACTGACCAAACGCCTGCACGCGGCAGCTCCCGACGGAGGCAGCGTGGCGGTGGGATGGTGGGCGCGCACTGAGGGGCAGCCACAGCGCTGCGGCACCGGCGCTGACCCTGCCTGTCACTTATTTTCCCTCTGTGCAGTGTAAAAAGCCTCAGCGTAGACTTTGTCTAGTTCCAGGCACTGCAACTGTGCGTGAAAAGCAGGACAATGAGGAAATGGCTTTCATGTTCTATTTTCTAGGTCTCTGCAAAGCTTGTCATTCAAAGGCGAAGGAGATGGGATTGTTTACTGAAAGGCAAGACTAAGGGAAGAATTGCTTTCTTATGAAAAAGCAAGCTATAAGGAGCAGGAAAGTAGCCACCTGTGGCCTCTGTGGGTCACAGGTCGGTGTGCAGGCTCTGGGACAGCCACGCAGCCTGCGTCCTCCTGCCGGCCCCGGGGAAGCGTGGCCAGGGCTGCCCCTCATTTCTCATGGACACAATTTCACCTTTGGCGATGGTTCTTGCCTACCTTGTTCATCTGGTCTTCTCAACAGTGGAACCACCTGGGTAGGGAAGTGCTGGAGAAACCAGACCCTCTGGGCCGGGGTGGGCTGCAGCGCTGGGAGCCCACGGGGCCAGTGCCGCCTCGAGGCTTTGGCTCTTGGGGTGGTTTATTTGGGTTTTTTTCAAATGAAAATGCCTGAGAGGAGCAGAACTTTGGCTGTGCCCGAGTCCTCAGCACCTCCTAGAAGTGTCGGGGCCCAGGGGGCATGAAGCTCCACTCCAAGGCAGCGTGGGGGGGGGGGGGGGGGCAGCCTGGCTCTTCTCCTGGTTGTACATTGCCTTTGCAGCGGTGTTACACCCATAGAGTTGCTGTGAGCGGGACACAAGGGGATCTTGGCTAAATGCAGGCAAGTTAATGGCGATGTATTTCAGCAATTCTGTGAATCCTGTGTAATGCAGCCGGCTATCATTGGAAACGCTAACAGAATCGACAGTGACCAATCTCAATTTAGAATCTGGATCTATAGTAATACACAGGGAGAACACTCTCCTTTAGAAATGCATGGCTGTGCATTAAAAGCTGAACGCTGGTTTAAGTAATCGCTATGTACAAGTAAGTGGCCCATTAATTATTTATTTGCAGGCTATTTTTGGTAACATGACAACACATGGGCTAGCCTAAATTGTTACGCATTTCCTTCGTGGCCTCAGCTGATCCCCACACCATGTGTGCCCACGTGCACAGGCTGAGCCCTGACCAGGACGTGGGGCCGCGCTGCGGTACCTCTGGCAGCGATGCTGGTGTGAAGGCGTCCTGCTTCCCCACCGCTGCGTCGGCTGCCGTGACTTGCCTGGGTGAGGAGAGATGGAGCAGGAAAGGAATTCACAGCAGTGTGGTTTTTAAAGCCAGGTCACGTGCTATCATCATTTGTTATCCTTGCAACAAATGTTTAGGCATGTTTTAGGCATTTAGGCATTGTAAAATCACTATTAATAAACATTTTCACTTGAGTTCTGGCTGCAAATAAGGGCATCTTTGGTGAAGCTGGGCTGGAAGGGGAGAAAAATACTTTTATACTGATGAATTTATAGATGAATTATGAATTACTGCAGTTTTATATTTGTACATCAAAGAAATCAATGGAAATGAGCCACTCCACTCTGAGCACAGCACCCTGCTGCAGCTTGCTCCCTTGCCATTAGGCTTCGTCCATTTCTGCTCCTGCTGGCCAGCTAATGCTGGCTACTTCAGCGAGCATCCTTCGCATGAACATTGGAGTGTGGCAATCTAAGGTAAGGGAGAAAATTATTTTTGGAGCTCATGTTTTTTAAAATAAAGAACTCCCTTTATTTTGAGTTCCAGTTAGACATACAGTGTGATTTTTACTGTATCTTCATTATGTGATTCTGTTGACATAATCCGAAATTATGAAAGTAAATACAGCACCATATATTAAAATGCTCTTATGATAACTAATACATAACGGATTGGATCTTTTGTAATATTTAAGATTTTTAAAAAGACAGTTGGCGTTCCATGTTTGAAAATACGTGCAATGCTTTTTCACATATAACATTGAAGGGTGTGTTCACCAAGTAGTAGATGGCTTTCACCGTCTATCAGTTCTTCGCTTTGGCTGCTTACAAAGGGGGTTAGTTGGGAGAAAAGGAGTTGGTTTTGCTGTCCCTACCGTGTAACTCCTCACCTTCCTGCTCTCTCAAAGCTCCGAGGGCTGCCCTAGCTTCCCGGTATGTATTCAGTGGCTGGTGTGTCTGCCCTGCTAACTGCAGCTCTTGCCTGTAAGAGCAGTCCAGCTCTGTGCCGACAGCGCTGGGGCAGGCTCTGGGTTTAAGGTTTATCGGTATTAGCTTTAAAAAACACCACTATCTCAGATGGGTTAGGCCATATATACACACCTGCTGCTCCTGGTAACAGAGCAAGTGCCTGGTATTATGAGGGATGGTGGAGATGAAGCAGCTGGAGAAGTGGCAGGTTCACACGGAACTGTACAGAATCGGCCCAGCTCTGTTTAGTCATTGTGTGCTCCGGTCAGCGAGCAGTGAGAGGGATGTATTTATTTTTCACGAGATGGTCAGAAACAAGGCCATGGATTGAAACTTGGTCATTCTGAATTGTTAGGTGAAGACATGGTCTTGCCATAACAAAAGGTGCTTCACAGGCCCTTCATAGCAAACGCTGAGAGACAATGCACCTTACATTGAGGTTTTTGAGTGCTCTGGAAGCACACAGCCTCACGTCACCGCTGTGCACTGAGCAGCTGAGTGTGACAGTGTCACATGCAGCAGGGTGCAGGCGCCTTTCGGGCTGTGCCAGCAGCTGTCATGCCGCAGAGGCCGAGAAGTGGTGGGGCCACGGTCCCCTGGCCCCCACCTTTGCAGGCTGACTACAGGCACGGCGTGCCTGCACCCGTCTCATTTTAGGCTCTGGGCTTTGCCTGAAACTTTAATCTTGTTACCAAAAGGCCACATGCCTAAAATGAATCATCCTCCGCTTCCACCAAAGTGGTCAAATAGAAAGGAAAAACCACTGGCATTAAATGAAACAAGATGAATTATCTAAAAAGAGAAGAATGAATAAACAGGAATGAAAAATAAACTTTAATTCACTCCAGTGCCAGTAGGATTTGGCATTTAACTTCAATCATATGTTTCATTCTGTATCAGGAAGAAATACCTGTTTTGTGTTTCCCCTGATGATCCCTGCCATTAGCTGAAAGTCTGTTTATTCCCAGAGCTGTGCTGCCATCAGTTGATGATGCTGGGGCACTTACAGAGATGTTTGGCAAGAAAAACACTTTATCATTCGTAACATTATTACAAAACATTTTTCTTTGTAGGCCAGTCCAAAGCAATTCCATATAAATTGTATTCTCTTCCTTGGTGTCAGTTGGGTGGCAAGGTAGGGGAGAGGGGAACCACATCCCGGAAAGTAAGAAAACAGACAAAAAAAAGCTAGTAACTTAAATAACAAGGAATAAACTCCCTATTGGACTTTTTTTTAATAGTTCTATAAAAGGAATGGTACTCAGAGATTTTTTGGTGTCAGATCAGTGCTTTTCATTTTATGCGATCATTTACACCTGAGCAAAGTAAGTATTTGATAGCATTTGACAGCTGATTTATTAGCATTTGACACCTATATTACAATGTTGAAATGACTCTACAATGTGCAAAGCTGTGGAAAAACCACTGATTCCTTTCATGGCTTTTCCCTGGTAGTTTAATACTGAGATTCGATTCCAAAGGAAAAAAATAATTCCTCACACCCCGACTGTAATTCTTTATTTCTTCTAATATGTATTAAGTTCAGCACGTACTAATTTGGAAAAAAAAAAAAAAAAAAAAAAAAAGAAAAGAAAAAGAGAAGCGGTTGTGTTTAATTCACAGACCTGATTCACAGATGCTGACTCTGAAGCCAAATCAAAACCAGGTGATGCTCGTAATACTGCAAGGAGGCACCGAAGAATGAGTGGTCTGCTGTTGTGATGAGAAACACTGCGGGACTCAGGCTCTTTATTTATAACAGAGCTAGTAAGTAAATTGCCTATTTTTGATAGTTAATAGTTTTTCAAATAAACAGAAATGTTCACCAAATGAAAGTTCTGTTTTCACCAAAATTATGTTTGGCTTCTTCAAAGCAAACCCTTAAGAAACCCCAAAGCCACAGTATTTCTTTTTCAGTGTTTTGAAGACGGGCAGTAACAGGCTTTATTCAGAATCTATATAAGAAAGAAGGGGTTGATGGGTTTAATACTTTCGGGAATGTGGTGGAATTCTTGGTTTTAAAATTATTAAAATAGTTGCACCCTGTTGGAAAAAAATACAGATCAATATCACCTATGTGCATAAAAAGTTATTGGAGCTCTGAATTTACCAAAATAATAAAAGCCCTTTCCCCACCCCAGGAAATCAAGCCCAGTAAGCAGGATCGTGAGCAGGGTGGAAGGATGGCCTGACTCGTGCCATCCCATTTATCAAGTGTGCAATTATTTGAAATGCAATTGCCGATGTTCCGTGTTGACAGGATGTGATATCTTAATGAAAATAACAACAGTGTTTGCTCATCTGGTACCAGCCCAATTTCAAACAGAAAAGCCTCTCAGATTTCACACATCACAGTAGCTTTTCCAGCTAAAATAATGTGGTAGCTAGCGTAGCATGAATAAGTTAAGTATCTGTGAAGTTCATGGGCTGGTGAAGAGGGGGGACCAATTTGCCAAGCTCTGAATTACTGACAGACTGAATGACCCATGTCTAGTCTTGTCACGTTACTTTACATTACACATTGTAATACAATCCAGTGGAACATAACCTGGAAAAAAAATTACTTCAGCACTAGATTGCAAGATTTTCAAGGTTACAAGTGTGTGATTGTCACGGGGCCCACATTTTCTAGATCAATTATAGTGGCCTTTCGCTGGCACCTATTGATAAGGCGAAGAAAGCAGCCGTTAGCTTTACCATCACTCAGAATTAACCTCTCCCATATTTACCAGTGTGTGTCTTCTGGTCTACGTGGCTCACAAAGAAATAAAGCTCCTAGTGCTAAGTGCCGCTGCCCTTTCCATGGCCACAGCGCCCACTTTGCTCTCCGTGCCCCGCTCGGAGCAGCGTAACTAGCCAGCTTTCATGAAGGGGAAGAGACAGTCCTAAATGTCAGTCAAAGGATAACAAAATTATTATTTTGCGGCAAGAAAAAAAAGCAAGTAATTTTACTTCCTTGGCATGACAGGTGTATCCGAGGGGGAGAGAAGGAGACAAACCCAAGCTTTATTTTATGTATCCTGTACCAAATAAGGGTGGCAAGGGGAAATTATTAAAGGTACAGCTTGTTCAGTCTCAGGGATGGATTGATTTCCAAAGATTGTGGTTCCAGTGTAGTGCACCCCAATACATAAGGTATTATGTATTTTATAGTTGTGATTTAGAAACAGAGAACTGACCAGGAGTTACTACTGATAGCATCTCTCTGCTTAGGCATTTTGAAAATCAAAGATTGAAAGATAATGAAGATAACATCAGCTGCTGCAAATGGGCTCTGATTACTTTTGTCTTAAGTTTTATTAGGAATTTGAACGTGACATCCCTTCCTAATGAACACACCCACAGCCCATTAACGTCGGCGAGAGTTACGCTTATATGGCAGAGAGAGCAGATCTTTTAGTTGTATATGTCCAAGTCTGACACAGCTGCGAGCTCTGCGGCTTACTCAATGACAAGTTAATGAGGATTTACTTTGTGCTCTATGTTTCTATGAAAGTAATTCTTTAAAGAGCATAATGGATTAATATTTACTTGACAGCCTTTGCATCGTTTAGTCTCTGGTTTCTATCTTACAGTCTTGTAAGACAGAAAGATAGAAATAGATATTTGCTCACTCCTTACGCATCCAGTTTATTCTAGCTAGAACTGTAGCCAGCTCTATTCATTGTGTTGCCTTTCAGCTAGATGCTATAAAGAAAGGAAATTAATTGTTGTTAAACTTAGGTATGTAATAAAAAGAAAACCAAAACAATTAGCGCTGACTCCTGTCCACATCTTATTACAAGTGTCCCCTCCTGCCCCATCTCCTCTGCCGTGTGTGGGGGGTGTATGTGTATATGTGCGTGTAAAAATAAGATTACCTCAAGCTCATTACTGTCCACTGACAGGGTCCCGCTGTAAAAACTTTTGATGAATAGTCAGCATCTAATTCCTGAGTAATAAAAAAACCCTAAGTTGCTTGCAATCATTATTCCAAATGGAAAAATTAATTGTAAATAACTGGAAGTCAATTAAGGCTGGGTTCTGCCGGGTAATGCAAATCTTTTATAGTTTTGTTTCAGTTAACTGCCTCATTAATGATTTATAGATGTGTATACAGCTGTGGGAACCATAGCATTATCTAATGCACTCAGAGAATAATTACATATGAAAAGAACTACGCAGCTCAAGGGAAAAACTCAGAAATTACTTAGTTCCTTAACTTCAACCATATTAAGATGCAAAGTGTTTAGAAACCGACTGTGATGTTTTATCATATTCTTGAGGTTTTCTATTCTTTTTAAAAAGGGAAAAATAATTCTTTCTAAAAAAAAATTTGTATACTTCAGTATTGCACGGTACACAAGAATCAAGATGTCTCAAACTGGGAGTGTAAGCCATTTATTTATTATTTAAAAGCCTAAGTTATAAACCAGTCCCATTCCCTTTGTACAGGGACACTTTTACAGTTAAAAAAATCATGGGCATATGCATATATCTCCCTGATTTACACAGAGCTAGAAGTAATTCTGGAAAGATTTCAGGAGTCATTGTCCTGGGTATACAAATATATTGGGTTTTGTTTGGCGACACCATTGTTTGAAGGTTGAGGGTTTTGTAAAATGTTCTTTTCACTCATTAAACTTACTTCTAACAGGGCAGGAAACCTACAGTTTGCAAAATTTGCTGTTTATGTCTTATAAATTCTAGTGAAGTTATAAACTGTTGGACATTTGGAAGCACCATAGAGGACCCTTTGCTTTTAAGCCCGCTTTCTTACAGCTGAGCAGGTCAGGGTCTTTCTCACCAAAATCAGGCATTTGACACCCAGAACTTTCCCTGAAATTTTGGCTACATTTGGCTCTTTAACACTGCAGCCTCTCAGGCCAGGGCTTCTGGCATTGCTGTGAGCAAATTCTCAGTGGCATGGCTGTGGGAACAGGTCAGAAGAGGAGAGCGATCGCACCCTTTGGGCTCTGCTTCCCAAAATCATCTTCCATCTTCAGGCCTGAATGAAATCACCATCCCATGCTTTTGTCTGTGAAGTGACTCCAGGCCAACAAGGGTCGTCGTGGCCCGCTGCTGTTGGCTTGTTCTGCTTCAGGCTCCCACTTCGTTCAGTACCTGGTTGCTTTTGTGTTGAGTCTCCCAGCCCCACACCTGGGCCGCCTCCCACCTCGTCCCTCACTGAGCCTGGCTCTTCGTGGGTATTTCTCCCAGTGGTGCTGGCAATCGAGTTGGCTCGTACCTTGCTACCACTCCTCTCCCACCTGCAGCCCAGCCAAAGACGAGTGGGTTAGAGCATCCCCACAGTCCGTCCGTCCCCCCCCCCCCCCTTCCGCCCTTCTGACACAGCACAGCTCCCAGAATTTTGTTCTTCTTCTTGCTCCTCTTTTACCACAATCTTCAGGAGTGCTCCCAGCACCTTCCTCTAACCCAGTGCTCTTGATTTCTTTGCTGAATCAGACGTGATGTGACCTGTCAGTGCTCCCTCTGACATGGTGTATGATTTATGGCAGGTACACCTTTTGCCTTAGATTTAGTCATATGAGAATCCTGGACCAGTTGGCTTATGTCTGATCGAAGAGTGATACCACAGCCAGGCAAGGGAAAAAAAAAAAGAAAAAAAAAAGAAAAAAAGAAAAAGCTGTCTGGGGTGATCAGACACACAGGTGGCTCCTTTGGCTTAAGGCAACCTCACGGACATCCCTGTGGATTTCTAGGCACAGAAATATAGAGCCTGGATGCGTATTTGATCCTACTTCTGCCTTAGCATATTCCTGGGGAAGAGCACGGGCTTGACACCGCTTGGTTTGGCACAGCGTGGCCATTGTTATCTCCTGCTACCTCTATTTGCCTACATTATTTCAATAGAACTACCTCTTTCCATCAAGTCTTCCTCAACAGTAGCCAGTAATCTTTATGGCCATTTCTTAATTGCTTTTGGAAAAAGCTTGAAGGGGAAAAAAAAAATGAGGTAACGGATTTGGCAAACCGTCTTCTAATTAGCAAAATTGTTTAGTAATTGCTCTTGTTTAACTATAGTTTATCACACATTGCACTGCGAATTGAAAAGAGTTGAAGACATTCTTAATTCTGGTTTTAATATACTTTATAATCAAAAGGGTAAAATAAAGGCAGATCACTATGATTTAATGTATGGTGGAAGGCACGCAGAAAAGCTTTCCAGTCCGTCTCTGCCAGCTATTAACCATGCCTCTGTCAGAGCTAAGTGTTTCATAAAGATGCTTACTCGGAGATAAGAAGAAGAATGCAGATCAAATTTGCATCTCAGATCTTCTGCCCCTTAAAGAAAAACAGGGACACTGAACTGTGAACTGCAAGCAATGTTTTACTGTGAATTCCTTTACCATCTGAAATTTGACTTAGAGATTTGATTGCTACTTACAGTAAATCTGCCATTCAGCACATTCAGCATGCTGTCCCATGCTCAGATTTTGTAGATCAGCTCTAAGGATAAGCTAGAAGCCCCTTCGTTGTGACACAGGGACATGAGAGGCACAGAAGAGACACATGAGACCTCACAGGACTCCCCATCCCACCAGTGGGCCAGTGGAAGGCCCACAGTTCGTGAGATGACAAACTTGTTCCCTTTGCAGGCACAGCTCGCTTTCCCACATGCTTTTCCCCTAATCTGATAAATTCTTATAACTGAAAAATCACAGCCAAATAAGCATTTATTTTGTTTCCACACTGCAGTCTTCATTTGAAAGATTTGTAAATCAGACATGAAAGTCACTCACTCCAGGTTGAAATCTGATGTTACAAAGATTCAAGCTGGGAAAAAAACCCAAAATAAATTCTGATCTATTATATTTACTAACATTCCAATTACGCTTTTCCATTTGATACAATTCTGGGGGAAGGCAGGGGGAAATGACACGTATTTATCAATGTGGTGTTAGGCTCTATTCTGCCTATATGCCTTTGGCAGTAACTTCAGAAGACAAATGCCAGACATAACCCACTAATAACTCAAGAGCTATTATTCTGCGTTGCAGACACCCTGAAGGAGAGCAGCCTCAGCGATTATTTCTCCTCCTGGATCAGATATTTGAAGTGTTCCAGTCGGATCAGTGTTTGCACAAAAATGCTCCCCCTTAGTTCTTATGACTTCTGCCGGCGTGGGGTACAGAGAATACAACAAATGCATGTAGTGAAGCCGACTTGTACAGTTTTTCAAAAATTCAAGCAGAGGATGAAAGTTCAGAGAAAGCAGCCCCGTTACTGAAACAGTCTCTTAGGTTACAGTAGCTACAGTTTCCAGAAACAGGTGAAATTCCAAGTTTAGCCTTTTCACCGTTCTGTTGCTGTTCATGTGACATCTGAAAAAGGAGTTGCTTTTCTTGCCTGCAATTTCCAAGTATAGAAACCTTGCAAGAAGAAACGAGCTATAACTAAAAAGGTAAGTGATTTCAGGAAGGTTGGTAAATGCTGTTAGGACTGATGCTCTGGCAAAGCACAAAGAAATGGCACAAACTGACTTGCCTAAAGGCTGAAGACGATGGGCAGCTGAAAGAGCAAAGAATATGTCTAGAGAAAAGGAGGAAAAGGAAAAGGATGTGTTTAGAAGTGAGGTGATATGGTGCATGACACAGTTAGTCCAAGCAGAGCTGGAACATTTTAAAGCCGTGCTTAGAGCTGAGCTTGCCTTGCTGTACGCCAATGCCTGCTTTGTGCTTGCAGCACTCTTGTTGGAAATCCGTGCAGATTATCTCCTCTCGGAATCGCTGTCGGCTGGACATTGGCACGCAGCCAGTTTGACAGCCAGTGAAACATTAAGACAATAAACAAACCCTAGCTGAAAACAAAGGCACGCAACTCTACTAAAATGCAAACATTTGTTTAAAAGTTATTATAGTAAGAGGCAGATACAGGAAACCAAAACATACTATGTCTTATAGCTACTCCTAACTCTGCTTTTTAAAAAATATTCACACACTCGTAACTGAAGAAAAAACAGTGGGAAATTAGGCTGTGAAAACCATGTACCAAAACATATCTTTCCTACGGTATATGTGAGAATTAAGGTTGAGTCAGCTGACACAGTTTAATGTTGATGCAGATTAAAATTAGCAGTGAATGAAACATATTGACTGTAAAGTAAAAGATGAATAGTTTACTATTTCCTCATCCCAACATTTTTCTGACATTGATATGCAATTCACACAGGTGAAAAACTATTTTGTGAGCTGTAAATGTGATTAGTCCTTCAAATTATGGCTAGTGTGTTTTTAAATTGGCCATGAGAGCACGAGTACGTGTGCCACATTTCTCATCATCGTTCCATGGATTGCCACTAAAATTTCATAATCTCAAAGCAATACTGGGAAATGCATAAGCGCTGTGACCTCCTTGAAGAACACCTAAAGATGCAGTTACTTTTATTATTTAGCTATATATATTATAACTTTACATGTAATGGCTAATTTTGAAAACAATATATGCAATTTCATGTTCCTATAGATGGTGAAAAAAAGTGTTATGTTGTCCTTAGAGCTGTTTCTCTCTTTCAACATAATACACAAAGCAGTAGCAGAGACAACACTAATAATGTGTACTAATCATAATAATTCCACAGTCCTTACTTGTGCTATAAATGTGATGCATATAGATTTTATAGTTGGTCCTGGTATAAAAAATACTGGTATAGTCTAAGATTTTAAGTGCATTAAGCTATAAAGCTATAACAGAAAGTATTAGGATAAAAAAAGATCATTTTGGGTCGCTAGGAAGACTTTGAAGCTATTAATTGTAAGAAAATTAGTAAATCCAAGTTCTAATGGCATTTCTTTTCATATGGGCTCTAAAAGAGTCTGAAATATCACAGCTGACAACTTCTCATAGTGAAGAACAAAAATTTGGGAAAGAAAAAACAAAATTCAAAGCTCAGTAATCTAGTCACGAGCCCTGAATCTGTCTGATCTAAAGAGAGGATACACACATCAGATCTGAGCTCTGCTTCACCCCCAGTGACCTTGCCCCTTCTGTGGGGTGATGCCATAGGGCACCATCGTATCTATGCGTATATAAGGGGTGCGGGGGAAGGGAGGTGGGTGTGGGTCCACAAAGACCAGCACATGACAGATCCGCCTCGTGCTTATTTACAAATGGGGAAAGGGAGATTTACTAAGTGACTTGTTTAATACAAAATACAAATCTATGGGGGACTGTAATTTCATCAGTTCAAAACACGATACACTCTGTGTCCGCAGTCTTCCCAACTGATTCATGCCATTGGCTGAATAATAACGTTGGAGGAAGTGAGATACTGTGAAATCCAATATTTTTAAGATCTCCACTGACTCAATAGAAGCATAACCACCACTCCGTAGTTGAGTTACAAGGGTTTGTACCCAGGGGGTTCTACTCTTCCTGTTTCAGTGAACACATCGGTATTTTATTCAGTATTAACTGGAGCAAGAGTTACGGCTTGTATACTATTGTCCTTAGCAGTTCCTGTTAGCTTGGCCAAAGCTTAGCATGCTATATGTTACAAAACCATTTTACACTGGATTTACACTACACATCATGTCTAATTTGAAACTTCCATTTGAAAGCTAGGTGCTTCACTAATTGGCACGGCACTGCTAATATTCTTTGTAAAGCTGGACTAGGTTGACCACCTTGAAAAACTGTTCTTATCTACGCACAACACGGGTATTTTAGATGATCTCTAAAACTACGATCTATCCGAGCACTAAAGAAAGTACAACAAAGAGGCCTGTTTGTCTGAATGGGACTACCTAAACCAAAACCATGTGTATAAACCCATGCTGTATTAGAACCTACATTTTTGGGAAATAACAGAGAGCAGACATACAGGTGTGTCTGTACATACAAAAAAGCACTAGGAAATGGTAAGATGCAACATGGAAACAAAAAATGAACCGACGGTCAGATTGTGTTAATATAAACCCCATATTTAGAATGGCAGGACTGCTAAAAGGCTCTTTGGACTAGGGGGAATGAAGTCAAATAAGGGGACCGCAAACTTCACAGTGAAGGTAGAGAACACCACTCACTGAAATAGATTTTTTTCAAGCCCTTTGGGTTTTATTTTCAGTGAAAGGTGTTTGAGCTTCAGTTGTGTCACTGTCCATGTAACGGCTCGCAGAGAGACAGTACCTCTTCAGTCGAAGCCCTCCCCTTGTGCTTCCTCCATGCAGCTCCCGTGTCCGTCCCATCAGGAGTGCTCACGGTGCTTGGCAGCCAGCGAGAGCCTTGAGGGGCCAGGAGCCTGCTCACCACGGCTGACCGGCAGCACAGCCCTTCCATGGTGGGCTTCTCCCTGTGCTGTAGGAGAGGATGAGACAGTAAGTGGTGGCTTGGTGAGGGCCCAAAGGGAAGTGCTAGACCGCAGAAGCTCACGATGCCGGGAATGGTGAAGAGCATTCACTCACGTGTTAGTGCTCTTCCTCGGTTTCATGTCCCAGCTGTTTGCTGCAATACGCTGTAAGAGAGCTCTTGGCTGGCCAACCCCAGGTTCAGTGGAGACATGGGTTCCCCTGAAGAAGTGGTGCACGCTGGTAGCAAGGCCACCTCTCCACACGCAACATGTCGAAGCTGTGCATTATTACCGTGCTTCATAAAAGGGTCCAGCAGGGCCAAGAGCTGAAGGAAACAAATCTACATGGTTTGAGTTGCTCCCTGGTTTGACATGTGGCAGCGAGGTCTCGGCTGAGCCTGCAGCTCCTGAGCTCGCTTTAGCTGCATGCAGTGCTTAGCCAAGGAACGAAGATTGTGGTCCACAATCGGGATGGGAACCGATGGTGAATTTAAATTGCTTTTCTGTTCCATGGCCTCTTTGTCTTGATGATTTAGGCAGGTGGGCTGTCTCCTGGTGGACAGTTGGTGAAAATCTTCCCATTAATTATGTCCAATATAGAGATGATATACCTGCATTGGCTGGGAAAACAACCCACACAGTTTAAGTTCAAGAAGAGGGTCTCACTCCATGCCCTTGTCCCTTCCTCTGTGCAGCGCCCAGGAGCGAGAGTGTCCCCGTGCCTGCACATCCTCAGCAGCTGTGATGAGGGGATGGCGACAGTCAGCGACAGCGAGGAACGACAGCAGTGCAGAATCCAAACCACTGTCATTTCAGTGTTTCATTGGTAATATTTCACTGAATTAAGGCGTTTTTGTGTGTCCTGCAGGCTATAGACAGGGCACACATGCACCCATTTACGGAATGGGAAAGGTGAAGCTTGGGTGGGATGGGATGGGTTCTGCTGGGCTCCAGTGCTGAAGCACGGCCGTATCTATAGCTAAGCTTTCAAAAAAGAAATGCTTACCCGGCTGTATCTGTCAGCCTTCCAGGGCCCAGAGACTAGATGAAAAAAATGGATAAAGATATTTTAAAAAAATCCCCTGGGACCATCTCCTGTATTTAATAAGGAAAAGCACCTTCTGTGCAGCCAATAAAAGTTGAGTCTCTCATGAAGATTTATACCATATTACACACTGAAATTCAATGTACAACGATACCCTTGTGTACGCAGTTGTCAGAATAATAATCTTTGTCTGTCTGATCAACTTATATTTTATGCCAACAACACAGCATTTAATATTACACAGTTTCAGAGGAAGAAAATATATTTATTCATGCAACAACTTGCCCAGTAGCTTAAACAGACAGAGTGAAAAAAAAAAATAGCTTGGAGTTTTTACATTAACTTATGATCCACAATACAGATTTCTATACAATTTTAGCAATTTTATGCAGCAATATAAACTATGATTCTTAATCTAGTTTGCGAAACTGTCTCACTATTTTATACTGTCATGAGGAATAATACAGTTGGATATGACTGCTGGAATTTGCTTTTGGCATTCTCCTGAAATGAGGAGACTAAAAATACAAATGGTGATCAACAGCTGTTTTCTATATTCTGCATTATCATATTATGTGCTGTATTCTTAGGCTTTGTGTCTCAAATACATATCAAGAAACACTTCTAGAGAAGATCTACAGGGACTCCCCCGCAACCAAAGTACTCCTTGTCAGAAATTAGTAGCTCTTCAGGAGAGAAAGTCTACCCACAATATAGGGCTCGTTCCAAATGATGCAATGCCCTGCCAGGTAACAACACTTCAGCAATATAGAAAAGCTCTGTTGTATGTAGATCCATTAAACCTATTCTTCTAGCAGCCTGTGCAGAAAACTGACAGACTTTGAATGATTTATCGTTACCTTTTTAAAGGCATCTTCTTTTACCTTACATTAATTTTTCTTTATATAACAATACCTGACAAAAAAGAAACCTGGGGATAGAGCACCCCCCACCCTCCCCCCCCCAGCTAGCTAATGAAAAGGTGGTACGTAGGACTGGGAAGAAAAAGAACAGTGGATGGTTAGAAATGTATCTGTACCCCGAGGTGCACATTCATAAAACAAAACTGCGCACTCATAAAAGAAAGGTGCACTACAATCCTTTACCAGTACTACATAACTTTCACTTAAAGTTAGGCTTACGGCTGCAGAGGAAAAGGCAAATCCTTGTGAGAACATAACACAGTGGGTAGATTTCTTTATGGCTTATCAAAACTTTCAAAATCCTCTGGCCGGGCCGCATGCCTGGAGGGCAGCATTGCCTGATAATCCATTGGTGACTATTATTGAAACTTTTCCAGAATTATGTCTTTGTTGCATCAAGACACAACCCAAACTGCTGCTGCCTCCTAACAGGCTGGGATATCAGTGCCTAACGAACGTGACTGCAAAACACACCATGCCCGAGCGCGCACACTCACGCGCACACAGATAATTTTTCCAGATCATTTTTAGCAGGAAGGGAAGCGGTTACTGACCTTTGTCGGCCAAGGCCTGGCTGCAGCTCCAACACATGGCAGACATGGGCATTTCTCTTGCAACTGAAAAGAGGAAAGAGCCATCTACTGTCATGGTAATTATCATAACCTTCCTAGTTAGTTTTCTCTAGACTTGTTTATATGTAAGAATTCATACACCGTGTCCATTTATATGAAATAAAATGCACATGTTTAATTATGGAAATAGATACAACAGGACAGAAATGTGTGTGAGAAAAACACACCTACAGTATAAGAGCAGAAAAAAGCTAAAGGAGGACACAGATTAAGCCCTGCTTCGTGATTTATAGGAATTTGCATAGAGCACGTTTGGAGTGCTTTGATCAGATTAACTACTCTATATAAAAGCAAACCAACACTTACAGCCTACATTATATTATCCCATGGGGGAAAAAAAAGTGAGTAACAAATGAGCTGGCCCCCAAAATAACGCAAAACATTCATGGATTGATAGTCTGAAACTATTCCAGAGAGGTGAGGGAAAGCAAAGGAAAATCAAAGCATCAGAAGGAAGAAATGCCTAAAAGCATAAAAGAGATCTTGCACAAGGCCAGTTTAACAAAGATCAGAGAAGTTATGCTGATTTACACCAGCTGAGGAGCTGGCCAGTATCTTTATGTTCTTGAATCTCAGACTTTAGAAATGCATTCAATGAGTCATAGTCACTGTCTGAGAATTAGAAACGTAGATTGTGTTCAAAGTCCAAAAATAGATTTGATCTATTTTTATTGGCAAAGGAAAAAAAATAGCTCCCTTCTTCCTTCACCAGAAATCTTCAAACCAGATCCACACGATAGGAATGGAATACTTTTAACCTGGAGAGGTTTCATTTGTAACTCTGTCAAACGTACTTTTAAAATCTCTAAATGCCGAGTAACACAGCAGATTAACTACTGCTACAATAGGATTATGGCTGATATGATTGTATTCACACAAGATCTGAAGTTAAAATTAAAGATTATAATTCTAATAAAAAATATAGCTTCTTCATTGAAGAACAGATGTCATTATTCAACAACTGTCATTACCTAAATATGCTTTTGCTTAGTGGTAGCTTAGCTAAACTTTAAAAAAATACAGATTTCTTTTTTCCCTTTAAAAGGTATTCTGCACGTTTTAATGATCTATTTAAAAGATTTCATACACTTATATTAGCTTCCAAATATATACTGTGGCCCAAATATCTACATGCTGCAAATGCATTGCACATGAACATTTGTGCTTGTCTAACCAGGCACATTAAATTGAGCTACACAGATATGTGTCATGTATTCCCCTCGGATGGTTCAAGCATGCTGCAGCTACAGTAAAATATCACCTGCCACTATTGCTCCATGGTCCCAGTCCTACTCCTATGGAAGTGGAATACTTCATATTTAATAAATATAATCAGGCTTTGCTATAGATAGGGAAGAGCCTCAACAAACAAAGGTTGATTTTTGTTTGTATTTAGACATAGGCTTCTGCATTCACATTATTGGTATTTAGTTAGGTATATAGGTATTTGGTTCGTTAACTATATTTGTCATATACTTGAGGATGGTGAATCTCCAAACAGTCAAATTTTGCAGCTGGTGGAAAAGAAAATTCACTTATACATTTAATACAGCTGCATCTTAGGTTAAAATTGCATAAATAAAAATTTCCTGAGAGACTCCTTTATCCATTGGGCAAAATTTGGAAGATACCCAAGCATACATTAAATATTCTAGCATTTCATACCTCATACAGGGTGTCCTTTTATGATTTAATGAATTTTACCTATTTTTCTTTTCATAAAATTATTTGCTTATCTTTGCAGTGTACAATGAAAACCTAGGTATGTAAAATATGTATGTATTTTATATTTAACATACAACAAAGTAGGTAGAAACAGAAACAGCTACTTAAAATATTTTTGCAGGGCTTTTTTTGCTATAAAACAAAACAGGTATCCTTGTTTCCTATTAATCTTTCTTGATGTATTCTATTCAGGGTGGCCAGCAAACTGATAAGATCTTTCCTTCAGATTTCAAAATTACTGAATCTGGAAATAGTTCTCATTTATCTCATGCACTGCTGAGAAAACAATCTCAAATCGTTGGTTCTACTGATGAAACTTCCTTAGCAACACAAGGGCTCCAGAATTATTTTTCAAACCCTGTCAATGCTTCCTGTGAGGTTTCCGTCACTGTCAACATTGAGCACTTCACAGATGAGGGGGGAAAAATAAAACCAACCCAGAAAGCTGTGATAAATTAATAGAGGGTAAATTAATAGAGTAAATGGAATTAAGAGAAGCGGTGATAAATCTAATAGGGAAATTCCATAACAACAGTCCAGTGAATAACGTTTTAGATTTACCAAGTCTTTTATCATTTAGATGAGAATCTATGGGGAAGTGACGACATTACAATGGTGCTAAAAAAAGCTGGAAAACTGAGCACTGGCACCTGTGCCTTTCCCTGCAGCGTAACAGCCCGCGCAGGGGGCTGAGGGGGGCTGCCCCCAGGGAGGCAGGCGGCAGGACCCTCACCCCCCTTCTGCTCTCCAAGCCTTGGTGGCAACCTGGCCACCCAGGCAGGGGCCGCAGCTCCTGCAGAGCATCAAAGGAGCTGGCTCTGCTGAGCCCACGGCTGCTCCCTCTGCCTCGCTGGCACTTCCAGGTAGGACTTTCAGCCATATTTTCTCCTGGTATATTATATTTCAGCCATGGTCTAAACCTTTACCATAGTCGCTTTATATTGATTAAGTCTCAAGTTTGCAGCTAGTCCCTTGAAACTAGACTTCAATATTTGCTGCTTGAGTCTGTAAAGTGTCAGCAGTGCAGGGATTTGGCTTTTAATGTAATTGGAATAGACTAGTTTAAAGCTAGTTTATTCCAGGTACCTCCAGTCTCAGGTTCGAGCGTGCTTTCTGCTGTGAAGATTTTTTTTCCTTCCCTGACACAAACGTTCACCCTAGTTCTCAAATTCACCAGTGCTCATCTGACACCTCGCAAGTTGCCAAATGTCTACTCAAACACTAAAAAACCCAGTTTCTGCTGAGTTCTAAACTAAAGTGTTAGGGGATAGCTGAAAATTAGCAGCAGCACGTCTATCTAGGGCTGAGCAAAAGACACTGAACATTAACACTTTGCTGACTGCTGCAAGCTGGCGGGGCAGCATGCTGGTTACCTTCTGCGGTGGTGCCCTTTGCTCTCCTCTGTCCTGAGCAGCAGCCCCTGATGCCACCAAGGAACGCTGCTCCTGTCCTAACACTTTAGGGAAGACCTGGAGGCAGAGGAGAGGCACCCTCTGTCAGCCTGAGCTCCCTGCACAGGCCAGTTGGATTTCACAGCAGAAGTGAAGGATGAAGGCAGCTCAGGCTTTCACCTCCCGAAGCGCCTGCTGGCAGTGCCTTCCTCCGCCGTCCCAAGCTGTGTCCCTTGCTGCAGAGGCACAGCTGGGATGGCTCAGCTTTGTCAGGGAATGGCCCAGACTTCTTTACTTTTCTTTTTCATTTTCCAAATTCCTAAGCATTTTTCTAAAGCTAGTTCGATTCATTATCTGTTTCACAGAGTGACTGTCACACACAGCTGTGTTGCCCAGACTGAAGTGGATACGTGCCGTACGCATGAAGAAGTGGTCAGGAAGGAAAGGAAATCACTGCTGGTACTGTACGTGACAAACCATAATATTCTTAAACTATTTGCCTTCAACTTTAAATCTTCAGCTACTTCTTGCCACCCTTCAGCCCAAGAATAGCTTGTTAAATTTCAAGAATAGCTTAAGAACTCTTAAAAATAACACTTAAGAATAGCTTCTTAACCTCCTTCTAAATTAGCTGAGTGCTCCTCTTTGGAGCCATTCTGCAGTGACATCAGACAGACTATTTAAAGCCAAGGAGATTAAATCAGTGAAAGCAGAACAGTAGATAAGATTTCAAACATCTAACCCAAATATCTCTGCACAAGAACATTGTTTGGATATAAGCTGGAAACAGGATACACAGTGAAGTTAAATAGCATCTTTCTCTAAAAAGTAGCAGAAAATGACATGGCATTTTCATCAAAAAAACATTAAATGTTCTTATAGTTTATATATGTATGTATTTCAGTTGGTATATATATGAGTAAATTCGCTGTGCCTTCTTGCCCCACCCCATCCAAGGGTTATCTGAGACAGTTCTGAGGAAACAGAACTGCACTCCTTTCACCTTCCAGCACAGGATTAAGGATTTCAAATGAACCTGTCGCTGTGACAATAGAAACCCACTTCTTGGGTGGCCTCCAGCAACGCGACAGGGGGACACCGGCTTCTGTAACACTAAATTCTGTAACGCGTGTCCTCAGCAAAACAGGCTCAGTAGTAACTCGACCTGCCCTCCGCTTTCTAATCTGGGTTTAAATAAGATCCATATCAGATTCAAAGGTTTGTCCTTTATCTTCAGACTACGTGGTGCGGGTCCATGGTGCCAGGAATGTTGGTCAAAGAGGTAGATGTAATTGCCTTCTCTGTTCCTCCAACACAGTGGCAGTTTAGCTTCTGCTAAACAACTGAAAATTAGCTGTACTGAGCCAGGTCCAGGGGAACAAAAGCCTTTAGGAGCTGAAGAGCACCCCAGACTGCACCACGCTCTGGGTTTACACTTCTCATGCACCACAGCTACACGTAACAATACGGATGTGTCAGGCAAGATGCTGACAGCCTGCCCCCAGTCTAAGACAGAAAGCCTTTTCTTGAAACCTGAAGTTCAACTGTGCAAGATCTCTTTTGATAAAGGACGTAAGAAGAAATGATATACCAGAGGTGGTCACGTACCTGGGGGTGCTGTGACACGACCATTGCATGTAGTAGAAGAGTCCGCACAGAACAAAACGTGCCTCAGGAAACAGATGCAATTCTGTTCTCCTAATGGCTCTTACAGACAGTTTTCAACTGACTGACTTGTCTCTAAATGGCTTTAACCAGGGTCTCAGAAACTGTAGAAGTCTAGAAGTTGTACTTCAAATTAAGAACATATTGACAAGATAATAAATAACATTATATGTACAATAACTGTTTTAGTACAATAAGAGCTTTCAGGTAGTAGATGTGGTATTGAGTTTGGGTCCCTGCCACCTTTTAGTCACTTACGTAATGATGAATGTAGCCTATTTGTTATAGAGCAAATATACCATCATCTGTAATCACTGTAATCAGCCAAATATAATTTTTGGAACATAGCTAGACAAAGGAGTTCAGAGAGGCTAGTAGCCGTATGTTGTACCAGCCTGGATTTCAAATACTCTGCCCAAGATCCTCATCTACCACAGGCTGAACAGCAGACAAAAAAAATCTCATAGAGGTATATAATCATTGCTCTTTTAGCATATCAGCAGTCCCTATAGATGTTATCTAGTCACATGTATGAATGTCATAATGTCCTAAAAATATTTTTGTACATTGTGTTATAGAATTGAGAAGTACAGAACATACGCAGAAAGAGAAACTTATTGTGAGTAGAGTCAGACTTAGATAATTTAAAGCTCTTGGAATAAAAGTTACATTGATGAAAACAGGAGGAGTAGGAGGGAGTTAGCGAGTTGTTTAACAATCTTCCATCCTCCTCCTAAGTACGTAGTAAATGCTATTTATTTATTTGAATAGTTAAGAACTATGTTGTGGCTGCTGCCAGAGAGACAGACACTTCCTCCCCATACATAATTTAACCAATGAAACATGGGAAAGTACTCATGAAAGGTACAATTCAATAAAAAAATATATTCAATATGGAACCCTAGATATTACACTAGTCGTGTATGTTTTTTAAACTTGACCATTATAAATATTTCATATACAAAATAAGGGTTTCACACGACAAAGTAACTAGTAGCTCCTGACATTAAGCAGGTTAGTTTGTTAGCTGGCAACCAGAGAAATTAAATGCAAGAAAGTGAACAAAGTTCATAGCGATTCCTCAGCAGAGGTAAGACACTGTGTATTACAGATGTCAACCTTTCAATATTTGGTATATTTCTATATTACATAAATAATAACCCATATTCTACCATTCTGTACTATAAATACATTGCATGAATTCAGATAAATGTTTTATATTGTTCCCTCCCTCATTTGTACCTTTGAAAATGTGCAGCTATGATTTATGCTTTTGAGGATGGCATAATAGAATTTGACATTTTCCAGCTGAGGTGTGGCCTAGTTCCAGCTCCATGCTTCATTACATTGTACTCCCTTTGAGAGGATGAGAAGAGTAAAAATAGCCAGGTTGTTAAAAATGTAAAAAGGCATAAACGAATTCTCGCCAGATGTCCTCTTCAATTGTCATTTTCATAAAATTATGGTTGTTAAACTTTTGCTTACCAAAAAACACTAGAAATCAGTATATGCTATGAACTACGTATCTGGAGGGATTGTTCTCACCTCTCCAGCATCCTCTCTTCTTCAGATTCTCCCATAATTTAAATGAGAGAGGACTGTTGTTATTTAAAATAGTACCACAAGTACATATTAAGCAGAAGAAAACTAGCAGATACACACTAGGTAGAAGACTGAAGACTGAGGCACACACACATTTAGAGGCATCAAGAAAAAGAGCATTGGAACCCATGAGTTATTTCCTTCCTTTTCCAAAACAGAGTGAACTTGGAAAAATGCACATCCAAAAATGAGAAATGGCTCAACTGCCCGCATTATGCTCATTTTGATAACCCACGTCTGAGCTTTCATTACCCTTCTTCCTTGGGACCCGCCAAAGCGTGTTCCTGCTCCCTGGGAAGCTGTTCTGGAGCAGCTGCTCCCGCCGGCGTGTGACGCGGGAGGCAGCGAGCTGGGGCAGCGTGCGGGAGCCGTGCCAGCAGGAGCCCAGGGGCCGAGCCAGCTGCTGGCCGGGGCCGTGCCCACTGGATGGACAGCCCCCCTGCCCCAGGCTGCCCAGAAGCCAGTGGCTACCTGTCCCGCCAGGCACTGGCCCACCGCCACACCTGCTCTGTGCCGTGTCTCCCCACAGCTCTCAGAGGTGCCGCTGTCCCTCCCCAGCTCGTGGTGTCCTGGGGCAGCTGGGGACCACCTATATACAGTGCCTATATACAGCGCCGCGTACCGCGATAGCATGCCTTTAACCAGGAACAGGTTATAAGGGTTACAAACACCAATTGCCATCTGCAAGTGAAAAAAGTAAATAGTTTAATAACTTCTAACATGCCGTCTTTTTGGCAAGGAGCAAATGAGAGGGTAAGCAACACATAAAATGTGTTTTCCTTATCCTGCTGGGCAGATTCAGGATGTTTTTATCTTAACATCAAAGCAGCAGGTTTTGGCACTTTCTTTACTTTTCAACCGTATTGATGTGCAACAAAGGTAACAGAAATGCCTCACAATTTGTTCAAGTCTGTTTTGCTGAATGCCACACCAAATTATAACATTCAAGTATCAACCCTATTTCATGGCTGTTCTCTCCCTGTAAGCTGAATGTGAAATAATTGTTTGGAAAGAAAAATGGGAACTGAGCCACTTGCAACCGTAAGGGCTCCTGCACGTGGCTGACTTGCTGGCTGAATGTCATAGCAAGTTTGGGATGAAAATTTTGAAAGTGCTGTTCTTTGGTCACAAAAGTTGTTACAAACAAGATAGCCAAGAAGAAAGACTTGCCAGCTTCCCTCTGAATGGCAAAAGGTTGAGTAGATTACTCAATGTTTGTCAGACTCGAGGTGATTACCTGTCACTGCACAAGGAAGTAAATAGTATTGACAGCCTTATAAGATCAAAATTCAACGCCTGCAAGGATATGCAGCTGCATCATGCAGCACACTGCAAAGACCTTCTGTTTTAGGAACCTGTTGGGCTCAATTGTGAAGAGTAGAAAGTGCAAACGACAGCATGTGAGTGCCAGAGGATGTTCCCTGCTGTGCAGTTCTGTCCGCGTTCTCCAGCTGCATCCCCTAGCCCTGCCAGAACACCTGAGTGATGCACTCGACAGCTACTGGCAACAGCCTGGGTAACTCTCTGCTGTGCTGCACTGACAGATCATCTCGTTCTCAGCCCGTTCAGGCATTTAACATGAAGCTGTATACCTGTATGTAGGCATGACCTAAAAAGCTTAAAAAAATAAATGATCATATGATTTTTTTTAAAAAATATTATTATTTTTCCCTGCACATCCTTATTAACCCTCAGAAAATCTCTGAGGAGCTGGCATTTATGAATAATCCCTCATGTAATCCTGCTTTTAGCTTCTCCAGGCCAGAGTGGAAGCAGCTATAGGAGAAAATCACAGGGATCCTGGACCTCCTTTGGAGTCAGCGACCCTGTTACTAATAGCCATGGTTTCTGAATGGAGAGGGCACCTGATCTGCTACAAATGCGGAGAGGGGAAAAGCGGAATAAAAGGAAGTGTCAGAGAACACTTAATAAAGTAATCTGGTAAATCTGGGCTGGAATGTGAAGAGAAGTGGGAATAAAATCAGAAAGAAAATCAGCGTGTGAATGGAAAAGGGAAGCAGAAATGGCTGCGAGAAACGGAGCTCCAGTGAGGAAAAGAGGAGAGGATGGGGCTTGTTTGACAGAAATAAGAGGACGGGGATCCTCAGGCGAGGGCTTGGATCTACCGGGCTGAAAGGGAACCCACTGGGCTGAGCAGGCATTGCGGCCTGGCGCGGGAGGCGGCGCAGGGCGGCTGGGAGGGGAAGCTGGGACCAAAGCATGGGGCGGGAGGGGAATCAGGCTGGTGGAAGAGGTGACACTGGCAGAGAGCGGGGAGGAATCCAGGACTCTCCCAAACCAGTGCAATAAGCAGTGTCAGCCAGGTGCACCTACCCTGACTGCAGCGGTGTTTCAGTTGCTTCTGGAATGGGAAAGCATGCTTGTACTGCTGGCTATTCTAACAGCTCTTCAAACAAAGGTCTCCAGTGCAGCTCAGCATCCAAGCACGTTGGATAAACTTGTGGTGGCGAGATAGAACATGTTCTAGATTCATACAAAAGGAATATCGTACATATATAGCTCTGTGGAGGAACAGAAAACAACAAATGGGAAGAAACTTCATACAGTAGAAAAGGTATTACCACCTCCTTTTTGGAATGTGAAGATGCCATTGTAGACTATTTACACACCCAAATACGTTGTCTGTTTAGACAATCAGCATGCAGAGACACAGCAGCAGGACAACTATTCACCAATACGGTACCGTCCGAGCTGATTCAGAGTGAGCAACTCTATTTTCATTTAAATAAATATGCATTTGGTAGCAGATCTGATTACTCAAGTACTTCCATCAACTGGACATTTATAGTATCTGCCTCGATGTTTTCTTACAATAACGGTATCAGCTACGAGATCTACTGAGAACACTGGGAGGGGTGTTGCCTATTTGTGGTGCCTTTTTAATCTACAGCTATGCACATACGAACAGACCAGTAATATACCATCACCTACTACAAACGTAGATAATACAGTCTATTATATCAACAGTAGGCTGAAAATTACTAGTGGTTAAGAAATGGCCTGCCAACTCAACTACAGCCAAGAAACAGGTAACAATGATTGACATCTGTAGTTTTCATTATTAAATTACACAAGCCTGGGGTGGGGGTGGGGGGAAGGTGAAGCATTTTTAAGTCTACTCAGCAGAAGAATGCAGCTAATAGTCAAGTATTTGTCTTCAGTCCCAGCCTTTTACCGAGAGATTTGGAAGTTTAAAAAATATGGATACTTTTATGTCTCATTTACTATAGGCTTTAGCATGAACTTCCTGTAAGCACAGGGGTCCATGGAAAAAATCAGATCTGCTAATTTCATGATTGTTTTAAAAGTAGTGATTGAAAACATTGGTAAGGAATTTCTTTCTTCAGGATAACACACTCAGAGGTAGGATCATTTGCTAGAATCTTAGAAAATGGTGCAAAATAATTGCAGACACATAAACTTCTAAAATGCAAATAGTAAATCATAAGAACATCCATATCTTGTCAGTCTTTGAACTGGCAGTGTGCAGTATTAATCTGCTTGTTTTAGAGAGAGAGATTACTTACGTTACCTTATCACATTAGCAAATCTCTTAATTAAAACTATATCTGTGTTATCATCTAACCTTCATTTCAAGTTGTTAGCGTGACTAAAATGACTTGTAAGATTTTAAATACAGTATCGTAAGCAATGATTTCAGGGACAAAATATCTATGATGTTAGAGTTGTTTATTAACATAAAAGCACAAAATAATTAATTGTTTCATTCCGCCAAAATAAACCTTGATTCCCCGAAGGTTTCTTTCCAACAGAAAAAGCAGATCCCACCTTCCTGCTTTTAACTGATGAAAGCATTCATTACAGAGACAAAGGAAAATATAAATGTAAACCAAAATACATCCCACAAATCTTGCTCTGGAAAGCTTTACTGAAAAAAATCATACACTGACAAGGGAATTAAAGATTTCCTAGGAATGGCAGGGACCTCAGTAAAGATATTATAATGTGGCATTTAATGTTCTAGAGGGATTTCAACAAGTTTTGCATGGTCAAATTCCATTAATAAGTTGGCTTTCTTCCAAGGCTGTGTGTGTCCCTCTCATCTGCCATAGTGCCCTAACTGTAAGGAAACCTCACCTCACCTGCTCAGTCACATCTTAGCATTTTTAATTGCTTTTTCTTGCTCGTTACAGTACCAAACAGGCTTAGAAAAATCCTAGTATTTTATAATGTAGATTATGTGGGTTATTAGTAGAACAGTAACAATTTTGGTGGTGTCGTAAGAGGATTATAGAGCATATTGGTGGGGAAATGCCATGTGGATGGATATTAATGATGATGTGAAGGGGAATAAGAGAGAATCGATGGAACTGGGTTTTGCAAGTAACTATTCAGGGAGAACCACTGTTGCAGGGATTGTCACTACAGTGTTCTGTAACGGATGGGTTTTATTCTCTAGCTACGCTAACATTTGAATTGTAAATATGTATTTACTGTTCCTTTCCTTTTGCAAAACTTAAGTATTTGCAGACAGATTATAACACATTCTGAGCAAGTCTGACTCACAGTTTTTAGCAGATGACCTTTAATTAGTGGGAAGATATTCTATCCATATCATATTCGTTCACTTGTCTTACTGGGCATTAGATGGCTGCTGTGAAGCATAAAGGATTTTTTTTGTCCTAATCCCTGTGATGTGACATGATTAATGAGATGAAATTCCCATTTGGAGTTTCCTACCAATCAATAGGCAGATGGGCAGTAGTGGATGTCGAACAACAAGACAGCAGGAGTTGCTTAAGCTCTTGCGACTTTCATAGAGAAAAAATATTTAGGGACATAATTTAAAGGAACAGATAATATCCATTTTTCACATTTTTCTCCTCCTTCAATAACAATATTTTTTTAATGTACACAGAAAGGCAAAAATGCTATCATATGCATACATACAATATTAAGTTAAAATGAGTATGCCTGAAAATCTTATGGATGTCATTCTTGCCAAGTGGGTATACTGCATTGGTATTGAAAAACCATTTGCAAAACAGCAAGTCCTATTTTTCTCCACATCCATACAGATATTTAAAAACTGATACATCAGAGAAGCCGACAGAATTACAAAACATTAGAATAAAGCCAATGTGAATATGAAATTAAGCCAGTGATTTGAATATTTTGTTCGTTTGGGTTTTTTTTTCTACTCCAGTGAAAAATAAAATACATATTGCACGTCTTACAAAATACACCCTTTTTTAGGAACGTCAGCATCCTACCCCCTGACCTCATAGTTTTTGATACCTAGTAATTGGCATATAAAATGAAATAAAAGAATAATCTTCTGTAGGTTATTTTTAGCTGTGAAAAATTTTGATTTACAATTGTAAGATCTGAAAAAAAATGTGATTAGCAGAATTAATTTATAAGTATGGGTAACTTATTAAAATATAATATATTATACAATTTTAGATTTATATCTCCCAAGGTTAAAAAAAAAATATGAGCTAAATACCTAAAATGAAATGATTAACCAAAGGGCAGTCTGGTGGATCTATGCCAACCGGATTAAACCTGAGGAAATAATGCAAGCTTACGAACAGTCACAGCAACAGGTTTCAGGAGACTTCATAGCACTCATGCTCCTGCTTATTTTCTTCTGGTCAATACTTCTCTGCTTCTTTTAAATAAGAGTATTGATATTTACTTATTTTGTATGTGTAAACAACTTCTATTGCATTTCCTTCTCATTGCCTTGCTCTCCCTCTCTCTCTCTCACAGACAAAGATGCACACAGAGTAAAATTCATAACACACTCTTCCTAATGAACAAACTCCCACTGAGCACCAAAGTGCTTAATGATGCTCAGCAGGCAGAGTTCTGCAGTTCCCCTATGTGAGCCAATATATAATCACACCACAAGTTAAAATAATATTTAGGTTGCCAAGAGAAACACTGGAAATGTAAGACATGCTAGATTTAAATTTTTCCAAACTTTAATTCTGTTCCTTTGTGTGTTCATCCAATGTAATTGCCGGAGGAAGGGGGGTGGGGGGTGGGGGTGGGGGGTGGAGTTACACTGGATAAAGTGTATGTGATTATGAAATTAAAATCTCTTTGCAAGACAGCCAAAGTAAATTTAGGCAAACTGCTTTAAATCAGCCTTCAGTAGTTTGCAACATGCTCTGTTTCAAACAGTTGTATGGATGTAGTACACATTACGTATATTTATCTCATCTTCTTTTCCTTAGTAATGTCTACAGACCAGATTCTGCAATTAATCAGCTTTGTAGGTATAATTCTACTTTCAATGAACTTTACAATTATTTAAAAAAAGCTTTTTGAAGTGGTCATTTATTAGGCGACTCTTAAATTAGAACTGGGAGTTAAAAAATTACCTATCGTAGACCGTGTACAGGTACTCTCTAGGACTGCTATTCAAACATACACCGATTTATCCCTGAAAGTATAAGGCAAGCAGACCCTCAGACTGGATGGTGGCAGGCCACAGCTTGTTCCCATCTGCTGGAAAGTTTGGAAGTTTTAGTTGGCCCATTGAGACCCTGAGGTCCCCCTTTTGTCCTCACACAGCTGGGGTTCTTGCTGTTCTTCCCTGGGGGGTGTGTGTGTGCGTGCGTGTAGCTGGTGAGCCCGTAAATGCATGCACTGTCCTGGCTTTCTCTCAGTTCCATGTCCTTGCCTTCACTCAGCGTGAGGGATCCTGGAACAGTTTATATTTTTGCAGGAGACATGTACATATACAGGCATTGTCTGAAGTAAGCTATGGCGTTAGGATGCAAGCGAGACTTACAGCCCGGTGTCCCGCAGCAGTTGGTGAGGCACGGCCTGGCCAGGGCACCCCAGCGCTCCCAGTGATCCCAGCCGGTGGGTGCCCCGCAGCCACAAGTGGTTCAGAGATGGGGATGCTCAATAACTTGTTGAATTTGCAAGAAAATAGCCAAGGCCAGGAGAGGCAGGATCAAGAGTCCTGTAATAATTTGGCAAAAATGCTGCCAAATGAGACCCATCTCTGCCACTGCTATGTCTCCCTGCCAGTGAGTGCTGTCCTTATGGGGACAACCAAGGGCACATCTGGAGCTACAGCTATTTAAAGGAAAATACGTAGGACTATAACGTGGCTGCTGTGTTCATAACATAGCACTTTTTCCTCATCTGCTCAGTGATGCTCCTAAAAGGCGGGCATGGAACAGCACTGTCCCGCTTGGGCTGTATTGTAAAGCTGGCAGATCAGCTATGGGCAGGGGTGGGCTAGGAATGGGGCAGCAGAACGTCTGTGCTTACAGCTACATGCATAGACATAGCGCAAAGGAACTGATACTTTGTTAGGTGGTTTAAAAGATTATTGGATTAGATAGAAGACAAGCAATGAATAGACATTTTAAGAGATTTAAGAGATAGTTGTATAGTACATCACACCCAGCTGTAAAGGTTCCTTGAAATCAGATAGCCAAATTCTTTGAAGTCTTACTTCATACTCAGAGTTGGGTTTTTTTTTAATGAAAAGACAATATTCATTAGTGTGTCAGTTTTGCAAAACAATTAAGCATACTAAAACAATGTACTTAAATGTTTTAGTTATTTGGCAAGGCTCACTTATATGCGTGACCACTTGTTCTGATTTTTTTTTTTTCCTTTGGATTCTGGTGCAATGCATGGTTGCAAATTGTTTTACACATTTCTGCTCTCTAGATTCTTGACCATGTGTGAGGATGCAGCAAGTTCTGTTGAGAAAGTTCACACTATGAACATCTTACTACTTTTTGAGCATTAGTGATACCTTTCCTGCTCTAAAAATTAAATCATTCAATTAAGTGCTGCAAATTTTCTCCACTTCACATTGATTTAGTTAAAACACTGCAAGAATCACACAGCTGAAGAGCTGGATATGGTAGGCAAGGATATTTTTTTTTGTTTCCCCAAGGAATGACACATTCAATTATATACTGGGGGTCTGATTTCCTAACAGGCTAAATTCAGGAAATACTGGGATTTAAGTCGTCTTTGTATTTGACCACAGTCTGAAGCTGGGTGGGTTCCCAGAGCCAACAAATGCTTCTTCTTCACTGACCACCCAGCCTCCTAAAATCCACCATTAAAGGCCAATGCTTTTTATACACTGCTCATTCTTTGTGTAGCCTACAATTTTCACCATGCCTAAAGCATGCAAGCTTTATTACTAATCAACAAACTTGTTGTGTATTATCTTGTGTATGGATTAATTTATTTACTGGGGGAACTGAAGGTTCAGTCCTCCTCCTGTTTCATGATCATTGTAACTTTTAACAGAATATAGGCACAGCGTCCCCACCGTTGATTATGTAATAGGCAATGATGATATAATTCTTATCATAATGTAACTGTTCAGTGCTCACATGTGATGACATCTTGCGAATACCTTTGAGAAATTCTATAAGCCTATCTGTTACTATACAGATTACTTCACCGAAGTGAGGAGGAAGAGTTCTCACTGTAGTCCAACACAATAGATTTTGACCATAATGACTGAACAAACAAACAGTATGGAAAGGGAAGTTTCTAATTATCTTATTGATAATTACACATATAAAAATACATTTCTGTTTGGTACATGGATGTGTTGAGAAGGAGAGCCCATCCTTACTTTAAGGAAGTGCTCTGGAAGTGTGTGAAGCTGAAAAGCCCAAGTTCGAATATTAACAACAGTGCCTGAGGTTAAGATGAATATTTATTGCAAACTTCTTTTGAGAAATGGGAACAGTCTAAGCCATGTCTCCTACATTAGTTTGTTTCACTGTAACGTAGGAGGAAAATACTAAATATTTTAAGGATTTTAGTAGGTAATATGAGTATTTTTGTGATGTAAGAGTATTTGGAGATATAATCTTGTTTTCAAAAGGAAATGGAAACTAGTTGCTTGGAAGAAACTTGTATTTATAAACATAAAGTTTACTGTTATAAGGGAAAATGAAGGTAGTTGTAAAGGGAAAGATAGGCAATTGCTCTTAACTTCTGCACCATTAACACTTGTGCTGTGTGGGTGAAAGAATAAATAAGGTTTTGTTTTGAAGAAGCTACTTATGAGCTGGCAATTACAACTACTGCCTCAGGCTCCTGAAGTAAAAAAGCTTTCAAGTGCCAAACTCAGCTGAGGTTGCTGTATTAAATAGATGGTAACTAGAAGGTATTTCACAGGCAGAAACAGGCTTGCTCTGCCCCTGTGTAGCTAGATGACTAAAAACCGCCTGAACTTTTTTAATCCAATGCTGAACGGACTTAAAAGAGCCTTTTAAAAGCCAGGGTACATTAGCCCGGGCCCAGCATTACTGCTGAGGTTCAGCACGTGCTGACTGCTCGTGTCGCTCTGCGGAGCTTGGAGCACGGGCACAGCAAGACTTCCTGCCAACAAAACCATATGCAGACGTGCTGATAGCCCGACTGCGGTTCGACCTGCTACTGTGGTTCTGCTCTGAGACATGCAGGAGTCCGATCTGCTCCACGAGGGTCGTGTTTACGCCAGCACTTGCAACAGGAAAGGTTTCAATATCCATTTATTCTCAGCTTTTTGGATTAAGCCTACATTTATACTTCAGGAGTGTCAAAGAGCTTGTGCACGCACAATACAAAAAAAATTTCTTTTAGAAATAACATCACCCTGTTGTGAAGAAACAACAGCTTGTCTGTTCTTATGGACTAGCCAAGACCACTTGGCGGTGGGGGAGAAGAGGAGCTCTCTATTTCTCTACAGTGACCTTTTAGGAGGCATTATCATTAGCTGCCTAAGAATTCACAGGAACCCACCTCTGTTCTCTTCTATGTCTACATAAAGCTACAGACACCCCCAGCTGTGTTCACTGTCCAACACTGTCAGATGGCTCTGAACCAAGCTCCAGCAGGTTGCCCGCTGCCTTAACTGGGTTTAAGTCATACAACCTAAATTATCAGGAAAAGTAAGGAAAAGGGCCCACCTTCAACCACTCATTAGTAAACAATAAAGAAAAAAGTAGAAAGTTCCCACTACAGTCTAGAAAATATATACTTACATATGATCTGTATGTTAAATACATATTACATATGAGTAAACAAGGATTTTGGTTTTATTTCATAGGCCTGTTTATAATACCTGTGAGTGTGTCAGTTTTCACATATCTAGCTTCCACAGGGGCACTGAAGTAGTTTTTTAAAAATAGCTACTTGAACAGAGTCCTATTATATATTTAGACAAATAGCTGTCTTCATTTTCAAGTGCATGAAGCATCCTTTGACTTCCAATAAAATAAACACAAAACGTCAGTGATTAATGCTTTTAAAAATCAGATGGTCTTTGGGTATTGAACAGATCAGCAAAGCAGTGCATGTGGAAATCCCTTTAAATTTAAAAAAATCCGCCCATATCTCTGTTCTGTGAGACAGACATACATTTAAGATTTACTTGCATTACTCTTACTCAAATATACACCAGCCTACTTTAGATATCTAGTTACTTCCCCACCAAGTAAAGGCTGGACTAGAAGACCCCCCAAAACCCATCACATTTAATCTTTTTAACTTAGTCATTAAAGATCTGAAGAACCAATAAGCCTTCCAGCTAAAAACACCCCTCCTTTCTAAAATGGAAGTTAATACATTAGGCTTTATATTCCTCAACAAAATAACGTCTCCTTTGAAAAACTAGAAAAGAACTGATTGCCCTCCTTAAGCCTGTCCATGACTTTAGAAAAAGGAAAACCTATAGTGTACCAAAACCAGGCAACTGCGAAAGTTGAAATTGTGCAAATCCAGCCAATTTCCCACTGGGCTTGCACACGCAGAGTTGCTAAAGCTCATTACAATGTAGCATAAATGGAGGTCTAATTAACATAAGAAACTGATCCAAAAGAAAATCCCATCAACATACATGAAAACAAACCTGATGTGTTTGAAATTCAGCCAACTACAAATTAATTCAACGTAGATTACATATACAGAGAGAAAGACTCCAGCAGAGTAACTGGCATTATATTGGTATATATGCCAGAAAGATTCCCTTTTACCCTGTATCCCGCCCCCGCACTAAGATGAATTATATTTGTGCACCATATGTTCCAGCAAGAAACGAAGCAGTGGTCAACCTCTTATTCTTGATCACTGTAATGTCTTTATAAATGAATTTGTGTTATGTCTGCTTCCCCCTTCTAGACTACTGATTCTGGGCCAAAGACAGCTATGTTGTGGTCTTGTAAAAGCCTGAGGAATCTAATTACTGGCCCCCTGAACTGTCATGTACAGTTACTGATGGCCTCGATGCTGGCATCCAGGCTGGTGCCACAGCAGCGTATGTGGCGCTGGGGGAGTACCAGCATGGCAGCAGGGGAGGACAGAAAGATGCCTGAACTGCGTCTGGAACAGGAACAGCCTGAGAGAAGCGCTGTGCTGGTGTGGCTATATACCCTGGTATCCAAACGAGTTTTGCTGTGAGCGCTGCTCTGTGCTGTGGAGCTAGCAGCAGTGGGAAGAGCAGACAGAGCTGACTGCAGGTATGTCTACAAACCTTTCTCATGCATGTGACAGCTAGCTGTGTGAAGGATGTTCTGACATAAACCTGATGAAAGAGATTTTGTCTGCTGCTCCAAACTCACAATACCATGTTAACTCTTAGGATTTGCTTCTATGAAATGTATGTGAAATAAAGGCGTGAATTCACAGAGCTCTATGTATCTTACAGAATTACTGCCCAGACTACCTTGACATGAACACTCTTACCACATCATAAGTGCTCAGATGAGCAATTGGTGTAGAACATTCAGACCATAGCCACTGACAGACCTGTTATGCCAAAAGCTTTCAGAAACATCATTTTGTCAGCCAAGTACAACCAGGTGCAGAGTACTCAATCACACTAAGTTATGGTATGGTACAAGTACCTGAGCCATATTATTTGAACAAAGCAACTCTGGAAATCCTGTTCCTACTCAGCCCACTGCTGTGTGACTGAGCAGAGGATATTTGTGTCTTCATGCTGGAGGAAGAGCCATTTTTCTTCTCTTTATTGCTATGGTCTCTAGATCTCAAATTATCTGAAATACTGTCTTAGTTAAGTTCATATTGCTCTGCCCTTCAGGTCATAGCAGATGCCAGGGCCAGAATATCCTCTAAAACACTGGCAGATGTTTGTTTGAGTGGACTTTTATAGGTCTGAAGCCTCATTAGTTGTTTTCATGACCTGAATACTAATTTAGCAGAGCAATTCGTAGGCTCTGGATCTGAATACTCAGGAAATTCTGATGAATTTCAATCTATGGGTACCAGTTATTATTATTTAGAATAATATGGATTAATTTAATAAATACCTTTTATATTAACAAGTGTTCTGTGTAAGTAAAGCATATGATTAATGAAAATCCCTACAATAAAGCTAAGTATTTCAAGTCAAGATGTCCCAGTAAAAAATAAATTGTTGGGTCAAGTGGCAAATGAAAGATATTCAGGACTTGTAACACCTCATTAAAAACCATTTCAACTGCCCTAAGGCAAGATGTTAATACACAGTAATTGTCTACCCAGAGTGAATCTTTTTCCACTTACATGAATAATGCAAAGTAACTATTTAAATATGCTTGTTTATATCTTTAGCAGATTCACTATAGCTTAAAAATTAAAGACTAATTTTTTAATGTTTTATGCTACTATCACAAGTCCACAAAAAGAAGAAAGGAGGATAAAAATGCTCTCCTCTTCAACTGCAAACTTCACTTTCAGGAAACAAAGTATGAAAATACTTTAATTAAGATATCTGTGTATCCCAAGGAATTAGTACTGCCGCTACATCTGCATTCATCTTGTTGCTCCAGTAAAACTGTAAACAAATAATAGGACACCAGTGATAGTAATTTAAACAGTGTGAGTGATGTCTATCACTTTACCACAGAAAATTACAAAATGTTTTCCAATTGCCTACGTAAAGTTTTGTGTGTGTTCAGCATTCTAACAAAGAATATCAGTAAGTAGTGGAACGAATATTGCTTTTAATGTAGGTTAGCCCAAATTCTGATAAATCTCAAGTACCCTTAAAATCAGAAAATAACCTCCATCTTCAACCTGTCTGCAGAAAAAGAATTCATGCAGCATTATCCCTAACAATAAATAAATGATAATGTTGCTTTCTTTGTTCTGCTACGTAGTGCATTCAGTCTTCTATTAAATGTTGATTGGCTCGATCCTACAAGCATTCTGAACTCTAGTGTGCTGGTCCTAATCCCAGGAAGCAAAAAAGCTCCAGAGACTGAACCTGAAATTTCCTGAAGGCGCTAACATAGGTGTAAAAAAGATGCTGGATTCCTTGGGGGGTGGGGGGGGGGTGGGGAGCAACTTCCCAAGGTGGTCCTGGTTGCGTCAGGACTCCAGAGCACTACTAAGGGACTGAGTAGGAAGGAAAAAACGATTGCTGTATCAGGGTAGGAAACATCAGTTGGAATCTTACTGAATAGTGAGGTTCCCAACAATGACAACACACATACTCAAAAACCCTGCAGAATCATCCAAGTTAGAGATAATATAAAAAATGTGGGATATTTACGACACATTACAATATGAGATAATGCTCTTAAAACACAGCACGCTGGGGCATACTTATAATATTGAAGAAAATGGTATGATTTTCTTAATAAAGTGATTTTTTTTAGGTTTAATTCAGTGAGTTTATTATGGTGCATTGTGTTAGTTTTATTGTGATTCTCAACCTTTCATGTTTTAAAAATTAGTAATGGAGTTACACTGACATCCACAAATAAATTAGCAGCCATGCAGACAAAAAGACATATAAAACACAGTACCAAAATATAATCTCAGAGGTGCAATGGGATTAAACAGTTAAATTCAGAGCAGAACAGTTAAAATTAACCTAAGCCAGACAAGAATTAAACATTTCATCCTAAAGAGATATTCTGCAGGAACAAATCTTGTGGCAGATTTATCCATCTTGAAATAATGTTTTAATCATATGTTTCAGACTTTGAATAGCTGGAAAAAGGAAGTTTACATTCCTGCTTCGACTACTGTTTTATAAACTATTACTTACATTTTTGGAAAAACTGGAGTTCTTGACACTTTCTCAAAACTGATACTTCACAGGATATTTTATGAGACTAGACGTCTTGAAATGCACTTAACAGTGTTTACAGCTTGGGCCAAAGAAATTTGTATCTCTATTGAAAAGAATTTTTATCAAAATACTTTTGGCTGCAACCACTTGATCAATGATGTATAATTTCTATATTCTAATGCTGACTGTAATTTGAAAACAAGACTCAGTATAGTGCTTTGGAATATTACTGTCGTATATGAAGATTTTATTTGCTATTCATGCCTAGTAGTTAGTCAATATTATTGTTTCTTGTGTGTCTGCTCAACTGTAAATAGCTCAAAGGCAAGATTTCTGTTTTGCAATCTAGAATGATTATTCTGTTTCAGTTGAACAAGAACGTGTTACCACTGGATTGAATTTTTCCATTAGCAAGAGACATAGTGTGTGACAAACACTACCTCAAAGCTTGTCATTCCCCAAAGCAGCGCTCTTCAGAATCAAGTAAAATTTCCTGCTAATTTCTGGTAGTCTATCCTAAAAGGTTTGTATTAAGTAGCATACAAATATAATTCAAGTAACTGTAAATTGTCTCAATAAAGAACCTTTTATGCTCAGGAAAAACAATTTCCTTTAGTAACTACATAATCCTATTGACTTGTGTGGGTCCTGTAACAATAAGCCACACAGGGCATGAATCCATAGCGCCTTACGTGAAGAATTTAAATCTGTTGTGCTAGCAAACAAGCTGCCCTTTTAATTAGACATCTGTATATTTCACTGTCTATATTCTGAGCTTATGATCTAAACAAATCATTATAGGAAAAATAATAGGAGAACAAACCATGAGGTTAGAGTAATGAGACCAATCAGAATCCATGGAAATGATGGGTTAAGGACATTACCACAAAGGACAGCACAGAACAAAGGAGAAATATGCAGCCAAAGAGGACACTTGCCTCATCTCTAATGTGTTGACTCTTCACCTTTTAAATTAAATTAGATGTGTCAGGATGCTACTTTATGTAAGTGAAGTTTTTGACCTGTGCTCCACTAAAACTACAAGGGATAACAAGGGAACCCCAAGCTCAACAAGTAGATTCTTCGGTGTCGTGAATCACAGCATAAATCTGCTGTGGAAGTTACCGCTTCCAAAACAGACAGACAATGAAACACAATTCCATGTTTTATTCCATGTATGAAGGTCCTCCCTACTATTTATTTTCAGTGTCTTATTGGACAGCCACATATAATTGAAGATTTCTAAACAGAAGTTGAAAGGAATAGCAAGTTGCTACTGTTTCTTACTTTCCTACGTGAATGGCATTTCTATGTCTCAGTCACCAGTAATATTTTCAGTCGTGAAAGCTTTCACCAAACTACTGTTACTAATACTATTTAGATTACACTATTAAAGTTGGAAGCTTCCTCTTATAAAAAGCCAGTACAAAACAATGTCTAGTAAGAGCTCTTTCTTAACAGTTACTGATTTGATTAAACTTCCTGCAAAATGTAATAATTTGCAGGACTCTGCTCAAAATTTATTCTTTCCCCCCAAATATAGCAATGTTTAATTTTCATATTAGTGTCATTTTTATGACAAGTAATGGTGATGTAAACATGACTGAAGTTGTCATCTGGAAATCCCCCGACTGCCCAAGCAGGCAATGGATGCCTTAGTAATAGCGGAGAAAACCATCTGGGTTTGCACAGGTATTTTCAAAAATGTAGGTATCAGTGCTAAGAATGGATAGCAGCTAAGTACTGCGCAGCCCAAAGCCCTCTGAAGAAACCGGCAGTTGTGCCCTCTCCAGAAACTGGCAGTTGTGCCCTCTTCCCTCCTGACATGTTTCAGCCTTGATTTGAAAGGTCTGCTTTTCAGACAAGAAGGCTAGTTCATGCCTACCATCCCCTTGGCCTTCCCTGCAGAGAATACCAACAAGAATGCCTCATCTCCATGTGATGGTTAATCTAGACTGTAAGCCCCTCAGGGGCAGAGATCACATCTACTTGTCTGTAAAACCTAATACGCACATATGGCGAAGAACAAATAGTAAAAAGGATCACAGGCACCATGTGACGCCAAGTTTTGTTTACCTTTCCAATGCGAGAACATATTTACGCCACAATTACTTTCCAGAATACTTAAACCTGAAAAAGCCTGTGCAGCTCTAGTCAAAACGTGCACAAGGGTGATGTGACACCTTGCAGTGTAGTAAGATGAAGTTTTATCCTCAGCCTTTCTGAAGCAAAAGTGTTCTGCTAATAGTGTTGGTGTTTAAAGGCTAGTTAGGAAGACCGAATCCTTTGTTTTATCCCAATGTATATCTGATGTGACAGCTGCTACCCGATTTAAGGAGAACTGGAGACAGTCCAAAACCGGCAACAGAATTTAAAGTAAAATGACAGAAGTTTTCAGTTTTCCAATTTTTTTTCCCCTATTTCTTTCCCTAGTCAAAAAGTAGCATATAATAGCTGCACACTGTCAGCAATGCACTACTGAGAATTGTTAATCTGTGAATAGGGATCTGGAAAGAATGATGTTACTCAGCAGTGTGCTAATCACCTGACCACGGCAGTTAAAAACGTCTTCAGCACAACAAAAATGTTCATTGCTAGCAGGCTATCACAGGGTGGGTTTGACTATTCTGTTTCCAACTGGAGGTTGTGCCAGAAAAAGCTAGCTAGCGTTGCATCTTAAAAGTAATTTAAGCAAGCAGCCTGCTTTGGCCAACATGAAAATAATCTGAAATAATGCAGGTGAAAAGCTAAAAACTGCCTTCCAAACGTGAACACTCTCTGTTGAAATCATAAAGTATGCACATGATCATTGGGTTAGAGCAGGGAGCCAGCTTTCTGCCAGAGCTGGCATAGTAGTAGAACATTATTTGGATTCAAAAACTATGTTAGATAGGACAACAACATTGTCTTTATGACTCATTTTTGTCAGACTGGATTCAAAACTTATACCAACAAATTTGACATTTCATACTGCTCTGCAAAAAGCAAGTAAAATGAGTCCATGTTTTAAAACAGCAGGGAAGCTTCCAGTGCTACAATTAACTGGTAACATATGCCACTGCTGCCAAGAGGATTTTTAATCTCTTTAAACATTAATGTAGCATTTTTGCTTCTGTCGCAATAAGGCAGCCATCTGTGTTTGAACCTGCTGGGAAACTAGGGATATGTTTACAGAGAGAGAAATAGAGAGAGGCAGAGAGGGAGGTAGACATACATGTTTCTAGACCCAGCATCAAAAATAACAATTCAAACCTTTTAAATAGTATTATTAAGGTGTCACATAGCAGTAGGAAGATTGTTAAAATGCTCAGACTGCTCAATTTAAAACTGTACAAAAGAGTAACCCTCAACCCAGCACATATTGTCCTTATTTAATATACTTGCTTTTCTGCATAACTGTGTGCAGTTAATAAAGGATTTCATTGCAGACATTTTTCCTCAGGAAAATCCCATTCTATGACTTTGAAATAAACTTCTTGTATAAAGTCAAGCAACAGCAAGAAGGTAAGAGTTCTGTAAATCTGTTCAGCGTGAGCCTCTAAATCTGCACTTCTGTAAGTACTGTGTTCTACCATCAGGACTTACCTGAGTGGAGTACATCTTTTAAAGTGAATTCAACTCTCACAAAATATAGGACACTAAAAATTCTGTACCTAGAAACATACGTCCTGTAATTACCTCTACAACCTGAGGCTATTCTGATGCAATGTCACATCATCTGTCTATCTTGGCCCTATCCGAAATGCAGTTGACCTTCCTTCAGCCCTACCAGCACTGCAGAACACTCTGCTCCGGCATTTCACCTGGTTTCACAAATGCCACTTGGTAATCGTGACTGTCCTTTCCCCTCCTCTGGGTCCTGGTAGGTTGAAGCCACTGGCCAATTTTAACTACATATGAGCCACCTTAGAGAGACTTATTACTCTAGAACTGCCCTGAAATGGAGCAATAGAAAGCCAGCCAAACTTCCCCACAGCAGGAAGGTCTTCAGCCTGCAATAACCAGGCAATCGAGGCATGTAAGGGCTCAGAAACAAGCACTGTCCCACCAAGTCCTGCTCTGCTGTCTGAGGAAAATGGGTAGTAGTGGGGATCCTCCAGGTCAAGTAGGACTGAGGAAGGAGAGAAACTCAAGCGCTGTGGGGTTATAGTAAGGAAGACGGCATTGAGACAAAGACATAGAAACCAGGCTCTCCTACCCATGTTTTGAATTTAAATCTTTTTTCTTAGGAACTAATATCCTTTGAGAACCAGATGCACAAGCTGACAGCTACCCTCTGCAAACATATACAAGGCTACAGATTCACCCATCTTGGAAAAATATCAACTCTGGTTTTGGGTTTTTTGGGTTGGGTTTTTTTGGGTTGGTTTTTTTTTTTTTCTGTCTACACTCCTTGGGATGACAGCCTTTGAGATGCAAACAAGTCTCAGGCGAAGAAGTGCAAGGGATTTGGCCTAAGTAGCATGCACTTCCCTCAAACCCACACCCTACAAAACCATAACCTTGCTTTACGGGAAGACCCCAAAGCAGCTCCCAGCTGCTTACAGGAACGATGGCTGCTGGCAGTAGAGCCAGCGTACCCTCAGCAGCACGAGCCGGCTGGATCCCACCAGGGCCAGCCACCCCACCGAGCAACACGTGGGACAAGCAGCCACAACAGTGGTTGCAATGCCATGAAAAACATCCCAAACCGAGGATGGATTCCTCGTAGAACGCCAACCCTGACAGATTACTGTAGGCTTTCTAAATCCGCATGGTTAATATTTTTAATTTGGTGAACTAAATTGTCAAGTGCTGACGTCCAACATCTTTTGATGAAGTTGCAGGTGCTCAGCAGTTTTTAAAATGTAGTCGCACATATTTGGGCCCATTTGTTTTTCCTGGCTACGGCAATTCAGGTGGGAGATTTTAAAGAACTTAAGTATGCTTTTTGCTGCTGGGTTATTGCTAGTTGCTGTGGATATATTGACTAATGGATGCAAAGGGGATACAGGAGTGGTGTATTGTGTTATTAAGAATTGTCAAGCAGGAGATAAACCCCCTTTCAAATGAATATGTGCACAGGTTAAAGTACATCAGCATGGATTTAGACACCACTGTATAAACCCCGGAGTAGTATTTTTGGCTACAGCACTTAATTTAGTTTAAATGTAAAATGGCAATAAATAATAGTTATTTCTCACACAGATAATTAAGTACCTAATATTTATGGAATACCATGTAACACACAGACCTCTGAAGTCTGGGAAAAATCTTATACCAACTTTTTTTGTGATTTATTACATCCTATATATTTCCTATTACATCCCGTATGTTACCTAATGAAAGAAAACCTATAAGAAAAGAATAATTTACTTCCTTATAATACTTTTTTTCGATTTTATCTCTTTTTGTTTAAAACTATCCTATTCTGAGCCTCTTCTTAGGTTTCCTGAACTTGGAACTGGCATGTGCTAGCTTGTATCTTTATTATTTGTTGAACTCAACCATTAAAAGCTAAGTGTAATGCTACCACAAACTAGGTCGCCTGCCAACAATTAAGCTCTGACTAAAATTGCGAGCTGCTTGATTTTAAATTACTAAATATGCATTTACGTATTTAAGACTTCCCTACATCTTTGGCCATTATACTTTAAAAGTATTTTATCGCAAACCAATTCTCTGAGAAAAAATCAGGGTAAGCCTGGCAGACAAAAATAATAGTAGCAAGACTAGTGAGAGAAACTGCTAAGAAGGACAGCAAAATTTCTGGCAATGACAGTATTTATGAGCCACCTGCACAGAAGCAGTGTGATTTGTCTAGATGACTCATCGCTGCATTCTTAAATATAATTTGCCTACCTATTTTTTAAAATTCCTGGGGTTCCAGCTAGATTTTGGTTTTGAGATGAAAGACTGTGATTGTCTTGGAGCTTGCTTTCTGCAAATTTTTGAGATAAATAATTTTTGTTCTGAAGCAGAAATTTTATTATTTTTATTTCATACACTCTTGCAGAATTCTAACTTCCCACAATCTCTGTATATAGAAATTTTCCTGCATTACTGCTCAGCAGCAAAGAAAGGATGCTGACCCTACTTATACACATATATTCACTTGTTAAGAACATGAAGAATTTGATTGAGCTATTCATATACCCAAAGCTAAATATACATGTATATTTTTCCACACATAATTTGAAGGGTAACTACTAGCTAGCTAACTTTTTTTAAAAAAAAACCTTTACTAGGTATTTAATGCAACGAACACCTATGGGTGATAGGGAATAGCAAAATTGTGTGATGGATTAATTAAGGACCAAAAATTTAACTTACAGAAAAATATTGATAATAAAAAGCTGAGCATGAAAAATCTGCTGATAAATAGCTGCTAAAACCTATTCGTCTTCAACAGTGTTCAAGGACATACCAACAGTCACTCAACAGCAAAAATACCCACAGAGTAATAATGTTCCATAATTAACAGAGGCAGTCCAGAGAGGCTGTTATTTTAGCACAGAAAACAATCCGGTCTGGCAGATCTGATTTGCTCCTGTTGAACCACACTGACTTACCCCAGTCACCTTTTGCACCTTCCACCTGAAAACAATTTCCATGCAGATTTCTACATAGTCTTGTTCAGGCCTGAGGTTGGGGCGTCCCGGCCCCCAGCTCTCCACACCCTCCTGGCCTCCAGGAGGGATGTAGCGATTCCACCTGTGAGTCCTACAGCCCCAGTCAAACATGAAAATAATTTCTGATGGCAGGAAGAAAAAAACTCTGCCAGGTGCGAGTGAAAGTTACCAAATATAAAGCGACTCAATGGTTGGCAGCAAACATGCTTGATTGCTTATTTTTCGGTAAGTTTTTCATCCTTGGCTAAACTGACCTCCCTTTGATTGGGAATGTCAACAGAAGCATTAAATAAATAATCATGACTACTTTTTAAAGGCATAAAAATAAACTTTATAACTTGGACTCAACAAGCTGTTAACAGGATGCTGATCTTTTACAGAACAGACAGTACAGGTGTTGGTAACTGCCCTCCCAGGAGGCCAAGCATTACATGGTTCTGTCGCAACTAAATCCGAGTTTTTCGATAATTTGTCAAATCAAGTGAGTCAATTTTCATGAGTCTACTTTATCAACTGCTACATATACCTCTGAAAATCTTAGTTTGTCAAGTGCACCACCTTTCTCACTATTTCTTAGAAGTATAACACTATGTCCATTAGCACACGTGTTTTCCTCCTTCAGTTCTACTTATGCCTTGTCCCAGACAATGTTTAAGCTTCCTGGCTGCAAATGAAGATGGTTCAAACAGTCTGGCCAGTCTTTATTGTCATAATAAATCAGAAGCAGAATCAAGATTTTCAAAGGAAGTTACCTATGGAATTAACCTCCTCTGGTTAACTTTCTTTAAAGTCTTCATTCCATCTGGTGAGCTGAATTTCTTCACTTAAACAGGCTTCCACATTCAGACAGACAAGACAACTTGGAAGGACACCAATGTTTAATGGGTATGCACAGTTAAACACAGCCAGGAGCGTAAGTACCAGCGTGAATACACTGGAATGATTCAAGATATAGTCCCTATTAATTTTTAGTCCAGAACTCTACCAGACTTGAACGAGTACAAGACAAAACCATTATTCTGCTCCTAATTCCACTACTGCAAATGTAAACTCCAGCACCACATACCTCGGACATACTCACTGTCTTTATATTAGCACTCCAGTGGGTTTTGTTTGGGTTTGGGTTTGTTTGTTTGTTTTGATTTGGTTTTGTTGTATTTTTGTGGTTGGTTTTATTATTATTATTACTACTACTACTACTACTATTATTATTATTATTATTGGTCAATGCTGCTTTCCAAAACCTAGTATTGTTGGCTCAAATATGAATTACTAATCTTCCGATTGGAAGTTTCCCAGTGCCATCTCACAGAACAGAACATATATTTTTATCTCATGCAGGACACAGCTGCTACAAATAACATGTTCAAAATCAGGTGATGACCAAATTCAAAATTAATTTCTTCTGTCATCAGTTCTCTACCATTGTCAGAGCTTTCCTTACACACAAATCAAAGTGATTTTCCCTCCCTCTCTGGATCAATTTCCTTCCACAATAAAAATCAATTCTCAGTCACTTTGTCCTCCACAGTCAAAGTCAATTCCCCTCACACTGACATACATATTCAAATACATCCCTCTGTAACTCAACGCCACTTAGTGCATGCACCATCAGCATCAATTCAACCCATAATCAAGTCCTTATGAATTGATTTGGTTTACCCACAGACAAACAAAATTAATCCCCACTCACACTTGCTGGATCAATTTCCTCATCCCAGCTGAAATGTGTTTCCCCTCCCTGACCATCCTGTTCCTCCCTTGATCACACAGAAATGCATTTCTACCCTGACTTGTGCCCTTTAGAAGCTCTGGTCTCCTTCTACTAGCATGTCCCTTTCAGTTTTTTATTGCAGCTTTCCCTTTCTTATTCCTTGTTCTCAAGTGGTAGAAGTCCCAGAATACATATTCCATTCTCCTCTTCCTTTCCTTTACATGTCTGTCGGGGGTCTCTTACACAGTATTCCTTCTTTATTCAGTGCTCTCTAATTTTCATACATCTGTTCCTCTTCACTGTGACTTCTTCATCCCTTGTTAAAACTCCACTACTTCTTTTCCTTAAAGCATCTAGTCCGATTTCACAGGGCGTAGATCTTACCACATCAGCTCCAGTAAGTGGCTGAAGCCTGGACTGAAGGCTGCTGAGGTATTAGGGGCCTTAGAATAACACTCCAGCCCTTTTAAGAAAGTATTTCAGCGACAGATCCCAATAGCATTATCATGCCAACGAGCGAAAAAGCCCAGCTCTGACCGGCGGAGCAAGAGTAGCTGCATTTCACTTCTACAAAATTGCAGAAGGCCTACTATGGGCAACGCCTTGGGAAGATATTTTCAGCTTTAGAAGACCTCTGAATATTCCTTATAACCCCTTAAACACCTTTTAATTTCCTTTGGAACACAACAGGACATGGTAGGCTTAGGAAGAAAACTTTCAAATTTACATATTATGCCTCTGTAAAACAGTCTCATTGAGCGTCTCAGAGTTTGAAAAAAACTCCAAGTGGCATTTGTTCATTTTCTCAACATAGGTTTAGCACAATCCCATTTCACTTTATTCTGTTTCAACTATAAAGATGAAAATATACAAATTCTGTTCATAGTGTTATCTTTTTAGTACCAATTACTAGTATCTTGACAAGTAATTCCAAAACATAAGTGCTGACAGAATAAAATGAAATAGAGTTACAGCCACATGTAGCTTGAAGCCTATTAATGTACAGGAATGAATTTCATTTAGAACTGTAGGATGTTCTCAATATCTGGCATATTTTCCTTTCAAAAAAACCCCATGCAGTTTAAGTTTAGTTAAATGTAAGTTGAAATACTTCACTGAATCAAGGATTCTGCCTGAACCTTTTCTTCCCTTTTATTTATTCATGTATTTTGCTCAAGGTGCTGTTACTGTCTTAGATACCGATCTTTTGAGATTTCAATACACAGCTCTTGGAAACATATCCCAGTTGGTGTAAATTGTCACAGTTCCATTAACTATCTCTCTGAAGTTCTCTCAGACCCAATCCTTCCCTTTAACAAATCCTTGTGGGATGTCATTTTTAAAAAAATGTTTTACAGATGGACTCTGAAGAAAACCCACCCACTCATCATATGTCTCTCACGGTGTTTTTATACCTTTTTGTGGATTTTCTTCCAGGCTTTTCTGATTATGTTTTGAAAATAATTGTTTTATAGCTCAAGAAGTAGGAAAATTGAAAAATATAAGGAAGTATTCTAGGTAATATCCAACCAGAGTTTCACTATCATTCAGCTTTTGAGCAAAACTTCAGCTGGGTTTAGATAGATACGATAGAAAAGTGCATGCTGAAAACAAATGATATCAATATTCAAGTTCTGGTGTGAAAATATTAGATGTCATATAGAGAATATCTAAAACAAATTATATGGTCTGATGACGTTAATCTTGAACTTTATTTCGGTGCATAAAAATGGAAGACCTGCAACTGCAGTGGCTAGACTGTGTTAACGTGCTAATGTAATGTGATTCAAATTGTTTTGACAAATGCATAACGATACCAATCACAGAATTATACTTATATCTCAGTCACTTCCACAATACTAGTCTATTTGATACCTAACCTCAGAAGACTTTTTTGTTCTTTCTAGCAGAATAAACAAAGGGCTTTCACCTTTATTATTTTCCCCAAATAAAATTTATGCTGTTTTAGGAGAAAGTAATTTTATTAGTTCATGATTGTCTTTAGCTATTGCCTCTACCAGCATTTAAAAATTGTAATGCTATTTATGTGTTCTGTTTGTAATTAAACAGTGCAAAAAAGGGAAATGCTTTCAACGATCACCCGAAGCACAAACAACAAAACAAAACAGTTATTATGTTGGCGTGGAGCAAGTCATGGCTGACTGCTTTCCTGGAAACCTAGTGGATGAGGGTTCCAGGTCCATCCTCTTGATAAATGTATTAGTACCTATTGTTTTAGCACCAGGTGCACATGTTTGCCTACAAATTATTTTCCTTCTGAAGGCCAAAGAACAAAAGCCAAAACCCCCTAAACTGGAAAATAACTTCATCCAAGCCCATATCCAGGAAATCCAACACTCTCAGCTATATCACTCCAAAACCCAGGAAGACAAAGCAAGGGAACTGCTATATGTGTATTATGGAGAGAGAAAGGACAATATTTACTCAAGAAACCTCATAGTCTCACTGAGAGATTACGGGAAGCAATGCTCTTTCCCTTTACAGCAAATCAGTATGAGACTTATGAGCCACACCTGCTAAAAGATACAGGGGACATGGAACTAAGGGACTCTCATTTCTGACTGCAGGTTCACCCGGGAAAATTCCTGCAAATCTTTAGTGTGACTTTGCAGCTGCTGGCACTAACAGGGACATTTTCATTGCACCGAGAGGCCTCACAAAAGCCTACGTAGCCCCCAACATGTTCTTAGCCACTGTCTTTCATTCATATAACAACCAGTAGTGAGGGATCTTCTGCCTTGCACTGCAGCTTCTGAATATGTTACTTTTTTAATTTGAGATCTATCTGACTGCCCATTTTTTTCTCAAGTACCGGGTCTAATGTTGTCTTTGATTTTAATAACAGTCTGATCTAATTATTTAGCAATAAGATAAAAATCTGATGTTTGTTTTATCGCTTATTTTGATAGAGGTCTTGCTGTACAGCCAGAACAATGACATTTTTGTGTTAGATGACTGAAAGCATGCTCCAAATGTAAAGTTACATGATGCTTTGTTTTTTCTGTTTTATTTTTTCCTCTCCAAAGACTTGGTTGAGAGACTACAGCTGAAGTGTTGCGCCCATGTAGAAAAGGATCAGATTCATAAGAAGAAACAGGTGAATGGAATGGCATTAAAAAGTTTTCCTAGAGAAGGAAAGCTTTATAGGAATCTTTACAATTATCTTACTTCTGCAATTCAGATTAAATACATCCTTGCAACTCCTTGTGATCACATTGCATGATGAACGACAGATACCATTATCTGAAGCAATTTTGAAAAACATCGCACAAAAAAATCTACAGCAGATCTTCGTGCCCTAGGTGTTTAATGTCAGAAACTATAGAAAAGTCCACTCAGGTATTGCCAGTTTTCTGTAATTCTGGTTTTCCGGTTTTGATTTATTTTAAAGAATACTCTTAGAATATTCAGATAGAGTTTTGACAGCATACATAGAGTCACCTAAAGGTAGAAATTAATCCTCTTACACTATGATAGTACAACCAGCAGCACCACTGCTAATAAGGAGCCAGTATTAGTCAGGATATAACCAAATAAAGATTTTAGTTTAAGCTTTCATATTTAGGAGACCTTCAAACATCTGACACTGTTACTCCTGCAACAAAAAGCTATTAAGAGATGCAAGGTGGATCAGCTGTACCATAAGAAATCGGGAAGGGAGACACTTATCCTGACAGATCAGAACAGTGTCAAATCTACCGAGCAGTCACTCCTCCATAGGGAAGTATTTAATTTAGAAAGGCCATTTCAGTGCTACGGGAAGTCAAAAGAACACAGCTCTCTCGCCTGTGATCCCTTTATGCTTAAGATCACACAGGTAACGTCAGCAGCTGAGAATGGGACAGCAATGCATTACAGCTGCCAATAGTGATCTCCACACCCACGGTTCACCGATTTCTAATATAACCACTTTTTAGAAAACCTCTCTCCTGTTGAGGGGCACAGGCATGGATTTAGCATTCAGGGGTACAGGTACCAATAAACTTGTGCATTTGATTAGCTTTTACTGAAGTATGCTGCTTGGCTCAGTAATGACACAGTTTAGAAATAGATATCTAGAGAGTCATTAAAGTTCTAAGCCATATGGACAACATTCACCTCTGAGGCGGTGACAGAGAACTAATTGGGTGGAATAAAGTGGGAAAGAGACCTGGGAGCCAAGTTTGCTGCTCAGAGAAAACACAAGAAGAAAGGAATGGGAGAGGGGAGTTTCTCGAGAAGGGCAAGAAGAGGCTTTAGAAGTGAAATGTTTTCACTTACTTTTTTACCCATCCTGGTTCAGGTTGTCACCAGTTGCTCACCATACAGGGCCATCTCTCCTGTGAAGAGCCTCTGAGATCTTCCTCCTTCAATGATGAAGCTCTCGGTCCATAAGTCTCATTCCAGTCTCCAAAGAATAGTCCTAGGTAGGTCCGTGGGTAAAACAGGTGGATGTTTTCTCTGTGTGTGCTTTGAACCACCTCTGCGTATAGGGCCAATTGAGGCAGATTAAACAAAATGTAATCAAAGTCACAGCCAGAGGGCCAGTGGTCAGGCAGCCTCTTCTTGTGGAGGCTCACCATGGGGTTTAAATGAGTAAGTGAGTATCAGCTGGCAATAACAAGTAATGTCCTTCTTCAGTTATATGTAAAATAGAAAATAACACTCAGAAATTACTATTGCCTTCCTAAGTAAAATGATTTTGTGAAAAAAAACAACCAAAAAAACCCCCCAAAAACCCAACCAACCAAAAAAAAAAAACCCAAAACCAAACCAAACAGATGCAAAAGAAGGTAGGCTCCAAAAATATCTCATACTTGGTGTTTGGGGTGGAGGAAACGAAAGAGCAGGGGAACATTGCAAGCTCACCTGAAGTGGAGCAGCAGAGAGCATGAAATGAAGCCAAAGCAATTAAGCATGTGTGAACTGCTGCTAGCAGGGAGGCTGCAAATTACTCACCTGTATGTTTGACTTTCTAAATTATTAAAGAATGTTGGGAAGGGAAATCATCAGTCTTGGGGGTGATGGGATCAGCCAAGTATCTAGGACCTCAGGCAGGGGTAGAGAGGAGACAGGAACAGTTTTCTGCCTTTAGAGGGGGTTTTGTCCCCTATAAAAACATCAGGGGAAGTAACAGCAGGTGAAAGGAAGAACCTGAGAAATAAAGTACGATTCCAAAGTTTGATACAGAAGGAGACAGCTCTCTTCTCTCCAGCCTTTAAAACTCACACCAGAGACAGACCGTCCTGTGCCGGCTGTGGAAGGCAAGGGATGGGTAGCAGCTGTCTGTCATGTGGAAGCAGTTAAGGTAAGGATGATGGTCAGCCCTGGCAGGCTCTCAGGTGAGGTGATGGAGACGCCTCACCCGAGCACAGGTCCAGCACCCCTCACTGCCACAGGGCCCTGCCCACCACCCAGTGCCGCCACACTCACCCCGCTGTTACCAGAGCAGCGCTGGGAGAGGAGGCAGAGGGGAGTGTAATTCCTAATCCTCCTCCTTTGGAGGCCGTTTAAATGAAGAATTAGCTTCTGTCACAGTCGTCATCTCCATAATAACATAAAACTAAAGAAAACAAAGCAAATTTAACAAAAGAACTTGCTACATTCTCAATGCATTTCTATTTATGCACTACAATCTGGCTCTTAATATTTTAACGTGGAAGTGCTTCTGAAAAATTCATTTTTCTCCTACTTAGGGACTGTAACTGCGCCAATATGTGTTATTTTCAACTGTTTTCAGTAATACATTTTCCTCTCTTAATATTTGTTTTCAGGTATCGGTGTTAGCTCAGTTTTCCAGAGCTCAAAGAAGTGTGGAAATTTCATATTCCATTCAGCACTTTCTCATGAGATATGAAAAGAGTATTCATAGAAAGCAGTTGTATTTGGGTTTAACATTGTTAGCATTTCCTCTCATGAGGGATATTAAATAATTTCATGCACAACTGCTCAAAATATTTTTTAAACTTCTGTAAACATAAGATTGCCAAAATCTAACATATGTTATGTGGTATTTAATCCTCAAGAGGAACTGAAGGAACAAAACACTTCTGCTAAAGTAATTAATAAGCACCAATACAGATACCTAGAAGCTGTTCCATCAAAATGAATCATATCCTCCTCTAAGTCACACCCAATATTTAGCAGTCTAAAAAAGAAAATTCAATACACAAGAATGCTGGCTAAAACGAGTGCTGAAATCTTATGTATCGAGATCAAATCACCAAAGCTGTGCTACCTTCTGGTGCTCCTGAATTAGGAAAAATAGGGAAGTTATTTGTAGAAAATTAATTTTGCCTCTGAGAAATCTGTTTCGGCACAGCATATGAATCCTGTGGGGACTGGCGATTAAGGTTAAAGTGTATGCTAATGAATTATTGAAAGTAAATTAAAAACCAGGAGAGTTCCCTAACTCCATTAAATTTGTAAAGGTATTTTTAGTTGCCACTTACAGAAGTGACAGATAAGTCTTACTTTTTGTTTTACTGCAATTTACAGTATGCAAGATTCTCTGTGAAGTGAATCCCATTATAATACTTGGTAAGTATTGCAGTACTTCACATATTTTGTCCCACTAATTACTAAGCAAAAATAGATACAGCTTATAGTGAAGTCAGTGGATTAAGCTCAGGTCATGTGTGAATCTTTTTAATGGACACAGACTTCCTTGGGGTGTAACAAAAAGTTCAGTCTCTATCGGTTCAGTGGAAAAGCTCTTGCCCATAGTTACCGGGCAGTGCGGTCCAGTGTGGGCTACAGGAAAATGCTTCCAATCCAGGATTCACAGCCTTGAACTTTCCCCTTTCACTCCTTTCCCTTCAACGTGCTAAACAGGATTTACTCCATAAAACCTTTGTGAAGATGCTGTCGGTATTAGCAAAAATGTACTCTTGCAGATCAGGCAGACCACTTATCAAAGAAGAGACCGGATCCAATTTGCTTGTTAGGGTTGAAAATTGGACCTGCTAGCCTTGGGATGCTGTTCCACCTGGCCACAGGGGAGCAAGGGGAAAGGTATTTTTTCCTCCTTCTTTTAAGTTATGAAAGCACAGAGGAAATAATTTAAAATTCAATGAACTGGAGAAGAAACAATAGGGAGAGTCTGTATCTTAATCAATGAGGTATTTCATTGGATTACCATTGCTAGTTCTGAAATTGGAGCTGCTTAACTGTTTTACGCTGCACTGGATGAATGCTTAAAGTAAAAAGTAAAAATCAACTTCTGAGTCTGTATTAGAATCACGGGCCTTTCCATAGGTGGTGTCACTAGGCTATAAACTCATGCTCATTTGCGTACTTAATATTCCCTGTATTTCTTTTTTTTCCACTATTTATCATATGAACATTTTACATATAAAATCTTAGTTATATATATATTATTTGTATTTTCACTGTTTATAATAATGTCAATATATTTTTTATGAATGGTTTTGATTTTGTTCTGTTTCTCATTTTATGTAATCTTTCCAGTAACCTTTATTGAAAATATAATTCCTAATTAAAAAAAAAAAAATGTTTGTTAACTCTTGGTTTTGATAATTCTTTTGATACTGAATACAGAATTCTGGATGGTTTAAAATATTATTAATAAAATTCAACGCCTTAGTAAAATAAAAAGCCTGTATTTCTTCATCTTTACAGGATAAAAAATGGAAACTTAGTACTTACAGTTTAAAATGTTGTCCAACTCAATTTTCATGTAAAACATTACCATAATTAAATAATGCAGTTCTTATGGTTCAGTTCCAGGAAGTTATTTCATTCAGTTGCCATTATTCAGTCCTCATTTTGGTACTCTGAATGTGATAGAAGTACCATAGGAATGGAAACTTCTTTTTCCTTTACAGAAGGTTCCTCCAAATCAGTACTGAGAAAGTTGGTTGAACCACATAACTATCTGTTTCTGTTTTTTTCATGTGTGCTTCTGCTGGGGAAAAAAAAATGTCTATTTTTGCAAAAACGATACATCAATGTACACTAATGATACAACTACTATATTATTACACAATCCTTCCCACTACCATCTCTGCACAGGATCTATCCCCATGGATCAGTCAGCACTCCTCTAGCTGGAGTTTCACTGCTTGCTTTAGAGCACAATTTAGCTCGCTCAATAAAGATATGTATAATTTATTTATTTTTATCTTTAGTTGAAGAGGCTTTACCACAAAGCAAAATAAAGTGGCCATGAAATTTTGGCTCATCAGCGGATGAGATGTACGTTAACCTAAGCTGCCTGTGATTGAACAGGCTGAGAGCAGAGCAAGTTTAATTAAATAGATGGAAGAATTTAAGAATCACATTAAAGAAGAGAAGATGAAAACCCCATGATGCTGAACCCTTTCTTTAACAAAGTATTATAAACCAAGTCTTTAACCAATATTATTTTTGCATCTTCTATGCAGGATGTAGTTCTGTAAAGTGTTGTTTTGAAGGTTTTAGAGACAAAAATACACTTTTCTATAGAAAAAATAATGTGGGAACTGCCTGCTAAGCTCCTTTCAACTACATCACAAATTTACTTTTTCACTAAACACAATGTATTTTTATAGGTGGTGGTATTATTTTTTTCTTATTTTGGAAACAACCCAGCCCTTCCCCAACATGAAGACTTTTGGATCCACTCGTCAAGCTCTATTTGACAAGTGGTAGAGGTCTAAAAGACGCAAAGTTCAAGAACGATGAAAATCGGCAGCTGGAAAGGAAAACCACCGTCTCTACAGAAGGAAAGCTTGAGAATTCCACATGACAGCTCTGTTTCACCACACAGTATATTTCAGCTGGGCAGCGAGCGCCCACAGCTGCTCACCCACTGCAGCATGGTGGGGTCACCTCCAGCCAGGAGCTGGGGGCTGCTGGAGCCCACTGACACCATCTCAGGGGCTGGTGGGCACAGAAGTACTGGGCACGAGGGAAACTGGTTCCAGGTCTTCTGCCCTGTGAATGTAGGATACCCAATTGCAAGAAATCAGCCTTCCCTGTCTCACAAGGTAGCTTTTCCAGGTTTTCATCACACAGCGATTCTTCGTTTGACACAGAGCTGAAGCTGAAACACTCAAAAATCAGGTTCTGAAAGAAGCCACACTGAGAACTTCACATTTTTCACAGCTCAGCAAACGCTGGCATGGAAAAGCTCTGTTAACGTGGTCCACATATCTGGGCTGAAAATAACACTTAGCTGTAGACATACACATCAAGACAGAGATGCAAAAAATTCCAAATATTTTTCCACATAAATTCAGAATGACAAAATATCATCTGCTAACACAAAACAGAATGAAAAGAACAAAATCTCATTTTACTAGGTATTTAAGCTCAGTAACTGTCTAAATGAAAGGGCATTTTCACTCCCTGCTTTTAAGAAACCAGAATTTATAGCAGTATAGTAGAAGTCTTCAAGGTCAAAGGGTATATAGTCTGCTTGCTGCAATATAATCTGACATGATAAATCATGTACAAGCAGCCAGCAGTGCTGCTATCATGAATTTGTAGAAGGAGAATAGAAAATGATTTTTACAAAATATTCATTAAACTATATAGCAATTTTCATTTTTTATGTGCTCTGTTTTACTGCTTTGTTTTTCCTTCACAATAAAAGATCTTTAAAAAAAGCCCTTTCTCTTCCTTATCTCTCTTCCAACAAACATTATGCCACAGAGAAAAGACTGCTAATAGAATAGTTTTAGAGAAAGCAGGTAGAGGCTTTCTTTGGGACTATATCACTACCATATAAAACGGACTTTTCATGAAGTATGAAAGAAAGAGTGACACATATTCAGTCCTCTTTTTTTTTTTTTTTCTAAGTTATGAAAACACATGTGTAACGTTCCTGAGGACGATGGCAGAGAATCAGAGCTTTCCAAAATGCCTCAGTCTGCTGCTTGCTCTATTTGTATTTCACCCGAAGGAAGAAATAATTAGAAGATTGACAAAAAAAGTTATGGAATTCATTTAGTGCTAAATCATGCAGAGTTCTCAGGATGGTTAAAATCTCTGCTGAACCAGTAACGTAACATGGGATCACTTGAAAGATATGTTTTACAAGGTACAAAAGAAGATCCTAAACCAGCCTATGCCATGATTGAAGGCTGGGAGTGGAAGGGAATTTGAGTCTAGCACATATAGTCTTTGGACTTTCAATACAAGCTTTTATGGGCAATAGAGACTAATAAAATTGCAATAAATATGAATTAAAATAGGAAAAATGCACAGAATCCAGTGCATTAATCAAAACAAAGCAGCTGAGAATCATCTTACTCTCAGACAGGATGGGATACAGAGAATGAGAGTGAATTCCATCACTTACAGTACTAGCTAACACTTAGTTGTACTGATAGAATTGGCTTTCAAGGTGCTGTAGAAGCAATGCTGCCTTTTTATCCCCTCTCCTCATGCAGTGACCCCTAAGAAGTCTGACTTTAATCCATTGATATGTGAGAGGGAATTTTTTCAAATTAAGAACAAGAAGTGGCCATGCTTCTCATAATCTAACCACATTAGGAAAAATTCTAAGACCTCATACCAGAATGAATCATCTACTAGCAATTTTTTTCTCTTTTCCATTCTTATTTTAAATTTTCAGATGACATCATGTCAGCACTTTATACTATGTTCTACTTCATGTTCTTGGTCAGTTATAAACCAGTACTTTACATTTCTCTTTATGATGATATTTCAGTGAATTTAGATTACTTCTATCCATATTATTTTTTCAATGAAATGAGGGTAGATGGAGCTGGAGATAGAAAAGGGGAATGGGACTAGATCTCAAAGGACGGACTTGATCCATTCCCACTGTATTAAACAGGCTTTGCTACTGAATTAATTAAGAGGCTTTGAATATGGGGAAAGGGTTGCCTTGCAGTCTACTAGGAAAGCTTCTCCCCATCTATTTTTTTTTATTATTTCACTTCTTGTGTGTATTTAAAGAGAGTTAAAAATTCTATGCATTTAGAAAAAGAATGAAAAGTCTAATACTAACTGTACTTGTTACCTGTTGCAATTGATTGTATGTAATTGCTGAAACCATTATCTTTTTTGCTGATATTATCTGTTAAATTCTGGCACAAAACAAAGTAAATGAAATGTATCTTTTTTGTTTCTGTTTCATGAGAAATCCAAAGGAAAAAGTTAATTTCCCCCCCGCCCCCGTGAATTTTCCTAAGTACCTGAAAATATTTATTTCAGTAACTCAGAGTTTGAAATTGAATTAATTCCCTGACGAAATGGAAGAGGCTTATTTTTTCTCCTGAGTGTGCTAATGTTTTCAGGGAATACACCCTTTTCTCCTTTTAAGATCTGAATGCATTCTGGCATGCCTTTGCAGGTCTTACTTGGAATCATATAGTGACAAGACTATGCAATGGTGAAATGGTAGGAGCCCGTGGGCACAGACACCTGGACCTCATAGAATAAGTGGGTTGGACACAATCATGCCATGCGGCAGATATGATCTGTAAGTTATTTGGTGGACCATTTAAATTTAATAACACTTCAATGGAAAAGTCTTCCTGTATTACACTTCTAAAAAATTGGCATTGTCCACCAAATGTGGTTTTTATTTACAGGCTAAAAATAGTTGGGTTTATAAACGTGATGGCTGCCTATTTGACTTAAGTGTTTTGTTTATTACTGTTATCTTTTAGGAACTTTAAGATTTGTAGCTTAAATTGTTTGTTAGCTTGTCAGAAAGAACTCAATTCCATTTCACTGTCTCTATTTTATGATATCCATAGCCCTCTTATTTGACACTCTTTAATGTTATTTCCAGTGTTAGCTGGTGCCTGTAACTAGCAACAATGAAAATCAGTAAATGTCTCATGCATTCAGGACAGCTGAGGCTATTAATGTTGGCCATTTACTTCTAAAGAACAAAACTGTTTGAACTACTTAGAAATTGGTAATTTAAACAAACGTATGCAACAAAGATACTAATTCTAATATTTACTTCAGGAATAAACTGTTTATTACACAAAATCACTGATTCACTTACAGATATTAATATACAACGGCCAACCCCCCAGTCCACGAAACACTTGCCATTTCTATTTGGGCTATCACTAGTAGCATCAGGATTAAAAAAAGGGAAAGAAAGACCTCAACTAAATCAACCCTTCTCCTTTATTTCAGGAATGGCAGGAGTGAAATATTTATTAGCCGACTGTATAGATTTTGCACCTTATAGCCTGTACATGCTAACTCAGAACACCTGGGCCACATCACGATCTGCCTTTCAAGTTGCAACATCAAATGCACTGCTGCTCCACTCCCTGGGCAAACTCTAGCAGGACATCAGATTATGGATGTTAAAAGCTCTCATTTTTACACAAGAAACCTAGTAGTGGTACTTATTAACAGAGAAACTATTTTGACTCTTTATATGGTTGAAGCTTGAAAACATTATCCCTGCGAGGGACATATAAATGGAAATTAGATGCTGCTTTTGCCCAGAAAGCAAGCAGCTATCAGCACCATCGAATGTTTGCTTTTCCTTTTCTTTTTAATTCTTTGGAACAAAAAGGCCAGCTGGCATTATTTCCATTTCTATTGTTTTCTCAAGATTTAAAGAGTAAGCCAAACTCACAATTACCATATATCTAGATGGCAGACAGTCAGTGTGTAATAGATAAATCTACCCAGCATTGATGATTAGCCTTCAGCTTTGAGAAGATATCCTGCTAGTATTGCACTCATAATTTAATTTAAAATATATCGTATGAAAATTAAATGCACCTCTCAAACCTGCTGTTATTCTTCACTTTATTAACTTTTTTTCTCTCTAGGTGTGATTACACTCGTTGTAGTAACTGTGGTCTGCCATTTATAACTTTCCATGTCTTTTGTGTCCAGTGAACTCGAAATAGCTCAGCCCAGTTCATCTGACCTGATGGAGAGGTGCCTTTACTATAATCAGAGGCTAACAGAGAGCATTAAATATTATTTTGAGTCAGAAAACAGAGAAGTCTGCAGTAAATGCAAGCTGGTATAGTTCAGGCTTGATTTACTGTTCATGTAAATAGGTTCAATCATGTCTTCAAAGACTGAATAATTTGCAAGGAAACTAATGCTCCAGTAGAATTTGTAAATTTTGGGAACGGTACTCTTACCATTCTGATTCATCCTCATAGGTCTCAGGGTCCCGTGCCATGTGAAAACTACGCAGGGACTGGTAAAGCGTCCAGCTCTTACACAGAAACTGTCTCAAATTCCATAGAAGAGGGGGGAAAAGTCCTAACTCATGCCCTAACTTCCAAGCTCCTACCTGTAGCACCCTGTCCTCAGGAACAGTACCCACAGAAGCAGTGCTTATAAATTTCACAGATGCCAGGACTGGCTGCTTTATTGCTCCAAACCCCTAACAGTCAGTGGTAAGAGAACAAAAATTTAAGTTCTTCTGAAACAAAGTACTTAATAGCAATGTTAAATTCTGCAGAATTAAAATGGTTGCTGAAATTTTTATGTTTCATGCTTTTCACTGGCAAACACCTGTACTTAACAAATAAATGCAGCTTGTTCAACTAACTTTAGAAAACAGTCTTTGAGGCAGACGCTTTTACCTTTGGATTAGAAAGCCTTAGAAAAGCAGGCTTTTAGTGGTAACTGCAGACCACAAATCAGTATGATTATCACAGTAACCCATTAACACCAATTCAGCAATTGTATCTTTGTTGCCAGCCTATAGGGCTACCTCTCCGCTGCAGATCTGACTTTTCTGTACTGACCGAAATGTATGTGGAAGTTGAGCTACGCTGCAAGTGCAATATGGTTAATATGTTTGCTATACCATTAATAATAGTAATGAAGAGGAATCCCATGAAGCATTTATATTTTAACATTATAATTCTCTTTGGGATTTAATGCAGAGGTTTACAAAACTAGAGCTAAGCATATATAAATGGAAAGGGAGTTCAGACTTGCTCACAACCAAAGATCTTCAAAGGATCTGGGGTTGCATCCCTTCACTTGAAGTAATGAAGGGGAAATCTGGAAACTACCATCTTGATAGAAAAATAACATTGCTAGAAATCTTTCTCTTTTATATGTTTTTGTTAGTCATTGAGCAAATCAGTCTGCAGCTACTAAATTTCAAAAGTAACCATTTGCTTTACAGAGTGACCACACTATGTGGATTCTAAGTATCAAGAATCTTTGTTCACAGCAGTACAATTCCTAAAGAAAAAGCACTTTGTTGGTCATTACTGCAAAATTCTTTTCTCCAGTTGAAACCCGTGCCTGTTCACCTGGGAAGAATTTTAATACAGAAGCATTTTAAACGTTAACACCTACATAATAGCCTACAGAAAGTGCCTAATAAAGGCTGATTTACCACTGTATTTGATTAAGCTGTATCTCCATCTGCAGAAGGTAAATGGATTCTTAAATTACTAGGGATAATTAAAGCCCACAAACCTCGTAGACCCCTTGCATCAGTTCCTGTGCAATGGATAAGGCAGCAGCTCCACCCCGTCTTACTGTCTGCGTGTACCCTGAGTTATATAATGAATGCTGCCATATTATCTCTGAGTATGAAATTAAAGCCAATGCATCCGTTCAATCTCACAAGGTACCCTCCTTCCAAAGGCATTAGAAGAAGCTTAGTAAGTACTCTACGCTAGTGCTGACCTTGCGTGCAAAGCAAACATCTCTCCTTTTACTATGACCACTGAATCCACCTTGAAGAAGCGAACAAGCCCCAGAATACATGGCTGGATACATCTAAATCTGCACCGAAGGTCATGTCGTGACAGTTATCATGACGGTGGGAAAAAACTATTATATCAATATTTCAATCTTCTGAACTAACTAAATTCCAACATCTTAAAGAGTTACTGGTTCCCACATTTCACAGAAGAAGTTATCAAGACCTTCTTTAATTATTAAAATCGGAAAAGTAAACATGACTGTTGCTGTTTTCCCTCAAACTATCAGATATTTCTCTGCTTACACATAGTAGCAGTATTAGTAGCATACAGCTACACTGCAATTTAGACCTGACAGACGATTTGTAACTCACTCTCATAACTTGCGCAGAAGTTCTGGTCTTTGAAATGACTCCAAAAAAGGAGACAATAGAAATTCATAACAGAAGGATAACATTCAAAAGAGGTTGGGGGTTTTGGATTATATTTTTCATTAAATGGCTAAAACACTTAACAGCCCAAATGCTCCAGTATAGCTAAGCTGAGCTGAAATTTTAGCAGATGAATACTTTGAACTCAGCCAAACAAGGTTATTCAAAGTAATTTCACCTAAAAATTAAGCAAAGTTTAGCAGGTACAAGTATAATTGCTAGATCTTTATTGAAAAAACAATTTTATTTAAAATGGACACACCATCCTAAATTCAGTATTTCTGTATTAACGATACAGAGAAGCTGATTTTTAGATAGAATCACACTAACATACAGATTGTATTTTGATAGCACATTTTCCAACTCCACTTAAAACAAAGAAGGCAAGAAGAGATTTGAGGAATTTTGAATCCCGCTTTGCATGCATTAGTCAGTCTTCTAGAAAGACAAAGTGAGAAAAAAAGGGGCTATAAAATGTTTTCTTTTTTGATAATGGGAGAAAATTGTCCAGATTCCAATTTTGTTGTTGACTTTGCTGATAAGAAATCTGCTGTTAATGAAACCTTTGATGATAAATAATTTAACAGCAAAAAAAAGTGATTCATTGTCTTTTAATTTAATGCCAAAATTTACCCTTTTTGCTGGTATTTTATAAAAAAAAGTCTGTTTCCCTTGAAAAGCCCCTAGGCAATAGTTTTAAAGTCTACAGAAAATAGAGAAAGGAAAAGGAAAAGATTTGGCAGGATACTAATATTAAAAAAAAAAATAAATTAGAAGGTTTAAGCCAAAAGACCTTAACAATAAATATCTATCAAATGTTTATTATCTTTAGAAATGCTGTGTTAACACACTATGGGCAAACAAGGTATTGCAGTGGCACTTACAGGTAACTCCACAGCTGTTACAACTATGGCACAAACTTTGCTAGATTTGGTTCCACAAAAATATTCCACTGCTGAAACATACCTGAGTATTATTGCAGTTCTAGAGACATGTAAAACTAAAAAGCAAGGCACTGGGTGCATTTCATTTAATTGAAATGGAGCAACTGAGTTAGAACCTCCTGGTCCTTAAAGGACAGTAGCAAAGACAAGCACATCTAGACTTAATTTTATGATTCTAAGGGTCTCCTGGATATGTGTGTCTTCGTTCATTGACTGTTCAGGAGACCTATAACAGTTAAACACCTAAGTTAGACACCCCAGCTCAGTATTGAAAAGTTAATTTGGGCCAAAGCAGTTTAGAGATCATCTTTACAACATGACAACTGCAACAGAATTGCGAACAGGACCTCCTCGAGATTCTTGTCAGAAAGCACAGAATCACAAAATCATTTAGGTTGGAAAAACCCTTCAAGATCATCAAACCATTCTATGATTCTTTGATTCCCTAAGGTCACATCTAGGGAATGAAGTTCCATGGAGGTGAATCTGTGAGAAAGCACTATGTACAGCACAAACAATTCAGCGTGTCCCTTCCTAACTCACCCTCGACTGCTGTGACGTGCCACCCCACGCTAGGGCTCCTGGTTCTGTCCGCCCCCCCCGGCAGCCAGGCGCCTGCCCCCGTGTCCCCCACGCAGCACCGTCCCTGCCGCTGCGGCGCCGAGCCAGGGCTGCTGCTGGGTGAGCTCAGCCGAACCACACCGAGATGCTTACCCCGCGCTAAATCAGCTCAGGCTGGCTGATGTGCTCCACACTGTTTAGCTCTGTGGAAAACAATCCATCCAAAAAGAATTCGGTGCACATCTAGGTGGACAAAATCTATTCCATTTTGTGGGGGAATTTTCACAGTATATTTCTTCCAAGCAAATCTGATCAACAACTTTTGCCTGCATGAATACATTTTAGAAAAATAAAATCAATCTGAAGAACGATTGGCATATAAGCAGAAATATAAGGAACATGACAAATGAAGAATGTGTTGGAAACAGGTTAGTTTGGGTCTCAGTATTTCATGTCAAGGATTTAGAATAACTGATATTTTTTTTTTAATTATTGTTTTATGTAGTACCATCACTTGAGTCTTAACTCCAGAATGAGTGAATAATTAAAAAAAGCAAACCAAACACCACCACCACCACCACCACATCATATGTAGCTTAGCAGGAAAGGCAAAAATAACCACATTACTTTTTTGGTTTTGTTTTCTCTAGGCCAAGTGTTCTAGTGTTATGATTGAGGAATCCAACAGCTGTAACAGAAATTATGCAAAAAGGAAAAAACAAATTTCAGCAGATTTTAGATCGGAATAGACATTTAACTGCTATGTTCCCCAGCACTGAATGAATGGTGTTCTGAGGGTGGCAAACAAAATTAGGGTTTGAGGTACAACATGTAACATCACTACAATGTACAGTGATTCCAGACCTACTACACAGCAGAACTGCTACTGAAAGGAATTCCCGGTGCTTAGTCAAAACATTACTTAATGGACAGTCAAAGCTGCCTGAGAATCTTCAGTGTCCTGACTTGATATACATTTTCCCAAATAATTTCATTAATTTGGTAAACGATGCTATCACCTTATAGTTTACATATAATACATTTTACTTAATAATAAAAAAAAAACAAACAAAAAAACAACAACCAACCCTGGGAGTTACTATGACAAGTACAACATAATTTGAAGGGGTTTACACCACTCAGGCACATTAAAGGAGAAACACACTCCTCAAGTCACATATGTTCTATTGTAAACTTTCAATTTTGCTCCAACAGATGGGATGGCTGAATTACAATGGAATCATTTATGTGTGAGGGAAACTGCAATTTCTTCTTCAGTCCATGTTTTATTTGTCATAGTAATTGATGCTGGATCTTTTGACAACAAACAACTTTTTAGCTTGTAGAATTTTCTTGTACTATGCTAGTAACACTGATACTGCTCCTCATGCTATGGAATGCCTATAGAGAGAGAAGACAGTAGAAAATGTAGCGCATTAAATGAATGACCAACGCTATATGCTGACCATGAAATGCAACCTGACATATGTTTCACTCAGTTCTGAGTTATTTTAGACTCAGTATGCCAGTGTCCTTTGTTCAGCCTTGTGGACTGACCTTGTGACACTGCATGAAGCTTGCTAACCCCTCTCTATACTTTCTCAGAAAGTGGCTGAGCAAGTCCAAACACAGTATGTCACCTTGCCATGTTTTTGCAACAGAGAAAAACAGTCATCTTTTGCAAGGGAATTAAGAATTTGAACATGATATAATCTTGTGTCTGAGACTTCCTGTATTATTCCATTTGCAAGAAAATTAAGAACTTGAAAATGATATAATCTTTGTCCGAGACTTCCTGTATTATTTCATTTGCAAGATGACATCATGTCATCTTTAGCTAACATGGAAACATTTTTACATAAAACAGTTTCAGCCAGTTAACACTTTTCTGCGACTTGAGGTCCTGAGGATATTTAAAAATATTACCCCTCTAAACAGAAATTATTAATTTAAAGCATACATAACTTTAATACAGTATTTTTCTGTTTTTTAAGATCTTTTAATGACAAGCATTCAACATCCCTACCCTCCCTGAAAATTCAATGGATATTCCAACTTTGTACTAAACTGCCTCAGAAGTATAAAGTGCTGCCGATCATATAAATCAGCAAGAAGTGTTACATACAATTAGACATCAATCAGAACACGCTATAGCAATTAAATACACCAATACAGCATCTCTGGGAACTTGTATGTGCAAAACACTGCCATGTAAATGATGGCCTGATGTACTTCATTCATGTACCAATTTAATGTGTTAAAAAATAGCACGAGTTTTGAAGGACAGGCACAGAGGAAGATATAGCAAATAAGAGTTAAGTCACTATTAACTGTATATGTATTGAACCATTAAGTTCACTTCTGGATAGAAATATAATTATCAGCACATATTCAAGCCAAGAGAGTAAGGGACATAAGGATGTTCTTTGCTAATGCCAACACAGATTACAGAAAACTACTACAAAAATGACCACGTGACTGAAAAAAAGCCCAAGGACACAATGATTTTCCAAGTTATGCAAAAAATGCTGGGGTTGGTCAAACCCTAGCTCAAGTCTAGCTCAGACACACACAACTTTGAGAATTATATTAATCTGGATAAATTACTTCTACCAAAATAATACAGGAAAAACATGACAGAACTTCAGCCGTGTCCATTCTGACCAAAAACACTTTTTCTCTTGAAAGTGTTTAAATATCTTTAAAACTATTATTTTTGAAAGTTCAGAAATAGCACTTGCACCATTTTATTGTTACACCAGGAACAAACCCAAGCATCTCCCTACTCTGTCTGATGAGTGCTATATAGATTCCAATCTTTACTTTTTAGTGCAGCCTACATCGCTTGGCAACTGTTTCAGTAAGAGTGACAAAGGTGAATGAATGGATAATTAAGATAATAACTCATGAAGGACCAGATTCTGTTTGTATTAAATTCAACAGCAAGCTTGGCTTATCAGATCATAAATAAAGGTACTCCCATTTAAAATTGGGAATACAACAATTATCAGTGGTAAACAAAGATACTCTGCTGTCATAAATTCTGAAAATCCAGTGATAACACAATGAAAAATTAATGCTATGACTGACACAGCTGAAAAGAAAAAGGATTTCTCAGCTGATTCAGTGAAGATTTAGGATCTCAAGTCTTTCCATTGCTTTAGCTAAATGCTTGGATATAAGAACATAGGAATCTATATTTGGATGGTAAGTTCTAAAATTGTACTAACATTATTTCAAATCTTGGGCTACCCATTAGTTAAAAATAGTGTAGATGTTACATCTCTAAGATCACAGATGCCTTGATTGTGCACATATTAGTCATTTTCCGTTTCCACAGAATTTGGGTATTCATCATAATTTTCCATTTAAGATGGAAAATTGCCTCTCAGGCCTAAAAAAGAAAATGCAGCTTCAAGTTTCCAAAAAAAGATACACTGCTTGAACTCCAAACCTAGAAACTAAGTTCTGGACTGGTTCCTAAGAGAGACCTGCGGGTGTGAGCGCCAGCGAGGGGGTACTTGCCCGCGCAGGGGCTGGCTGATGCGTCTGCCAGGGTGTCACACCTTGTCCCAGTAGTCCTGGGAGGCCATTTCACACGCCTGCGTCCCACAGCCAAAACCGCTTGTAGCATAATGCATTCTGAATAACTCAAAGTTAAGCTAACAGACTTGTTGATTTACTGTTTTACAGTAGTAAATCACTGTCAAACAATGAAGACACATTGATGGTTATAACTCTTTTCTCTGTTGACACATCAATCTGTCTGTCATCCAATTCAGAAAAGAATCCATTACATTAATATGTTTCCACAGGCAAATTGAGAAATTCTGATTTTAATCTAAACATGGTGATTATTTTTGTAAATATCAATTTTAGCTTGTTTAAATTTCCTCTTATAAGAAATGAAATTTTAGTTTAAGAAATGAAACAGAGCTGAAAAGAAGGAAGTATTAGGGCAGCTAAATTACTTTTTTTATTTTTTTTAAGTAATATTGCTTCTGGAGAAGGTAATACTGTATAAAACAGAAATGAAGCTGCTACAAATGTTGTCTTCCTCAAAACTACAGTATTCTCATTCAGGAGGATACAGATGCACGAGATATTTTAGGTATGTTAAAAATTCACAAGAGGCTTTCCTGTCATTCATCAAACAGAATTAGCCGATACATATTTTTTCAATCAGATACATACTAATGCTTCATCAAATAAATAACAACTCAAAAAGGCATAATTCTACTGAATCAATGCAGCTGCCCCTGTAGGCCCAGATGGAGATGAAAATCATAGAAGGCTGAGAGAGAGACTCCTTGAACTCATTTCCAACACCAAACACTGCACATTTTGCACAGAGGCTCTTTCTTTTCAGGTTCACACCTGCATTTGTGGAGGAATTTGATTCAGACAACCATCAGAACATGGGATGAATCTGAACTAGATCCATGAGAATTCAAGTTTTTGCATCTGCAGAAAAGAGTAAAGCATTTCATCGTATTTCATCTTCAAAATGGAGGTTTCTTCTGGTACAGACAAAATCACACCTAAACTACCTGAAATTAGGTTCTTTTTCTTCTGAAATTTTATTAATGATCTTTATATTTTCAGACTAATACTGCTTTCTGAAGATGATTTTAGTGCCCAGTCAGGTGTAACTCATTTAATCTCTGGTCCAGAAGTTCAAAAGTACTCTTCCCTAATTCAGTTCACATGGCTAGAACTTGAAAGTTACCTTAATGAGACTAATATAATTGTTTTCAGCTTTTTGAATATTTTCATTAATGACAAGGAAAAGCTTGGATTAGCAAAAATATCATGGACTAAAGGAGCAAAATAGAAATTATGTTTTTCAATAGACTGGATCACACAAGTAACCTTTGCCATTACTATTTATGTACTTCAAGTGTGTCAAGAGAAGACAGCATTAACTTCTACCATGCCAGATATGTAGAAATGATAATTTCCTACCGATATTATTCTGTAGGCAGCTTCTCTGAAGCATTAGAAAGGTTATCTACCTTAAAAAAAAAAAAATCATCATGTGTCTTAGTATGTCAGTACTATGTTGGCCTCTGTGTTAGCATTTTTATACACTTGTGGAAGACCATGGTGAAAACACATGGCAATTTCTTATAGAAAAAAAAATGTATTACTGACTCGTATATCATTTACTGTGAAACTTTTCCAGATATCATAAAGGTCATGAAATTGTGATAGTTGCATATGAATGTTGGCAGATGTAATAATGTAAACTTCAAGGCTTGAGCAGGACAAAGAATTTATATTTGTCTGTAGGCCATGGTCTACAACTTATTTTCCTCCACATATACTTTTATCTTTATGCAAATAATTTTGAATTTCATGCTATTTATTTTTTGGGCTGTCTTATATCAGTTATATTTTAGATTACTACTCGCTACAAAATGCTTGCCATGAATATTTAGATACTATAGCTTCCATGGTATGCAACTGAGACAGAGAATGCATTTTTTTTTCTCTTTTAACCTAGAGGTGACCTGCCACTGGAATGCAGTTTCCTCTTTCATCATAGTTACTCCATAAAAACGCTAATAGCACTCTGTCATGCAACATTTAGACAAAACCCAACCAAACAAACAAAAAATCCCTCGCAGACTAGTAATTACATTATTACTCGGAAAACAAAGGGAATTTTCCTTTGTGGCTCAGATGTGGACACAAACGTAACAAATAATGAGAAAGAAATTTAGAGCATGTTTTTCCTGTGACACAGGCCTACAGCCTGCAGCCAAGCAATACTAGCATGAACCCGGGGACAAGTGACACAGCCCGGCAGACACTAGCTCGCCCACCAGAAGGGGCTGGCTGCAGCAATCTCCAACTAAAGGCATTTTTCAGATGCTTAAAGTTGCCTGCAAACGCTCAGTTTGGGCAAGAAATTGAAACAGGACAGAAAGTCTTAGGAACTCTTAAACTTGTTTCACTCCGTGCTCAAAATCTTTAAAAACCTGTTGGTAATTGTTTAGCAGTGCTAGGTGATGAGCGTGGCTGTTATCTGCCTCGCACCGGCGGTGTGCAGCGGAGGCTCTCTGTGCTGACAAACAGAACAGAAGCAGTAAGCAAGCTCTGATTCCAACGGTGACTACAAAAACACAGGCAGCGAGGGACGTGTAAGGAAATACCAAGGCACTATTAATCAGCGTGATAGGCAACAAGCACAGCACAGCAGGGGCTGTTTCCTTGAGAAGTCTCGAGGAGTTAACCCCGCGAGGTTTCCCATGCCATGTATCCTGGGGGATGCGCAGGCTTTTGGTCCCTAAATGCTGGCTAGGTAGGATGTTGGGAGGAAACAAAGAGGACTGGTCTTCAAAGGGAAATTACTAAAACCTACTGAAAATAATGGAGTGAGCTCAACTGCCATACAATTCCAGAAATGTATAGCCATGCTAACAAAATTAAACAGTTAAAAGTGGTTAGAGGGAGCAGATATATGACTCTATACACTCTATTAATTGGAATTTCTGCAAACCTGAAACAGAAAAAGTTATTCCTTTTGCAGTATTTCTTAACAATTATTTGGGAATTTCCAGCTCCCTGCAGGCTTAAAGAGGTATCAAGAGAAGCATAAAATTATTGAATTAGTTTTCAGATATGTTAAGCCTTTTGGCTCACATTAAATCAATGGCAAATGAGATATGCCACATCTCTAATAAGCAGATCACTCATTCACAATCAAAATATGACTTCAAAATATCTGGTATAAGCTTTTTTAAAATTCAAAATGTATCAATAAATTCAAAAGTCTTTTGATGAAGATTTTCATTAGATAAAAAATTCCACATGACAGTTAAATATGAATACTACTGGAAAGGATAATGATTGCACACATAATTTTCAGATTCTTTTTTTTTTTTGGCAAATAATACTAACTACCATAGGAACCACAAATAAATATATTATTTCTCAATTCATATAATTCTTTCCATTGAGAAAGGGAAAAATGGACTCTGTATATAATTATTACTCTATGTGTGTTCATGTTATGTTTCAATTTAAATTAAAACTTGCTTCAGGAGACTCTTCGGTAGTGAAACAAAACAAATGTTAGTGTTTCAGTTTTGCAGATATGATTTAGCATTCAAAAAGCACCTTTACAAACCAACTCATTCTGCTGCATTTTTTAACTTTTGTAAACAGATTGCAGAGAAGGAGCCAATGCAGATCTGGACATCTTGTATGTCATCAGGCACAGCTTTTGAGTTTTTTATTGCATAAGGGATGGATTTCTGACAACACATTTTAAAAATTGCTTCTTATCCAAAAAACGACAGGCAAGAAAATTACTCATGAAGAATAATCTTTGTTCAGTAAGTGTAGTCCCCCCACGTTCTTTGCATCGGCCGAGTAAGTTGGCTATGCGTGTGGAACACCATACGGATTGCAGGGGACAAAATCTACCCAAAACTGCGTGCCACAGGGTGTCTCCACAGCAGTTCGTGGCTTCTGCTCCAGTCCTTGGGCTTGGGAAGGAGCAGAGACATCTGAGTTTCCATAACCAGGGATCTGTAACTACCAAATCTGTTTGGATAAGAATAAAGTCAGATCTTTTAGATACCTATCACTGGACGATGCAGTCTTGTGAAAAACTAAAAAATGTTTGTTTTTTTTTCAATAATTATGACATATGGATTATGGTAGTTATATAGGGTTTTAAAAAAATATGTTAGTTTTTCAACAGCATTTATTAAAGAAAATCATGAGTAAGAGGGAAAGCTTTTTTAAAAATATCAACACTGTCTAAGGAGTGGGAAACATTTGGTAGGAGTAAGTGGTCAATGCTCATCATGGGAAAGAATGAACAGAGTATTTCAAGGTTTGGTGTTAAAGCATGTAAAATACATTACATTTATAAATGTAATAACACTTGTATGAAAAAAAATATATTTCCACTAGTTTTTATAGTATTTTCCTAACAAAAAGAAAATCCACTCAGAATTTGCACAACTCAAAATTAATTTCATCAGCTGTATCAAGGGAATTAAACTTCTCACTAGTCAGATCCAAAGCAGTTATATTCAGTGCACCAGTGTAACCAAGAAATAAACATTATTATAGAATGATGCAGGAGGAAGATGAAACTATAGTGCTGAAAAGTGGATGCTATTTCATTTAAAACTTCTGCTTCTATCTGTAGTAATGGTCTCAGTAAGATGATGTAAAAAATTTTAGGAGCAATTAAAAATTCTTACCTGAGGAGAATTTGAAAAGACTAGAAAGTGTACTTCATAAAGCTGTAAAGAAGGATACATCGTACAAAACTCATACTCATTAATGGTATGTATGGAATACGCAGAGCTGCTTCCTGTTCCAGGAGCACATCTGAAGAATATCCAAATACCAGGTTGCTCCTCTCCACTAAGCTTGTGGTCTTGCCTGCATCATCTGCACTACATATTTAGTATCTCTGCTTTATTCATGTAGATTGCCTAATCAGATATCCTGCTTCATTTCTCTTCTACATAAAACATATACTAAAACCCTTCAGCACTTCAAATTCTCTGCAAAACATTTTTTTGTGAACATGAATTAGCCACAGCACAGTGACAGCTCCCATTTCTTCATGTATTCTCCTTTCCTTTTTATTGGTCTTTGACCCTGCAGAGGATCTACAGCTCCTGGGAACGTGCCAGTCTGCAGCTGCGTGCTTCAGCCTTCATCCATGGCCTCACAGCCCCAGCAACCCTCTCCTCCAGCAGCCGTCCTTCGTTCCCAAAACAGTAACACCATCTATGTAGTAACTCCTTTTCTTTAAATACTGCTAGTGCTACTAACTGCAACCCCTTAACTACTTTTTTATTTATAAACTTGCTGCCCTTCTCAGCATGTTGCAGTAGTGTAATTAACTTCCAGCAAACAGTCTTCTGACTTCATCTTACCACTTGCTTTTCAGCCTCCACATAGCCTTTAATCCGTCTAACAAATTAATGCGTATCTGATGGTCAGAAACCTAATCCTGGCCAAACCAGAGGTTCTTTCTGTTCTGATCTTTTATAAATGCTCTGTTTCTCTTCTGTTGTCTCTTCCCTTCACATCCTCTTGCACAACTGTTCCACATTTGTTCTTTGTATTACTTGACACTATTTCAACTATAGATACGGAGTCAAAAGTTTACCTATCTTCTAACTTTTAAAAAAATAAACATAATCTTTTAAATATAGTTGACTAGCAATCATCTAAATAGAACTTGAGTTATACAGTGGTGGGGAAAAATTTTCAATTCTTGTATGGTATCTATCACATCTATGCCAAACAGAAGAATCAGCTGAGCACAAAATGAACTTTTTGTTTTCCAACAAATGCTACTTAGCTTCAGATCAGGCCTATGAAATCTCTACTTTTCCCAGTCCAATGGGAAAAGTGGAAAATAGTACACAACAAAATAATAAAACCAGCCTGGTTTTACTTAAAAAATACCCTAACACTGTGTCAACGTCCTTTTCCAGTGATTGATGGAGTAATATGGAAGTACACCAAAATACCAGTTTTGCTGTCATTTAGAAAACAAACATATTGAATTCAACCAAAGAAACAATTGTACAGATAAAAAATACACTGACAAGGCAAGAACACAGTACAGTACCAAAAAGTATGGAGAGGTACAGAGATAGCAGTGGCATTCTGTTAGCTGCCCAACTAATCAGCAACAAAGTGCTGACAGGCCCTAGTAATGCAGTGGAAAAATGCAGAAGTCAGAGCTGAAAATCCCACAGGGCTTTTTAGGCCCTCCCTTCGATGACTGTCTTGTTGATAAAGATGTACAAGCTCTCATGAACTAGGGACACATCTCAGGTCACAGCTTTTGCTGAGCGCAGATGCATCAAGGAGAAGAGCGTGCTGGCAGGGCCTCGGCAGGCAGGCAGGCTGCAGAAGCTGCAGGGACAAGCATCGTGCCCTGGACCGCTCCAGCTCCAACAAAGCGTGCACATCTGATGCACTGTGGAAGGGTCTTCAGGGGCTAAGGTGAGGGCTCCAGCAGGAACCTTCAGCAAAAGGAGTTCTTAATAAAGTAGCTGTTAGGAGCAGTGTGGATGTGACTATGACGAACCAAACCCACAACAGTTTTCAGCATTTTTAAAGAAACTAACTGCTGAAATTTGTAATACGGATCTGATATGTTGCAGTAAGTCTTACTGACTTTTCAGCTACATTCCTACGAATAGGCCTTCCAATGCATAACTTTGGTTCAGAACTCCAGAAGCTATGTAAACAGGAGCATGAATTCTCAAAAGCTGCTATTAAAAACACTTGCATTAGTCACAGCCTGGACAAGCATGAGCAAACCTAGACAATGGTCATGGCTAAAGATGGCAATGGCTGACTTCGGTAATCATGTGGACTTTTCTGTTCTTGGAAACCATCCATATGATTTCATATAGTTTTCCCTAATTTTCTATGCTGTCACATTCTTATTTTATTCCTGCCAGGTCAGGAGGGTGTTTGAGCTCTTTCCTGATTAATTTCATGGTTAATGTTTGTTAAAGTTCCAAAATGAGCGCGCAGTGCTGTAGGACTATGAATCGTCCCATAGTGCTACAATGTTCTTGAACAGTTTTGTTGCTGGAGAGAAGAATATTTAACCTAGAAGGAATAAGGTCTGTAAAGAGCACAACAGAATTATCAGCTCAAAGAAGTCTCTGGAAAAGAAAGGGAACAGTCCACTAACGCTGTTTGACTTGAATGATAGCATGAGTTCAGAGAGAGTTATGAAGCAAGGCAGGTTAAATCAGAACGAGATACTATTTTGAACAAAGGCAGAGGCGATATCAACTGTGAGAGGCTGACAGTGAAAAGGATCTTGTGCTGAGGACCCAGGTTGTCAGACTCCCAAGTTAGCTTAAAGGTCACCTCTGAAAGATAGCATTTCAAAGGGCAAATATTATAAGGTTGCCCTCTCTGCTCCTACAGCTGAATTAAGGCTCCAAGAGCTCGACTTTGAAGGATAGCACTCTAGAGTTTTCCCTGAACTGGCCCCTTCTCTTGCATCATTTTTCTATGTTAGAAGACAACACTTTATGTATGTGCTTCAAGATCAGCAATGCAAAGAGCAAGATTACATACAATGATAAAGAACATAAGCATTTATCATGATGACTATCTACTACAGAATACCAGATCGAGAAAACTAGGTGGATGAGGTTTTTTGTGTGATACTGGAAGAATCACTAAAAATGAGCTTGTCAAAACAGGGAGATTTTACATACCTGGGTGTGTTGTAAAAAAATTAAAACACAAATTGGCCTTCAAATTCTTACCATCAACAACAGCTTTTGCAGCTGAAGGAGATACTTCAAGAAAAGCTCTTACTGTTTGTAGAGAGAAACTTGCTGAGAACAGGAGAGTTTTGGGCAAGCGGAATGAGATGGGAAAGTTCAGACCCTTAAAAAGGAAAGGAAACCTGCAAAATAAAACCTGTGAATTTTAAGCAGGCAGATCAAATGATCAATGCACTAAATGTGAATTACTCGCTGATCTCACATTGAAGAGAAGCACACAGAAAGCAGAAGTGAGGTGAGATGGCTAAAGGAATGCATAAAAGACTAACATGGGATTAGTCTCAGGACACAGATGCAAGAAACATTATTCAAGCAACACAGAAGTCATGCTGTAAGCACATCAGCAGTAGGAAAAATGCGGTTCAGTAGTTCAATATTCAATGGCATTATCAACAAATGACAACGTGCAGGATAAAGTTTTCAACACATGTGCAGCTACCTTCACACAAAGGTCAAACATGTAGGTGACTATCACAAATATTAACAAGAAAGAGGTGAAATCTCAGCTTAGAATAGAGAAATAACAGGTCAGAAAGCACTCCTTGAGCTAGACCTTTTCAAATTACCAGGACCTTCTAATCTGCCAGCTGGTTAACTGGATAACAGAATCTCAGGACAAGTAATGTTATCTTAGAGGACTGAAAAAGGACGAAGTACTGAAAACTTGACAATCAGCAATTACTGCCTAGAAACCAACAGGAAATGGGAAGTGAAGCTGGGAATTATAGGCAGATTCACTCTGTGATACATAATTAAAGACATTACTTGTAAATACTGGTAATAAGGAAATAAGCGGCAACAAACATTACTTTGTGAAACCAGCGTGAAGCAAATCCGCTTAATTTCATTTTATATAGCAATTCTTTACCACATATGACTTTAAAAAAATTAAGAAAATAATAAAAAAAATCTTGGAAGGCTCTAACTTTAAGAGATTTGCAAAAATTCTTGGTTTTCTAAAGAAGAATCTTCAGAAAATTAAATGCTGTCTTAAGAAAATGGAAGTGTTTTAGCTGAACATTAGAGACACCTATCTATAGGATGTGGCAGGCACCTGCGGGCAAGCGACTCCACATGGGAAAACAACAACATTGTGCAGAGATGTTTAATGGTCTTGAAGAAAGTGTCTTGACTTTTAAACATTTGCTTTTACCATAAGACAAGATGCCTCCTTTAGGATTCAAGACCATATCATTCTAGAAGTTTTTTAGCATAAATGTAGATTTATTTTTACATTGAAAAGCGACAAAATAAAAATGACATTGCACTGTCAGAAAATTGTCCTCTTAGTCCAAAACATTTTTCTAATTGTAAAGTCATCTTCTGACATCGATATAATTCCAAGATATTTCTAATTTACTTTTACTAGAGATGTTAAAAAGGAAAAAAAAAAAAAAAAAGTAAACAGAGGAAGATCCAGGTCCAGCACAATGTTTAATGTTTTATGGTAAGCACATCTGTGTTAAGTGAGCAGAGCAAGTGATCGGGAGATCACATAGGTGTCCCTATCCAAGGCAAACCCCTTCCCTACTCCAAACACCCCGTGAATCTCCTGATCGCTGTCTATTTCTTCTTTTCACAGTTTGATCACAAATTCCATTCTGCCCTTTGATAATTCTCTTAATTCTTTTTCTAAAGAAAACATATTTTTCTTAAACACCTCCTGCCTTGCAGTAATCATCTGGCTTCATATTTCTCATCTTTCTGTGCGATCTAGAAGTGTGCTTAGTCTGCAAAAGTAGCGTGGGGAGATTTTTAATTCCCTTTTGAAATACCTGGCACTCAGCATCATAAAGTGAAAGAAACTGAATTCTGTGGAATATCATTTAGTTTTGATACAATTTACTCTACATTGTACACTAACTCTAAATTGAAAATCAGTGTTTGATCCAAGACCTCTTTTCCAGAAAAGATAAACTGCAGACAAGATATCCTCTTTCTACGTTTTCTCACAAGTGTAGTCACTGATACCAGAATATTTGTCTGCCCCAATCTTAGGATATAAATGGCTTTGTTATTAACCCTCAGAGTTTCTGACCTTGCCACTTTTGTGAAATAATAGCATAAGCTAGTGGAATTTTCTTTCAAATGAAATGTTTACTCTATAAACCTGTAACTGCTATATTGCATTATATTTTTATGTTTATTGTTATGAAATGATGTTATTTGTAAGTATAATTCTGTAATAAAAAGAAAACAAGGATTTATGCTGAAAGAGAATGAAATTTCAGAACATGCTATAAAATTAATCTAATACTGGAAAATCATAAAAAAGTGCAATTACTCTATTTACAGGTGAAAAGGAAAAACAATTGCATACATAAAAAATATAAGCTTTATTGTTATAGTAGGAAGCTTATGAATATCAAAATGAGTGAAATCCTCTTACAAACAAAAGGGTTAATCTTAATTGTGCATAAGTTTTGACTATAACACAGACTTTATTTTAATGCTATAAAACCTTTTTCTTTACTCAAAAGTACCTTTGCATAACGAATGTTGTAGCTATTGCAGAAGTTGCCTGAGTCTTTTCCCATAAATCACACTGCAGTCAACCACAGCTCCTTTTGTTTTGCAAAGCTGATGCTCAGTCCTCTTTGATGCCATTCTGAAAGTACCAATTGGTACTGATGAAAGAAGCAGACTTTAAAAATTACCTAGTAAATATATTTACAGCCTTCAGAAGCATTAAAGGAGGATGCAATAAAGATACTTTGGTATGAGGATGGTTGGAACCACAGAATATTACACATTAAGGATGGAAGGGAGAAGGAGCAATTATGATACTGATTTATCATATGGTACCTGCTAACACATCTGGGGAGCTCATGGATTAAAGACGACCTTTTGAACAGTTTAAAAGAATGTAAAAAATACAGTCCACAAGAAACATTAACATTTATTTTTCTAGCAATACTTTCAGTTTTGGGCATTTCCTTGTTAGAGGAACTACTTTGGGAAAGTTTCAAGGAAACATTTGTTGCAACCCACTAGACAATCAATAAAAACCACCTGTGATTTTACACCACTGACCTTGAAGGACAAAGAAAATGCCTCCATGGGACACAATATTCATAATCAAGGGAACAGACAAATTTGAAAAGATCTGAAAGCCAAGTGACATGCTCATACAAAGTTAACTACCGAGTCACATCCTGTCTCACTCGAGTGTACTTCCACGGCATAAAGAGAAAAACCCTCAAACTATATGTGGCTCCTCAAATTTACTCCCATGCTTATGTATCGTATAAGGAAAAAAAAGTTCTCTGCCTAACTTCTTAAGGCTGGGTACCTACATCCAAAATACTAACCAGCCACTGATGATGCTTAGAACAACAAAAGTGGCTGTTGTTATAGCCAAGGAATTTACTTGTAACTGAAGACCATTTGAATTTACTTGTAACTGAAGACAGTTCATTCACCAAAGTCAAACACTATATCCTCCTTTTGGAATTTTACTGTGCATAAAGATAAGAAGGAACCATATTGAGTCAAAGCAAAATGGAAAAAAGCCTGTGGAAAGAGCTACTTCCTGAACTATAGTAATTAAAAGCCTTGACATATCTATGAAAGAAGGGAATGGATAATCTTTATTATACTGTAAGCAAGGCAAATGGCAGATTGATATCCCTTGGCACAGGAATACGCTACTAAATATTTGAAGACAAGCTGTGACTTCAAATACCACATCCAACTGCAACTTTAATTTTTTTTTTTGCAGAAAAAGCAACTCATGCTGAGGAAGATATGGCTTATTTGAAACTTATTTACTGTCATAACAGATGGTGAAGACTAGAGAGAATATAAATGAAAAATATGGGGGCCCAATAAATGTCAAGGCTCCCAACTTGGTTTGTAAAATCAAAAGAAAAAAAAGAAAGAAGCTATATCTATGCAAGATACAAAAACTTAACAGAATAGATTAGCTTTTTAACATCTTGGAAATAACCATTTTTCTGCCCACACAATGTGAGATTAAAAATTGTACTGATGTTACAGTCACGGCCATCCTTAAAAAGTTATACAGCATTATCTATACAGATTTTCCATTATTCAAAGCTCCTTTCCAGGTATTTATGCCGAAACCTCTGGTGAGACATGAAAATTTTACCAGTTACGTGTAGGATGGTCAAGATAGTTCCCTGTGAACCCATGTGGCAGGGTAGGTTTGCTGGCCGTGGTTGTAAGACTAGGAGCCCCAGCCTGAGGAAGCAGGTCAGAGCTACAGCCAGAGCTACAGATCCAGGGCCTTCTCTTGACTGGGAATTTTCAAGTCTGGGATTCTCATTTGTAAACAAAACAAAATTTTGAAATAACAAAATCTTCTGCAAAGCAGTTTTATTCTTAATGCTCAGCCCTCCAACAATCACCTCAACCTCTCAACTTCAGAAAGAACTGAGGCCTCTTAGGACTCTCTAAAAAACATTTAGCATCCTATAAAATTGTACTTCAGATCCTCTTTGCATGAAAGGATGCTTGCATGAGGCATCCTTCCTTATTTTCTGAGGTATGCAGGTGAAATAGGAACCACAGAAGAATGAACCATATCCATTCACTTATGAAGGGAAACTGCATTTGCATTGTTACTGGGGCCATTATCTTGGCAATGCTTTTGATACAAAAAGCAAAGAAAATCAAGCGGAACTAAGACAAAGTGAAAATTATATTCACAAAAATCTGAAACAAATTGTCAATGTAAATTACATAACGAAGCTGAACAAGTATACCACATTGGAAAGTGGAGTTTTCAGTTATCCTGTGCAATGTATTAACACTCTAGTTCACATCAGAGTACAAAGCCAGCAAAAAAATGAAGACATTATTCTATATTTAGCTTCTCTGTTGCTGTTTTGGATCACCTAGATGACTAGAACATACACCACTTTAACGCAATATCTCATTTGCTAAAACACTTCACAGCTAATTTTACTTTAAATTTAGTAATGAATTTCAGAACGAGGTAAGAAATGTATTATTAAATACCTTATAATGGCACAAAGAAAAATAAAGCTATGAGTATATTTTTATACAGTATTTCTTAATGCAAAACAAGGAAACAAACAGAAAGTATTTCAGTTTTTCATGCTGCTACCTTTTATGTTTTCTGTGCATTGTATTTGATTGCTGTCCTCTTGATTATATTCTCTGAAATACTTGTTTGAAGTAAGATACTTTATTTTAATAAGTGGAACAAAGCTTTGAATAGCTTGGTTCAAAAAACAGTTTTAAATGAAAGGAGCTGTTGCTAAGCACAGGGATCTTTGCCAAATACTTTTAAAATGGTTTATTGTGCCCTAGCAATCCTGAGATTAAAAACATCTCTTGAATTACAATGACACATCAAAAAATAAAATTAATGTGGGGGTTTTCATTACAAGAGCTGAGCCTCTGTGTGTTATTCTTTCCATTAGATAAGAAAGAAACATACTGTGGTACATTGTTTTTGCTGTCAGAGTGAGCTTTTAGGCAAATATACAATATCACACTATATCCCTCACGGATTCAATCACGTACTGTACAAGTTCTTCTATTAATTTAACTTAATGCTGTGGATTTAAGGGATAGACTGTATATTTTCACATATTTTTCTGTACCGGGGAGGAGTTATTTTTAGACTCCATAAGTCTTCATCAGAATTAGAAGATTGCATTGCCTCATATGACTACAATATGAATAATAGTATTGCCTCACTCTGTAACGAACATTTACTTTTCAACAGTTCTTGCAGCAGTTACAGGACAATTGTTTTGCTAGGCTCTTACATTGCAACACTGCGGAGCATATAGATCTCATTGTCAATGAGAAACCTGAATGCAGGGAGCTAGACATTTTAAAGAAAAACAAAATCAATAGCATTTCCTAGCTAATAAAGATGTCTAAACCAGTACTCTTAACAGCATTGGCCTCCTAGTACACAAATTATGATTTAGAATAGGGAAAAAGGAAGCAGCGAAGACAAGAGAGAAAAGAGCTGCTAACTGATTTTAAACCAAACTTCATTTCCATCTCCTGAACTCCTGTTTTAGTTTGTATCTGGGGGGCTGTGAATATATGACAAACCAAGGACATAGCTCCGGGTAGCTCAAGCTGGGTATGAAAGCAGGGGCATGCAGATTGCTGGGATTTTTCTTGAAATCACTAACTACCGTGTTTTGCCCAACATTTCGTAAGATACCGGTGAAAGACAGCACATGTACCTTGCCAGATAACATATGTACATTGGTACAGTATAGCTTTAGCTCACAGGTTTTATTTGTCAACATACTTTCCTGCTTTATTTCACAAGGACAAACAAAAATTATTCTGCCTGTTAGAGATAACAGCAAATTAAAACAAAACACATTTTACATATTAAAACTGAGCAAAATCTGAACTACTTAAATGGGCACACATAAAAACAGTAATGACTGGAACAAGCAGGTCAAATTACATTTGTCTTGTTACATACATAACACCTCAAGTTACTCAAATAACAAATGAAAACATGTCTAATTCAAAAGTCTAATTCAAAAGAACTGCCATGGAATCCTAGTGTGTATCTCACACTTTCATGGATAATCCACTATAAATGTATCTATTTGGGTATTTATTAACCCCAGAACATTTCTCGCTCAAAGAATTTCTGTATCACTTGCAGATGATACCTTTCCTCCACAGAAATGTCACTGTGTGTTGTAAATTATTCAGAATAATCTTCTACAATTAAATTTGCCTATAGTCTAGTACAATGGATCCTCCTTACAAAAAAAGAGGGAAAAAAAAAAAAAAGAAAAAAGGAATTTCATATTAATATTGCCAAAGCTAGCACTGCACAAACTATGCAACAACTGACATGGATTGGCATCTCTTTGTGCCTGAAACTTGCAGAAGGTTGTTTCACACTCCCAAAGGCCTACTCACAGGACTTCACTTAAAGTGCATGCCTTTTTAAAAGGAGATATTGAAGACATTGCACGATGGTCAAGCTGAGAAATACCTGTAAATCTGTATTTTTAAGATGCCATATATTTGAACTAGAGACAGTCTATAGATAGCTTAACTTTCCTTCTTCAGGAGATCCCTGCTGAATCCACTCATACACATAATCGGGGTAATCGGGATTCTCATTGCCTTCAGTCATAGAGGACTAGGACCCCATTCTTCAATTCGTCAAGCCCACTCATCTCAGGGGGCGTCCAAAGGCAATGAATGCCACTAGGAAAAATATTCCTAAAACAGCCCCATTTGATTCCTTGCTCCGATAGGAAATAAGAAATAAAACACTTTAAAAATGAATCAGATCCCTTCAACCTTTGCTGAAAGAAGGCCATCACAGTTTATAGTGCTGAAAAGGTGAAAAAAAAATATAAAAAAAAGATGAAAACTATTACAAACCTTTACACGCCTCTTTGGGAAACATGTACTTTTCTGTTTTTCTTGGATAATGCTACATAACTCCAGATTTCTACAACACAAGGAGAATACGCAGTCCAACATAAAATGTTTGTCCACTAGGAAAAGCATTTATTGGCCTCAGAAGCCAGATATCACCAACACCAAAATGCACCTTTATTTGGAGAAAGATGAAATGAATCATCATGACATTCTAACCTGCAAGAAGATGCCTTTTCCATTTCCAGTCTATTCAATAACACCCATTAAGAGAAGGAAATTGTGGAAGTTTTGAACATTGGCACTGGAACTCACAGACTATGGCAACTTTGTTTATTCCTATTTAGTTCTGTGGATTCTTGTTTGTTCAGTATGAGAGACATGCCATATACAGTAAGTCCAAGCTAATAATTTTCTCATTTCGTAAAAACCTTAACTATGTTAACAATTAAGGCATTTTTTCATCATACTGATTTAAAAAGGAGTTGACAGAACTGCATAACCAGTAATTCTCATGATCAACTTTCCAATATTCTCTACAGCATGAGATTAATTTTTGTGTTTGAATCTTCTTATGACAAGGAGCAGACTGTAATCTTTCCAGGTATGAAAAGATACCTCAAGTTTATAAATAAAAGATTGTCTATATGGAAATAAGTATTTTGAACAAATTGTGCAAGTGTTAAACATACCAGAAAAAAATCCGAGGCACCAAAGAAAGTGACTCTATGCTAGCAATGGCTTAATAAGAGCAAATTGTCCGTTGGTTACTCAAGATACATACTTCTAAACCAAAAGCAAAGCTTTTGGGGAAAAACTTATAAAAATGGAAAACAGTGGAGTTAACTGCTGAGATTAATTGTCAGGAGGAGATTTCTGTATAAATTGTCCTTACTTCAGACAACATTGGTTTTATTTTATCTCCTCAAGTAGCATGATAGCTTCTTACTAGAGTACTTGGCTTAGAGCGTATTTTTTAAATTAAATTTCAGTTATAATAAACTCTTGCATAGATTAAAGCAAAGTATTATAGTGGTACTTTGTAAATGATGTTAATTCAGTGAAGAAATGTCGTAAGTTTAAAGTTTAATGTTTCTCTAATGATGGCTCTGTTAGTTAATTGAAGAAAGTACCATAGAGACATTTTTCCTCCTTTAGCAATTGCTGCGTTTACTAACATGCAAGTACAAAGTAAACACGCGTTGGGTACTGGAACCTCCTTAAGCCCCTCTGTAAATGGAATACTGAAATTTCAAAATTAATAATAAATTGAATTAAGTTTTCAGGCTGTATTTTATCTTTTCCTTAACAAAGCATTAGAACAGAGCAAGGGGAGCACGGCTGGCAGGGCCGGGGGGCAGGGCCCAGGCAGGAGACAGGCAGGGCCGAGGGGGCAGGGGCCAGGCAGGCCCGGTGGCCCCCGCCGCAGCCACCCAGCAGGCCCGCCGTGGCGGAGACCTGCCGCACTGCCCGGTTCAAACGCAGGCAGCGCACCCGTGGTAAAGCGCGATAGCTGAGACCGCCGTGCCCGAGGGCTTTGCGGCCCCTCAGGGGCTCCGCAGTCGCCGCCCCCGCGGGCTCCGGGCCCCTGCTGACCGCGGTGAGGCTTGGACAAGCTGGGAGGGAAGCGGCGAGCAGGCACCGGGGCTGCCGGCCACCCGCCCCTCTCCCGCTCCCTCTCCCGCTCCCGCTGCGCCCGGCAGGGCCCGGGGTGGCAGGAGCGCGAGGCGGCGGCCGGGCCCACGGCGCCACCTGGCGGAGCCGCGGCGGGTGGCGGGCAGCGGAGCGGCGCCCCTGAGCCCCGCCCATGCCCCGCCCCCGAGCCCCGCCCCGCCCCACCCCGCCAGTGATGCTCCGCAGTAGATCAATGGCCAATTTGTGTCAGCTGCGCCGCGATGCTTATTGCCCCGCAGCGTTTTTCACTCCACACTGGGCTCCACTCCTGCTTTTGTTCCTTAGATAGTCTCCATCAGTACTGATTTTCTGGTACAGCTGTCCATATTCCAGAATTTTACACCACATGCGACCATTCTTCCCTTCCTCTTACGTAACACAATCTTATCTCAGGGTCCCACAGTTGACCTAACTACCAAGGGTCTTCCTTCTAGTTATTTCTAAGATGTCACGTGTGAATGGTTTAATCTTTTTCATACAGTCTATAGAATTAGGTTAGCTCCAGAACATGAAAGTTGCTGCTTAGTGAATGTACAGAGAACAAGTGGGGTATATCACCTTCGGGCAGGACAAGTGCAGCTCTATAGCATTGCCTTAGGCAGTTACTGACTGATAACAACCTACAAACAATGCATATGTACCTGTACATATACAAAACTGTTACATGTAACTATATATTATTTACATATGATATATACTATAAATTGTTCAACAGTATAAACCCTGAAAGTTATTAGTCCCTAATTCAAAGTGAAAATGCAATATTCATTATGAAAGCGACCTATAAAGCAATTTCCATTCTACAAACATTTGGCAGATACTGTTTGGGAGTAACGTCACAGGACCCAGTTGAAGTGCCTTCATGCTTCCGAAGTTAACAATACAGGCTGCTTTTCTTTCTTTTGTACGAGCATTAATGGACCCTTAACTTTCCCTTGCCTGCGCAATGCCTTACAAAATACTGTGGTGGTCAAGTTTACCTTTATTGTACAGTATGGAAAAAAATTTCTGTACATAGAGACTTGAAAAAGTCACCTTGACTTGGACAGGGAAACAATTTTACCATTGTTTGGGCAATTACAAGAAAATATGCACTTCTCAACGACTTAACCAATCCAGAATATTTAGTTGCTTGAACAATTAGTTCAACAGAACAGAGCTCCAGCCATTGTATTAGTTCTGGCTGGTGACTCCAAGCAATATTACAATTGAGCCACGGGGCCTGAATCTGTTTATGGATTCCTCATCCATCTTCCCAGGCTCTGTCTACCTAAATCAGCTTGAAAGTTGAACATAACTGTATTTTAGGAATATATTTCAATCTATTTTTTACTTATACTTTTAGATATCTGTCTTCCTTACTGAACGAGTGAAATTAAACCAAAAGAAATCATACACAGTAAAAATTACTAAAATGATTTTTAAATGCTTCCCTTAACCCACTCTGTGTTGTGACACAACTTCCTTCTGTCAGCCTTTTTGTCCATCCTATTTCCCTTGTTTTTCATTAGTCTCTTTCCACATGATTTACATACTCTTAACTAAAATGATAGCTGCTTGTCCCTCTGGACATCTTGTATAAATCTTTCTGAATTTGGGTGCATGACCTCTTGTTTTTCATGGCCTGCCACTCCCCAGCAACACAGAAACCAAAGCGTGTTCTATCCCTTGACTGCGTGGTCTTTTCTTTTTTCCAGACCATTGGTCTATAAAATGAACAAAATTGGTCCTAATACTGATCTCCTGTAGCACTCCACTAATCACTTTCCTCTTTCCCAAGCCACTACCCACTCACAAATACCTTTGTCTTTGATGTCTTGAAAGATAATTTATCTGTTCACATACTTCAGCTACTATAAACTATCAAAATTACAGACCTTGCAGATTATTCTTTTGTGGTTTTCTCTCTCAACAGATTTCCTAAATGCTAAGAAAATTATGTCTATGGACCCAATTTACATTGTTACTGCATAGCAATGATTTGTTAAAGATAATCAAATTTTTGTGGCTGCCTTTAACTGTAATATTCCAGGTGCTGCCACTGGGGCCTGGTATAAAAATAAATGGAGTATGAAAAAAAAATTAAACACAAAGATCATTCTATGCACTCATTTACCATCAAAGTTCAGGTAGTATCATGTCTCAACAGATCACCTATATAGAAAATAAAAATAAACAAAACCTAACAAACAGTCAACATCATATCTTACAATTAGACAGAAACGTGCAAGCATACGAATCCCTGCACACTCCTTTTTGTTTAGGACTCCAAGCCCTGACTCAAATTATAGCAATAATATGTATCTTTATTAATATGTATCTTTATTGCTCTGGAAAGTATTCTGTTCTACTCACCATACAGTTATGGTCTACCTTCACTTCTACTACTCTTATTTTCCTTATTCTACTAGTAACTACAGCAGGTTTTTAGTCCTACATACCCAGCTATTTTCCCCGCAAAATGTTACTCCTCTGGGCTCACCCAATGATTTCCATGCTGCATTTCCCCAGAATGTGCCAGAAAAAGGCCCAGTTACAGACTGGTCTGGGGCGGCGAGCTGAAGGAGGTTCGCCCCATCATTAGCACAGGCTGATGGGGCATCTTATGTGGATTCTTGCCACCCACCACTATTCCAGCCCATCCTGCAGGGCCTTAACTCATAACGTACCTCAGTCTTAGAAGACTTTATAACATAGCTTCTTTTACAGCAACCAGCCTAAACAGTCCATTTAGTGAAGAGAGGTGCTGTTTCTGTTGTGTACAAAGCCCATGATCCAGGAGAGATAACCTCTGTGCTTTCCTTGCACACACGAGGTCTAACTTTCCAAAGCTTGTGCCCACCACACTTGTACCTCTTTCCCCACACAAGGCTTAACGTACTCCAAAGACAGGACCTTTTTCCACTTCATCTTGTGGCTATGTGCCTTTGCCCATCATTCTCCCAGCCTTGCATTCAGTTATTGTGAAGCCCTCAGGATGCCTCACCTTGTGTTTTACTACACATGGGTTTGAAAAAGGAGGAGCAAATAGAAGTACCCCCTCTGCTTCCACACCCTGCAGGGGTTCCCACCTGTAGTGGCAGTGCCTCAAGGCGAGCAGAAAGCCTTGTGTGTGCTCTCTGCGGACACCTTGGCTCCGCTGCAGCAGAAGACGGGGCAAGAGACAGAGTACCTTTGGAAGATTCCCCAGCCAATACTACAAGTTATAAAAGCACATCAATGATCAAAACACACATGCATTCTGCTTCACCTACCTTGCATTCTAGCAGTATTACTTCCTATGTGTGTGGCCATCTGTGACCTGGCACAGTTCTTTAGGCAGTAACCAGGCAAAATTACATATCCTAAGGGCAGATGTTATAAGCACTCAATAGCATCATAATTTGTATACATTACATCTCAGGATGTCGTAAGTACAGCTTCTTCTACACCTCACTTCTTAGCACTGAAGTTGCTAAGCAGTCAGCGAGCAGTGACACACTACCTCATGGAGTAACAACTCTGAATCATGGGTAGAAGTAAAGATTTCAAACAATAAGCGAAGAATATTGATGGAAAGGCATGCTCCGAGCTGCTGACATCCTTTAGCTATAAAGTAAAAATAAAAGCAAAATAAAGTTTGGAGAAAAATAAAAGTTCTGTTTTATATTTACTCTGCGCTCACAAAATTCCTTCTTTCTTTCCTTGACTAGTCAGAGACATAAAAATCCTATTACAACAAAAGAATTTGTTCCAGACCCCATCAAATGTCAGAGGCATTCTGATAGCTAAGTGCCAACACAAGATAAAGATTAATAATAGTGGCAGCAACCTCCTTTCCCAAGACTTCTATAAAGAAAAGGGACAAAGAATACCAATGTAGCCACGTACACTCTTCTTGGCTGCTACCTTTTCATTTGTGTTGATTCCAGTGGAAGCCTTATCATGAATCCCTTGAATTATTGTCAAAATTCCTGTGGATTATAACAACATGGTATCACCACTTCAACCTTTTTCCCCTCAGGAGAAAAAAAAAAAAAAAGAAAAAAACATTTAAAAAAAAAGAAAAGAAAAGAAAAAAAAAGGCTATGTCACAATGCAGAAATATTGTTTTGTATTCCAAACCAGTAATCCCTGAAAAACACAGTGACTATATGGATGTTCCTCTCATGCATAAAAAGATCCTTAACAGGCTGTCTTTACTCACAGGACCCTTCAACAGGTATTCCTGCTTATGTCTGGTAGTGATATGTATTGTAAACGTGTACACCATCTTATTTTATATTAAAACAGAAACAGATTGTTTCATATAGTTGAAATAACTGATAACAGAAGGCATAGCCATGCTAATTTATGTTGATCAGGATCTGTGCACATTTTCAAATCCTTGAAGAAAGGCAACTCTAACTTAAGCTGTTATGTCTAAAACCATCACATAAAGCCCAACTGGAAAGAGCTGAAAAAATAGCTGTGCAAGAAAAAAGGTACATCAAAAAATAGTTAAATTCTTCTCAACTTCAAAATTGAAGCAAGGTGATACTAATTTCTATGCAGAGATCGATAAACACCCCTGCATTTTGATCCTGAACAAGAATTAATGGATAGTTTAAGACTGCAATGAAAGAAGTGGTTTCAAGTAAGCCAGAAACTCTAAAGCCTAAATGAATTTAGGAGAGAAACGTACAAATATCCTATTTTATTTACATAATTGATGACAGAAGTCTTTTCCTCTAACAAATTCACAAGGATTTTTTCCTGCTCGCCTCAATTTCTACTCTCAGGATTACTAATAAAATAATGAACGCTGTCCCTGGCTGGTAATGGAGTCAAGGTGTGTATACGAGCATTTTCTGTACTGCGATGGTATTACCGGTGGTAATTTTAAGCTCCATGAGAAACAAGACAACAAAACAATGTTTATCAAATGGGGGGGGGAAATTAAGAAAACATAAGAAAAGCAGACATGGTGGGCAGCCTTGTGAAGTGTATTGCTGAGGGAAAGAATTACAAATGGCTATTTGGCAACACTTAAAAGAACAGGAAAATGCCTTTGCGAAGAGTATCAATGTTCTAGCATCAATGGCAGTGTCTGCCTCATTCCTGACCTCCTCTGACTGCTGGTAGGGAATTACCGGGGGTTAATCCTGGCAAAGCAGCAAAAGAGGCAGCTTGAACAGGCACCGAAACTTAGTCCTCCACTGGGCTGGAACAATTAGGACAACTGATAACAGCCAAAACTAGTTCTTATCACTTCAAGAGTAAATTACCACTTAAGAGGGATCAGAAGTTAATATGAAATTCAGCAGCAGATGCTTTTTGCTGTGGACACAGACACACTGAGCTAGCCTTGGGAGACACTATTTCATTCATTAGTGTGAAATCACATTTTTAGATGGCTAAATACATTAAAGCATATGGGCAGATACCTATACAAAACAAATATGGAAGCTTGGGCTTTTGCTAGGATGGAGATTTTCTCATCACCATCCACCACCTGCTTCACTACCACAACATACTGGCAGAGTATGCAGGTTTATTTGCTGATTTTGAACATACTTTTAGAGTATCAGAGATGACATAGTTTTGTAAATGCAAGGCTAAAGAACACCTATTCATGTATATATTACTAATGACTAAAAATGGTCAAGGATTCTTTCTCACCAAGAAAAAAGTTACTTGACTAGAAGCTGGATTTCCAAGTCAATTATCAGGCCAAGAAAAACCTTAACATCTTAACTTTAATAAGTGTATTATAATAAAACCAAGAAGTCCCTAAGTATTTTTCTGTCTTTAAAAATAACAGAAAAAAATTACTGACTGCCTAAAATCCCCTTTGAAACTACTGCCTTCATTTATGAAGAAAACAGAATTTTCTTTCCCTTGCAGTGTTTGATGAGGGCCTTGCCCTAGCTCTGCCCTACTACAGGAAACAGAGAAAAAGGGATTTTTTTACAGGGGTATTACATTAAGGTTTCAGTCGTTATTAATGACTGTAGAAATGTGGAACCTGGTACTACTGAAGCATAAGCAACATGTAGGTATTTCAGAAAAAGTACTAATAATGCCCTGGCTTGCAGGGGTGGGTGCAGCCCTGGTCAGATGGTGATGGAGTTGTGCTGGGGGCACAGTCTGTAAGGGGCCAGCTGCGCTGACAACGAACAGACAGCTTTTCTCTCCTTGGTACCTCCCTGCTCTCTTATGTCCTCTACTAGTAAACCCAGGGCTGACTTGTGTAAAGTTACTCATAGTAGAAAAAGAAAAGTGGGTATTTTCTATGCTGCACATCACTCAAGAAATCCTTGACAGACTCAGTATTTACAGGAGACCAAATCGTTAACTTTTAGAATTACAAATAGAGCATCATTCCATATGGTGCTACTTTTCAAATAACTTTCCTGTAAATCAAACCAAAAGACTGATTCATCAGCAATGCCACTAACTGTGTCCATGACATGCACTCAGGATCCTCACAGCAATGATGAAGTTAACATGTCCCAATAAGTGCCCAGTCTGAACTGTAACTCAATTCTCCTGTGTTCCTCTCTCACTTTCTTTTAAAAATTCCATAGCAATTTGACAAGCTTATGATTTTATTTTATTTTTGTGTGTTTTTTGGAACTCCTTGGCTTCCCACTGGCTCTTTACCAAGTGAATAGAAGATCCAGTCAATATTCAACCTAAGCATTTATTCTGTAAATTTTATGCAAATGAACAAAGACATCACCAGCTCTACTACTATAATGCTACTGTTTTAATCTCACTCTCTATTGGTCAGATATCAATTATTTAAGTAAGGTACCCTTATTTAAATTTAACATCTTCCTTCCATCAGCCTTGTCGCAGGACCCAGAGTCAGGCAGAATCTGGAAGTGAATCTGCTCTCGTGTTGCAGCACCATGCACAAGACCGCTCTGTCGCTGCTGAAGCCTGGCTGTGTATTTGCCCCCTTCCCAGGTGCATGCTGCGCTCACCCCGTACCGTGCACAGCTCTGCTGCTCATGGGAAGCCTACGGCAGCCCAGGGAAGGTGCCGCCTCCATCCAGTTAGAGCATCCCACCTGACTGGGGCTGCAGCACCAACGCATGGCAAACACACCTCGGGGCCTCTGCTGACATCAAGGACATATGAGAGTGTTTGGACACTCATAACAAATCAGCCAAAAATGAATAAAACAGGTAACATCTCTAATCAAGCCTCGGGGAACTTCATTTCATGCCATCAGAATTTTCTCTCTTCCCCAAAGATAGCTTCTTTTCCGGGGCAGCCACACGTTACTTTTCTCTTACATATTTGTTGTAGTCCATCAACAGTTCTGAGCTTCCCTCCCCATTGGTCTGTGTTCGGAATAGATCTGTGTTAAACTTTACACCTATGGACTTCTAGCAACTATAGTACAAAACCTCTGTTTTTCGCCAACACCAATACCAAACCCCATTTAATGTAGAGTGACCTACTAAGTCAGTCGCAGGATCCTGAGACAAATAGAGAGGGCTGGCTTTGCTTTCTTCAGCATCTCAGGCTGTTCCAACACAGGGACACGAAGTTGATACTTTTTTTACTGAGAAATATTATACCTGTGATTTCTTAGCTTTCTAAAATATGAAGACTTTCCAAGAATGACAGAATAAAATATGATTTTTTTCCAGTAATTTCAGTTGTGAATTAGTTAAAATTTACAGTATAGTAGGATATAAACTTTGATCAACACTGTAGCATCCACATAACTCACTTGGGAGGTTATTTCATTGCCATCTGAAGCACGTATGGAGAGACAGGGCCTGCTCTAATTACAATATTGTAGTTTTGACTGACAGACAATATGTCTACAATCAACTTATTTGAAAGCCATGTGTTGTGACAGTTCCTTGTCCGACTCCAAAGTGTACAGAATTGAGACAAATCAGTGTCTTGTTACTATACACTAATCCCACAGTAAAAAAAAAATAAATCCTAGGAAACACATGTATACAAAGCAACAACATGGGCCAAGAGGCACCCCAAGCTTTTTTGTATCTTCTTCTAATTGTTAATATCTGTTGAGTTTTTTTAAACATGGCCAGAGCATTTTAGAAAATACTGTAAAACATATATCCCCCAATCATAATTACTGTTTCCAAACTTCCCAAACTTCATTTTGTTATTCTAAAACAAAGTAAATTTGAGTATGAAAAAATTAAAAACTCAATTTTTGAGATCACAAGAAAAAAACCCTTTGATATTATTACACATATTACTAATGCACACAAATATATAGCTGACGCTGAGACAATGTTTTTATCCTGACCTCACACAGGCCTGCATAAGTATAATTATTATGCAGCATAATATGACAGAGATATCTGTCATTAGTAGAATTTCTGGAATTTTGAACATACATTTCAATAGCCTAAGTGGACCTAGCTTGGCAATTTAGCTGACCCTGGAAAAGAGTGCCTTATGTTCATCTTGTGCAATCTGTCCAGTAACAGATGTACACCATTAAGATGTAAAGTGAAGTGGAGGAGGCGGGGAGCAGCAGGAGAAGAGTCAGGCCACTTAGCAGAAGAGCCATGAGTTTCAGTAGGCCAGCATGAACGTACAAATCATTCAAAACAGGTTTCAAGTAAACCTGTGATAAACAAATCACTATTTTTAAAGTATTGAATTTACTTTATGTTAAATGATATGTAAACATAAAAAAAAAAAAAAAAAAAAGGATCTACACTGTGCTTGTGAGAGAGCATGAGATGGGAAGAGAATGCAAAGAGATTTAGGTATAACAGGGGGCACTACTCCAGCTGAAGGAGCGTCGAGCATTCAACCAGCTTAAAAAGATACACCGGTGTCAGATGGAGAAGCTTTCCTCAGCACCGTGGACCTGGGTTGCCAGAAAGCTTGAAGCCTACAGGTGGTAAAGTTCTCCAGATTAACAGTTTGTATTGGTGACATGTTCAGATGTTTGAGTTACTTTGCCGTAGCAACAGACACAACCTGTCATATTATTAACTCATCTTCCTCATTACTGCAATGACTATACTGGAAGAATTTCACTGGATCTAAGCTCTGTGCTGCCTATTGGCTTCTGCAAAATTTTCTCACCTGTGTTTATTCAGTTACTACCAGAAATGTGTAAAAACAGACAAGACTTGCAACTAATCGTTTCTTAAAATGTTCAAAGTGCCACTTCCCAGGATTATTGCAACATAAAAATATTCATCATATCTGCCCACACCAAATGTTGATATAAATTATTAAAGGCAAATGTGACAATTAAGCAGATTTATTAGCCTTAATATATCAAGTGATTGCTAAATGACTTCTTTTTAAAGCTCGTCTTCTATGGGTTTCTCTTCTTTTGTTTTAGGTACTGCATTTTATTTATTGATACACATAATTTTGCGAATGAGCTATCCAAGTTAAATTTTGTAGTGACAGCATATAATTAGTGCACAAGCAAAGTCCATACAGATACTTATTAGCATCACAATAGCAGTCTCAAGAGAGGAAGAAAGTCTCTTTCAGAGTTTTCATTAAATAATTAACAGACAAAACCATCACTGTGACTGTTGGTAAAATGCGCCTTTATTTGCACTCTTAGTACATGGATCACTAATTGACTGAAGTTGAGCTGTTCATACCTAGAAGTAGCCTCTTTTGCCACAAGGCTGGCACCCACAGATGGGAGAATAATGACCAAGTTCCTCTTTCCCTTGCCTATGGCATGATGTCTACTTTATGAATAACAGAATGGTAACTTCCAGGATTGTCCACCAGGATTATAATTTTCATGTTTTCAGAGGTGTGATGGTCCCTAGCTATCAGTATATTAGAAATACAGAGAGAAAATGTAAAAATCCACTTATTATAATAAACACATATGAAATATGGCTCATTGGACAACTCTGGTGCTTACCAGAAATGCTGTTTATTCACCACATATTGCTTTGGATGTCCTTTATAAAAAAAAAAAAAAAAAAAGAAGAAGAAAAAAAAAAAAAGGATGTTTTCTTCCCCACCCCCTTACATGTTGCTCTGGGAGTTTCGATATTGTTTTCCGCTGAGCAAAAGGAAATGTCAGGGATAATTTTGATAAATGTGAGCTATCTCATATTTTCTGTTAACAAGTGCTTTGTGTGGTTAATAACATGCACCTGTGAAGCTGACTTTTCTTCTTTGTGTGACCTCAACGAACTAAAAAGAGACTATACGGTAAAAAGAGACTATACCTACTGCTAGGTCAATAACATTGATGAAAAGTCTTAATCAATGCAGAGATAAAATAAAGCCTTCTAACACCCACCCTACCCTACTTGCTGTGCCTCACCTTGGTTGTGGACTTATTCTCAGTAATTTTCTTGTCTGCTCATCATGGTTAGCTGGCTAAGTTCAAACCTGGACCCACAGGCTTTGTGCTGTGATGAACATGCCAAGACACAGCACTGAAGTGAGCACACCTCAGTAGCAGCCATTAGTGGGTAAGTGCAAAACCTTTAAATCAATACAAGACCTTTAAACTGTACCTCTACCACTTTTCAAAGGAAGCACACTCTCTACATAAACTACTGTGACAACCAATAATTCCTTCTCTCTAACAGACCCTTACTAGGAGGTGAAAAATGCTACAGCATATGATAAGAATTGATAATAATATGTTCAATATTTTGACTGTTATACTAATTTTGCAGTATTATTCCTTGTAGCTAAATGCCTTTTACAATGGAAACAGTATCAAATTGTAAAGTCCAGGAAAATAGTTCCAATCTTATTTGGGTTTCAATTAAACATATTTACCATGAACATATTACATGTTCCTCATGAGCTATCAGACAGCATTATTCTCCCTCAGGAATGCACTGTAGGCTTTTAAAGTTTTCTGATACTGTCAAAATTTCCTAGGTCTACTCTGTTAAAAGATGATTAGGGAACAGTATATTCCCTTCTTTTGCATAGGTGGTTCCGATTTTGTTCTGTTGTTCTAGGGACAAAACATTAGAAAGAATTACAGCCTGATCCTGGAGAATTCTAATGAAATAAAACATAGCACTTAGATTCTTTAAACATTCAGATTTCCTACAGAACATCTGTAGATAACCTTTGTCACAACTGAAAACCTTCAAAATTTCTATTTTGAAAGGTGTTTCATTTTTTATCGTGTAAAGGCTCCTGTGAATCTAGGTGAATAGTAATGTGTTTCTTTCAATCATTTGACAAGTACAAAAGAAGTCACTCTCCACTGGCTAATATGAATTAAAAAGAAAATTGTAGTCTATCTGATTTCTTGTAAGAAGATTTCCCTAAACAGAATCAGTAGAATTCCTAGTGACAAAATATTTTTGCTTTAGAAGAGACAACTTTCATGGTTTTAAAACAGTTCAACACATATTTGATATAAATGTTTCCCCATACAGATCCTAATGCTAAAATACGCCACCGCTAAAAGAAACATGTCCTGTACTATACTAATTCGCACACACTTAATCTCAGTCTATAAAGCTAGACTAGGATGTCTGTGAATCCTGACTGAATAGAAATCTGCTTATTAAATTAAGTGGCTTGTAGTCAAACTTTATTTTTATTCAATCTCTGCTTCTAGAATCCTCCAAGCTAGGTTGTTTTATTTTAGGAATGCTCTTTTAGTCAATTATTTAAATTGTAAAGCCGTACAAGCGGATGTAGTCTGTGGGGATTTGTTATGTACTGATGGGTCATTTATTTATTAAATGTTGGTGCTCTACGCCTGTTAAAATATTGGCATTCTTCCCCTTTGCTCCTTTTTTTGATTTAAGTAAAATGGTAGGTATTGAATTGAGTTAATTTACAGATTAGCCATTATAATGAAGTCTTATTTTATCATTAAGATGAGTCAAAAGAGGGGAAAGAGAAATGCGGCCGATGGAGTTTCTGGAGGAGTACAGCCATCCAGCAGCCAGGCATCCTGGGAGCAATCCACAACAAAACTTCAGGAAAGTCGCATCCACACATTGGTTTAAACATTGTCTACCTGGGTTACTTTTTCTTCTGAAAGAAACGTCAGTGTCATCTGCATCACTCACTCTCCATCTCTCCCAAGGAAGTGACGCATAGTTTATAGCATAGCCTTACAGATGCATTTGATTTAGGTGCTGTAGTAAAGTGGAAGTGTCAAGGTGATTCATCTATCTGCCACCACTGACAGCTGTGTTACACAAAGCGCCTGTGTGGAATGCGTTGATTGGACTAAACCAGTAGGTATTCCAACATCAAAGGGACAGGCTTTCTTTGTCATTACAAACATAGCACTAGCTTTTGACCAGTGTAACAGATACAGCCTACATGTTGCATATGCCGAGTATGTTTTCACGATTCTCACGCTATGCCAGGACCAACAGTAGACAACACCCTCGTAAACTTGCTTGGAAAATAAATGGTGTTGCCACGACTAAACTTAAAAAAACCCAAACAAACAAACCCCAAAACCAAAAGGAAGTGATTACCAATATATTGGTTTCATATTAAAAACAAACACTTGATCATTATACCTTTGATCTGTCACATGTTTTAAAATATCCACTATGAGTTAAAAATGTTCAGTTAATTTAATTTTACTACAAATCTGCAAAATATCTAGTTTTCTTTCAGCCTGTTCCTGAAGTTTCTCAGGATATTCCCATTCATTTGTGGAAAATTATCACCCATTATCTATTCCGTGGATTCTCACTGCTACTTTTACCAGACAGCTACTTTTACAAGGTTCTCATATTAGTAAAACATTTCCTAGATACTACAATTCCGTAATCTAATTCCTGTCTTTTCATCCATACATGAGAAATGAACCTTGATGGTCAGGTTGAATGATAGGCAGGTATACATACATGTAGTCTGAGGTGTCATTTGTAAAAGAATGAATTATTAGATGAGGTAATGGGAGCAACCTATGATGATACAGTGTCAACTAAAGCTATTTATCCATCATAATCCCTGCCTTTATGGGTTAAAAATAGTTGTATATTCAAAAGTAATATGAAATTCAGTGTATCAGTTGTTGATGTGTCAGTAATCTATCTAAAATAGTCCATATTTTATCATAATATCCCAAAATATTGCAAGTTCATTTAATAGTGTGCTATGCTTTAGAAAATTAGGCAGTTCTATTTCAGGAAAAATGTTACCTTCAAATTTTTGTTGGTGTCCTTGTTATTTTGAAAAAGATGAGAGACTGAAATTCTAATATATGGGTGTTTAAAGACCTTCAGACATGACATTTTTCTGTAGTAATATGAAAAACAAATGCAAAGAAAAAATATTATCTTCATTAATGAAACTATAGAAATACTACACTCTAGACTAAAATGCAGCTTATGAAAAAATAAAAGAAAACCTTTACAAATATATTTGATCAGCTTTGAAATATTAGCCCATAGAGAAAGTTTCAATGTTCATAAAGTTGTAGTCTACACATCCAACAACTTCTAAACATAGTTTATAACGAAAAATTGGATCACGAGGCAGCCCGTGGTTTCACCCCAAAGCCGGGAGCGAAGGCCTCCTGTCTTTGAGTCAGGGCTTGACACCGGGCTCTGCAGTCTTCGGAAATTTGATTTCATGTTCTGTTTCAGTTTTCTACCTGTAATGCCACACTTCCCTTTCACATAGGTTTATAACCAAAGGAAGAAACATCAGCCTCAAAACGTGTAAGTAACATCTTGGACTTCTTGAGAACCATGAAACCCTAATTCCTGAGCTGTTTACCAGAGACAAAGAGCTGGCCAACAATGTAGTATACCGGCACAATTTGATCACTAATTGGAATACATTAGGAGCCATCAAATTACTTCAATTTTTTTTTTTTTTTAATTCTGAAGTGAGAGTTAGAAACCTTAAAATACTATTAAAAAGGCCATTTTCTATCTTGCCAAAGTAAGCTTCTAAAAGTGGTTGAAGGGAAATGAGGGACAAGTGGCCCGATGAAAGGACAAACATTGTAGGATGCAAGCACGAAAAGATATAGCGTAGGAATAGCTGAGAATTTGCATGACTTCAGGATCCAGTTTAAAGGCTTTCTCTGGCTATCAGAGGCTATCAGATGACCTAGCAGGACAGCAGTATAGCAGGTGTCTTACACAGGTCTACTGAGGTACGAGCATCTAGAGTATCTTGTTAGATCTCCAACATACTTGAGAAATGATGAGTACTAAGTTAAAACATTCATTCTCTAATATTTACCAGTTGCTCTACAGATCACCTGCTCCACAACTTCAACCCAAACTTTACCATTAAAAAGCTATGTAAACAAATAATGTAAATAATAACTGGAAAGTGATATTTCCAAATGCAAAATTACAATGGTCTTTTGGTAGCAGCTTGAAACTGAGCAATTTCATTGTGCTTTAGCTCTTTCAATGAATATTAGATTCAGTCTAAGCAATTAGAATACTTGCATCATTAATCAGAATTTACACTTTAAAGCAAATAGCAAAATGTAATATGATGAAAAATTCTAATGCTATGTTAGAAAAATAAACCTGGCATTACATTTTTAGAGTAATGCTATGAAAATTTGATCTTGGTACAATCTAAAGCGGACACAGTCAGCCTCTGGTACACATGCAGGTCAGTCAGCAACCTCTCGGAGTCATTCTACACAAAGTGAAGCAATCAGGAACACTGGAGCCAGCTGAGCTTTCCCTGCGGGAATGGCTGTGCTACTGGGGTATCCACTTGCTAGGTACAGTGGCGTGACCAGCTTGTAAGTTACATTGCACTGTTACATGCTAAAATCTCACAATTGGAGTAAAACAACTTCACATGGTCTATTGAAGAACCTGATCAAGTTAATGGAAGAGACACCCATCAAAGGTTATCAAAAAAGGCAAATGTCTCAGTAACCTTTGGAGGGGAAACTGGTGACAGGTGCGAAAATATTCTGGAAAGTATCAGTCTGGCTTGCTCTAGTCTCATTATGAACGTTGGCCTAATCTTGAAGTGTACCCTAGCATAACGTGAGGTTCAGTTGCCAGTAACAAACCTGTGCTGAAATAAGAACATCTTGAGGGAAATCAGAAATTTTAGTGATAAGTAGTGATGATGACAAAATTATTTTTAGCTAAGTAAACGTGTTTCAACCTCTCTGAATGCTGGTTGTGAAGGCAGATAAAAGATATTTCACTGCTACGTTTACTATTTTTACCGCGACTACTAGCCAACTTACCGACACTCTTCCCTGTGATATTTAGTTTTCTCCTGAATGAACCAGAGCTCTTACATAAAGGGCCACTTTGTTTTTCTGGTCTGCAAGGAAAAACCCTTGCCTTAGACATCCAAAGATCAAGTATTCACAAGACTGCTTATAAAATAGCACAACATTTGTATTTGCTCATATTTGCCTGTAAAAATATTTTCCCTGTGCACAACAGTTTAGCCCCAATGTTTTAGAAAGTAAGCATTTCATTGCAAGAATTCCTCTAATCTGGCAAAGAACTTCTTTGACCCTGAATCTCACATGCAAGGCACTCTGACTATATACTTTGAAGTAGCTCAGTTTCTTAAATTCTATCTATTCTTTTATATCAAGTCATATTTTACTGTTCTTACATATTCCTTTTTATAAATGCAGAAACATTCAGCTATTTTGGAAAACTGGCTGCTTTTCTGCAGTTTTCTTTTGCTGTTGGAAATGTAATAATTTGCTGATACAAGTAGTTTAAAGAAAAAAAAAAAAAGTGTCTCTACCTTGGTCAAAAGACAGTGGTTCAGAAATGAAAACCTCTGATCTGCTCTTTGTCTATCTAAGGAATCAAATCCAACATCTGGTGTACAGAAACAACATGCATGCATATCTTTCATGTGATTTTCAATGAAGAAAGCAATTATTCTGATAACCATATATCACATAGTATGGCTATTCAAGGAATTTAGGTAACTAAAAATCAATAAAATGGTGAAAATACTTAAATTCGTTACAGATATACTAACTGATATTTCAAGCTGATATTTTAATGTATTTTCAGTCTAAATATATTTCTGAAACACACCTTCCTGTATGCTCCATGAACATTCTATCTATGCTGTATGCATTGAATGGAACTTCAATCTCAATATTTTGCAAAGTGCCTTTAATTTTAAGCCACGGACAACTTCTCATTGAGACCAAAGGAAGGAAAATAATTTAAAAATAATTTTCTAGAAGTGATACTGATACTGTTTTAATACAGCATTACTAAAATTCACCACTTATCATGCATTTAAGGTCTTAAGTATATTTCTATTTAGTCATAAGACTTCAGCACAAGCACAAAAATAATTTCTCCACAAAGTGCTTGAAGACAACGTTTCAATAGGCTGATTGTAAATGTTTGTGTGTTAATTCTGTAGTATTTTTACAGCAATAACAGGCTTGTTTTATGGAAGATGTGCTGTAACTTGGCATTTGAAATAGAGATTGCAAAATATACACATGTATGGGAAGAAATCTGAACTCCAATGTCTTACTCAAAACCATGTCATCACAGCAGATGTCTTATTACAAAATCCTCTGACCAACAAATATAATTGTAAAAAAAATCTGTATGCTGTTCATTTACACAGAGATTAAGAACTGATCAGAATATTGCTGAAAAGCCTTTTTTAAACTTTATCAGCCTAATAGAGTTCAAATTCTTTAGTTTTGTTCCCAAAGTTAAATGTTTATCGTATTATTTTATTATGAACCCATGCACATAAATCATAGGCAGTAACTTGGGAAAAATTTACTTAATCTCTATTTTGTGGTTAATTTTGTATTTATATTGCTGAAATAAGAAACCCACCCTATAGTCCACGCAATGACTTAGGGATGTTTGTGCAGTTTTTTCACATTATTATCAGTAGTTAAAATGAGTGAGAAAGGAAATGCTTAATTCAAGCTGTAGAAACATGAAAGAGAAAAAAAAATCTTTCACATCTATTTTCCACATTAAAATAACTTTGTCTGTTTCAAATTTAAAAGCAAGTAATAGCTACAACACGCATTAACTTCTGTCAGATACAAAGCAGTACTGACTGTTGCAGCCCATCGATACAGATTGCTGGTTCCCTTTTCTAAACTGAGTACTTAGGAGCCCAAATCCCTTCGGTGATTCTGGAAATGTTACACAGCATCCTCACAATGCCAAACCAAACCATGGCAGAGCTACATTTCATACTCTGTTTGCACATATATTAGACCAATCCTTTCGAGAACAGAGATGTGTTTTCATGGATGTTTGCACTTCGCTATGTAAATTCTCAACACTCAGCACAGCCAGAAAACTGTTTCCTTCAGCTGAAACTGATATCAGAGGGATAATTTTTGTTTTGATTAAAAAAAAACTTTACCCTTTAAACGTGAGCCTTCATTATTTATGTAACTAGAAGTTCTACTGAAGTCATGGGTATTTTGCTTATATATAGACTGAATTGTAGTCGATATTTTTTTAAAAAATGAAAGCATTCTAATGAGATAATACTGCTTTAAAATAATATGCCACACTTTCTGGAATTAAAATACCGTAAATATTCTCAAATTTCAGTATAAAATAATCCAAATTAAATACTATTTAGTGGAACTCAGATCAGTAACAGTTCAATAAACAGGACAGATTTTGATTTTTTTCTTCAAGCCTGAGAGTTAGCATCATAAAAACAGAATTCTGCATTGATATAAGGTGACCTTCAGACACAGGCAATTGTCATTTAAGACTAGAGTGTTGTAAATGTAACTTTCAAATGAAGCTCTATTATTTTTCTTTAATAAATGAAAAAAATACAACATCTGAAACCATACTAGAGGAAAATAAGACAAATTATACACAGGAAATATTGAACAAATATTCGTTTTCAATATTTAAATATAAAGTCCAAGAGTGTATTTCATCCTAACTGCTTTTACATCTGTGTAATAGGACAATTAATATGTCTTCCATGGATTACTTCATGGAAGATAATACTTTCAAGAGAAATTAAATATGGATACAACCTTCTGGCTCAAGATGTCCCTAAACTGCAGATTGCTAGAAGTGTCTCTGGGGAAAAGGCAGGAGTGTCTGCGTGCTTGCTTTGCTTTTTACAATATTCTGAGACATCCTTTATGGTCCAGTGCTGTAAAGAAAGGCTGGTCTGACACAGTGTGACAGCGGTTATGGACACCAGTCACTTCAGTTCTCTGCAAGGTGACTCTGGGGTATTTTTGTGCTATACACTCGTTCTTGAGAGAGGGAAGAGACTGAGAACAGCCTTTAATAAAGGGACACAGATGTTTGTGTTTATCACACCACCTGAGCTAATTAAAATTCTTACCTTTTTAAAAAAGAAAAAAAGCTCCCCATGGGAATGAAAAGTGGCTTTAAAAATACAGATGGGATAATGAAAAAAGATTATTTTGAAAATAAATTACTTGGTTTGGATTTTTTGAGTAAACATGAACATTGTGACACTGATGTCCAATTTGTAAGCTTGCTTTGTTTGGATCAGGACCTAAGGAAACAGGTTTGTTAGACAAGCTTATCAACTTTGCCTGGTGTTACATGCTAGCTTTGCAGCACCTTATGTTAAAAGCTTTCTTACTTATCATTTAAGAAAGAAAGAAAAAAGAAAGAATCCTGTCCATCTTGAACCTATCAAAGGTGATATCCTTTCACAAATAGATATTGTCATGGTATTACATGGTATTACTGTTGTTACATGAATCCTTAAAAGATGAAAATCTTGTCGCGTATTTCCCAGATGTTCCTGAGCTTTGCCATATCCAGAGGGATTTCCGAGTGAGACCCACAAGAAAATACCAGTCTCCCTTAAGTGATCTATAGTTATACAAATTCCTATTTCAGTTGGAGGTACACCTATCCTACATTTTTTATTTCATGTTTTATTTTCATGGACTAATTGTTTTTGCAGTGAAGTAGTTAATGAATAGAAATTGAACACCCCTCCCCCCCCATATTTCAGTGAACTGCTCTTGAAACCAACATGTCAGATAAAAGGGGTGGGGGGAACTCCAAAATTCAATTTGTATTAGTTTTAGACTGAGATTCTTTTGTAGAGATAAAAGATAACTGTTCACAGATAGGTTTCTGTGTTTACCTAACAACTAACAAATATTTTCTAAAGGTCTGAGAATTTTCCATACCATCTTGATACAATTGAATAGAAGACCCATTTAGCCTAATGAGCATTAAGATTAAATCATTTACTCACAGATCAAAGGAGATTTTAATTATGTAAACGAGTTGTTCAGAAACACAAAATGTTCCATTAAGCTTCACAATTAATACATACAATATTTATGAGTTCAGACTTTTTCCTTGTTAAAAATTGATTGTTACATCAAAAAAGTTTCCCTAGATGCACTGATTGAAGGAAAAATATTTTAAGCCATAAAAGTAGCAGGCATACAAAAGATTTTACTGCCTTTTGCTTTTCCTTCTCCTCTTCTTTTCCCCCCTTTCTTTTTTGTTGTTGTTGCTCTAAGCGTCTTGTCACCAGATGTTCATTATGCGTACAAAAATATTGAGTTCATACAAGTAAGTACTCACAGCACGGGCATACCACACTGCATGCATGTCACTGGGGTCTCTAACTGGAACTGGTGCAAAATAAAGCACTTCTGAAAAATCTCCATTTAAGGTCTCAAAGCTTTTTTTTTTTTTTTTTTAGAGAGATAATTTTTTGAGTTTTTTTTAAGAATGACCTTGGATAAAATCAAACATAAAACAACTTCCCCAAGGTCTCATCCTGCTTCCATATTCAGACAGACGTTACCTTTTGGTGGCACAAACAATGCTGCACATGATAGATCACTGAATCACTATATTATTTCTAACTGGCTAGATTAAAATAAATGCAAAGAAAACAAATGATTTAAAGAATGCTGATAAAACATGCAAGCTGGATTAGTTAAAGAGTAATTTATTTCTACTAGAAGTTCTACTTAGGAAAGCAAATCAAAAGAGTGGAAATCTGCTGACACTAAGTAATCCTGAAAAACACAAAGAACAGTTGTAGGAAAACTGATGACTACTTAAGAGGGGTGAAAAATCCATTCAAATTCTCAAGGCCAGAGGTATGCATTAACAAAACTTCCTACAAGATTATTTTCTACACTTAAAGCAACTCAGAAACTTCATTCAAAAAATAAAAAGATAATGGAAGAATACTTTCACTACATGTGCTGGGGAAAAATTCTACCCTTAGTTACAGGGTATGTTCCAACAGACTATAACAGATTACTGCTGTTTATGAAGATGCATCTGAGAACACAGACAGCTTTTAACTTTTATCAGAGTTAGAAGCTTAGGCATTAAGGCTCAGAGGCACTGACAAATGTGTAAAATTATCCAGAATAGTCACTGAAGATTCCATATTAGATTTACAAGAAAGAAGCGTAAAATATTTAAATATTTTATGAAATCTGTACCATTGTGTCAGTGAAAAATTCCAACACCTTCAACATTCTGTCTTAACAGAGCAGCTGAAGCTTTATTTATCCTTTTTTTTCATATATTAGGAACTCATCATACTTTAGCTCTTTCGCTCAATATCATGATCTTATGATTGATCTTACTTATTTTTGGTTTGTGTGCAACTTGAAGTTGATGCCAGAGTTATTCTAATTACAACACAGTCAACAGAATGACAGAAATCTTATGTCCTGGAGCTCCATAAATAATTCAATAGAATTCAATAGTCCCTATTCATTGCAATCCCGATACATCCACAAACTTATGGTCAGCTATCAGATCTTTTCCACGTGTTTACCTTTCTATTGAATTATGACTGCATTCCAAAACCGAGTCATTTGCCATGCTCCTAATGCTCCTGCTTTTGGATACAGATGGCTAGCGATAAAAAGTTGAATTCACTATCCATCTATTCACTGTCTATCAAAATAAGTGTGAACGTAAATTATCCCAATCACTTTCATGCACGGCATATGAAAACTGATAAATTTGAATGTCTATTTATCCTTTTGGTAGAGGAAAGAATCAACTGACAATACTTTCAGTAACATCTCATCATTTATTTTTTCATCCACAATACTTTCCTTTAAGCTATCCCTTCCCCAGTCTGTATAGAAATAAACAAACTGTCATAACGGATGAAGCAGTAACTCTGCAGCACGTTTTCTCTTTCCACATTAGAGCCATAAGAACGCCAAGGTGGAGGTGACTGGGGAAGTGTACACTGTATGGTACTTATCACGTAGAGCCAAATCTGTGAAGTTATCACTTGTGGGTTTGTGTCTGCTATACACGGCTCTTCTGAAGAAGAAAGTGAAGTGCACAGCTGTTAAGGCTGCAGCTGAAAGGAGCTGTGCCATTAAGGGAGATGATGCTATGGGCTGGGTTCGATCTGTCTGATTAAGATTTTCCCAGTGGATTTCAGCTGACAGTCTCCAAGCCATGATCCCTTTCTGCACACTGTAAAACTGGGTGCATATTCACCAATTCATCGGTTTCGTTTTGGTGGGCAGCATGTTATTCAGACAAAACATATTTACATGCATCTCTTGCCATATGTTCAACAATTTTAAACACATTGACTCTAGCTCAGTGAAAGAAGTTAAGCATATAAGCTAGGTAGAAAAGGGTAGAACAGGGGGAGGTTTTGAATTGCTTTGGAAATATTTAAGTGATCTGAATTTCCTATGTGCATGACAGACACGAGAAAAAAGCAGAACTGGGAAGGTCAGGTGGATGAGATTCTAACAGGCCTTTCAATTGCCTTAGGGCTGCCTAATGTACCAGAGAGACAGGACAAAGTATGCCATCAGTGCTGCCTCATGGACTAGGTACCTCACCTCTGAAGTGCTGATATTCAAAACATGCCTTCCACAGTGTTTTTCCAGTCCACAGAGAATTAAAAGGAGCCAGCTTTCACTTATTGTGAGGTGGTTTTCTTCCTTATATGTTTGATGAAAGACAGAAATATTCTATCTTTCAAAAATACCATTTCATGATTTTCTGGGAAGACGGGTAACTTTTGGAGGTATATTTTAACATCCAGCAATATCCGCTGCAAATGCAAATGCATAAAAGAGCATTGGTTATATAAACTTGTGGAAATAGCAATGACATATTTATGTCTTTCTCAAACCAAGAAATCTCCTGAAGACTGCACATAAGCCAAATACCTATGTTTTAGAACATACCAGTATCAATAGTATTATTCAGAAGTACAAAGACACTCGTAAAGAAGAACCACCAGATAGCAGAGTACATCTTTTCATTAAATTCAGACATCATCTTCTCTCATTCCTGCAGGATGTTGCACTAGTTCGGTGGTGTTTGTGTGCAGGGCAGTGCCGTTCCTAAACCACCACTGGTCTCTTCGTGCCCTATGTGTGCTACACGTGGCCTAAAGCAACAGTACGCTTCTCCCTACAGTGCCAAGGGTTTCTTCCAAGCGCTCACAAAACCTCCCGATAGTCCCAAACAAAATCAAAGACCATCACACACTCATCTTTCTCACATGCCAGAAATTTCCCATTTTTAATATCTATCATTTACATATTCCAGTTAAGTGACAGAAGGAAGAAATCAAAGCAAGAAATACGGTGATGGAGCTTTTCTTGCTGTCACTGCAAGATTTTTTTCTGCAGTATATTGTTTAGAGCTTTTCTCTGTCCACTCTTTTACGACTCCAAAAAAGAGCATCCATCACCTTTACTGGAAAATGATTCCCTAGTTTAGCAGCTACCAGCACACAACAACAACAACAACGAAAGAAAAGAAAAGGTTTAATTATTTCCTAAGTTTTAGCCCATTAGTCCAGAAGAAACTCTGCACCACCCCAGCTGCTTGCTCTTTTTCTTCACGTATATATACAAACTCTCCTTGTATTATCTGCATTTGTTTACTCTTTAACCAGACTGAAAACTGTGAATGGGATAGATTTGTTTTAGTGCACTCTAACAAATCCTCATTTTATTCTTTATGAGGCAAAGACAAATAGGGGGGTAAGGAACTGAATAACATATAAAATGAAATTTAAAATGTTCACAACACATGGATATATTCCTTAAAGCAAGCCGTTTTTATAACAAAGATTATTTAAAAGTTTAAAATATAGCAAAAGAGAAGTTATACTGAGCCTCCACGTGAGGCACATTTGAGCATTCAGGCCCATTGTTAACCCTTTACAGCAGCTTGAACAGGAAAGAAAACTCATCCACTGAGAGCTGCCTTATGCAGGGGGAATTAAAAGGAACATAGCTAAAAAGAGGTAAGGCTACTATGAAATTTTCAAAAATCACAGCTGTTCAAACACAAATTGAAACTGGGTGCATCTGAAACCTGCCATTTTACTGAACGAAAGCAATCACCCAGTTTCTACACTGTTACTTTCAATTGGATTAGAACCAAGTCATGAGAACATTTTTGTGTCATTTGCTGCTCCCTAGTGGAGATAAAACACACTCTCAGTGTTCCAAAAAGGTGGGGGTGGGGGGTGGGTTGGCGCAAAGACCAATAGTTTGTAAATTTGGGGATATAAGGAAAACTCAGTTACTAGAGAAGAAAGTTTTCATTCCAGTGTCATACGGTCCTTATTACTGAAATAAATATGGGAACATACATTTACTTATAACTATTTGCAACAACAGTTTAGGGTATTTAGATATTTAACCTTATGATTTCATCTGCAAAAATTCTCTTCTAGATCATGGATCAGAATAAACTGATGTGTGACTCATTTAAAAATCCCAGTTACTTCTATTGCAAAAAAGAAATCTATTTGTAAAATACACTTTCTGTTCTCTTTCTGTATTTGAAACTGAAAATAGGTAAGCAGTAAAACTATTTTTCTTGTATTTAATTTTTTTTGTCTGTCATCCGACTCTAGGGTGGCTGGTGGTACAACCTTATTTGCTTTGGACAACTCAGGAATTACACTGAAACAGGATAAATACAGTGGCACAGCAATATTTACATGAAACCAGACGAAGTAAGATCTGTATCCAGCTATCTAGATGCCCTTTTGCAAATTTATTTTGCGAGTCCTTCAGTTCCTCCTCTTTTTTTCTTCTTTTTTTCCTATTATTATTTTATTTTAACCAAGAACTTCAAACCCACAGGCTCACAGACCCAAATACAATTACTTCTTTATGCACTCTTGACAGCTATGCTGCAAGATAATTAGAATTTCAAATAAATATTATCAAACCTGTGACGGTCATTCACCACGTTGGAAACCGTAACAATAAAGGAGATTTAAATGCATGGCCACAGACTGCTTGTATCACCTATTCAATTCTTTAAAACTGTCCATCTGAAAACCTGAAGTATGGGGGGTGGGTGGAAAGAGCACAGAACATGTTTTTATGTTGTTTACAGACTATTTTCCCTGCTGTTCTATGAAGGTGATTGGAACTCCATACAGTGTAGGGCACACTTCAGCACATGCACTACAAGTTATTCGTGGCTGATGCAGGGATGGCAGAAATATGTTTCATAGACTGGAGAAGTTTGCTTTGAGTTCCATTTTCTCTCTACAGTTTTTTGGTCTCATTTTGAACACATTGTGCTCTATAGAGGCTTCTGCACCCCTTTTTTGAAGTGCACTAATTGTCTTGTTTAGGTAACGGTTTTTCCTTAGGGAAAAAGAATTTTTTAGTGACTCTGTGCATTAAAATTATTTTGAAACATTTAGAATTTCAATGGCTGTTCCATCTTACACAACAGACCGCTGCAGAGTCAAACATTGCTTTCTTGAATATAAATTAAAAGTTCATCATGAAATCGGTGAGAATGATGCTTGCGTATCATAAACCAGAATTTGGCTCCTGTGTACTGCTTCAGTTGATGAAATACACTTTAAAATCTAGACATTTAATAACCCTAGAAGCCTGTAGTGCAAAATGAAAAATCACAGTACAAATCACATTTTTTGCTTAACCTGCACAACTTTACAAATGTGAGTATTCCTGCACTAGCATAGAGGCTTTCCGTTTGTTTTTGTTCCTTCCATGAGATTGATTCTCTAATTTCCTTGAGTGCAGAGATGGACTTATTTGCTTTCTCTAATCACAGAGGAAAAAGCAATAGATTACATACAACTAGAATGCATTTACAATCTCTTCATGCAATTGGTACAGCATGCGTATTTCTAGCTAATTCTTCCATTAAAATCACATCAGTGTTGCCAAATCACCTTGTTCTCAAATCATATTGCTCGTACAGGTTTTGCTTTTGGAGGGGCAACCAAAATGCCTCATTGTACAATCACAATTCCCCAAGTGTCATATCAGCTGAAGTGTAAGAAGCTTCCTAGACTGTAACCAACTACACACTGACTCACTGTTGAGTTTACACTTCAAGGGATGACTCTCAAGCATCTAGATTTTCTGTACCTGATTTTTAGATCAGTTCTAAATCAAAAGAAAGAAAATTCACAGTGGAAAAACTGACTTGAAAAATTTGCAATTGACGCTCAAGACTGCTCAGAACATTTCTTTTAGGAGTCAGACACTTAAATACACGTTTGGCAGCTGAACTGCTCAGAGACCGGGAGGGCTTTGTCTTCTTCCAGTCACACTCACAGACAGTTAGCTCACAGGTATTCACTGTTTCCACTCTTCAAAGCTGTTTTTTAAAGCGTGCTGTACTGATCATGTAATTAATATCTGACAGGCATTGGCTGAAGTATGAACTGTGTAATTTAGTTAAGAATTCCTCTACATGCACTCTCACTATAAGGAGGAAGGGAGTGGAGAAGAACAAGCCCATTTTGGATTCTCCATTATTTTTTCCCTTGTATTACTTTTAGAACAAGTAAGTAATAATTTATTAAGTACTTGCAAACCTAAAACTTTATCTTTTTTCACATTCATACAAAGCAACTGTTTCTCCAGAGTCTTACTTGAAGGTATTTTGTTCACACAGACCTATCTGCCTTGTTTATTGGACTTTTCAGCAATTTTTAGACTTTGTTGCCCGGTGCAGTCATATAGAATTCACTATCGGCTTAAATCTAGCATGCATTTTTATTAATTATTTTTTAGTTTGCTTTTTTCATTGGCAGTTTCAGTAATTGCTATAATGTTATGCAGAGCCAGTGTATGTGCAAATCATTGTTTACTGTGAGCGTAGCTAAATAAAGCTTATTCAAGAATTCAAAACAAATTCAGTAAGAAATAATGGTAAAAAATAGAGAAAGGGTTAAAAAAAAAATCAACCTGTACAACTGGAAGAAAAGAGCTATGCAAAACTTGCTAAAAAAAAAAGCCAAGAGGAGATTAAATTTGCCAAGTATTAAAACTTTTAAGTAATCTCCACACAAAATTTGGATTTGAAAGAGTAGTGATTAGCTGATCAAGAATGTTGTAATGTGAGGTCCTCCTTTCCCTACCTGTAAACAACCTACTAAATAAATAATAAAAAAGCAACAAAATCATCTGCAGAACCTGCAGCCACTGCCACACTTCTATCTCCCAGAACCAAGCTTATCTGCACTGAATTCTGTTGAAAATGTTTACATCTCCTCTAATATTACCTCCTACTGTTACATTTTAATCAGATTATAAATTACTGATTTGTTATATATTCTTAGTGCTTTCTTTAATTTGACTTTTTCAATAAATCCTTTAAAAAAAAACCAACCACACAACCACCAACAGCGACATTGGTTTTATGCTTTGCTGTCAAACTGAGTCTTACTTGCAATATCATCCCTTCCTCCTTTTCCCTAAAATAATTACGATTATTATGAGTGATAGGTATTTTTCTGTGTGGGTCCACGCAATAGCAAAGAAAAATACTTATAAAATAGTATTTCATGACCATCAATGAAGTATCAGTATTAGGCACAGAAAGATAACAGAGAAACACAGAACAGTCCATCCGTGCTAAAAGAACTGTCCAATATCGCTCTGCAGTTCTTCCTTTAACAGCGTCACCTGTTCCATTCAAGGCTCAGCTATGAATAAAGCAGAATGTTCGTTTTCTGCTCCCATCCCCTTTCTGGAGGGCAGAAGAGGTGCCTCCCACATGCCTTTTGTGTGCCCAAGTACTTGATGTAAAATTGCCAGTTACCTCTATTTCAAAGGCCATATTCAGGAAGCCATGGTTTCCTGGATCAGTAGGTCATTTCATGGTATTTAAATAGATAAAAATGCATCTCAGATATAGCTATCACACTATGGGATGGACACAAAACAACAAAAGATCTGTGCACTTTTTATACAGAGGGAAATTCACCTAGTGTTTTAGGTGCTATCCTTGACTTCTCAGATATTTTTGCAAATCTGAGTGTTTAAAAAAAAACCAAACCTGTCTTGAAAAACAGGGAACTTTGTAATTGCTTTTAGAAGTAAAGAGTACTGAAGCTGAACATATGAGCTTTCAATCTAGATCTCATCTTTGCTGGTTGAACTGCAACATGAAAGTAATATGAAATATGAATATGAAAATTCTTGATCTAACCACTAGACGGAACAAAGGGACGCTCTCATCGTGGGCAGCACTGAGCGCAGCAAACTACAGCACCAGAACTGTCCATGGCTTTGTGCTGTTCTCCAGATGGTATTTCCTATAGCACATATTATTCACGTCTTACATAGGAGAGGTTTGGGTTTTTTTAAACACCAAGTCTTAATGAAAAATGGAGGTGTAAAGTTCTGGGTTTGGGACATAAATTTCTCCCCATTTTCAATTCCTGATCTCAATGAATTAAAAATCAACAGGTATGCAGGAGCAATGTTTGTGTTAGTATTAGTGTTACCTGCACCACAACATACTGGAAAATTCAAAATTGGCCTATACAGCCACCCTGCACAGGAGAGCATGGAATGAGATGTGCAGGAAAGTGCAGGATAAATGTAGGCTTTTATTCATTTATTTCAAAAGTTTTAATAGTTGTTCTAAAGTGTACAAGTTTAAATTTAAAATGTAAATTCATAGTGATATCATTGACTAGATATGGTAGAATTAGTGCTGTTGGCAGTGATTTATTTCGTGTCACCAAGAGAAAAATATTAAAAAAGCAGAAAATTCCCATTAGTTAAAGCTTAGTGGCATAGCAAACAAATCCCATTATTAAGTGAAACAGGAGTTGCTACATATGTTGAATATATCTGAAAAGAAATGATAAACAATTAACAAGACTGCTCTAATGGAATGATAATGGCTATCAAGGGTAATAGCTAACCAGATAATAAGCAACTGACCTAATAGATCAATTAAATGTATAAGAAAATTTGTTCAGTTTGTCACAAGGGTTGGTTCCAAGAGAGGATATTCCACAGAGAACAGCCTTCCACAGGCAGGGGATGAACTAGACTTTTAAAAACTCTTGAATCAGAAATTCAAAGGTAAGAAAAAAAACTTGAAAAACCCGAAGTGTTTCACTAAGTAAAGAAAAGTAGGACTATTTTGTAGGAAGTATAAAATTTCCTTTTGACCTCATGGAATTCAAAAGTCATTTTTACAGAGAAAAGTGGTGGGTTTTTTCTCCCCCCGCCCCCCTCACCATGAATATATATATATTCTCAGAAAGCCCAAGATATGTTTGGTCTAAAGGGAACATTTAAATCCTTGGTACCTTCACTAAAGAAGCCTACACCTACATGCCAGCCCTTGCTGTTAAGTAGCTGAACCAAACAGATCTACTAGTGTTTTATTTATTTTGTGTATTGCAAGTGTATAGGCTGCAGTTTATCACAATGACGGCTAAATCTATCATCCTCTACCTGGAGCTGTAATAGGAATGCTCTCAAATCAACAAGTCTTTCCTTCAGAGTAACTGAACTGTAAATTGTCCTTGACCAGTCAGACAAACAAAAACAACCTTCCCTGTTAATCTGCTGAAGACAAACAGTTCACTGTCTTTCATCCTCAGAAGAAGGATGTCAGTGGCAATGGTGTTTTATATGTCACATCCTTCACACCATGCTATTCCGCTTTCAGGTTCAAAAGCTTAGTGAGATATTAAGAAAAAGATGCAATCCGACCTCTACAAAAGTAAATAATCATTTTGTTTCTAGGAACATGTGGGTTTTTTTAATGAAAATGAGGTTTCCGAGATCGTTAGAATATATTCAGGAAATACAAATTTTTTTTAGTAGAGAGAATTTCAAATAACATGGGCATACATGTTAATCTTGTATCAAACACAGGAAAATTTATATTCTTGTGCAGGATCAGGAAATTAATTTTATAAAATACAGTTACAGAATTATCTGGGATGATGCACATACTTCATTGCTGTAACTTTACAGATCAAATATATATCTAATGAAATTACTGGAAACAATTTTTATTTAGATTATTTCATCAGTTCCTTGCAGCAATTGAGTGCAGATATTTTATATCTCCTTATCACTTTTTGTAACTCTCTTTTTAAAGGTATTTTACCAAAAAACATTCCTGAAAGGCTCCATTAAAGAAATGCTGACACATTATGTTACAGTATGTTACAGTATCTTGGGTTCTATCAGTCACATTTCATTACTTTTACATAACATGGCTCTATTGATGCAACCTGATGTGACATGTCACACTGCAGCGTCAGCGACAAACTTTGACTAAAAAGTTTTTATCCTCAAAACAGCTATGTCTAGATGAAACACATCAGAAATTAGTACGCTTATTCTTTTATTTATCACCACAAATAAATAATTTAAATTAAATTTTTACCACTATGCTTGTACGTTAGCACTGAATAATTCCCTGCTGTATTTGTGCATAATATGTGCAGTAAAAACAGGTAGTAGTTACAGTATTTTACTACTGGCACATCTTTATTCAGAACATCTAGAGGTGCCTGGGTCAACAGCTTCCTATTTATTCAAATTTATATTGACTAGCTTCAGAAGGCAAAACTGACAAAATGATTAATTAGACTTTATAACTCATTGGCGGCCTCCAGTTTAATAGAATTAGTAGAGCTTAAGTTCATCTTTAAATACCATGACGGTTTTCATTTTAAAAATGTCAAATTACATTTTTCAGTTAGTGCAAAATACAAGATGACTTATTTCAAACTTACCGAAAACTAAAAAAGACTAAATAGGCACCGTGCTTAATATAGGATTTTTCTGACAATAAAAATGTTTAAGAGAATGGATTTACTTTTTCCTTTTTTCCATGTTAAGAAGCAGTACTCCTTGTATAGGTGAGTTGACAGAGTAGAAGGATACTTGTGTTTATAGCATCAGCACGTATGCATCTCTGATCTATTAAAAATTATTGAAACATGAATTTCAACAAAACTACTGGCATACTCTATGTCATGAAAGTGAAAAAGTTACTAAATTAGTGGTAATGATAGCATTTTGGTCTTAATGTAAAAAAGGTCTACACGACAGCCAACAGGGTATGTAACTACATGAAAGCTGTCACACATTGTTTTGTATGTCACCTCTTGTAAACTTTTAAAATTCAAATGCAGGTTTTGATGAGCCATATTTAAATAAAATTTTAAAAAAGTAAAATTTGTACTGAATAAGAAAATAATGTTTTATTTTTTCTCTTTATGCATCTTTATTTCCACCCCCAGATGCTATTACGTGTTCTGACATACAGGAAGACAGTAATGCTCACTATTCACAATGCTTTTGGTTTTGTTTGTTGCTGGTGTTTGTTTTTTTTTAAACACTTTCTATTCTAGACAAACAAGTTTTCCACTACCTTTCAGTTTTAGAAGGGGATGCTACCTTTTTGTATAAGTATGTATTAACCAGAGAGAGACATTATATTCATACTAATTAGCATTTCTAACTGATAATTTTAGAATAAGATGCATTAAATCTCTAGAAGGGATGAAGTTTGGCAAAGGTGCACAGCTCTGCCGAGAAATGGTCTTAGAGTGCAAATCCCCATAATGCTAGTAATGCTTAGTTGCATGTTATTCTTTCAGGCTTTATCTAGCCCATTAGTTTTGATACTATAGTATTACAGGAAATATAAAATTCAGATTATGCTTTGCCCCCGGCCACTGAAAACATGTATTTTAAATCAACCATTGATTTTTATTAAACACCCTTATCCAATTGAAAAAGCCCACTGCATTAAAAAGTATTGCATGTATCCAAAGGCCATTTAAAAGGTGAGAAAATAAGGAGATAACGGAAAAATCAGCCCCAGTTTAGATGTCCGAGTAGAAATTTGGTCCTTTGAAATCTTGGAGATAGACATATCTGTATCTACATATATGAATACCTAAATAGGAGCTGCTGTCTATCGACTTCCTTCAGATTTTACTACCAAAAGTCTAATAAAACCAATCTTAATGTCATTTTAGCAGCACAATCTGATTCCTTCAGTACTGAGTGCGCATTTGTAGTCTTCGTACTTCTTCCCACATACTGTCAGGTAAACATGCAACTCATTCATTTTTTTTGTCTAAATTGGTACAAACTGTTCATTGTAACTGAAACTGTGGCTAAACGTTCAGCTGGGGACACGTGTTCACTCTTTCTGTGAGCATTTCTAACATCACACTAGCCTTTATTCCTCTTTAGGGAAATGCCTCTCTTACATCCTGACCTTTACCTATTCCTTCAAGAGGGAACATTTCAAGGTATAATGATGCAGAATTCATGCAAACATTAAAACTTGTCACAGACACACTGGCCCTTATGTTTGTGCATTTCCTGAAGAGCTATCATAATGTCACAGAAGTCACCTGCAGGCTTTTACATAAGTTTATAGATCCAATTACAGCTGATCATCCAACCTTCATGCTGGTTCTAAACCTAAGTGTTGAATTTGTTATGCATTTGTTTTCTTTATTAATTTCCTCTTTGTTTATTTTTGGCTTATGAATGCAGCTTGGCTAAGAAACAGGGATATATGTGTCAAAGTCATAAACTATTTCTAGTTAAATTGCTTTCCCAGAGCACATGTGATTATGCTTGCATGTATGACCAAATTGCAGGAAGAAGATTTGATATGAAAAATAAAAATATGGATTGAATATTAATCATGACTTGGCATTAATTCTAAACTTATTCCATAGTGTTTTACTCCAGAGACATCCTATATACAGATCACATAAAAAAAAAAAAAAAAAAAAAGATGATTTACACAACATAACGACCACATAGATTGATAGCATATACTAAAGCCCACTTAAACAATACTTGATGAGGTAATGTCTTTTAAGGGAGGTACTGCTGGGTAAATTACACAATAAATCTTATTTTTTTGCTGCATATTCAAGTTATATTAAAACTGTCTAGAATACATGAATGATAACTTAGTTTGCAAGAGGTATTTTTTTCTTTCTATAAGAGACTAAGAAAGAGTATAAAAGAAGACACTGCCATTCAAAATAGAGAATATGGGCATGTATTTTAGGGGGTGAGGTATTTGCATGAATAGATGTCACCACTCTCACCAAATCTAAAATTTATAGCACATTCAGTCCATGGAATTTAAAACCAGTTGGACTGCCAATATACCTGCTACAGAGAGGAACATACACCCAGAGGTAATGAGTCTTCTCAGCTGGGAAACAGAGACTACTTTATGTAAATGCTAATGACATGCTACCATGGTGTGATGTATGTTATAAAAAATAAGCAGAAGAAAAAGATCTGAAAATTCAAGTTGATCCAGAATCTGAACTGGAAAAAACTGACTTCTCTGTTTTTCATGCTGACCTGGCAGTGAGTAGACTGTGGGGAGATGCGCAAAAATTTGGGAAGGGATGCAGCTGGGACAGCTGGCCCCAGCTGACCAAGGGGATATTCCATACCATATGACACCATGTCAGCAATAGAGCTGGGGGAAGGAGGAGGAAGGGGGACAGGGACGATGTTCGGGGTGATGGTGTTTGTCTTCCCAACGAACTGTTACATGTGATGCAGCCCTGCTTTCCCGGAGATGGCTGAACACCTGGCTGCCCATGGGGAGTAGCTACCGAATTCCTTACTTTGCTTTGCTTGCGTACACGGCTTCTGCGGTACCTATTAAACTCTCTTTATCTCAACCCACCAGTTCTCTCACTTCTAACCTTCCAGTTCTCTCCCCCATCCTGCTGCAGAGGGTGGGAGTGAATGAGTGGTTGTGTGGTTCTCAGCTGCCTACTGGGGTTAAACCACAACACACCAGGAAACCCCGTTCTCTCTCCCCTAACTCTGAGCTGGGTGAAGTGCTTCCCTGGGGAAGACAAAAAGTTCAGTTTCAATGGGATGCAGTGGACGACATGGAAGAAATGCCTAAGGCAGACTGTAACTGCCAGAGGAACTTAAACACCATGCTGCCAGAATCCCCCATCAGATAGCAAAGGGAAACTACAGAAAGATCTCCAAATGGGAAAGGGGAGGATCGAGATGCCCACGCTCTGCTATTTTTCATATGATTAACAGACATTAGCAAAGTCAGGTTAAGACATCCAGCTCCAAAAGGAGACTGAATGAGAGGAGGAGGTGGCAAACAGCAAGAACAGTCAGCTCATTCTAACATGACAGAATCTCGCAAGACCACAGGAAAAAATAAAAAAAGAGTGCGAAGCACAACAAGAAAAAAAAGGATCCTGGAGTTAATGATATTCAGAAACCCCCACAACTAGCTGAGCAATACTAAAGAGATTCATTTGTTCACAGAGTTAAAATAGTTTTGACGTATTTATGCACATACTCTTTTACTTCAACTCTTCACAATTTACGAGTTTACCTTCATAGACTGGACACATAGTTTAAGCATTAGACATAACGCATTAATACATCTGGCTTTTTCAAAAGTTTAGATCAGAAGTCTATAAAAATCTGATTTGTTTCCAGTCTTTTTGGAAGTTACTTAAAATCAAGAAACTCACTTAAGATACAACACTGACTTTTGTTTTTTCATAAACTGATTCTTCTAAATATTTTTTAAAAAAACACATGGCTATTTATTGTTGATCCATATTTACCAGTCCTCAAAATTTTTCAACAAAAGAGTAGATCTCCATAATACAGAAGCTATTGGAATTCTAGATAACCTTATTGATGTACTAAAATTAAACTCAAAGAGAAGTACTTTTAGCATCTGTCTCTATTACATCTGTCTGAAAGTAAGGCATGCCACAATTATTTTTTTTAAAAAAGTGTTTTCATTTTTTCCCAGAAAAAATTAGAAAATCTTCATCAATAAATGTACAGTTCACTTCCTTTTAGCCTTTTATTAAAAAAAAAAAAATATTTTAAATGGCATGGTTTCTGCCTAGCAATACCAGATTAAGTGTAAAAAAATCCAGGTTGTGTACAGGAAGCAAAATCTCCCCAAATCTGCATCTTAGTACAAACGACATTCTCATCAGTTTTTGCAACAGTGAACAATGCCCATGAAGTTCAGAACATTCCAAGGCATGTAACACAAATTCAGTTTTATAACAGAAGAGTGCCATTTTGATGGGCTGCAACACAGACCTCACTGTAGTTCAGGTACTTTGAATTTAAAAAGATCCCATCACACAGAATACCTCTCATATAGCTAGACGTATATCTGCAACACAAATAGGCTTCCAAGAAACTCTTAGACATTAAAGAGGCATTAGAATATAAAGTTAGTATACAAATATTCTGGAAATCCAGGGAAAAGGTGCATATATATTCACACATGTCTAACTAAAAATTAGCCTTACTTCAATAATTGCAGTTGGTAGTTGTGTATGCAACAAGATTTGCATATATGATTCTATGAAACAGCAGGAAAGCTATTTCCAATGTAAAATTATACATTAACTTTTAGGAATTATTACGTTGCATTTCAGAACTATTTATACACCTTTCTCAATTATCAAAATTCTCTTTAAACATCGAGAATATTGGGAACAGACCTTTTTTGATATACTGAAAGAAACAAAACAAAACCTACAGAAACCTGCAGTTTCAGGGTTTTTGTTTCAGGGACGTGGCATTTTCTGCTCCGTTGATGAAATTCCCTCATCATTTCAGGAGCTGGAAAGCATATTCTGCACAGACAGAATGGAAGTAGAAGAGTGTCTGCAGTGGCAGGGTAATTGAAAATGGCCAGGGTATCTGCGGGGCCCGTTGTGTATCTAGGGGTCCTCTATAAGCAGTAGTGACACATATAAGGAAACCTGTTTCCTCTGAGACTAAATGAAGTCTAGCAGAAATTTGCAGGTTGGGTTTTGATCATGAACCTAGTAAGTCAGGAGGGAGCAGGGAAATGAAGAAGCATAGGCAAACTTTGCCTGTTAGCAGTGAAATATTTGTGTATATATGTTATAGAAAATGCCAATAGACAGGTCTGGGGGGTTCTTCAGGAAGAGGTAATTTTCCACTTAAATGCATACGCATATTAACTTCTGTAGTACTGTGCAAATGAAGAAGGCAATCTATAAGAAACTTAAAGTAGGCATACTGAATGAGATTCAAAAGAGCCAATTCAGCATTTATGGTATACATGACTGATCATAGAACGATAATGAATAACAATATCCCTTTGATGTTAATTAGTTGCACTTGATAAGGCGATGCTAAGTGGGTTTACAACAGTTGAGTAAGAAAAAAATCAAAGCCTCAATAAAGCTTTCAGAATGCTAAAACCAATAAGGATTTTTTTAAAAAAAGAAAAACAATAGCACTACCAAGAAGTCCCTAATTCATTTGCTTGTCTAAACTCCTAGTAAGAGAAAAGATTTAATACAAAAGCAGAAACAGAAATAATGAAGGTGCAATTTTGCCAGAAATGTCTATGCCTTAAAAAAAAAAAAAAAAAATGGACAACCAAAACCCCAAACGAACAAGCCCTCCCCAACCAGAAACAACCGAAGAAGAGACACCACAGCACAGCCTGCAGAGCAGCAAAGAACAGATTTGATGGCATTAAATTCAAATGATGGAGTCAACAGTAAATGCAACACAAATTTATCTATAATTTTAGCAAAATATAGATGTATGTACTCATGACTCGGACAATAGTAGTGTTAAAAAGGTGCATCAAGGCACAAGTTAGGCAAAGAGTAGCATTGGTTCCTCTCCTGTCCCCAGCAAATTCTACATTAAAAACTGTTTAGTGGTGGAATGAAGGACTTGCAAAAAGCTGTACAGCTGAACAGGGGACTTAATTGTGTTTGTCAGGCATCTTATACGAGAATTTCTTTTTCACGTTCCTCAGAAATAAAAATTACTATCACATTTTGTTCTCTTTCATGATATGGAGAAATACAGGCACTTATGCAAAAGAATTTTGGAGACCCACAAGAAGCGGTTTGGAAAGTGGTGCTGTTCTTGGTGTCATGGTCAGTGAGACTGTTTACAGCTCAGTCTAGACGCCAACAATAAAAAAATGCTCAAAAAATTGCAAATTAAGACTTTCAGGTTGATATGAAATAGCAAAGTTTTTTGTTGAAAACCACTTCGTTATATTTAGTGTATGCATTCAGTTTTTCTTTACATTTTAGGAAAAGTATCATGCAGTTGCACAGGCAAACAAGTAGTAGTACATACATCAAAATACACACAGGCACTTTTAAAGCTTTCACTTTTTCAGCTTTGACAATATAGTCACATATAAAATTTATGTTAACTACATTTTCTGAAAAAATAGGAGGCGGTGAGACTCTGCTTGCTTGATTGTTTTGGTACTTCTAAAAATCTGGGTTTTTATTGTGTGATTAAATAAACTTTTCTTTCCACCTACCCCAGGACTCCTGCAGCAGTAAGAACAGACTGGATGATGCTGAACTTGTAAGTATTGTGGCAATATATTACTCTGTCCTTCCAAGTCAAATTGAGACATTATGCTTGTTGCACACTATTCAAACTTTGCTCTGCAGATAGTGCTATTAATTTATTCAATCATAGTCATTACTGTGGTACTTGCACGCTTCACAGATCCTGCTTTTATTATTTTTCAAAAGAGGTGCTGATGTTGCCATTACTAAATGATAAGGTGAGATAAAGAATTTGGAGCAAAAATATCAGCTAGTCTTGATTTTCTAGTTGACAATTTTCAGTAATTTGTACTATAAGGTACTGCCTGTTCAGACGTGGCTCCCGATGATTTCAGTTGCAAGTACTGAAAAAACCCCATTTACCTTAACATGTGAACCTGCACAGCCAGAATGCAAGGAAAACAAGTAGTTAATATGGCTAAAAAAGGCTGGAATAAGTGACTGGCTGGAATTACATGCTAACTCTGACACACTGAAGGCCATTTCAGCCTCTAATAGTTTTTAATAGTTTGAAATTAGTTTTTAATTACACAACAAACTCATTGGCATATAAGAAAACATTCATGCAACTAGACATAATAATGGATCTTACCTGACATTAAAATAGCCAGTGCATATAAATTGTAAAATTTTACATTTGATGAGTGACATTGGTACTTGGTATGTTACTTTGTTCATTTTCATGTCAGGATGAATTTCTATTATTTTCTTTTTCTCTCTTGATACACTAAACCATGAATAAGGTTAGTAACAGAGACGGAAAAAACTACAGATATAATATGAGCTTGCACAGGTTTGCACTCACAAATCTAAGGAAATGCCAAAAGCTTCTTGTCTAAAAGTTATAGAGCATGGCATCCTGAAGCAGCTATAAAACATAAGTCTATTAGACTTTTGTGCCTTAGCTTAACTGAGTAGACTCCTATGTGTACCAGGAAGCCTAACTTTTAGACAACTTAATAATACGTAACAGCAAGAATAAACTATGGTTAACGTGTGATCTCAGAAGTTAATGCGATAATACTAAAATACGGATAACAACATTACTATTTCTATCTTTTGAAATCCACATTGTACTTCCACAAAACCCAACAGTGCATGAAGAGATTGACTCGGGATGCTCACAGTCTAGCAACTCACTATTCAATTAATAAACACACCCTCTGCTCTTTAATCTTGTTCCTTTGCTGTTTGTGCAGTGTCACGGCCAGCCAGGTTTCAAAATGTTCAAAACTGGATATTCCTCCTTGTCACATGAGATTTAAAAATCCTGATCTCATTTGAAATTCAGAATTTCTTTCACATTTGAACACTTCTTCCTGAGGACAAGCAAAGCAGGGGACTCTGCTGACTTATCTCTAATATTTGATGCTCACGGAAAACATCTTGCTGCTGCAGCTTTCCTGCTTTGGCAGTTCTATGGGATATCACCACTAACTGTCACTAGTGTAGGAAAGGAAAAATACACGTGGAAATTCAAAAGCAATGTAAGCACAACGGAACAAAACCATTCCATAAAAATTCCACTGTCAGACCACTGAGATATTTCAGAGAACCTGAACCCTGCTAAAACCCACTTTCAACCTTGGTATTATAGAAAACTTCTTCAATTTGGTTAATTTCATAAGGTTATAAAACCAGTTAAAATGATCTTAAGTATCAAGAAAAAAAATAAATTTAAGGTAGAAAAAGCCCATGCTTATACCGTGTTTAAATTTCTGATAGCTCATCATATCTGCAGTGATTATGTTTGTAGCATTACGTTGATCAAAACTAGGAAAAAATCTTAGGCCTTTTATATAAAGAAAAAGGGAAAAAAAATGGATCATGCATTGATTTAGGTTCTTGCCATCTGATAGCCTTAACTTCATCACTATGTAAGAAGATGGAGGAAATGATTTATTGTTGACTGTCATTCTTTCTGGAGATGAATAATCTTCTTCCTCAGTATTAAAGTGGCTTTCAGGCAAATCAATCAAGCATAGATCATGTCATAAGACTGTCTTCTGATGTTAATAAAGCATTTGGTAATAAGAAGCTTTATGTGTTGTATTTATAGACACAGAAATACTATAATATCCTTTTAAAAAGGGACAGTCTTGCCTGTGATATTGTTTTAAAATAACGTTTAACACATATATAACCATAAGTTTCTTAATTGTCCAACATAGACTGTGTACAAGTGAGCAACACTTCACTAAAATATTTTCTCAAATAAAAGCATCAAGTTCAGATGACAACAGTCAACTGAAGGTACAGATCATGTGAGTAATGGGCATCATGTAAATTAAGGTATTTCACTTCAAAAATTAGCATTCCTAGACATCCTAATGTTTCTACAAAACCAAAAGACTGCCTTTTAGATTATAAGGAAAAAAAGAGAGGGATCAATGTGGAACAGCATATACAGTTAAGGCTTGCTTTAAAACTGCTTCTTCTTCCATTGTATACATCATAAAGTGACAACATAATGAAATGCAGAAGTGAAGAACACGCAATATTGCCCAGTCTAACTTCAACACAAGCATAGGGTAATTTTCAGGTGAGGTATTCACAGAAGTGGGTAATTTAAATTATCTATGAATTCTTTCAAGTTACTGAAAATTCATTACCTCCATATCTCAAATAATAAGGAAAAATGACATTTACTTCAGAATTTAAATATTTAGAGGAATGGCTGAACAATGACTTATCTTATGGTCATCAAATTCAGTTTTGTAGTTGAACAATGAAAGAATAAAGAACTAGGACGTCAAGAGGCTTCTGGAAAATAGAGGAAGAATTCACTTTCTAAAACATAAAATTTTGACTTAAATTATTTGCATGTATGTGCCAAATGTTCTGCATTTGCATCAGCTCTGCAAGCTGATCTTGGTTGATCTTAATGGTTTGGACATGCCGTTCTATTATAATTTCTCGAGTAGAGGTTGGTTACTAGGGAATAGCTGCAAGTACTAAACCAAATGATTCATCAGAACTTCCTAAGTGGTTGCCTTGATCACGTCTGTTTAATGTTTACAGTGACATGGATATTGGGTAGGAGTTTATAGATCATGTTAAGAAAGCATAGACTTTTTCCATGTTGAACAGAGACTTTCCCTGTAGGAGTGAACAGTCTAGCTAGAAGACTGACGCCACAAGGAGATATGGTTAAGGCACAGTTAAAGTGACCATGTTAGGAAGCTCCCTGTAGTAGCACAAATAATTTTGAACCTCATATGGTGGGAAAAATCAGTTACTTAAAGAATTCAAAAAAATATTTGCAAGGACAGTGGAGTGGGCAAATAAATTGATCTGAGCAGCTGTGATTTTTATTCTCATAAGGAAACAATTTCATTGTTGCTAGTTCAAAGATTATGAGACTGCAGTGAAAATATAGGAAGAGATGATGGACTGTTTAATTTGGATGGATTTGGAACAATTACGGAGAAAGCAGTCATATCCCATTTAATCTGGTGTGCTGAAATTAATACGGGGGCAATGGGTTAAAGACATTAAATTTGCATTTTGAGTTGGTCAGAATGTGAACTACTTTTAACAGCACCTAAGGTTTTAATTTCTAACTAACATAAAGTAGCAGCACCTATAGTATTTTTTTCATAGCTGAAACAAAAACCGAAAATGTCATTCAGCCCAACTTTGAAGGGTTCTTCAAACTAGGAATGTGAGAACACTATGCCGGCACAACAGGCCTGCAAACATTTGAGTTTAACCTTACTTTGAAGTTTTGCTGCACTGTTTTGTGTCCCTGCAAAGCCTTACTTGGCTAAAAATTTCATTGTAATCATTTCATTGTAATTAATGCTCTACTTTTGTATTTATCTTTGCTATTTTGTTTTCCATTTTCATTCTAGAGACCATAGTGGAATAGGATTTAGTAGCCTTATAGGTGTGAATTTAGGCTGAAGAAGCCAGTTAGATTAGTTATCTGGTTATACTGCTGAGTTATTTGCTATCCTGATGGCACTGAATTAGATTGCTGAAGTACAACCTTTACAATCTGTCACTTTTCCAGATCTTTTAAGTGCTGTTGATATCATCCTAGAAATTTCAATCACTAGAGTAGGAATAGCTTTGGAAATTATTGATGTCTATAATAAGGTAATAAGTCACAGCAACAATGTCATTTTTGTATGGATTCTAGCCTGTGTAGATATTAAAGGAAATGAAATGGGAGATAAAGCAGTCAAAAAAGCTTTGCAAAATAATTCAGAAGTCATTGAGAAAAGAGAATCTGGGCAGTCAACAAACAGAAAAGCAAAGCCAAACAACTAATTCTGGCGGCTGAAGGTTAAAGAAGGGTAAGTTAATTTACAATGCAAAAATATTCTACTTTTGTGCCCAGCTACCAAAACCCACAGAAATGGCAATAAAATAACTCCCCAGAACCAGAGGGCATTTCTTCCTACATACTGTAAGGCAGACTAATTACACATATATGCTAGAACGCTTTTTTCTTAGATGCAAATCCTTTTCATATTCCTTTCCTAAAACTAACGTTCTCATCCAAGGCTGCTTCAATGTAAACTAATTACAACAGTGAGAACACTGTTGAGCAGTGTACAAGATTTTATACACAATTTAAGAAACCTAATATTTGTAGAAGTGGACACATTCTCTTATTTGAATAATTGGTACTAGACACAAATATAGAAGATCCAAGAAGAATGAAAAATCAGATAGTACCTTTCAGCTTGCAATTACTGGAGCTAAAACTGTCTATTAGGTCATAGGTCTATATTTTTCTCAGCTAAAGTAGAAGTAAAATATTAATACCATATAGTTTGCAATATATAGAATCATTTAGGTGGGATACGCTTTCTCTAATGACATTATTATTGGATTTACTTTGAGTTACTGAAAATCCAGTAAATAAAAGGCTGACTGAAGTGCTGTCAACACAATGTTTAGGGGAAAGAACATCACCACTAATATGTAAGTCAGAGCTGACCGTTCTCGCGGAATGTCATACTTCAATTATAAAATCCATTCTGCTGAAGCGAACAGTAATGGGAACTACACCGCTGCAGTCTGTGCAGATTTCCAGAGAGACTCCAGAACTTCACAGTGCCCACAGGACTTAGTAGAGCGCGAGGGCTCCGTTTTCAGGGAATAGCAGGCTTTGTCTGCGGGCAGGGCGAGCAGCAGCGCCTGGACAGCAGCTGCTGCTGCGGGACATGGGACATGACCTGCCGCCAGTTTACCAGGCATTCAACGACCAGGAAAACCCTCACCATCATTTCAGCATTTGTCTTTCCTGCTCTGAAAATATAGTTTACCTTTCAAGAGGGGAATGGAAACCGATGACAGTGCTGATCTATATTTAATCCTGAAGCTCTCCTACATCTTCTGTAGTGGAAGCACAAGTCCGTGCAAACTGAACAAATGACAGCAGTGTAACAGAGCTCACAGTAGCAAACTCCCAATCAAAACCTTTCGAAATATCTGACATAGACAAGTTCATATACACAAGAGCAGGAAAGATCTATTAGCAAAAGTGGAAAAATCCTTATGACTTACAAAATCTGAAGATGGAGAGTATGGTAATGTGCAAATCACCTTTTTATAAATTGGTATATGTTTTAACAGGCGACCAAATGTTAATAAGAAGAAAGAGGAAAAAAAAAAAAAAAAGAAAAAAGGAAAATAAAAGGACAGGAAAAAGGAAAACTTGAAGATATTTTACCACCCTCTGGTGGCAGAATGTGAAATGGACGAGAACAAAAAGTTTTAAGGTGTGTATATCTATCAAGAAACAATTTTAAAAAGCCTCGTTTTGTTTATTGCTGAATCATCCTAGATAATATGACACAACATGAAGAAAAAACTCACACTGATTTAATCCTTACAGCTACCTGTGTAGAATGCTTCCTACCGTGAGTTTTAGCTTCTTAAAATTTCAGATACTATTGAACAATCTGTTCATTGAAGATAATTTGAATTTTTAATTTAATATTAATCAATGAAACTATCCCAAATTTTTAAACCACATTCTATACTTAACTGAACACAATCTTTCTATCTCGCTTAAGTAGCAACATAAAGTTTAGTCAAGTCACTGATTTCAAATCCCCCTGAAAGATTTCAGAGCTTAGAAGACTGAAATATGTTTAGGATTATAAAATACATAGATAAGTCAAAACATAGAGCAAATATTTAGACATGTGAACCTCACTGAACATCTGCAAAACTTTGTCCCATCCCTAGTTTAGGCAATGGATTCCTAGCATGTCCACTAGGATATAAAATTTTAGCACGATCTTGAGATATTTCATCAGTTGGTTTGTTTTTATTTATTTTAAAAACTAGATGGATATATGGGACCCTTAAATCCATCTTTGACCTGACATGAAAGGCTGAAAACAGTGGACTACACTGACGTAAATTAACTGAACCAGTACACCCAGTGCCAAAGCATCTCCATCTGCACCAACATTGTATCCTCATACCAATGTTCAGTCAGAAGGTTGCAGGGAAAGGCCTTTCTAAATTGTTAATAATTGAAGTACAGGCTGACTTCAGCAAATACTTTCCATAAATCACTGACAACACGCTATTTTTTAGTTGACCTTTTACAAATTTTTATATGGCCCTTCCAACAATTAAAATTCATCCATACTAATTCTTCATCAGATCTAGGTCACTGCTAGGTAGCCATTCAATCAGCAAATTTGCATCAGATTGTTTTGGATCTTGTCTGAAAATTAGAGATATCTTCAAATGCCTAATCAAGTGGAAGCAAAACAAAACAATATATTATGCCACTTGCAGCATTCCTAAATCCACCAATTCTTCGCTAGAATAGTTGATGCTGAAATACTGTGGAACAAGGGGAAAACACCCAGCAGTACGAATCTCAAACCAGCCACAGTACAGTGTGCTTCGCCAACATCCGTGTGGCTCTGGTGGAAAGCAACCTAAACCCCAAAAGACTGACTCCTGCAGAACCTAGTCAGGTGTCTGAAAAATCAACAGATGAAGCCAATGAAGCTTTCCAGAGAGCTAAATAGTGCAGTACAGAGTGAATGGTCTTTGTGGTGCTATTTCAGCTTAGTATACAGCCGGAGAGAAAAAGTCTGGCTAGAACTGAGCTGCCTTGATGCTACTGGTGTCCAGAAATACAGGCGACACAGATATTCGAGATAGTTTTGTATAAAACCTGTTTGCCCTGCAGAGTTTATGAATTTGTCATTCAGCTGTGCAAAAACATCTATTTCATTTTCAACACAGGCTGTGAAATGGCCAAAAACCCAAGTCTTCGCTTCTGTGGGAAAGACCATACTTCCATTCCTCAAAGTGCTCCAGTGCCCCTGCTTCGGGGGATATTCCACTATCGCTCTCCTTCTGTTGAGACATATGACTACAAACCTGCTCTTCTCACAAGCAGATAAATGTTTCCTCTCAATCACAGTAAACTATGTCTGTCAGCTGCTCATTTCCTCACAGAAGTTCATTGTATATTTTGTATCGAGTTGTATTTTTGCATGAAATTTTCTTGCCATATTTTAAATGGAAAAAAAGCCAAAAACAGATCACTGGAAAACCCAAGGAAAATCGCTGAGGTATTTGATTACTATGGCCTCTTGTTTCCATCGGTAGCTGCATTTTACAAACAGCTGAATACGTGTACTGGAGAGCATGTCAGCTGTCAGGACATACCTGTAAACTGCTGACAAAGCAGTTCTTCTGAGCCTCAAGTCCTTCTCTGAAGCTCTCTGGACTTGGCCACTCTGGAAAACAGAGGACAATTTCCCATTCAGCATCTTTGTTATCTCTGCTGTTCCTCCAACAGCTCCTGCACTTCTGTGACTGCACCACTGATGAACACCTTCTATCATTCCTGACCACCACATTTCCTGACTTACAACTATTCACAGCTGATTCACTTCATCACCACACCTGTCACTTGCAGTGTTACCATTGTTGTTATTACTGCTTCAAATCTGTGATTAGAGAAATTTTATATTTATGTCATACTTCCTTCCCTTGTTACTTTGCTCTTGCCCTCCATTTTTAGAAATTTCTGTCTTTAACAGAAAAATTTCTTTCAAGGAAATTTGAACAAGTAAAACATACTCCTTGGCAAAAAGACACTAGGAAACTGTGTACCTTCAATCAACTTCCAATCCATTACAGGATGTTGTACTAATTAGCTACCTGTAGTCAGTGATTACTTAGTCTTTAATTTGCTCAAGTCCCTAATTTTTTTCCAGTTGTTCATATTATATGTGGCATTAACAGAAAGTTGTCTTTTCAACCAGTTTCTGAACCAATTATACATATAAATTGGCCCGAAATTTTCAATTGTAATTTACTTCTTGGGGGACTCCACTCTACAAATCACTGATCATAGAGCAGCAATTGCTAAAGTTGCTTTATCAATTCCCATGCATTACTGTAATCCAATAATACCACACACACAACATTCTAGTGGAAGTAAACTACCGTATGTTTTCAGATACTTATTTTACAACTTCAGCTATTTGAGAAATGCAGCTACTAACAGAAATGAGAGACCACGGTAACCTTTAGACCTCAGAAGCAATTGATCCTTAGTAATCTTTTTCCCATTGTAGTCTATACAACAGCTATGACACTGATTCTGTACAAATAATTTTTCTGACACATTTTTTCTGCTCATTCAACTTGTCCATGTGGAAATGACAACTATCAATTCCACTGGGCTAATACAGATGTGCTTGAAGAAAACAAAAATGTCACTACTTTCAATTACAAGAGCAGAACATAAACGTCAACTCATTATAGATTACTTAAAGCTTGAGTCTAAACTTACTATGAGTTACTTTCTAAATCTAAATGTCAATATTATACTTAAGTTTATTGATTTAGACACATAAACCTATTTACCTTTCTGGGTCAGAGTTTGCTTTTCTTTTGTAAGTAACTGGTTTCTCAGGCAAGGATAACAGTAGTGGGTTTGGATAATAGAGTTTGCCTCAAGTGTCCAGCTTCATTAAGAGGTGACAAAAGTCTGGGTTTTTTCAGCTTTTGTGGCATGCAATGCATACCGAACTTCAATGCATACCAGACCATTTTTATATTTTACATAATGCTTGAATCTGAAATTTGATGTTGAAGCTCCAGTTCAAAACAGCTTGAAGCTAAACAAGTTCTTCATGGCACTGGGGCTTCAGAGAGGCCCTCCCTAAATTCAGTTAGCTGGACAAGAGCCATGGCACCAAAGACAAACTCACACAATGGAGTTCATATTTCTTAGTTACTCTCTGACATTCCTTACGCAGTAGGTTCCCTACTTCATATCAAGCACAAGATCCATGCTTTCTTCCCTACTTGTAAAGAAGCGGTAGGTGATAAACACAGGGCTGCCACATCTACCACCCCCCGACCCCCCCCTTGCCTGCTTCCTATTCCCTTAAGCAGCCTAGACAAAGAGGGATGAGCACTTGCTACCACGTGCTAGAGGTGTAATGTCAAGCAGGTCTCTGGCAGTATCTACTATAGTTTTGTATTTTCCTTAGCCTTTGTTCTCCTTTTTTTGTTAGAAACACCAAATGCCGAGTAAAGCAATGCACATTCAGAGAATTACTCAGTAACATTCCAGGTATTTCAGTTTAGCCAACTTTTCTCCCAAAGGGCAGCACAACCCCGCATAATTGAACAGTGCTGAAGAATCTTCATGCACACACTGCTTTGCTGAGTGTCTCAAAGGAACATTTTAATGAGTGTCCACCAGTTTTCATGATCCAGCTCTAACTGTAAACTCATAGGAGACTTAAGAGAATGGCATTCATCTTCAGCAGTGCAATTAATTGCTGCTTCCTTTTGATATGTTCCTGCCCTCTCAGTAAATTTAGGCACAAACACTTTGAAGAGCAGGAACTGAATACTTACTATGGAGATTAAACAAAGAGAGACTGGCACTTTCCTTCTGGAAGTTTTGAGGCAAAGTAGGTTTTGTTTCCTAAATGCTATGGCAATTTGGTTTTCTTTTCCAATTAGGAAGAAATTATACTCTACAAACAGTAATTAATGTTTAGTCTAGATGTCTACTCTGATTTATTTTTGACTACTACATTTACAACTGACTTCAAAGCATCTCTCCTGATTGAAATTGTAACAACCAGTGAGCAGTAAAAATGCTGTGCTTGGTTCCTATTACACATTTATGATACCAGATATAATGAGTAATTTCAGAGTGGAGATTATCCATGCAAAATGATACCTTGAAACATATGGTCTACAGTAACCACCAGATTATTTGCTATGCTACTGTGGACTGGGATGCAGAATCCTCTTTGGCTGTGATGGTAAAAGGGCTGGAAATAGCAAAAAACTGACCAGTGATCTAAACAGCTGAGATAATGGCACATACCTATCAGTGTAATTGTAATTCTGTCCAATCTGAACCTCCTTTTGATTGCTACAGCACTCTCAAAACTAGCTGGCTGCAACAAGGCTTTTACCACCCCATACCAGGTTAACTTTAAAGTAGTTCCCGCACCTTGTCCCGGCATGGCCACCAATCCCCCACAAGGAACCAGCCACAGCTGCACCTTATCTACATCAGCCAGCCCACCGCCCCTGAAGGAAGTCCACAGCTGTATATTATCAATGTTAATTAACCTGCCTTCATCCCTCTACAATTCCTCTACATTTGACCTTTAGTTTTATAGGAAAGATAGAACAGAAACATACAAAGGTGATGGTTTTTACCCAGGAGAAAACTGCTAGAGGATGGGGCAGAAGCAGGGTTTGTCCATCTTCATGCACTCTAGCAGGTTATTTACTTTATGCAAAGATATCTAGAATAAGAGAATCATTCAAACCAAATAGCTCCCATGATCTGCTGCTGAGTTAATCCATTTTTGCTTTCACCTTTCTTGCAATGTGAAGAGCTTAAAAGGTGATTTAAATTTTGGTGCTCCACAGCCAGCATTTTTATAGGAATAGAAACATCTGACAGTATAAAACACAACTGTGGTGCTATCTGTAAGCACACAGAACAGCCTGGTAAAGAGCAAAGACAATGAGATTTTCTATAGCTTATTTCAAGTTCTTGGCTTTGTACATCCTAATCTGGATTTGAGTCAATAATAATGGGGCAACACAGTCAGGAAGAATAAAGGACAAACCTACAATACTGATACATATGTTACTGTTACGTGTTACCTACATGTTACAGGTGAAAAAACTTCTGATAAAAGAATCTTTTTATAAGCTGGGTTTTAGACACCAGTCATCCAGGTTGGGGAGAGAAATGACTTTGTGCACCAGAGTTATGTAAACTGACTGCACACTTTTGTCTTTGGGTCAGGATCCTCACAGATCTGGAAAACATAATAATGTGAAACAAAACCTATCAATAGTCACATCCACCCTCACTTCCTACATGTCTCAGACAATCTGCAAAAGAGGGAGAATCAAGGGAAAAACTCCAGCCAGAATGGCCTCTGATAAAGATTTCTGACCCTGTTTTTTAGCAAGATCTGTGACACTTTATTTTGCCCCTGGGAGCAAATTTATCGCCAACTGGCTCTATCTGTGGGAGCTGTGGCAGCTGCCTGCTCACATAGAAAAGGATTCCTGTTGAAACCACTCACGAGAGAGTTGGAAGAGAAAAGTATGTGAATTGCTTAGAATTGGGCTTCACTGGTGACATTCTACACTCGCAGCTTTGTTGCTTCTCAGCGGACTAGAATGAATTTGTTTTCCCTCATTAGTTTAGTAATACAGGATGGTGGAAATGTCTGTGATCATCTCTACGTGCTTATTGAGAATCTCATGTGTACTGTGGACATAATAGAGTCCAAATGTTCTGATGCGGAGGAAGCGCTACTGAAAAATACCTCTGTCCCGAGCCCACTGCTAGTCTGAAGAGACTCCCAAGCTATGATGAATGTGTTCAGTGGGAGTATTCTCACCAGTGAAGGAGGAAATAATTGTGTGTATGTGACACACTCCTGATGCTTTACATCAAACCTCCAAAGAAAAGAGTGATAGCTGGGGGGTGATCATGTGCTGAGAAAGCGGCAGCCATTGCCATTCTGCCAAGCAAACTGTGTGAAGCCACAGCTGCGGGCCCCAGAGGTGAAGAGGCCTTAGGTGTCATGTGCTGCATCAGAGACTGGCAGATTTGTAACGGAACAGGTGTCACGTTGAGCGGAAGGTGGTGGGAGAACCTGTTTAGAGGCACATAAGCCTTTACAGAAGGATAGCATATGATGGTCCCAATGAACTCTGTGGACTCAGCCAGAATATGACATCGTATTTTTAGAACTGTAGCCCTTTTATTACTGACTGAAAGTAACAGTGATTTGGGCTCAATTTGCTAATAAAAAACCCCATATCTTTTTTACTTGAATATTTATACACAATATGAAATTGCTATGTGATTCACTCAAAATTCCATAATCATATTTTTCAATGAAAGTCATTCTTCAAAGGTAACAGTTTCCACTCAAAGGAGTCGCACTCAAATTCTTAATTTGGTAGTGGAAAACTACAAAACAGTTAAGAAACTCAACAGAAATTATGTTTTTGAAGCATTATCTATATAATTATCTATAAATTTCAAACATTATTATTGGTGTTTCAGTGCTTTTTACAGAAATTCTGATCAAAACCATCTAAAACTGAACCTACACCTTCAAAATCCCAGCCCAGTGCCAATATCTTATTTAGAACAGATATCTAATATTCATTAAAAATATAAATAATGTTATAAACATTGAAATTTCATGTGGTACTCTTCTAAATATCTTTGTTAGGCAATGTAATTTATAAATGGAATTAGGATCTAAAGAACATCAGGGACATTACTACATTCAGGTAAATATTTTTATCTTAGCCTTCTGCTTCCAATAGAGATTTATTTATTTTTTTATAAAGGCCAAAAACCCTTAAGTACTTAGAAGAGAAATATTATCCTCCTTATAATTTCTTCAAATATAGTTATCTTATATTGTATTTTATTTATCATTAAAATACTCAGTCTTTTTCTTGCAAATGTCTTTGTAAAACTAATTTGTAAAATCATGTGAAGACAGCTACATTCACTACATAATGAATATTTATTTGCATTGTTATGAAAATGCTTTATAGTACCAAATGGCGCACTTATATTTCAAACACAACACACACACATCCTCCCTAAACCTGTGCAGTGAATTATGAAACGATCCAGCAGAGGGACCCCTTCAGTTAAAAATTAAGACTCATCCATTAATCAACCATTGACTCACAACCCCCAAGGATTTTATTTAGTCACACAGTCCCAGATAGTGCCTAAATTAGTAAAATCTCACAAAGTGTAGCAATATTTCTGATACAAGACAGAGAGGTTTAAACACAATAATATATTCTCTCTTGGTGTTCATCCATTTCCAATGAAAAGGTGTATAAACTTACTTTACTATGTGATATTTTATCATTCAATTAATTATATATTATTTAGGCTGACTGCTACCACTGTCCCCAAGTTGCTAAATAACACTATGTCATTATTAGAGGTAAGAAACTTAGCTAGGCAAAATGTATGTTGTTACCTGACAGTAGAATTAGAAACAGTGCTATGGCAGGAGCAGAAATTAACATTAAAAATGTCTCTTCCTTATTTAAACCATTGTCTTCTTTAGAATTATACAGGATGTCCATCTGAATTTAACTATATGACAACAATCTCAAATTGAAGTAGCACAGAAGAAATGTCTGAATTCATAAAGCATCTTTAAGGCTGGAATTGAAGCATGTTGATGACTAGTATTGAAATACATATATTTAGAAAGTATGGTTCTGAAGCAAACGCATCCTAAATGTATCTTTAATTTGAGGGGAAATTTTATCAGGGAATGTATCTTTTGCAACAGTTGCCATGGCAGCTTACACAGTCATGCCATTGTAGAAACGCTTAATTTTTCACATTACAGAAATGTGGTATTTTATAACTTTCTGCTTTTTTATTCTTAGATTCTGTGAACTTGCAGAATATTATTTCTATCTATTTGTAAGTGGTAAAACCTTTGTAACCAATGCTTATTCATGCTGCAATATGGCAAAACCTCACGCTTCTAGAAGATTTATTAAAAAAAAAAAGTAAGCTATGAAATTCTGCTAACACAAATTCAGAAAAGATAGCTTATTGTGCTGTCTGTTTCACAGTGCTTTACAATGCTCTAGGATATTTATTACATGTAAAATGCTACTTTACAACATGGGCCATAACATAGCTATGGGATTACATCAAGACTGAAAAGTAAATCAGGTTCCACCCACTGAAATTTAACCAGGTTGTATTTCTTTCATACGAATTAATAACGCTCAGATATGGTTTTGAGACACAAAAAAGCTGTGGAGAAAAGCACTTCATTTTATAATCACTACTACTAATTCATAAATTATTTACACATAAAAAGGCAGTGGAACCTGTAAACCCCTTACCTTTAAGGGTATGCCTCTGTCATTAATAGACAAAATTCACTATCCAGCAACTTACTGTGATTAGACAGGAAACTGATGGCATACTTATCTTTGCACTTATTTATTAATGATGATATAAAAAGACTAATTTTACTGAACATAACAATGCTATAGTAACAGCAAGACAAAAAGAAGCTCTTTCCCTGAGCACAACATAATATTTTCACTGTGCCCTTTGTCTAAAAATTCATGTCCTTCCTCATCAGACTGTCTTTTGAAGCTTCCTTCCTTCTCTCACTGCAGTTATCACCCATTCCCTTATGTTATCTTAATAACTCGAGCCCTCCTTCTAATAGGCTTACACATGCACGGCCTTGCAGCACAAAGTGATTGTCAGGATGTCAGTATAAAGTGATTATTTTTTTTTTTTCAATTTTTCATCAGTTTTGATGGACGTGTGAAAATTTACCTCGAGTTAAAAAAACATTTGGGGAAATAATTTTTTAATTACGTATGCCAAGATGATGGAGAAGTTAAAGCATGTATCAGAATAGCAACGTGGGAAATAACAGAAAACAGTTTGCAGAGAATTATTTTATGACAGGACGGTATTGATAATTTTTCATGATAAAATTTTAATTTAGTGTTTCAACAAAAGAGACAACTTAAACATTAAAAATAATTGCTCTTCCCTATTCACAGGCTATCTTGATCTCTAATTTTCACATTCCTAATACTTTTTGGGTTCTTTTCCCGATCACTGCTAAAAAGAAATGAAATTCAATTGCATCTACCAATACATACACAGGAAGTATTTTCTTCCCACATAAGCAATGCGATAATAACTATCACACTGAAGACAGATGGCAGATGTTAATTTCTACCCGCCTGACACACAGTGAGTTTTTGATCACCACACAGGGAAAGAATACAACTTGTAAGTTTGAAAGCCTCATTAGATGACCTGAATTTGCTGGCAGAAAGCATATGGCCAGGAAAATGAGAAAGAGATGAAAAGGTATGTGATTACTTTTCCTGTTTTCTCAAGCCTGCCTATTTGAGTATTTCTACAGAGGTTTCTTACCTCATGAGTATATACAGGTAAGTAATTGTGAAATTGAGAACTCTGAACAGTGTATATATATCAATATCTATCAAATTCTGTACATATTTATAACACTATATACATTAAAATCTCCACTCACATTTCGAATTCTTGAAGTTTTACAGCATTAACACAGTCAGAGTGGCTAAATTCTTAGCATCTTGGGATTACAGAAATTCCTCACTAGTCATTTGAACATGCTACATTTCTAAGGCACACAGCTAAAGGGAGGAAAATATAAATTCAGAACTATAGGTCTATAAAAATATTTATCATTTTTTAAAGGTTATGGTCTGACTGCACTTCAGTGCTGAACACTTCAGATTTGCAGTACTGCTTAGCTCTAGTGCATAGAAAATAGAACCACATCTCATTTACTGAACACTGAACTCTTAATACATCAATATGCTTGAAGACCACACCAAACACCGTGGCTCCTGTAGCACTGGTATAACAAATTTACCTCCAAGTGCACTTAAATATGGAATTTCTTCTGGTACATTATCTCTACTATAAAGCTGCCCCTACTATAAAGCATCTATACCAGAACACTACTTTCTATCTCTCATCAACAGGTGGCTTCCTTTCCTCTATGTTAAAAGTGCAAGAGCTTAGTCTTACAAGACACCAAGTATATAAACAAACACACTTTATGAACAACAAAAATTTGCTTTAGCTAGCAAATTAAAAATGTTAAAATAAATTGTTAATACTGGGAAAAAATTGAGGTAGAGGAAGTGTGAAATTTCAGTTTGTTTCTTACAAAAGGCAGTTGTAACGTATTGTGTTCTTACAACCTGAGAATCTAAAATTCAGTTTCAACTCCTTTTGTGCAGGTTATATAAACATATTTAGCATACTGCTGTAAGGGGGATAAACAGTACATTCACATAGATAGGCATCAGTATAGAATGAAGACACAAAGCAATGCCCCCAGCCTACTCAGCAAAGCTTTAGCAGGAATGATTTTGGATATTGCATTTCAGGAGGAACATGGAAAGTGTCTAGAGGACAGCAATGAGACTGGTTCTGTCCTACAGTATCTCATAAGTGAGGAAAACACATGCAAAAAAAGATTGCAAGAATCTGGTTTACTCTAGGCTAGAAAAGAAGAGACATCTTTAGGTCTCAAACACTTTTGTGAAGAAAAAGGGAATAGTCTACAAATACATAGAAGATGACAATAAATAAGGGGCTTAAATGATAACAAGAAGCATTTATTTAGCCCTTGAGAGAGAAATAAAATTGTTGAAGACAAAACTGTTATGGAAGAGATTGTGGAGTCTTCACTGGAAGAAGATTTTGAGAACAAATCAGACATAATCCATCAACAATATACCATCAAAATAACCGTTCAAAGTGTGCTTTAATCATACTTTTCAAAATCAGTAAATAGCTCCTTTATGCAAACAAGGCAAACATCACTGCATTCTCAGCTCAGTAAAATTTAGAAGTATATACGCACTTGTGTTTGCTCAGCAAACCGAAAATTGTGTCTGTTCTCCAGATGTAATCTTTCTCGTAACTTATGTCAGTTAATAAAGCATATCCAAAACACCACAATAAGACACAGAAAGAAAGAAACCTAGAAATAGGAGACCATGAACTCACCCAAGGGAACCAGGAAATGAGAAAAATTTAATTCTGTGTTTTCAAATCAAAATCATGAAATCCAACAGTCTGATGAGGTATCTATGGAAAGGATATTGATTTTCTACCACCCCCCCACCCCCCCCCCACCCCCCACCCCCCCCCACCCCTCGCTTTCTTTTTCTTTTTTTCAGCTCTGGATATCTGTATTTTACAACAATCTATCTATAAGCTCCTGTACAGCACCCTCTCATGTCTGCATATTAAGTCTTTTATTGATTGGGCTGGCAGCCCCATTGATTGCTTGAAGTTTTCTTAGTAGTGAAATAAGCCAGAAGATAGTGACAACATCGACACATAATAGCAATGCTTCGTGCTATTTTCAGGATTAAAAAGATTCTGAAGACTGTAAGAAAAAAAAAAAAAAGCTAACTACTGGTCACACAGATAACAGAAGACAGACAATTAACAAGACTAGACAATTGTTTAGGGAACCGAAGATGAACAGTGATGAACACTGGTAGCTGGTATGCTGTGAAGAAAAGAACATGAGCATCTTTGTTCATTTTACTGGTAATATCTAAGCTGGTGGCTGTCTCCAAACTCAATCTCCAAAAGAAACAAGTTATCAGAAACATTAAAAATCCCAAAAGATGGTGAACCACCAAAATACAGAAGTGTACTTTTCTTTTTTGTAATGTATTGATGTTAAGGTTTGTGCGTGTTATCTGTATTACACTACTTCAAATCTAATGGCAAAATATATTTTGAAAGCTCAGCTGGAGAGGTAAACTTGCTATACGTTATTTTCAATGGTATTGTTTGACTTTTTTTTTTTTTTAATTTCAATGCTATTTACTTTTCCCCAAAGCAATTTCAACTATAGCCTTACATAAGTTTTATTTCATTTAAAATCAATAAAACAATGGGCATATACCCTTGGTATTCAAAAATGACATTTCTCCTTTGTTTTTGAAGCATATAAACCAAACAAAAATCAATACTTTACCTTTCTACACTTGAATAAAATAAGGGTAATAAAGTAGCAGGCTCACAGTGCTATATAATATTGATCATGGAGTCTTTCAAGATAAATTACCAAGATTTAAAAATAATTCTTGGTAAGACAGCACTACAGGTTTTTTTATCAGTTGCCACAACAGTTTGGAGGAAATACGTGCATCAGTATGTGAGCTAAAATACATTATACTAGGTGTAATTCTTTGTAGAATTTGTCAGTAACAAATGTACTTATAGACCATATTTAAAACAAATACATTTTGTGTTTTTTCTTTGGGGAAAATAATGCAATTTTCATGATAAAATTAATTAATGATAGTCCAATGCTCTTGCAATATATGGCAAATCACATCTATCAGCACAGATTTGCATTCATCTGGAGTCAAATGGTGGTTATTAGCAGAAGAGAAATTTAGGAAAATAAAAAATGTTATTCTGAAGGCATTACTTTTTTAGAAAAAAATAACATTTCAAGATAGGCTTTTTTGGTCAATATTACAGCACAATCAAGTTCTACCTTTGTATTATTTAAAAAATATGTTTTGGAGAGAAGTCTAAGCTAACACATTTTTGTGCTTCAGCTTAAATGGCAACCTTTTGTATGTGGTCATTAAAGGATTGCTTTAAGAGATTTTTAAATTTAAAGTTCATTCCAATACGAATGTAGCTCACAATTTTATTTTCACAGTAAAACTCTAATGAATCATTAGCTGCCATTGAAATGTGCACATAAACCCCTAAATTTTAAATGCTGTTATTGTAAAGTTATTAAACAGTTTGACTCAGAGGACAATGAGACTAAACAGAAAATGGTTTTAGCAGACTGGAAGTGGTGGTATCTTGCTGAATATTATTCTGTAAAATGGATGAAAGCTGTTATCAGACCACCTCACTATAATTCATCTTAATGTGTTTGCTGGCCTCCTAAAATGCTAATTGCCTACCAATACCACAGCAAAAAATACGTAACATTGTAGCATGTGCTTTATCTTGATCCTTAAAGGACATTCTAGAAAAATAAGTCCAGCTGTAACTCTCAAGAATTATTATTTCTTAGCTTTTATTTCTTTTGTAGGAAATCTTTCTATCTTTTCAAGGACACATAAGATTTCTGGAGAAACTTGCTAAAGTATTTGGGAATTTTACCTGAAAACTGGATTCTTCCATTTACACAGGGTTATGTTGTGCTTTGCACCAAGTCCATGGCTAAATAATTTTTTTCCTGGATAAATTACTGTATAATGTGATGATGGCAAAACATGGCCTACAGTTTTCATGCTAATTACTCAATAAACTTGGAGGTAAGGTAACTTTTCTTGCTGATTTCTCTGAGATTAGTGCTGCCAGCTATTTTGGAGCACTTTATCATTTGACTCAAGGGCATCATTAACATTGAGCTCAGGACTGATACTGGTGCCAGAGCAGTCAGAGTGATACCCACAGTGGATGGCACTGGGGTTGGCGTGCTCATAACCTCAGTGCACAGCCTCTGACACAAGTCAGGCTTGGGAGGTCAGATTGTCTCAGGAAGGTGCAGAGCCTCACATTGATCTGCAGGAAGCCAACAAAGCTCAGCACAACAGTTCTGACGATACCAGTTCCTCCTCAAAGCTCGATGTACACACCAACCATGAGGAATCTTTTTACCATTTCAAAGGGGTTGCGTGACCTTTTACAAAGCTTACCAGTGCATACTAAAAGTGTCCATAAAAGGAGTAAGCTATGCAAAGAGTTTTTGCACTTTAGCTAACTGCAAACTCACTCCCCCAGACACATATGTCATTGCAATACTCTGAACGGCAATGCAACGTGCAAATACTTCTTTGACAGAAAACTTCATGTTCCACCAAGATTTAAACATTTCTTCAATGTTTTCTCTTCACAGTGAAAGTGGGTTCAATCCAGATAAGGATTTCTTAAGTCAAAATCCGAAAGCTTACTCACTTTTTCCTAGCAAACATAGAGACTATAAGAAAAAAAATCCAAAAAATTTACCCTCCAAAAGGAAAGTTTCATAAAAGGCTATTTGGCTTTGAGACTTTGATATAAGCCAACGTTAATATCAAATGAAGGAAAGCAGAATCAAAATTTCCAGATTTCTGGAAAATAAGAATTTGAATAAAACCCAACTGAATTTAGACATCTAAATGACAATTTCAAAACTCAAAAATTTATGTAATATAACAGAAACAATAAGAAGGGATTCATGCTATTTTGATGCCCCAGCAACAGCAAGTAAGGAATCTAAGTCTGGTGGATTCTTCATTCTTTTCTAGTGTAACATGCTTAAGAATTTTTCTTTTAAGGTATTTACAAAAATTTTCATTCTTTGTCATTACTATTGGCTTCTGACTGAAAAAAAACCCAAAGCTTTAAATAATCTCCACATTTAAAGAAATGAAAATTGAGAGAGACGGACTACGTAGCCAGCCATGCTGATTTCCAGCAATTTTCTGTTGCAAGAGTCAGTTTACACATGAAGCTTTAAAACGAAAGATGAGAAGAAAGAGTCCTTATCACTTTAGGCTTTTGGATGCAATATTAGGGGATGGGGTGGGGGTGGGAAATTAAGTTCCAGTAAGTTTTATAGTCCATTTTTGTGTCTCACAATTGTAACAAATTCAGGTGTCTGGCACCCTGAGCTTGACAGTTAGCAGCTTTTCTTTTTTGATACATGCTTTGCAGAAAGCAGAAATTAAATTCAGGGTTACATTTACTTTTCTCAGCTGGCTAGTTTAATACAGAAGATATTGAAGTAAACAAATTTAAAAAGTCATAGGCAGAGTATTCTATCACATTTCTATTAAAATCACTTCAGCTTCTGAAAAAAACCCCACACTGTACTTTGCACATCATACACTATCATGGCCCTCACATAGGGAGCAAGGGAAAAGTGCCATCATATTCTTATGTAGAAATCTGGTCATGACTGCTATTGCTAAAATCTATTCAGCTCAGATAGTATTTAAGGAATCAAAACTAGTTGCGTAAATTTTGACATAGTGTATCCTGATGGAACATGGTTCTGACCAAACTGGAATCAGGCAATAAAATTTAAGTGGAACCTTCTTTTTGACATCATCCTGTTTCAGCATTTCCAGTTAAAGTATCTCCATTGCTATTTCCAAAATTGCCCCATATTTTTCATTCAGTATTATCGGATCAGTTAAAAGATTAAATTAAAATTAAAATAAAGTTAAAATTAGTTAGCCCCCACAGAATAGGAAGGTAACAATTCCTGGAGTGGTTTCTGAAATAATTATATTTAGAGACTGGAAAACTTCCTGCAGTCCCAAGTAACACACCGTGGTAGTGGGCAGGCACGACACAATCTTGAGGCTACATGTTGTTCAGAAAGCAGAGACCACAGGAAATGATCCTTGGCAAAGGCGCTGTTTAATGTAGACGCTGGAGGAAGTTCAACGGAAAACACTTATCAGAAATTTCCGTCCAGAGAGGAGATATGCTGTTTTAAGGGAAAATGCCAATATTACTCAGCAGACCAAGGGCAAAGGAAATAGGAAATGGGCTAGAGAGTTCTCTGAAATAATCTGCCACTGAAATGTGAGAAAACATACTCGTGTGTTGGCAATTCTTTTATTTTAAAGCCTTCCACAACTCAAGATCCTTTTGCAGCATTGTGCCATTATCAGAAAGTTGGTTACTTCCAGTTGAAACTTCTTAAAGGTAGGATAAAGAGCTTAATTTTGTTCCTATCCTGACATATCATTTGCATGCTTATTATTTGAGCCTTTGGAATAACTCACAGAAAACCATGAGTTTATGACAGAAAGAAGACATCTTAGAAACGTCGCAACAGTTGACTTTGCTGCTTTTTACAGCTTGCAGAGAAACACCTATGATTCAGTCAGTCTTTTAGGAGTCTAGATAAAAGGGCAGAGTACACCTCTGCAAAGGGTGTCACCTCTGAGCCTGCCAGTGTTGGGACAAGGGGTGGAGCAGCCCTTTCGGTAGCAAATGCAGAGAAGAGGAAACATGCTCCTCATGCAGCACTAAACCTCTGTGTGGGTACAAAAGAATATTGTGCTTTGAACTGTATTTTTAACCTTGAAATACTTGACTACACAGGCACTAAGTATCAAGAATGCCTTAGTTACAAATAATAAAGCTGATTGTATGAATGAAGACAAAATATATGCTTATTAACATTTAATTATTGGTATTTTTATTGTAATATTATCAAATGAGCAGAACAGTAAGCCCTTATATAGGGAAATATAGTAAAAAACCCTGCCTGCAGCCATATCTTTTATTCTCTGCTTAAAACACAAAAAAACAAAACCTAAAACAAAAAACCCCAAAAAACAACCCCCCACCAACTTTCTCAAAGGTAAAAATGAATGCTAGAAATCATAGCTGCTGCAATTAGAGTTGCATTATCTTTTGGTCTCTGGTATCCTTGAGTTTTTATTCAAGAGAACTTGTAGTAATGCCCTCAGTTTGACAGATGCTTTCCAAGCTTATCTGAAAACACAGTGGGAAAGAGAGAGAGAAGTACATTATATGGAATATTCACACTGTTTAATTCCAGATACCAATATTATGAAATAAAATGCTCTAAATGCCTCAGCGGAAAAGAAAGGCTCCTCCAGAGGGTGATTTAGGGCAACTAAATTAGGCCCGTTGTTCTGAAGTGCACTCAAAAGGCTTATAAAGCTAGGCAAAGTGAATATGTCCTACAACGTCTGGTATCAAGAGTACATAAACACATTGCAAGCCAGGAAGAAGCAATGCGCTAGGAAAATAATCAGCATGATTGCAGTCTTGCACTCAACTGGGTGCTTGTCTTTGTATACCTTCTCTCCTGTCTCCATTGTTCACTGTTCGTATCTTTGCTCTCACACTACCTTCTGGCTTAAACTACAGTACTATGTGTTCCTTACCACTTCCTTAACTTCTAACATAGATAAATAAGTGACTTCATCAAAAAGCATTCAAATAGATAGTGTACTCGGATGCCTAAATGCTTATAACATTTCTGAAGTAGGCTTTAATTTACTGTACGTGAATAAAGTGTATCTTTATAAAGCGTTTCCTCAGTGAGGAAAAAACAGTTTAAAAGTATCTCATTCATAAAACGATAACATCAAAAATGCTAAAATGACCATGGCTGATGCAGATTAACGTGACAGTAAAACAGGAGGAATGCAACAGAATTGAAGAGCAGGGCACAAGTACAGAAGCAATTCAAACTTGTTTTGTTGGAAGAGAAAAGCACAAAGAAATTACATAGACTAGTTGGGAGATGTGATCACATCATCAAGCATTAAAGGTGTTCTCAATAGCTTTGGTTTTATTTCTGTAAGTCATTTGCTTCACTTTGCAAGACTGGGAAGACTGAGAGGAGTTCCCTGAGTCGTATGGGCGGATCTCTGGGAGCGCACCGATTGTGCAGGGCATGGATGTGCCCTACAGCCCTGAACCTGCCCACTGCACACACTGGGGGACTGACTGGAGTGTTATAGTACTGGCTTGTTTTCCAGCATTCCTTTGCAAGGAAACTTGAGTGCACAATCGAGCAGGGCACTGCAGTTTCCTCTCATGCAGAAGCAGGATGCAGCAGAGCATGCCTGGGGAGCAGCATGGGGAGTGCCTTAGGAGCTTCTCTGAAGTGTAGACTCGGCCTTTATCGCCAGTGTGTATCACAGCTCCACCACATCAGTTAATGAAAAGGATGTTGAAGTAACATTTATACTGCAATTTGTTTGTTGTTGCTGTTTTTAATTAATAAATAAGTCAAATGTCTTGGCAGGGAGGAAGGAGTTAAAAAAGGGAGAATATATATACATATTTGAAGAAAATAATCCTTCCAAGTTACTTCCAAGTTTCATGACACTTGTATATAATCAGAGAGTTCTATCTTTTTTATACACTGGGTATCTTAAAGCTATGTAGGTAGTGATGACAGCTAACTATTCATATGCCTACGTGAAGTGCGAGATCAGAATCAGATAAATTTCTCTAGCAGAGTTCATAACAAAAAAACCCCACCACCTTGCTGGCAGTGTCAATACAAAGCACTAATCTTGCCTAATTTTCTTACACAGTAGACCTGACCCCGGTTGGATCAGGTTTGGAGACTAAATTTGGGAATATCAAGGGGAGGAAGTTTGTAATCCTCTTCCTATAAATATTGCACAGATAACTGTAGGTTTAGGTTCAATTGTAAGAGCCACCAATCTGGTGGTTTATTTTTAAACAGTTCATTATTTCTACTATTTAATTGTTGGCAGATATATTGTGCCACCTACTGAAAAACAGCCAGTATATTATTGCTTTTTAGTCCTGCAATTAAGAAAAAGATTTAACTATTTTTGTTAAAATCTCAACTATCTCAGACTGCAACAAGAACATATCACCTTTACTCACACTTGGAGTTTTACTGTCAAAAACCTAACAAACAAAAAATACCTCTCAAAAATACTTAGCATAGAGCAAGATAATGCATCATGTTAAGTATCAGTTTCTGCAAGCACCATATTTAATAAAACTTCTGTATTCATACGAGCATACTCTGAGGCAGGAAAACAAGAACTAAGTAACTACCTGTCTAGCTCTTGGGTAACACCATTTTCCATTTGGAAACTGCCTGTTAACACAATTGCAGCCATGAAAAGCAAGATTCCTCAACATTCTGTCTGTTCTGATGAAACATAATCGATTTAAACCTTTATGGAGTCAAGTATACTCTCTGTAAATATAAAGGGTCAAAATAGGCAGTGATGCTAGGATACGTGAAACAACTGAATCCACAGATGTCCATTTAGGAGAACAAGAAACAAGTTACTCTGGGGGCACAGAAAACGAGTAATCTTATAAGTGAATAAATAATAGTATACAATACACATATGTGATATACAGTTATTATAAAATTCCCAGTTAAACTCTTTTTACAATATGATTCTATCCTATACTCGTACTGAATAAAATACCTTAGAAGACATCATCCTATATTTGTCTTATAATGATACAGCTAAAGTATTTTTAAAAGTATTAAAGGGCACTAAATTGTCATGGCATCCTACACTTTATGCTGGACCAAACTGTGCAACACTTATTTTGCACAGCGTAGCAGTACCTACTTTGCCACAGACTATACAAGGATAAAGCAGTCCTTAGAGTCACTATGTGTTCAACAGCTATATTCAGAAGTTTGACACAATGAGTCTTCAAAACAACCAGATGAGGCAGGATTTAATTATTTGACTTCAATATAAAAAATTAAAATTGCATAATCCAAAGCGTGCAACATTTGAATGTTTTGCTCAGAAAAGGAACAGGATTGTCTGCTTTTTCTCTTATGAAAATATGAAGTCTTTACATCAAACTTTGTTTAGTACATGCTGGATAATTATCTTGTCAAATAATAAGACAGTGTCACTTTTGTTCCATTAGTGAACTGAGGTTACTTAAATTACAGGGGAAACGTCCAAGGAATAATAATATCTGGTAACACCATCCCTTGGAGGATTTTTGGTTTTCTTTTCCTCTCTCTCTCTCCATTGCATATGCAGTGTAGAATTTTTAGACAGAAAGGCCCCCAAATTTAGCCCACAGACTGAAGTGTGAATACCCAGAAGGGAAAATCAGCTCCACCAAAGTCTGTATGTCATATTATATTTACAACCAGATCCAACTGTATGATGACTGGTATAACATAATCTAGATCAGGCTCACTGAACAAGGTCAATGGGATGGAAGAACTGGCATCCCTCTCACTTGCTCTTACTGAGGAATATATACATGTATCTGTTACAGCAGCAGATAGTCTGGCCAACACTGTCATTTCTCCCTGTATGCAAGATCCAACATAGCACCTTTTCTCAAACACTCTGGAGTGTATACTACAAATAACTCTGTACTATAAATAACCTGCAAAAATATGCACTAAAAAAATTTCAGTATCTTAAAGCAGCAGTTTGCCTAGATTTGATGAAACTCTAGGAATTCTTAAATATATGACATTCTCTGAACTGAGCAGTGGGCTAATTTTACTCTGTAACTCAACTTAAAGACAACCAGTGCTGGATCAGTATAAATAAAATAAGCAGATAAAGCATGATTAAAGATTACAACATTTTTAAAGCCCTTTTAAAACTAATTTGTAAAGTAATAATATTCATAAATGAGTGGATTTGAAAGTCACTGAGAAAGGGATAAACCCCACTAACTGCAGCAATCCTGCAGATCCTGTTTCTTAGGGCAACCCTGGATTGTCAGAGTGTATTTCATGGGTCTTTGCAATTACATGTATAACAATTTAAATCATGAAATCATTCAGGCTACAAGGGTCTTCTGGAAGTGCTAGCCCAGACAGCCTAATCTTCCTGTTACAGCAGCGTCAGCTATGGACTAATAGCTAAAATGAAATTTTAATAAAATAAGATATAGAGAGATGTATGAAAATAGCAGCAAAATGATGACATTGCAATAGATACTGTCAGATTTTCAATTAGCAACCTTTAAAAATCGCTGGCACACATTTACCAAAATTAGGGACAAGAATGTTTTCTCTAAAAAGTCTGAAGTCAATGTTTTTCCTCTTTATTTATACTTTTAAGAGCATAAGAATTGTTAAAGAGAACCAACAGTTTACCTGGTTTGCAGTCTTGCAGAGGAAAGCAATATGGTATCACACAGTTCAGACTGAAGTACGGAGACTTGTATCTCTTTGTGACTTATCTCAAACGTAAACAGTCTGGTTTACCAATACTGTAGAAAATACCCCATTTTAGATGCGGTCTGAAAAAGATTGATCAATGTTCCTAGTAGAGTGAGACGTTCTCCCTGTTCTTTGAACTACTTAGGTCATGTGTCTGGGAGAGCAAAACAGTTTATGACTCTCACAGGCAACCTGGTACAAGAGGATTTGGTGTAGCTTTACTGTCTGATACAGCTAGATAGAAAGGAACATCAATGCTCCCCGCCCCCATTCCCCCCCTTCCCCCCCAGCAAAATCCAAAGAGAAAAGCATACTGCAAAGCAAATAAGATTTAAGCTTTTAGTTCAAGGGATTTGAGTATCTTGTGGATAACTGGCTAGCTGAAAAAGGTCTCATAGACATAGTCCAGCTGGCTGGACAAAAATGCACATCGCTCTCAGCTTATCTGAAGTAAAGCAAAAGTTACAAAATAACAGGAAGACTGCAGTGGGAAAAGAATGTTGCAGGTGGGAACAGATAACTACAGAACAGAAACTAGGGGCGGACTTGATATTTAGGTAACTAACCAATAATGAGCTTAACTTTTGTAATATGTATGAGCTAATTATAACAAGGCATAAAAGGTGACTGTAAGGGACAATAAATGAAGTCTGCTGATCACTCATATTGAGTGACTGTGTCTTCCCTCCGTCGCGACAGTATCTTAACTTTATAAAAATGGTTTTTTAACAATCAGATACTCAAAACTTGTATATTATAATCCAATACTCTCTTTCAGTTCCAATTTTTGCTTTTTTTCACTGTGCCTACTGTTCATGCTGTCAACACTTCTCTGTTTCATTTTGGTGTATCAGCATTTGTAGAATTATAAAAAAAATGTACTGTATCAAAAAGCCTGAGACACAGAATCTTGTATAACAGCTTATATTACACTACATCATAATGGAAAAGAACATGTGACACCATTACCAACTTGCAAGAGCTGATGTAACACACATTAAGTCTCTAGATACCAGGAGGATATTGAAGCTACTCATGGAACACAGCAAGCAAATTGTATGCTATTGTTTAGTGATAGTCAAAAATAATGGTTTACAGCATGCAAGATAGCTCGTTGCAGATAAATAAACTATGATGGCTAAGAACTTTTATACTTGTGAAGATATTTTATCAAGTAAATTGAAATACGATTAGATCCTATTTGAATTTCCATTCTTGTTTTGGAAGGCATAATGAAAAAGTGTCTTTTTAAAAAATAATAAATTTGTCCACATGCCACTTTTGAATGTTGATTTAATCCACTCATCAATAAGTCACCAAAGTGCTTTTTCATTTTCAGTACATAACTATTCAGTGGGACTTCAGGTTAAACACTTTTGAATTCTCTGAGAGGTGAAAATCACGATGATATATCTATTTACTTCCTTTTCCCTAACAATGTAGTTAAACTAACTCATTTTTCTCAGCAATCCACTGTTTTTCATTCAGACTACAAAAATTCTTTCCCACCCCACTGGCTCCAAACCTTGTCATTCCGAATCACTCAGGACATCGCTCAACATGCCTGCCTGTAGTACTGTAATGTCTTTCTATTCACTGTCTTTCTCTGCTTACCTGGCTCATTCTCTGTATCAGTCTTGTACAATCTTTCCTCCTTTCTAGCAACTCCTCAAAGGCAACAGGCAGCTTGCAGAGGAGTAGAGGAGTAGGGAGCTGGGACAGAAACGTAACATTTTCTGCACACTTCCCAGTTTTACAAACTCCTAACGGTAGTAAACCATTTGGTATGACTGAAGTGAACAGAGATGCTGAGAGTGGCTGGCAATGAGTATCTCACTATGTAACAGTGTTAGGAAGAAAAAATGCTGTAAAGTTGAGCTGAGGTACAAAACACGTAAGAAAGGAGTTCTACATAACCCTAGAAAATGTCTGGAGGCTTTTTCTGAAACATGGTTTTCAGTATTGTTTCAGAAATTTTGTTCTTTGCTGACAGCAATATTCCTACCATTTGGAGCACAACATTTACTATTCATCTTTTACTCAGTTATTCTGAGTTATTATTATTCTGAGTTATTCTAAGTTATTCATATTTGGTTGTTTATTCATCTTCTATGGATTACAGCCTTTCACTAAATGTTAAGTAAGAATTTGAATGTATAACTTAGTTTCCTAAGTACCTATCCAGTACAAAACCTCTATTAAAGGAAAAAAGAAAAAAAAAGACCAAAAAAAACCCCTGCATGGTTTTGGAGAATAGTAGATCAAAGCTGCCTGTGAAAAGGAATGATGTCTTAATAAGAGAACTGGAATTGCTTTCCAAAGGCCAGTCTTAATTCTTTCTTAAAATTCATATATGGAAGTAAACTCAGGTCATGCTTCAAGTAAGTTATTTCAGCAATTAAGTTATGAAGTCTGAGTATTTATCTAAAAATACTAACACGTGACCATAAAAAGCTTAAAACTGACTTATTTTAAATCCTAATGCATGACAGAGTATTATTTGAGATATTCAGAAAAAAGGGCCACGAAGATGAATGCAGTATTGCTGACAGTTTGATGACAGATATTTTGTAATATATCGACTTTAAAGAATTAATTTTTACTCTGACTTTGCTGCACGAGAAAAGCTGTAAACAATCTGAGCTCTCTAACTACGCATAGTGCAAGAGCTCATTTATTTGGTCATAAACATTTTCAAGATTTACACAAAGACATCATGTTAGAACTGGAAAACACAGGAAATAAAACTACTATCTCCATTTCCATTCCTAGTAACAAATTCTTTTGCTAGCAGTGAGATCAAATACATAAAATGTGCATAATGTAACCTACTGAAGACACTAAATGATTTAACAGCAAGTTACGAACTTGGCTCTTTAATACTTACTCTCATGATAAAATTGTTTTAAGAGCTCTTTAGGAAGACTAAGGCTATTTATAATATAAAATATATTTAACTAGGCCTCTAGTGCTAATGCCATTCTTACAAGCAGTATTTTGATAAATAGTGTCTCCCTTTCAGTGGTTATGTACAGCAAAAACCTAAAACTCCAGCGTAAGGTATCATAAAGAAACAAGCTTCTAATCTATCCATTAAATAAAAGATTTCACTGTAACTACTGCATGAGTTTCTGCTCCTACTTTCACTTTTGTCCTAGTAGATGCTCCAATTAACAAAAGACAATCTGCGGTTTAAAAGAATGGTGTTCTATCGCTTTTTTTCATATTGTAAGTGTATGCAGAATTAAACTAATGTCCCACTGCTTTCCGTTGTCTGCAATTATTTTACATTCAAACTTCTTTATGTATAGGTTCTTTCCACGGAGAATTTGGCTAGTATTATTAAAGTCAGGTTGATGCTGATGAAGTTTTACCAGTAAAGTGCCTCATCTCAGAATTTTGAAAATTTGTCTTAATATGTTACTCTGGATGATAAAGGACAGGGTCATTTGACAGCCTTAGATATTTGACTTCATTCATCAAAGTCAGATAAAAATTATAGTAAATGAAGAAGGGTAAAAATGTCGCTGTGTTTCCTTATTTACTAAAAGACCGAAGTAATCTATGTCATATGAAATTTACTTCCTCATTGTAATTTGTAATTCAGTAGCATGTTCATGAAGAAGGGAGATATTTAAGTCCTGTATTGCTTAACTAGATACTGAAAATTATTTTGCTGGTATCTGTTACTGAATTGCTGAAAGAGAATTAGCTTCCAAGAGGAATCAGTTGGAGGCCTTATTTGAAATTCTAAGAAATAAAGCCAGTCATTTAAGGAACCTATAAATTTTCCCTCCATATAATATCTCAGTGATGCTTGTTCAAAATGTATTTTGTTTGAAGGAGTATTTACTAGATAAGAAATAATAATTACATGTCTTTCATCTGTTTGGTTCATCTGCTTTTACAGTTAATTTCTCTTTCAGCATTTTAAATGACTGTCAGTACTCTTCATGCTGTAGGAAGCATTAAGTCAGAATAGCTTTATAAATGTTACAACTGTATTTTAAGAGGGGCCAATAGGGTTGTTATTATTATCATTATGTTGTAACAGCAAAAGAGCTAGCTTACGTTTAAATAGATGTGTTCAGTTTAGAAAACTCACGGTTTGGAAACAACTTATTTTAATGTCTTTTTGAAGCATAACGCAGACCCAGGAAATGGCAGCACGCTCATGAAACCATTACCACCTGTCCCATGGTTCCCCTCATCTCATTTGTGCCCTGCTCTGAGAGTTCATTATCATCACACAGAATTAATGTGCTCTGTTCTGCTGAACTCACAACACAATATGCTGAGCACAAAGCTCTGTGAACAGCTCATGGCTGAGCTAATGAATCCAGCCTTTCAGCTGTTCCAGTGTTTACGGTGTAAACACAACCCAACTGTCCCCTTGTCCTTGCTTTGGCAAAGGATGTTAAGCATCAACGCAACACTAACTTCTAAACCTCATCCTGCTCCTTGCAGATCTTTTTCCCCTAAAACCTACTCCTGCTTTTTTGTAAGCTGTCTGGGTTTCTGTACCTCCTCCAACCTGGCCTGTTTTTAAAAGCCAAACAGAAGTCTCTGTCTCAGTAGACCTTTTTTAAAAGCCAAACAGAAGTCTCTGTCTCAGTAGACCTTTTTTAAAAGCCAAACAGAAGTCTCTGTCTCAGTAGACCTTTGTGTTTTTTAAAGTCATTGTTCACAAGCTTGCTATCTCTGGAAGACTGTACAACAGTTTCCTGACAGCCTGTTTTGAAGAAGCTTCTCCTTTCTCCAATTTTTCTCTCAGCACCTTGGTAGATTTATTTCATAACTGATTACATTAGTGTTCAATTTAGACACTTCAAACTAAAAAAAAAAAATCATTAGAAAGACTTACTTTCAACCAAATCTTATACAACAAACATTATTACTGCATTGAAGGACAGTACAAACCTGGCAACAACTTCTTTACAAATTATTCTCCATCTAGCATTATATGCCTTTGAAATTGGAATGATTAACCTGAAACATGAGAACAGACTACTGTTTCTTTCTTGTCAGAGATATAATTTTTATAAATTAACTATAATAGTTTTGGGGGAAACTGTTTTCAAAATGCAATATTTATCTATTTTACTTATATGAAGTTACTTCCAGAAAGTAAGACAAACTTTTGTATTTGTTCCAAATGCATTTGTATTATTTAAACAAACACTAATAGCTAGTTTATAATTTTTGTGTTTTAAAAAAACTCCAATTAGGTTTCACAGCATTTCCTATTTAGAGAATCACACAAGCCTCAAGATACTGTGTTTATAAACAAGGGTACAGTTATTAAGAAGCAGCATCTGCAGGTTATTGTACTGAAATGCACAGTGTAGCTAAAAATCTGTTTTTAACGGTCACTGGAATGAAACCAAGAGTACAGCTTGCCTCCTTGTGGCAAATACTATCAAATAGGTACAGAGGTGTCATTTTTTTTCCCCATTTTATGTATGGTTTAGCGATCGGAAAATGAAGTGTCCACCTCTGGTCTTTTGCTTTGGAACATACTGGGCTAGTGACAGACTTTCTCCTTAACACTACTGACTGTGAAATATTTCAGTACTACAATCACTGCAGAATGACCTTGATGAAAACCAACTGAAAACCCAGGACCACTCATTCATTGCATCCCCTAGAGGACTTTTGTCTACCATTTCAGTCAGCTTCAACTTTGGAGAACATCCAGCTGCTATACCAGGAGGTGGGCAGTGCTGCAAATGGAGCTCCAGGAACCTCCAGTTCATAACATCCTTAAATAGAAAAGCCTTCACTGACAGATACAGACCCAGAGAAAGATGGTTTAAGATTTCTAGGATTATTAGTGCTGTTATCAGGATTGGTAATGCTTCCTTCTGGTTTTCTTTGCATTCTCAGGATTGAAGGAATGGTAGTAAGGGCAAAATTCCTTTTATTCAGCCAGATATATCCCCAAAATAATCCCAGGTATTAACCTGTTCAAGGACAGAAAATCCATCATTTTTTGCTGATGTCTAACTTAAACAAAGCTATTTAGGAATACTTTTGTCTGGAAACAAGCATGGCAATGGACCCGTCCAAATCTCTCCTCACTATTACAAATCTGATGGGCTAAATGAATGCCAGACATAAGCCTACTAAATGAATGCCTACAGAAAATGCCAGTGACTGAGTAAAAATTATTTCTGAGAGCAAAAGAACTGTTCCCTGGACTACGTCTTTGTTTCTTTGTCACCCATCCCTCTTGGTATGCGGGGTGGGGGAAAGATATCAGTGTGTGGTGCATGGGAAAGGGCGAGTCAAGGAAGACTGGAGGAGTCCTGTGAGTACAGGGCTGCTAAAAGCCTGTATAAATATAAAAGCAAGAATGATAATCGGTTATGTTTGGAACATTTAAGTATTTCTTGAATGAGATCCATATGAAAAGTTGAAAACACAAGTCTTGCAAGCCATGAGTTACAAGCCCAAGTCCCTTCTGAAAGATCTGTTAATCAGGAAAGCAACTAGGAGTATCATCCTGAAATCAGTTGAAATTGGATCTCTTTACAGCACAAAACAGATTAATGGTTTGCAGCAGCAGTTATTTCAAAACCCCTTCCTTAATTTCCATAAAGCAATTAATATTCTGAAAGAACGTTGTCTGGTATATTGGTGAAAATATAATTAACAAAATAAACACAGAATTTACATCAGTATTTGTTTTGATAAATAACAAAATGTACTGAGGACAATGTTTTTGGAATAAATTGTTATTTGTTTTTTTATGGATGGCAGGAGTTGGCCTAAAAGCTTGATTATCATTCAGGATTTTAATTACAGCCATAGCAACAAATGCTTGCAAATTCTAACAATAGCTGTTGAGGTTTTTAGTCTTAAACACACTTCCCTCATTGTAGGCATATTTTTTAAAAGTATTTATTGTTTAAACAGCAATCCACCCTACCTTATAGTGCAGGACATCCCTCAGGAAGATCAATAAAATCTTAAACCTAAGGGGTTTGACCAAGGCTGACCAGGAGATAAACTACAGATGATGCTCAGAACCAAAACAGTTTAGTATGAGAAACTAAATTAAATGTTAAAAAATATCATGGTAAAAATATTGCCTCTAAAATGCTATGTGTTTTAAGCTGTGTGGAGAATTAATGGCTTTCTACTCCTGAGAAGCGATAGAAGCCTCTCTCCAACTTGTCTATGGCAAACCCACAGAACATTTCACAGTCACGTACTGTTTCCATGTCTTTTAAATGTCTTTTTTTTGTTGACATCCATAATGATCATAATTTTCAATACTGTTTGTTCTATAGTAAAACCTGCTGAAGTCTAATATTCTCCACTAAAAGTACATTAGTAATTAATTTTCTACCAGTTGATACATTTTAGCAGTGCTTAAAGCATTAATCTTTAGACTCAGATGAAAGTCAATAAAAAATAGCAGGATTTCTTGTATTGGTACTCCAAGATATTTTGTTAGCCATCCTTCTACTTAGTTTGGTTTTGTTGGCTTGAACAGTGTCAATGTAACTAGAAAAAAAATTATAAATAACATTTCTGAAGTCAAGGAGGGAAGGATTTAAAAAATAAAGAAACCCCTGATATTTCCTTTGCTATGTTTTTTCAACTTAAATATGAAACATTTGTTGCTTTCATATGTATTTTCCAGATTGTGCTTAGATCTTTATTCTTGATCTAATTATTTTTTGCCAGATTATGCATTTATAAAATGTACATGGCCTACACCCAGGAATCTCAGAACTACAAGTTCCTTTATTTACTTTTTTTAATAGAAGAATTCAACACCTTTTTTTTTTTTTTTTGGGGGGGGGGGGGGGGGGGGCGTGTCGTTAAACCAATAGCACCGCACAGTGAAATCTGCCTTGAGTTTCTCTTTTCAGTCCATAAATTTCAGTCTGAAATTAGACAGAAACATAAGACTTTGATTTCCTTCTGTTCTTATACTATTTTTCATTTGCTTTACACCGACCTGCTTTAGAGTTCTCGTTTTATTCAAGTCTGTCTTCAAACTACTGAGCAACTCCGTCACAGGGTATGCCACTGTGAGAACTACAGGATGGTCACTGGGCGCGAGGCCAAAGGTGTCCTCTTGCAGCGACCAAAAGCAGGTATCAGGAAAGTGTGCAAGAGCAGAGCAAGCACACAGCTCAACATCCCCAGAGCTGGAAACGGTTTCTTGTGTTTAGTAATCCCAGTGCTTCTCCCTCTGTAAACTTGTCCAATCTTTCTTTAAGCCCATGTTAACTTTTACCATCCCTAACACCCTGTGGTAGAAGTACTACAGTCTAACTCCTTCTCATATACAAACCCCATTTCCCTAGTTCTGAATCAGAGCAGCACACAGTATTCAAGGCAAGTGAACCATGCATTCATTCCTTGGCATAATGTTTTCTTCTCTATTTCTTTTCAAATAATTTCTAATTATGTAGAAAATAATATTATTATTAATGTTAAAGATTTTATCTTTTTTGCCATTTTTGTATTTTCATGGGATTATCATCATAACCCTGGATCTTGCCTCTGTGTAGTAATACACAACTCAGAGCCCATCACTTCATCATTTGGTACTTCTCTGTATTGAATCCTATGTGCCATGTTATTACCCAGTTACTGAGCTTGCTGACTTTTTGTTCAAATCTATAATTCTTCACCATTAGGCCCTGACTTTGCTATCCTGCTACTGAACATCATCAGGAAATGTTAACAACTTTTAATTCAAATCCTTCTCCCAATTGTTATAAATATGCTAGAGAGCAAAGGTCGAAGCACAAAGCCTTATGTAACTACTATAATTTCCTCCAAGGTTAAAAATGACTCCAACCTCTTGTTTCCCATTTTAGCCAATTATTTATCCATTTATGTACTTTCCTTATCCCATTGCTGTATAGTTTCCTTAAAACATTTGATGATGATCTTTGTCAAAAGCTTTTTAGGAATCTATGTAAACAAGAACATGCTTTCTGAATGCATCAAAAAACTTATGTGTATTTTGGGTCATAATTTCCCTTCTTTCCAATTACAGCAAATTTATTCATGTGTGTACTTATTCTATTTTTGGAAGTAATTCTTCTGACAAAACCATGAAGTACATAGGCCTGTATTTCCCTGAATCTAAAAGGTCTCAATACGGCATGTAAAAAATAAAGCAGTCTAACTGTGCAATAGGGAGCAGAGAGTATGACAGATAAGCAGCAAAGTAGCGGACTGATTAATAAGCAGGATGCCTGCAGTCTAGTTATACACTGACATAGCTCTCTGTAAGAGTTTTCTGTTGTTAAATACAAGAGGATACGCAGACCAGGAAATATCCAGATGTGACACTTGGAAACAGAAAGCAGCAGCTGTAAACACATGGAATCAATAATTATTGGTGCTTGTGTGCATGCTTAATCTAAGGATAAATGAGTAATCAATCAGAAACGGAGATGTGCAATAGGTCATAGCAGGTAAGAGAACAGAGGAAATGAAGAGTTGTAGCCTGGCTTCTCTAGCTTATGAAAGGTAGGACTTTCAACACGGTTCATCAGTCACACTGTAATTATTGCTACCTCAGATTCAACATCAGATGAATGTATTTCCATGGCAAATCCAACCCTGAATCAGGTTCTACTGTTTCTTTAAGCCTACCTAATTTTTTCCTTGAAAAACTTTTTGGAAAAAACCTGACATATTTGAGCAAATGTTTTAATGATACTTAAAATACTGGCATCTAGACACTCTACAGGACTACCGAAAGAAAGAGTTGCGGGGAAGAATGCTATAATTCACTACCAAATGATTTTGGGAGCATCTTAGAATAGTCAAACAGACAAATGCAACTAGAAGTGTTTTTGTTCTGGGCTCTGTCAGAAAGCTGTGTTGCCCTCCGCTCCCTAGCTACAGGGTTCATATTTATTATTTCTTTTCCAGCTTTGTCCATTACTCTCTATTGACATTTCTATAAGCAGTCAACAGAAAGATTTTTTTTTCCCCTTTGTTAGGCATCTTTCCTAAATATCAATTAATATCAATTTCTATTTAGACTTTTTTTTTTTTTAAGAAATCACTGTCATTTACATTGTTACTCCAAAAAATACTATTGTATTTTAAAATGTCAAAACTTTGCAAGAAATCACTGCTTTCTAATTAGATCATTTCTAAAATGTCAGTACTCATCAGTGCTTCAGCAAATATGGACTGGTACAATTCTCACAGCTCTAAGTGCTAATGCTTTTAGTAGTATATGACTGTCAAAGAAGTCCTTTGGTCATAGGAACAGCTAATCTAGAAACACATTTAGAAATTGTCTCACATAATATTTTCTGGCTTGGAGGCATTCAAGCATACTCCCTTGAATCAAAAAAGTAAATAGGAATCAAGGACAACTCAGCTTCTCCTTTGACTTTCATCTGGACAGGGCTAGGTTCTAATGCCTGAATTTTAGAGAAGATGGTGAGAGATGCTACCTTTGTTAAGATGAAGCTATTCCTGCTGAAATACAATACCTGCTTCTTCTAGTTACAATTTCTGTACCTTTCAGAGAGTTCTTACTCTATCATGTGTGTAAATCAAGTACAGCTTACATATATAATTGAATTAACATGAAATTCTCAACAAATAAAAAACTACCTGTAGTCAGACTTCCGAATAGAACCCTTGGTAGAAATGCAAAGATGGCAAGTCAAATACTTGCTCTGAAGTACCTGAGGTTCTCACTCAAAGTGCTGTTTTCTCACATATCTGAAACTCAGGATTCCTTACCACACAGAAAGATGTCTGACATCTATCTACCCACATCCTACTATAACATTATGAACCCCTTTTATATTCTTTTCGTTTTAATTTAAAACATGTTCCTGAAGAATAAAACCCTCCCTTTTATCATGCCGGTTTGCTAAGACTGTGATGTTTCTTTCACCATTTATTATTGAAATTTAATAGCCTACAGATGCATCATAATGAACAGTAGCTATATACAATCTATCTTCAGGCTGTCCTACAAGGTGACACAAAGTCTTTACTTCTAAGTTGTATAAAATTGTCTTTCTTACTGAGCTGTAAGGTATAAAATGGTTCATGTTTTGGCAGCTTATTTAACATGCTTTGCTAACTTCACAGGCAGTTTTGTCTTTGGCCATAAAGCAGTGTAACTGGAGTCAACTAGTCCCAGAAGGAAGAAAATAACAGAAATAATGATATAAAAAATAGTAAAAATGCATACACTATAAAAAGACAGAAAAGAAGCACTATTTTGTAAACAAATAAATAAATAATCATTTCAAGTTTATGCTTCACTTTTCCTCCTGCAACAGCTCTATCATTCAATGTAATTTGCTGAACGCTCTTGTTATTCTAAGCCACATACCATGGCTGTGTCACAATTTTCCTGTCTAATTAAATAGAAGCAGCTTTCTGACTCATATCCAAAGAGGCATTGCAGCCTTGTTAATACACTCTCACGTGCGCACATGTTGGAAAGGCTTTCACTCTGAAATAGCCTTTTATCTATTCTCACGTGGCTAAGCATCTCACACCTATGTCTGCATTTCTTTTTTGAGAATTCCCCTTTAACCCTTAGTTCTATATTTCATATAGTCTTGAAAAGCAATCCTGAACATTTTCTTTCATGGGAAGTTTTTTATTCTGTATATGACTTAAACTGGAGATTTAAGATTTTGCAGGGGAAAACAAACAAACAAACAACTTGACCAGAAAAAGCAGCCTATAGCTAAATTGATCTGAAAAACTGTTTCTGTTGTGCAAGAGGCAGTATTAAAGAAAATGCTTCTTAAAAGTAGGAGATAAATGTGGAGCCATCTCCATCAGATAAACAGTATATGAAAGGATATCAGTAAGAAGTAGTATGCTAAGCCACAAAATATTAGACTTAAATGTTCAGACCTGTAATTATGCTTCATGATAAAAAAGGTTTGCTCAAAACTCTTAAAATCTAAGTATTCAAGTAGCCTGTGTATCTTGATTTTCTCTCTAGTAATATCTCAGGGTTTATGAGGATTTTCTCTGAATGTTTAATGTAAATATAACAATAGGTTGTATTTAAAAAGGTATTCCTATGAATCTGTTCTTGAAGTTGTAATGGTTTCATTGTATACACAGTACAGCGATTACTGCAAAAATATGACCAGAAAAGGGGGGGAAATAAATGAAAAAAAAACACTTTAATTTTATTACTGGAGACAGTTCATTTTACACAATGAATATTTAGGAAGATCAATGAAAAATAATGTGTAGTCCATTTACTGTTTTAAAACTGAAGTTCCCTACACATTTAAAATACTGCTTTGTATACAACGTCAATATTTTGGAACAGCTGAGTAGCTTTCATTATACACTGAAGAGGCCAAGACTTTCAAACTGCCTGTTTTTTTAATCTTTCGTCCAGGAAGGAAGAATCTGGTATTCAGAACACACCAAACATAACATCTGTGCTTGTAGGTACAGTGCCCAGAAACATTCTCATTAAAAAACAGACCAGAATAGAAAAAGCAGTATTTGTGCCTGCTTTTCATACAAAACTAAGTGGTTAAAGCATTCTCCCCAGGTGTGATGACCTGTTCTGTGCTGCTTTTATCCTGATGCAAAGCCATCTTCCTAGGGAAGGCTTGTATATAACCAGATTAGAAACTGCTCTGGGGAAAACATCACCAGCGTTGCTGTAGCTAGATCAATGCACAATCAAGTGTATTAAATGGACAAGGAAAGAAGCAAGGCTTTCTGCAGTCATGGTGCTTATCTGGGAGAGGTGATGGACCTTTTCCACATTTATCTTATGATTGCTTAATAAAATACAGATTCTTGGAGAGCGGATAGGAACCTACAGAACACTTCCAAGACAATTCTCCTGTCCACTGAATCAAGGAATTACACTTTTCAACTACATACCTACTCTGGCCCAATATTGCTTATTTTTGGTAGCAGAACTGTTTTAATTGGAAGGTATCTGAGACCAAATCTAATCATGTACAGTACTTTTGTAGGAGAGGAGAACTTAAGAATTCCAATTGATAACCAACTCAAGGCTGTGACTAATTACTTACAGTCTTATATGATGTGTCCAAGAAAACAGCCTAACATGTTAGCCAGCATGAGGAAAGAGTTCCCCTGGTAAAACTCCCTCTTAGGTAGCACTCCATGTGTATGAAAGGTGCACTTTGCAGTCCAAATAATATTTAAGAGGAATAGACTTTATCTGAAATGAGGCTGATAACAGCTTCCAAGGAACTGCCTGCTTCATAGAAAAATGAGACAAAACAGCAAGGATTGTTCACTAACTGTACTCTAAATTCACAAAGTGAGATGGAATGGCAGTTAGAAGGTGTGGTGGTTTTTTTTTCAAATATAATGATGGTTCCTAGCTTCAGGAAACTTTGAACATAACAGATAAAATGATCAATCTGCAAAAAATATGTTGACTTTTCTCAGATAATAAACTCCTTTTCCAAAATATTTTTTTTTTTTAAACTAAGAATCAATGTATCATACAAGAGGATTGAATCAAAGTTCTAACATGGTAGATTCACACAAATATAACAGGAAAAACAGATCAGATTGCAAAGCTTAACTTCAATTTGCATCTTTTGTGCAATTTCCACTTCAAAATCACAGTTTCATTGAACAAATTAAGATTTACTCATTAAGTACCATCAGGTATGAGAAACTTGGGAAATAACTGAGACTATTATGGAAAAAGAGAAAGAAATAATATGCAATCTTTCATATTAGTTAGCATCAGTGTTCAAATCCCTCTGCAGCCATTGTCATACATTATGCAAGTGTTATAATGAACTTGTATACAAATGTTAATTAGAAATTTCTTGGAAGTTTTAAGAACAGGAAGTATTAAGTGAGCTCTTACAAACCACATGTCCTTTTCCTAGCATGACTTACTGACTATTTATTCAAATACAGCTACAGGAGAATCCCCAATATGGATCAAATTTGGATCGCCCTGCTCATGCACTGAAGACTAAAGTTCAGATGTAACTTAAACTGTTACGTACAGTTATATTAGGCTCTATATGTGGCTGATACACCTTAAAATAGTTTTATATAGTTTTCTAAATGTCCATGCCAATCTGTTAGGAAATACCTTTGGTAGTACCTGTTTACCACGTTCTGTTTACCATGAAAAGCTAACTTATGGGAAGCATGACTAACAAAAGTAATTTAGAACTAACTGGGCTCGGTAACGTCACGGTCACCGTAGAGAAAGATGGCTAACTCAGCAATATGCTGGACATATCACTAACAGCTCTATGCTAACTCAAATATGGATTTATTCCTATTTACTAAAGTCAAATACAAACATTCTTCCAACTCAGATTACCAAACTATGTCAGCATGACTTTACTTGTCAATACTTTGCATAGATCAGCACTTCTCACATTCTTGTATAACTGTCCATTTTAACATTTGCCTTGGTCTCATCTAATTTCTTTACTATGCAAGGAAAGACATTCCTTTTGAGTAGTCCCATGAGTGTTAATTACTTGCTTAACTAATTTCAGTAAAGATAGGAGTCAGATATCTACCAGATCCAAAGTCTTGTCCACAATTAATTAAGCCTATGGAAGAGATATTAAAAGCTGTGCTACTGGCTAAATGTTCTCAGCAGTCTATATCCATGTATGTTTGCTGTCCCCACTATCACTGGTACACCAACCATCATCACCGTGAAAAGAAAGAGCTTTAGGTATATCTAAAAAGGCTTTTATTTCCTAGGCTTCTTTTGTTTATAGGTGGGGTGTTTGTTTTTTTTTTTAAACAAAGGCCAAAACTAATCAAAGAAACTACAAATCCCAATATATATCTCTGTATCTTACTCACTAAAGCGAAGAATTTAGAACATGGAGATGGGAAGCAACTCAGGAAGCACGAAGCTTCCTGTTGCACATTTGCAGCACATGCCAGTCACTGTTCCAACCCTCTATGTCATAGTAGTATACTTAGGAAATTGGTGTCTGCCTGCTGGGTAATCTGGCCTATAGTAATAAGAAAGCTTTGCAGTTGACACTTGCTTACATTGTAGAAAAAAAAAAAAAATCCTTAAATAACAATAAGAAAGAATATTTCTGAGTATATAAATTAACTTAATATTTCAATTCTAATCACAAAATCACAAAAAACCTTATAGATCATGTCTACATTTAGATGTAAAAATATTTACAAAGAAAGCAATGAACACAAAGAATAACATACATTTCCATTAAATTTCAAAGCATTGCGTGCCACAAGTTTTAGCATGTTCTCTGCTTTTAAACACATTTTCTCATACATAGAAACAGTGTTTTGAACCATGTCCTTCAGAGAAATCTAAATTAACAGGTCAACGGACGTGTTGTTAATACCTAACATGTTAACATAGAATCATCAGCCCAACCAAACCCAAGGGACTTCTTTAGACTACATGGAGAGAAAAAAAAAGCAGATTTCATTATTTGTGATTTTATACAATGGGTGTGTATGTCTGAATTAAAATATTGCTGTATTATTTCCATCTGCTTATATACTGTATATATTCCTTCACAGACACACTTAATTGACGGAACAATTCTACTTGGCTTCAGTGATTTTATAATTTGTCGTAACCACCTCACTAGCTGTTGAGGAGACAGACTTCTTCCTCATATTGCCAAAACAATCCTATGAAATATGGTTTGTTTTAATTAAAGTATAATTAATGCCTCAAATTTTAATTATTTCTGCTGTGATCTGGAAATGAAAATATTCTTCTGCCAGAATAATACATTTAATATGAAATGGACACGCTTAGTATTAATACCCGCTCTTTATCAAGTTCAGTAATGAGTTCTTTTCATTGAACAGGCAGCATTTGGAAAAAAAAACCACCCAAACCAAAACCTACAGCTTTTCTGCCTGTCAGAATATAAATGTAGTTGCTGAAAATGGAACTTAATTCATTTTACATGGCTTGTAAAAATAAAACTGAAATCTGTTTTTTTGAATGCTAAAGGCTATCTTTTAGATTTTCCTTTTTATCTAGTGATGTCACTTGGAAAAAATATTTCATGGTTAACAGGCATGGAATGTTGAGTGACATGTTGACATCAAAATATTTTTGCTAAATGAACTTGTTTTAAATTATAATTCTTTTTTGGAGGGATGTGAGAAGGGAAAATTCACCAATGAATTAAATCCAGAGCACTTCTTTCTCTTTAGAGTAGTGATCCCATGTCAGGTTACTTAGAAAATACAGTGGAAATATTTATTACACAAATTGTTAAGTGAACTCATAATTTGGCTGTAAGACACCATCATTGTCAAATATAACATGGTTAACATATGGTTTGCTACTGATGAGCAGAATTTAACAGCTGACAAAATACTGGAGCCGGGGAGGTGGGGAAAAACCCCAGTTCAGTCAGTGTTTACCAGTTTACCATTAGAGAAGCTTATATTTTTCCCTTTCTGAGCTTGTTAAATATTGTTCATTTAGAAAGAAAAAACCTATACCTTTCAAACAGATAAATAAAATAAATTTTAATAGCCAGTTACAGAAATGTAAGATTCTAAAAAAAAATAAATAAATAAAATCTAAGATCTCCTAATGGCACCACCAGTTATCTGCTGGTGTGCTGCTTTTGAAGATTCATGGAGTTTAAGTGGTGTGTAATCCTTTCACAATATAACAACATGAGACATAGTTCTAGCTGGAGTAGTTAATTCAGGGTTTTTTACTGGCCAAAATTCATGGCTCAAAATTAATTTTGTGAATGGGAAAAATATGGTATTTCTACCAGTTAGAATGAATAAGGAATATATAAAGGATTTATAACACACAGTCTTTTCTGTACTAAATCAATGATATAAAAAACCCCGTGTGCTATTGTTACCACCACCTTCCTTTCTTTCTTCTCATGCCTTTGTTTCTGTTTACCTCCTTGGGATTCCTTCATTTACTCCCAGAGGATAAGGCTTAACAATTAGAGCTAAAATGAATTCAAACAGTGACTGTAAACATTAATTCTCCCCAGGTTCAGAATGAAATACCAATATATGTAAAAAAACCTTACACATTCAGAAAAACAGAACTACAAACATATGCAGTGACATGTGCCTTAAAATGAACAGTAGAGTTATTTTATATCCTGAAATAGTTTTAATTTTTGAAGACAGAAAAACATCTTAAATGGTAGTAGCATCATTAAAAACCTGGCAACCTAAATTATCAAATGCTAAATATTAAAATTTATCACAAATGCAACAAATACAAACCTAACACAGCCCAGCAGTAATCTGTATTAAACCCAGATTACCTACTGTCTTTAATAAGAACTTTTCCTATAGGTACTGAATAAATGTGAGAATTGCAAAAATAATTGAAATATTCTTGGACATTTGGTTTAAAACTTGAATTTGTTCACACAATGAAATGCAAATATTACATGGAGACATATTCCATCTGCCTTAGTGTGCAAATGGAAAGTTTTTCTCACCTTGCTCTCCTCCTAAAACTGCTATGGCACCTGAAAATCTTCACTATGTCAGAGCTGGCTCAGATCCCCAGCAGTGAAGCAGCAAAATGCAGGTTCATTGCTCCAAAGCTGAGGAGCGGGGGCCTGTATGGTAAGGGATGGGAACATGCTGAGTGTGAAGCCAAAAATGACACTCAGATAGTCCCAGTGCAAAGTAAGAAGCAATTACTGTTTTTCAGTAAGCCTCCCCAGCTCTCGGAGTCACCAACATAAGTGCAGGCAAAGACAGCGGCTATATCAATTTGGCTTTACAGCGCTCTCATAGGCCACCTTTCACAGGGTTATTTTGCTGTCCCAAACAACCTCAGCCTCTGTGAACCTGATGACTTTTCCCGTCTAAAACTGTGTCCAGAGAACACCAGAACTCAGCACTACTTTCATGGTTACATGGAAAGGCGAGTGATTGCATGGAAGACACATCTAACACAGGAGACTGCATTTAGAAGCTGTTTTGCTCATCCCCAGTGCAGAGGGAAAGACCTTTGCTCTCTGTCCATTATTGAGATGTCCTGCACTTTCAAGCTGTACAGCTACGAATCTCCCAGACAAAACACTACATGCTGTGCCCTGGGTATAGGATGAGAGTTATTGAAACTGCTATAGAATCTTAAATAGCAAATTTTAAATGATAAAATAACTGTTGTTATACACGCATTCAATTATGAAAGCTGCTAGATTTGGCAGCCTTGCATTGGCTCCTATGAGACAACAAGTCCATTTATTTTGCCATGTGTTATTCTATATTATAAACCTCCCTAATATGAAAGACCTCTCTCTTAAGAAAGGCTAAGAAAAGACAGGCTTACCAAGGACTGCCACTCTCCTTTAGATCCCCAGCTGCCCAATGGAGCAATGAAGATCCATGCATCCAGTTTCCTAACAAGCACAAACAAAATTTGTGGTAGAGTGTCTTGTAGTTGGTGGGTGAGCCACTTCAGCTATGTAGTAAACAGCCGATTTTGAAAATGATTAAAAAAAGGAAATAAAAACTCTGAAAGAATGACTGATCTAAGCAATGCAATTTAGAACATGCCAGCCCTTGGCTTCTAATTTTGCTGCTTTATTTAGTGTAAGAAGCCTTCCTGGGTCAGCTGGAGGTTCCTTTGATATTAGGCAAGCAACTCTGATCAGCTGCTGCTGAGCCCCTCACTTTCAGCATCAATGCAGCAGCATGGTAGCAGTATCCCTCATAGCACTGGGACCCCACAGGGGCTTGCCAAATCCAGAGCAGCTTTCAGTAGGCTCAAAATCCTGCAGTGACAAAGGTGAATTAACTCCTCTGCTTACCACTGTTTCAGTAGAGCTAAGGTATAGCTCTATACCTTAGAGGTATGTAAAATTCTATTTTCATAATATCTTCCAGATAATGATTTCAGAAGAAAGAAAAGAACTATTGAACTTTTTTGCAGATTTTGCTTCCTGCAGAATGAAGGATATAAAACTAAGACTACATCTGCTCCTCAATAACTCAGAGAAAATATTACAATTTTGATGAGTGCTCATCACTAAGGTTTTTAGCTTCCAAATAACAGAAGTAAATTGAGAAAGAAATTCAGGTAGAATTCAGGTTTCATTTGTTCAAAAGTGTTTAAAAGTGTGAAATCCAATGAAATTTCCTATCCCTTCTACTATCGGATACCTTCATATCAAAAGTCAAGGTTTTATTTTAATTTCTTCTAAACAGCACATGCCATCAAACAGAAATTCTGCCAGTAATCCAATACATAACCTAGCAGTCTCTCCCAATACATAACCTAGCAGTCTCTCAGCCTTTAAGCAGTAATCTTGTACTAGGTTTGAAAGTTAAATTCCCAGAACTACTCCTCCACACACAGATAAGCCACGAATTTATTTTAAAATATTGAAGTTTTTATATATATAAAAACATATATGAAAACATATGTAATATAAAATACATTAATATATAAATTAAATAATATACATTATACATATATAAATATTTCAGCTTGATAGATGTAGAACAGGAAAGTCAAATGATTGAAAAAAGATAGAATCTTACTGGTAACTCAGTTGACTCCTCTTTTACTCTTGTATTATGGATGAACCATAAAAAACAATGTCATGAGAGGTGGCATTTTATTAAACGGTGCCAATATTAACTAGATCATGAGACAAACAACAAAGGAATTTGTGTAAATATGAACCGAACCTTGTTCATATCATACCACTGAATGAAAAAAAAAAACATTCAAGCAAAAAAAAAAAAAAATTTTTTTTGCTGGCAGCAATAACATCTTATTGGAAGCTTTGATGCTTGTGGCAAATCGTATCAGTCGTCATTAATTAGAATGTCAGTTTTGCATTATTTGACACGCATTTCTAGTTGGGGCTTATTTTCTCTGCACAGTTTGACAAGTGTATCACAGTACAAGTATTTCAAAACCAAGAAACAGTTTAGGAAGCAGTCACAGAGAGATGCAGAGCAGTAAGGGATTTGGAATAACTGCTTCACACAGAAGTCTGGAAAGTAGAATGCCAAAATAGATACAAATATTTCCAGAGCAATAACAAGCATGCATACAGAAAATGGTCCTTAAGATGTGGAAACCTGGGATATGAGCACAAGTCATGTAATTCATTCTGTGACTTTTCAGTTTTCTTTGTGGCCAGCACTGTGCTTATTTGTGAAATAAAAGCAAGAAAGAGCAGACGATACTGTGAACTGTAGATGTTAAAAATTGTCTGGACTGAGGATACCTCACTAAAACCAGCTGGCTAGATTTAATAAACATAACGCAGTAGTAAAGGGGTGGCCAACATGCAGCCCTTAAGGTGCATGTAACTCACAGCACATCTTCCAGCCCAGCCTGGCACCCTGGAGACGGGTGCAGCTGAGGCTGGTCTGCTGGGCAATCTGCACCTCCTGCTGCGAGAAGTGACTGAGCTAACACTGGCTGCTGAGGCCATTACTGCTGTGTTACCCTGAAGTCTGTGCTAATTTTATACCACAGTGGGACTACTGCTATTATTTCTCAATGCTGAACAAATTATCCCCTCCAACTGACTAATAAGTTGGTGTTGGTCTTAGTCATAGGAAGGTCTGGGAAGGCTGTAGATCAGCTTGTTTGCTCTGAAGCCAGCCTAAAGATCTCCTTTTACTTTGAACTGAAGATTTGCAGTACCTGGTCTGAGGACAACTGTATTGTAACTGGATTCCAGTCTTGACTTCAATTCCTTAAGGACAGCACTGCCCAGACTCATCCAGACCATTATTCTCAATGCAGGAGAAACGAAGATGACAGCATCCTAAATTCAGAGGCTACTCTAGAACGAAATGCATAATCACCCTTCTAACTTAAAATGTCTGAACTGCCTCCACTCACGATAAAATACCCAATAGTTTAACGGAGATGATGAAAATTCAGTATTGAGAGTGTATTCATTCACCTTTATAAAGGAAAAGCTTTTTTTTTCCCCTCTTGTTTTTTGTTGGGTTTGTGGGTTTTTTTCTCTCAGATAGCTGTTCATATTCTCAAGCCACAACCTATTTTTGGAAGGGCCGGCTGAACTGTTTCAGGACAGAACATTTAATACCCTCTAAGGTTGCCTTCACCATTCAACTGTGGATGAACTGGCAGGAGGTTCAGTAATACAGTGTTAGATAATAGGTTGCCGTGGCAACATTTCTGCCTGCTGCCAAATTTTGGAGCTCAAGTTTGAAAGCTGATCTCAAACCAAGGTCTTTTCCAAAAAAATCTCTAAGCTCTTATTAAAAAAAACCAAACACACAACCATATTCCTCTCAAAAAAATTCCATCCCATGTAAAAGAATGCAGTCCTTTCTCCATCATTTACTTCCAGTGCTGTTACCCCAGCTCTTCTGACTGCAGTATTGGCTTCTCTTATATTAAAATGCTATATTTCCACTATGAATTCGCCTGCCTATAAATCAAGCATGCAGTATTTATATACTTCTATACAAGCAGTAGAAGATACAAATGCCATTTCTTAAGCAAGTAGCAGAGTTTAAAAAGCACTTCTTTTCCTGCAGGTGTTCAAAGCACATTTATTCACTGCCCTGTGCAGTCACCTGCGAACCTTAGCAGAATTAAAATAGAAATTTCCCAATAAGTAATTTTTCAGTTTCCTGGAAGTTTGGAAAAAGCAGTAGAAATGGTTGCCTTAATTTTATGGAATATAGGGGAGTGTGAAAAAACTCTAGACCTATCAGGTTTTATGAATATAGGAGAGAAGGCAGTAATGAGTTAAATTTATAAAAGGCTTTGAATGTCATTCACAAACTGCAGCAATGGCACAATTCTAGCATTACATTCCAACTGTTAGAGCATTTGAATTTGGGTTTCCTTCTCCCAGCTCTAAGTTCTCAAACAGATAATATAAATTTAAACTGCATTGCAATGAAAAATACCCCAATTATCTGCAACAACTCAAAAACCCTATACAGAGAAAGAATGACAGGTGATAGAGTACATAAGGACATTTTTTTTTCTTAAGAATGTCAATCTCTTTCCGCTTGGTCTTCAAAAAGGGCCCACATTTGGAAACAGCTAAAAATAAGAGATGCAGTTTAACAATCACTGGCACATCATATAAGAAAGCTCATCATCTTCAAAACCCCTCTCTGTGATCGATATGCCTATGGATTTTCTCAGACTGTTCACTGTCAAGCAAATGCAAATATTCCTACATCAAATGGCAAGGCATCTGCAGACCAAAATTTCAATACACACAGTCTGCCTTGCACATCTTGCTTTTTCATGCTAGAAATGAAATGCCTCCGTAGCACCTTTGCAGTGTTCAGCAGTTAGAGAATCCTACACCACAGACTAGCATCACATCTTAGCTGTGATAAGTAAAGGAGGCAGTTTGTGTTCTCTGAAAAGAGGAGCACAAATCAAAATGAATGTGATGACAATCTGCAAAAAGCATGCTCTACTTCATTCAGAAGGCTTCTCAACAGCAAACATACATGGATTCTGAATCCAGCATTTGCTCTTACCTGTTTTTCTCTTTCAGAACATGATGGTTCTGTATCACTAGAGTGCTTCTCTGCAGATAACATCACTATACCAAAGTCATGTAATGGACTGCAGGGAAGTTCAATTTAGTCATAACATGAATGGTGAAATCCTACAAAGCACAAGGAAGTTGCCTTTAACAATTTCATGTTGTGGTATATAAACTTTTCACCAAAATTTTTAGATCACTGAGATCTGTTTCCTGCAAAAACAATATAACTGGGACAAAAATCATAAAGCACAACAGGTCTGGCTGATTCATGCATAAAATATAAATCAGATTGCCTCACAAAATATTTTTAAAGAAGTATCTTTGTGAAATACCTTATTCTAGGTGGTTTATCATACAAATACCATTGACTAAAAGCAGAATATCTGCTTTGTTTCATCTCTTTCTGCACTAAGTGCATGCATTATTATTATATATGCTTTCCTAAAGCAACCTGAATCTCCTTCATCAGCTATTAACCGCCCCTCCCCTGCCCCCATCTTTTAAACCACTCAAATCATAAACCTCCCTGATTCTCTGTGGTGCTATGCTTTACACAGAGGTCTTATACTTCCTATAATTATATGTCTGCACATTTCAAATGTGTTTTTTGTTAACAGATTATGGCAACATATTTGAATCTTTAGAGGAAAGTTCAAGGATAATGTTCCAAACACACAAGCAATATGAAAGAAGACTTTTTAAAACTCACATTTTTCCTCAGCAGTAAATTTTAGAAATTATCCTGACTTTAATACCTTAGTAAAAATCTTATGTACTTATAAATTCTAATGACATAGTGGTATCCACAAGTTTCAGTGCTTCCTGCAAATTTTTGAGCATGCAAGAGCTTTATAGATTTAGATCAGAGAGGAAATGACTTCAAACCTCCCAGAATATATTCTGGACTTCAAGTGAAAAAGTCCCTGCAGCATCATTTTAACAATTAATTTGAGAAAAGAGATCAGTAGAAATTTTAGCAGTTTCATTCACAGCTTTTCAAAGCAAAATAAAGTTCACCCTATCCCATAACAGAGCTAAAATTGTGGCATTTTAGAAAATTCTCTCATTACTGATGTAATCAGCTGCCAATGTCACACTGACATTGTACATCAATTATTTTTTTTTATTTTTCTTTAACAAATGCACGGAAATCATACACAATACATTAATACTGAAGAAAGACATATTTGCCAAAGGAAACAAATATCTTCTAACTTTGGAGATGCTATGTACAAGTTTAACATGAAAGTAGATCATTTATTTGTTAATAAGAGCATGAAATAATAGCTACTTTACTTTTGTGGTCTTGATCATAAGATGGTGAAAATACCTCTCGGAACCACTACAGCTATCCTTAATGTGGTTAGCTATCTACTGGAATCATTTGAATAGCTGATGGAAACACACAAAACTTCTGAGGATCTGCTCTTGTACAGCTAAGACTGAGTAAATCAGGGTGTTTACAGAGCTGTTTCCCATTGGCATCAGCCATCTATGAAAGCACATGCACAGCCTGACAAGCTTGCATGACATTCTTCCATTTGACTAAAAAATGACTGAACGCGTGTTTTTTATAAGGGGAGATATTTACCCAGATGAATTTACTGGCAACAAATTTTTCTGAAATACAAAAGGATATCAGGCAAATATACACTAGTCAAAGAAAAGTGATGTAAAATTCTTCGAGTACCTTATTTTAAGAGTGAAAATTAGGTAGCTTAACAGTTGCACTAATCTGTTTGGATCCATTGCATTATTTTCCAGTAAATCAAATACTGCCTGCCCCCAAACCTTTCCACTAAAGTCACCTTACCCAAAGCCATGATGAAAGCATACTGATGAGACAGATATATTGCATTACTGTCTTTGGGGATTTTCTTCTACTCAGGTGTGTATTCTTGCTAGGTGTTGGTTACACAGTAAAACAGAATAGAGGAGGATTGGCTTTGGCATGTAAATGTGCACTGGGGGCATGGAAACCTTTTTGTATAGTCAATATGTTATCTTTCCCAAAGTACTTCCTTCTAGGATGATACACATATACAAACGAGGACAGTGGTCAGGCCAAATTAATTATGAATCAATCTGCTTTGTGGTCCCTGCTTTAATGAGAGAAGAGTCATGGAGACCAAAAGGATTACTTATATATTGTAGAGCAAAGACAATAGCACATTACTTTTCTAAGAAATCATAAGATTTCTGAAGAGGTTCTTAGAGCCTTAGATCAAAGATACTGAAAACCACCCAGCATGTATTATCATTGTAACTTTTAGACCAATACTGTGATATTTTTGGCAGAAAAATCCCAGAGTTTTAGACATATTGCTTTCGCTTATTAGGAACAGAGTTATGTTTTATCTGTGGCTGCACAAACCCACAGACCTGATTTTGTACCTGTACAAGAGCAGTGAGAAATTGAAATCTACCCCAAATACTTAAAAGTAACAGCAAGTATATGAAGTATCTTGTTACCTTTACCATTATGGCTGATAAAACAGAGCAAAATGTGTTCTATAGTTGTTGAGTACATGGTAAGCTTACTTCTCTCCATCCAAAAATGTTTTCACAACTGTGTGTAAGTAATGAGAACTGCACTGTAAACTAGCCAAGAAAGCAAGTGTGAAAATTACAGCTTTGTAGCACAGCTTCAGTAGAACAAATAATCACTTGAAACTGTGTATCCCTGACATTTTAAAATACTGTACGACATTTGTAAACCAACAGTCCATACCATGCGATTAAGAAATAAGACATTTGGCAAGATGTATGGGTTGGGGACAACCCACTGAAACCTAATAGGTTTTTGACAGGACTGGAAAAGAATGGAACCAACATAATGACTACAGCGGTGGACCATATAATTTCCTGACTAAGGAATTTGACAAAAAGTTTTTATATTACATTTATTTGCTTTAAAAACAAGCAATTCAGGAGACTGTCTCAAACTCCAAATGGAATGATTTATATTAGTTAGGCTATTAATGGAACTGTGTGGATTACATAACACAGGAATTTCCATATAGTTGTGTTCCTATTCTTCTGCTAAACTGAAGAGGTGGGAAATGTGCACTTAGCCTAAGGGGTAAACAATATAGGGAAAAAAAGAGGACTTTGAGGAAAAACAGGAAGATCAAGAAAATAAAAGAATAAAATATAATGCCTTGAGCCAAAAAAAAATGAAGTAAGGAAAGAGTTTAATCATGCTATGTAATTCAGTACTGAAGTCTTTATAGGAATGACAGAACAGCTGTGCACATAAGAAAGAAAAAAAAGAATGTTTAGTTTGCAGTTAAAGAAAGCTAGCCTGTTGATAGAAAATGTTACTTCAATGCTGTCTCTTTTACAGAGAAATGGGTGATCTATTTCAATTACTTTAAAGCTTCCTAAAAAGAACGCAATGTAAGGACAATTTCGCACTGACCTGGACTAGGTGCCTGAGATCTTCCTATTTCAGGTTGCCTCATTAAAAATTGAGATTGCAGCTCTGATCTATTTTACATCATTTTACACTGCTGACAGAGTATTTTAAACAGGCTTCAACAAAGAATCTGATAATTTTTTCATTTCTTTTTTCCAAGCATATTTTTTTAATTCTTGGTCTAAAATTATTTCAAATCTGTGCCTCTCAGCCCCCAGGAGGGCACATACAACATTCCTAATGGGGCTTGTTTCCACTAGGCAGAGCCTGTTTGCATGGTGATAACTTCAGGTACCACACAAGCTGTGTCCATTGGCTTGAAAAGTCTCTGAATTCTGCCGCTAAAATCCACATCCCTCTTTCTGAAAGACTCAGCTGAGATGTGTCCTGCACTGCAAAGCTCTCCATAGGTGTTAAGTGCTAATTGACAAAACCTGAGCTGAGCTGAGTAGCAGCAGCAGTTGATGAACACTAATTAAAATTTGTAAAGACTAGGACAGACTATTAGTTTTGCCTCAATCCCTCTTTAATTCTGTATTTTGCTGCTTCTTATCGGTTTCACGTGGTATTATGTGTGAATAACGTCTCAAACAGTTCTGTGCACAGCTATAAAAACAGTGACACAAAGTAAAGCTGATCCTTAAATATCATAGTGGCACCAAGTAAAACTACTAGTTCCTACACGTTGAGAATTCAAATGCTGCATTTGTTCTAAATATATTCTTCTTTGTCCTGCTCAAACACAGCCAGGCAATGAGCTTGCAGTTTGGTTTTCAGGAGGCAATGCCCTGCAATAAAGCCTTCACAGAGTTTCTAGCATGTATAGCTCAGGGTGCAGCTCTTCCGCTGTTCAGCTCTCAGTCTTGCAAAAGCTGATTTGTGTGTCTATCTTAATGAGTTAACTACATGCTGGCAAAGCATGTCATTTGCTATAGGTAGATGTTTTTGCAGGATTCAAGAAGCCTCTATTCCTTGCTTCCTGTGGAGGGGGAGCAAGGCCGTTACACACCTGCTGCAATGAAGGGCAAGAAACTGAGATGCTGTGTTTCTGCCTCATTTAGGCTCTTGATAAGGAACACTCTCAATGGTGAAGAGCCCAAGATCCTTTCCAAAGGTGTGCCTCTGAACAGTCCCCAGGACAGGGCCCACACTGACCCCAGCACTGAGGAGTCACTTCTCCGCAGCATTGCTGCACAGCAGGGCCTTCCCTCCTGCCCCGCTTTGTGCTCCAACTATTGCAGTTATTTCAGGGAACAAAAAATACCAATATTCTTCTTTTCACCTTCCCTGCCAAGTTTCTATTTCTGTCACCTTCCCCAGGCTCCCCACAGAACTTCCCCCCACCCCGGCGCCATCAGGGAGGGCTCTGCGGCCTGTCCCCTCGGGGCCACCCACCGAGGCTGCCTCAGTGGCCCCGGCTCTCTCAGGCAGGCTAACGAGAAGCGCCGCATGAACCAGAGGCCTCTGCCGGGCCGCAGCCCCTGGCCCTGCCTATGCCCAGCCAGCTGCTCCCAGCTGCAGGGCCCCGCAGGCTCCAGCCGCACGGCCTCGGGGCGCTGGCGGGGCAGGGGACCGGGTAATGTCGAACCCAGATGTGTGACAAAAGCTAAAAGGGGCAAACCTGGCATCGTATGTCATATATGGCGAGAGCAAGTTGGGTACCGACCAAAGAGTCTTACCAAGAGGGAACCAGAAAGTATCAGGAAGGTGTGATTTCTCCTGAAGGATGCTGAGGCAGTGGGCTGGCTTTGTGCTTCCTTTACTGAAGAAGGAGGAAAAATATGTCCAAATGTTTGCAACATGTTATTAATTGCAGAATGTGTGTAATGTACACACAATCCAAAACTCTGTTGTGTGATAACATAATGAGAGAAGAACTATAATTCTTCAGAACTCTCAAATTCAATTAATCATAGAATCACAGAATCATTTAGGTTATAAAAGATCTGTAAGATCATTTAGTCTAACCATAATCCAAAGATCTGTGCCAAAAAGAATAGAATAGAATTCTAAATATCTAAAAGTGGACTGGATAAGAAAATATGTCATTGTCATCTGTAGAAAGCTCAGCTATACATCTTGAAGCACTCGATTAAAGTCTGCAATCTTCACATAGTTGAAAAACACATCAGAAGATCCACCATCACATAACATAGATATGCTTAATAAACTTAAAATAGCTTACTGTCTGAAATAAACTACTTTGCAAGATATTGGGGGGAAAACTTATTTGTTTCTGAAGGAAGGATGTTCTGAATGGAAAGCTGATACGCAACACATTACAACAAATCATTGAGGTACTCAACAGACTGCATAGTAGCTTGTTTTATAAAAATGATATTGTCTTTGTTATAAAAAGGATCTCTTATTCTTGGAAACTTTTTTGTACAAAATTTTTGGGTTAGTGCAACAGATACATTAATTGAAGTTAACCAATACAGACTGTATATATTTACAATCTTAAATGTAAATTAGAAGTTGCTCTGTGCAAGTGAATTTACTTGTCTCCATTTTCAGACATAAACTATTGTAAGAATGAGACTTACATGAGTTGAACTTTACTTCCAGAAACACTGAATATCTTGGATTCACCCCAGTTCAGTATTGAGTGTAAGAGTACTGCCAAAGAATTTAAAATGCACTCAGGTCATCAATTTGATTATTAGCTGTATTTTTTATTTTTTATTTTATTTTTTTTTAACAAGCTTTCCTTCACTAGGCCTTAATTGATACTCCTGGAATAAAATACCTAAAAAACCCAACCAAAGTAGAATTAACAAGTTTCTTCAACATTTAATGCTTCATATGAATGTATTATAAGCATATAATTATATATATAAAAAACCTAAGAAGTAAAATAAAACAGAGAAAATAATTTCAACGTTGTACAAAAATTTTTGAGCAGTTAATGAAAATATTGATAAAAATAAGATACTTAAGTTAAAGAATTCTCCACTGTAGTACCAGGTGAAAAGGCAACTATTTTTGCAGGTTGTTGCAGAAAGAAAATAATTCTTATACTGGTGTAAAAAACAGGCAGAGTAATCTTCATCTTTTTACTAAAGCTTCTTGGACTTCATCAAGTCCATGAAAAGAATATAAAGATCCTAATATATAAATGTTGTGAATCACACAACAGCTTTTTAGAATTTCTGTATTGCTTTCTTTAGAAGATAAAATATGTATTATTTTCAAGAGGACTATATGTCCTAGTAATACAGTAATGCCTTTTCTGTGGCATGTACTTGCTGTTATGTGAGAGGTCTGCAAGCCAGAATGATTAGACTGTGTCAGGCAGAAAAACAATGAGGTGTGTTCCAGCATACAGAAAGCAATTTCAGAGGGAAAAAAATACCTAAATGGATTAGCAAGAAGGAGTTATTAAGTAAGGAGAGGCAAATAGCTTTTCTTTTCCCACTGGTTTCTCCCATAACATTTTCATTAACATGAAACATAACATTATGAAATAAAGCATTAAAAAAAAATCAGCAGCTAACAGTGATTAAGAAGCAATCATGTGTCAAAGCCTTTTCTGTATGTTTCAAGGTAAGCTTGTATTTTAAAGCATTTGGAATTTCATAGGGATGTTTTTTCCTGTGATCATTAATTCCACATTAACACCACCACAATTACAGACTTTGTTCTTTAAAGTCAATCGTATTTTACATTAAAATGGTGATAACATTCCTAAGCATTCACTGCATCAAGAAAGTGTGAAGCCATCAGCTACTCACTAACAAGAGGTTTTATCAGTAACTTCATTTAGGAAACTCAGTAAGTCAAAATGCCAAACTGTCACTCTGTGTCAAGTATGCATTCTAAAATGTGTTCTAAAGCAAAGCAAAAGTACCTTATGACCCCTGCTGTTAAAACTGAGACTTCAAAACTATTTGATGTAAACAGCCTTTTAAATTGACATAATCAACCAAGAGCATCTCTTGTTTGTGGCATATGCTAAACTATATGAGTTAGATATTACCAATTTATTTCAGCAGAAGTTTAATTTCAGGAGGCTTGCTAGGCTTAATTTCTTCTAGAACAGTTCTCTGGTAGTTTATTTGCAATATGGTTTAATTTATTACAACAGAGCTCTCTTTGCTATAGAATTTCTATTGTTAATGTATGCAGCTGCAAGTATTTTCCTTAATTGAAGAGAAAAGGCCAACTTCCATTGCCAAATCTCATCAGTATACATATATCCATCAAATATGGGCATTTCTGTTCTGCATCCATTTGTACAGTCTGTCAATGGACCTTGCAGGAAATGGTGCTACCTGGCACTATCACAGAGGTACCAGAAATTCCTGCTGACCAGTACAGTACTGTAGGATTGCTGTCTTCCAGGTATGGAGGATAGACTATCTGCATCTCAACTAAAACTGAGCTGGAAACTTAAAATGGAATTAAAGCTTTTGTCATAAGGACTCCTCGTCTGCAGCTTTTAGCACAGAAACTTGGATTGTTATACCTACAGATAATCTTCTCACGTCATTGATGTCTGGCATGGCACAAGTCACAGCAAAATTTGTGTTTAAGATTAAGAGATATAGGACTGGATCAAATAAGACTATTGACGAGGCTTTGAAAAAAATTAAAGACAGTCTAATCTACACTGAACCAAGAGATGCTATTCTCCATCACACCCCTGTCCTAGCCTGTAACTGGATTTTTCAACGATTTTATGCTAAATAATCAGACTTAATGTGCTGGCTTCTGTTTCTCTTTCAGCAGGCTGTATTTCTCTCTTCCTTTGGGAATCTGTCATTAATAGGCTTTGCCTCAGAATACTGTATGTTATATTCAGTAATCTGTGCTTTCTGGAGGTTTCCTGTTATTCTCTCCCTGAAATGTGCTATCACTTGAAAATTTGACCACTATGTTTTTAGTACCTTTTTATTATTAATAAATATATGTGAAGATAAACCATACTGTATTTTACTATCGGTTCGTTGATTTTAATCTTATAATGCAGTAGTCATATGTACAACATCTATGTTTTTTCCCCAGAAAAATATGAAAACGTTACTAAAAATTGCTTGCAAACCAAAATATACATGCGGAGCCTATCTATTCTAAAAATTGCAAACATGATTGAACCAAAGATTTTTGCATGAGAAAGATAGTACTTGAATGGTTTAAATATGGGTTTGTATTTTTATATTCTGGGCTAGCATCACAGAGTAAAAGTTCAGCCTCAAGGCGTCTTGGCAGCTGAGAATAGCTAGATCCAGGCTGAACAACAATAGTAGTGAGATGTGGATCTCTATGGCTTTTTGTCAAAGTATAAATTGAGTTATTGTGTGCTTTTACAGGTGACATGGCCAAAACGATAGTGTTGGGATGCTGGGAGACAGTTTGCTGGCAATATCTGTTTACAGCACTTCAGATGAGCTTTGACTGTGATGTTTATAATCATATGATTTTAAAAAAGTATTCTGTCCCTTGCATTCTTATGGCATCACCAAGGAGAGATCAGACATCTGGGAAAATTGGTAGGAAATCTGATGTCAACTGGGATGGAAACTGAAGGTAGAAAAGGTTGATGGATTATTAAGCTACAAAAACTCAACAGTAACAGCCTCAAAATTACTTGCCTTTTAAAAAAATGCCATGCTTCCCTGTGTTAATCTGAAGGCAAACCAGATGGTATACCAGAATACCTTGTTCCACACTTGTAGGTACAGCAAGCCAGCTTGTGTGAACTTGAGTATGTGTCTATGTTCAGATCAATATGTGTGCTGGAGGTTAGAGAAGTCATTAAGGGAGACAGACTGGAAGTGACTACCTTGGACCTCTCAAACACCTGCTCCAAGTCAGGTCATTTTTGCATGAATAATCAAAAAGCTTTGTAACCTCTGATGTCAATGCTTCAGAGGACATGCATGGCCATGCATTCTAAGCATTTTTTATTGATGTATACAATGCCTTTCATGAGTTTCAGAAGAAATTTGTGGGACTAAAAACCAAATACATGTAAGGTTCATTACATCCTACACTGCACAGAAGTACAACTGCCTTGAAGACCTCCTATCTTGGAATTAAAGACAGCATTTATTCATTTATTAGTTTTTAAGAGACAATGAGCAAGTCTCACATTCAAAAACTTACCAGAGAAGGCTGACCTTGGGAATAAACCTTTATTCTGTCATGGCTTTGAGATGGCATATGATACAGCCCTATACTGACAAGTGTCCAATCTAAATACCAGGTTTTGTTGAGAGTATGCCAGATCTTTTCCATACTCTTTAATAGCCAATGATAACAATTGGTGGACAAATAAGGGTTGTTATTATCAGTAAATAAGAAGAAAATTTAGGTATTTTCTACATGAACATAACTATCATCATTGTTTTACAGTTATGGAATAGATGTCATCACATGCTAAGAATCAATGCTGGTTTCAACATGTTTGTTACATGTAATAAATGGTTCCTGTAATAATAAATGTACTGTAGCACAGTAGATGGAACCATTTATTACATGTAACAAACATGTTGAAACCAGCATTGATTCTTAGCATGTGATGACATCTATTCCATAACTGTAAAACAATTACTAGGTACTTACTAGGTAAGTAGTAGTCATCTTTTACTCAGCACTCATTAGACCACATACGGAATACTGCCAAGTTTGCACACTCCCTTCCCAACAGCACAAGAAAGATACTGATAAACTGAAGTGAGTTCACCAGAGGGTCACCAAGATGGTTAGGAGCTGAAGCACTCACCCAAAGACTAAAGTCTGAGGGAACAGGGCTTGTTCAGTCTGCAGAAGACACAGTTTCAGCAGCCTCGCAGTGCCTACAGGAAGGTCATCAAGAGGGCTGAGCCAGGTCCTTCACAGAACATGTTAGCAGGAGGAAAGGTAACAGTCAGTGGGCATAAATTAAAACAAGGCAGGCTCAGACCAGTTATAAGAAAAACTTGTTTACTATTAGGACACTGGAATCGGTTTCCCAGAATTGTTCTGGTCTCCATCCTAGAGGTTTTCAAAATGAAAGCATATAAAAGCTTGAGTAACCTGCTCTGACCTCGTACCTTGCCCTGTGTTGATCAGAAGGTTGGGCTAGAAAGCTCCTGAGTTGCCTTCCAAACAGAATTATTCTGTGACACTATTGCAGAAAAAGGTAAAGATATGCTTTTCTGTGATACAGCCTATTATAGGTTTACATAATAACTATGGTGTTGTTTTGAGTATCTTCATAGCTCTCAGCACCACGTCTTCACAATCATGTTTTGTGGGTAATTGTTTTCCTTTTTGATTCAAATGATTAGTAAAAGAAAATAGTTTATGCCAATTCACATAGGAAGCAGTGTAGAGTTAAGCTGATAGTATCTACTGAAACAATGCAGATGTACTTGCATTTACTTCAGTTTCTATTTCTAATAATTTCTTTTGTAAATTGGAAACACTACCATCAGAAAGGACAATGTCATCTAAGTAAAATGGAATCAAAACATACAGCAACAGTTTGATTTTCACAGTATATACCTCAATTTCCAATTGCTTCGTTAGTATATTTTTCCCCCTAAGGAACAACATTTTACATGAACAGCAATGAAGACAAACTATATTTAGATCATAGCTGCCTACCGAATGTTCAAGGGTAATGCAATATGGGACTAACTAGTTCATTCATGCATTTTGCCCATGACTTGTTCAGATCTATTTTCTTACAATAGAAAGGATTTGCTTACTTCAAACTCTACCGAAAATACTCTTGCAGAAGGTAATTAAGGGCCAGTGACAGAAGAACAAATATTATTTGTTCTGGAGTACTTGAACTAGTAGAATACTTCAAGAATAAACAAAACCAATAAAATACAAAATAAAAAAACAAAGAAACAAACAACCACCCACCCCAAAAAAACAAAACCAAAAATCAACAGACGTTTCCTGACTCCACGGTAGACGCATTAGGATTCAACTCTGCACTTATTCCTAGGACGTGTGACATCTGTGTGCTACTTGGGGTTAACAAGGGAAAAGGGCTGTTTCCTGCATTTCTAAAACTCAAGACATTTTTCCAAGTACTTTGTGCAGTTTCCCAAAAACAATTAAATATAAAATAATCAGTTGTGCTGGAAACAAAAGCTTGCTGTCCCCTCACACTACAAAGATGTGGCATGCTATATGGAGAGTTTAGTGATGTCAACACATTTCTTTTATGGGTTCTCATTAACTACTAAGTAGCAGGGAGGGCTGTTTTTATTTGGTTTATTTTAGATGTCAACAGGGGCAACAAGGCATCTTACACAAACTGCATTAAGCAGGTCAAACTTGTGGTAATGTTTGGAATAAGAAATATTAGGTGCAAAACAAGTGCTGTAGCTTAAAAGATGAACTTTCAAGACACTGAGTTCTTACACTAGGCAATTACTAGTAGACTAATGCTAGAAGTTACACTGAAACAGGTAGTAACTAGTGAGAAGTTCAAATGAATAAAGCTACTTGCTTGAAATCTTTTGTGACAAAGGATTTATAATCCTTGATGTGATATATTTATTATCTACTACACCTATGAAATGGATTATATTAGAATAATATAGAATACTTTTATTGAACCCTCTGCCCAAAAAGAAGAGAAACTATGTCACTATATCACTCCTGAACTGAACTTGGCTTACTGATGATGGCTTCTACTACCTCCTCAGTTACTTGAGAGATTATCCTTACATTATTTGCAGTAGCTATATGGTTACATCATAGCGTATCACACAGTTACTTAACAGCTTTATGCTAATAACAAAAAAACTTGATTGTCAAGATCCCACTCTTACTTAATTTAGGAGCTTGCTTAGGATACAGTAACACTGTAAACATTAGTTTTAATCTATATAGTTTATATTGACTGTCTGTGAAGTGACTGATTAGTATGTTGTTGATGTTAAAGCCATAAACGGTGCATGTCATGTTTATATCCAAGTTTCCTATTGATTTGTAACAGCATCTCTGTCATAATGTCTTTTTATACTGTGTTCTCCGTTGGTAAATGACCCTACTCGTTGGCAGTAGGAAACATTGTAAAGAAATATTTTCCCTGCATGTCTTCTCTTTCTTTTTGGAAGTCCAGTTTAAGGTGTTGGGTTTTTTCCTGTTACAAATACAATGATTAGTTCTGTATTCAATTGTTTTGATTTTGCATAGAAGATATTTCATTTTGAATAGTTTTCCCAATTTTAGGTCATACATATTTTCGTTCAACAAGATTAATTTAACAACATAATTTATTTTAAAATCTGTCAGAACTTTGAAGCAGAGACCTATCCAGTCAGACAAACAATACTCTTAAATAATTAAGGCTAGTATCTGCAGACTATGGAGTTTTGCTCATACTTATTAGTAAAAGTCAAAAACAGAGCAATAGGAATTTTTATAATGTCATACAGTAAAACAGCTGTTTCTGAGATGTGCAGAACAAAACATATCCCAGAAATTTAGTTTTATCCCTGAAAAGCAAACCAGTATTAAGTTTCAAATTTCACCTTGGAAATTTCGTAAGGATTTTTTCATCTTGAGTATACTTAAAGTTATTTTAAGACAAAAGTTTCTTGTCTAACCCACCTGGAGAAATGCATTCTTAGAAATGGGCTCTTAGAAAGTCAAAATGCACCTATGAGCTTTCTACTCTACATATGATAGTGTGCAAAGCACCATTTGTACATGCAGCACTACAGATTGCCTTTTGCTGGTTCTGCTAGTCCTTCTTGATAGTTGGAAGTGTTACTTTTCATAAGGAGCAGATTTTCTGTAAGAGTAGTAGTTCTGTATAATTTCTCTTCATAAAAATTCCATGAGTTTATACACACGCTGTATCAAGAAAGTCTGCAGACTTCTTAAGTAGCCAGGGAAGGAGCTGAGGAAAACCGCCCGCAGCATACCTCGTTCCAAACTCTCATACCAGCTGGCAGAGATTTAGAACAGTCACTGCTCCGGCAGAAGGGATGCAAGTGTGCAGAAGGGCTGTGTTACAGCTGTACCACATACCTGCAGATTAAAAAGATGGATGCTGCAAACTGGCAGCACATTTACAGTACCATTTTCCCTCTTAGTGCTGGACAGGGTGAGAATCACAGAATAGATTAGGTTGGAAGAGACCTCTGGAGGTCATCTGGTCTGTTGTAAACCTTCAGGGAAAAGATAAAAGTTAGAAAAGATTGTCTAAACTGAACAGTATATTTAACTGTTCAACACAATACCACTTAAATAGTGCTTTGGAAAATGCTATGTTCCTGTTTCTGAGATCTCTCAAATAAGGCATCCAGAATCAGTAATTATTTTGGAAAATTCTGGCCCTAACCCTTTGCCACCTTTCTTCATTATTCAAATCTGTTGGCATTTATATTTTCTCTCTCATTTACCTCAGTCCCTGGCAGCAAAAACCATATATTTTGGGGGACTGAAAAGGTTCGTTAGCTTTGGCAACTAATATGATATTCTTGTATACAGCAGAAGAACAAATACGATAAAAGGCTACTTTCCACACTCTCAATAAGTTCATAACCATTATTAACTTTTTCTACCTCTTCCATCTTACAGCGTTGTATTTTTGTTCCTGATTCTACCAGTAGGTGATAAATAATGTTACAATTGGCTTTTCTTGGGAACGACATTTAGAAAAATCAAGAAAAACATCTCAAATTTTACTAAATATTATAAAAATCAGTATGAAATATTTTTAATACTCCTTTGCATCTCTCCGTAGTTTTTCCACTTTTTTATATCTTGTTCTTGACCTGTGACAGGAGTTTCTTTTAAAGTCATGTGTTTGAGCTTACTTTTGCTGCACTAGTATCATCACTTTCAAGTCCTTGTTCACATCCTTCCCAGTTGGCTGTGAAGTGGCTATTTGCTATTTCACTCTAATATTCTGGTTTCATTTTGAGAGTGACAGTGTTCTTCCTGTTTAGCAAGATCTTAATCAGACTTATTTATACCAGGCTTACTTCTCACATTCTTTTTCCTTGGATCTTGTAGAAATGCTGTAATTTTTTCCAGTTTTGGCATACAGCTTTGTAGGTGGGTTGCAATCTGTAGTACAGTTTCCAGTTATTTGAGGAAGCAATTGCATTTAAATGTGTCAACACTTTCCCTTAAGTAGATCAACCCTACTGCCTCCTTTAGTAGGAAGTATCTAAAGCAACTGATTGTCTTAAGCTGAGTTGCATTTGCTGGGATTCAAAGTTTTCTTTTAAAAAAAAGTTGAACTCTCCTGCAGATTTTAAATATAGCTATTTGTTTTGGGTTTTGTCTTGTTATTTTCCATTTAACTTTGACTTCTGTTAATGTTGGTGCTGTGCTATGCAGATGTTTCCTGGAACACCTCTTTTACAAAGGATGGACTAATGGGAATTCTCTTGAATATTTTCAAAACAGTGTAATAAAAACATTCAACTTCTTCTTTTTATCTGGCCTCATATGCGAGTACATAGGCTGAGTACACAAACTATGAAGACCCTGTAGAATATAGTGTTTGGGTAGAGAACGTACAGCTTTTTTACATAGGACTTTAGTTATCAAAAATCTGTACATATGTAAATCTTACTATGATGTTTTCTCTAAATGCAAGCACTGTAGAGTATACAGTATTGGTATGAGCTTGTATTAACTTGTCTTTCTAAAGAATGTAATGTCAGAGTAGACACCAAATATCTTGAAAAATATGAGGAACCATTCTTAACCTTCTGTGCTTAGCTTGCTTTTTTGATTGTCTCACTCAGCATATGCAGATTTGTCCTATTTGGGTCAGTGAGCTTGGCATTGAAGACCTCTGGTCCAAAGCTATGCTTGACTTTTATCTAATAAAAAAAATCTGCTTTTTCTGGTCTGCTTCACATCCAGCAAAGATCTACTTCCTTAGCACTTGCTAGTAACCTATCCCTTGCAATACTCCTGGTTTCAGAGTCTGCAAATTGTATCTTTCTTGAATTATTCTACGAGAAAGTTAGATGATTCCTTTTTATTATTCCTTGTGAGGCTTGTGGGAACAGAGATTTTTCTAATAGGCTTTTCGTACATGGACTGAACGAACGGCTCAGGGCAAACAGAAAAAGAATAAGAAATCGTTTGCTATGTCTCTTTTGAGAGGAGAATAAACATTATGTTACTGCCTGAATATATTCCACTTGCTTAAATTCTCAAAAATTATTACTAAGTTATTAACTAGAAAATCCAGACCTTTTGAAATGTATTAGAAAACTCCTTACTGTAAAGTGTTTTGCTGGCAGATGAACATGGGCAGCAGCTGTAGCTAAAAGCAATTTTTGAAGCCTATTTTAAACATGGTTTATGACGGAAAGAAAATTCTCAATTTCTTCTTACGAGTAGTTTATGACAAAAGTAATTTTATCATTTGCTAATTCAAATATTGTATAGGTATTTACACTTGTAATCTTAATATTATTATAAACATCTATTTAGACTCTTACTATTAAGACCTTTCAGATTATCTAGTAGTTCAACAAGTTTATAAAAACCTTTTAAAATAATGCCAGATTTCCCTCTAGATGCCTGCCTACCATCATATTTAGTGCAATTTCCTAATCTGATCAAAGATCTTCCTCAAAAGCTCATACCCATTGAATCGAATGGAGGTTTTTCAGAGACTAGAGGCTTCTTTTTTCCTCAGAGTACCAGCAAGCCTCCCATGGGATGAGCAATTAGATACCCTCCCCAACTGCAGGCAGTGATACCGAGCTGTTTTGCTACCAAACAGGAGTTAAGGTTTCTAGAAATGTATCTCTTTTTCATAACTGACAACCACATTATTTTTACTTGGCTCTACTCATTACACAAACATCTCAAAGACTCCCTGGCATGTCACACAGGCAGAGGATAACAGGTAGGAAGGGACCTCTGGAGCTCATCTAGTCCAACCACGTGCTCACAGCCAGTCCAGTCACAGCAGTTTCACAGCACCAAGTCCTTTTGCCATCTCACTTTCTGTGAGGAAAGAGATGTCACAGCATCTCTTGGCAGCTTCTTCCCACCTGCTTGATCACCCTTATGAGCAGCAAGTTTTCCTTATATTTGATCAGATTTCCCCATCTACCAACACATGCCTGTTGCCTCTAGGCCTGCCACCAGCACCTCTCAAACAGCCCGGCTTTGCCTTCTCTGCGTGCTCCCACTAGGGGCCTGAGGGCAGCAATAAGCGGCCCCGAGCTTTGTCTTCAGAAGGCTGCACAAATCATATTCTAGCGGTCTTCCCTCATCCGTCATGTTCCAGCTGCCTGACCTTCTTGATGGCCCTGGATAGACTTGCTGTAGCTCTGTAGCTCTAGAAAATTCTGTTCTTTGGAAATTTACAACCAGGGGGGGGGGGGGGGGGAAGTTTCCATGGTGGATATTTTTCTAAATGACACCAAACATATTACATTGGAATGGTAATAACAGAAAAATAATATCTTTTCACATTTAGATGTTTGAACCCAGCCAGAGATACACTGAAAAACGTGTTAGAGATTTATAAAGGAATTGTCAAGAAGTAAACACACTGTGTTCAATTTCAAGGAATCTTAGTTTTCCCACCAGAAGATAGATCTAAATGATTATAAGCAGGTATGTGGCATATATATGTATAAACAAGGTGCAGCTTTATGCCACACACCTGCTTCTAATCATTTCAGGCCTGAAGTTTTGGATTATCAAATCACTTACACTGCCCTAGTACAGCAAATTGAAATTTTAGCTAGAATGGTAACAAGCTGTGTGAAAAATAATCTACTTATGCGCTACCTGAAACATATTCTGTGCTGACTCAAGCTGATTTCTTGAGCAAGGCAGTCTCTTCAGCAAATGTCCAGTTTTACTATTTTAATTTTAGCTAGATACACTGTGAAAACCTGTACTGAGTTAGTAGGAAACAGAGTAATTCACAAACAGAAGTACTGTTTGCACAGTTCAAGTAAAATTCAAGGAATATGCTTTTGATGATATCTTGGAGTAAAGGATGACTTCTGCAAAAGAGATTTAAGGAAAGCAAACCAACAGAAGCTTTGTGACATGATAAAAAAATATGAGCATGGTAAAAAAAAAATAAATGTATCAGAGATGTTGCCAAGAGGAGCTGACAGAGCTGCTGAGATAGCTCAATGACCTGATTAAGATAGTAGCAAGAAGCCATGTTCTCTGTCCACCTTTACAAGATTTTATATAAATTATTTTATTAACTTGGTATGTAGAGATATACCTCCTTAAATTAGACCTCAGACTGCCATGTAGGCAATCCTGAGGAATATATATATAGATACCACTAAGTCTTATTACTTTTATGACATTGAAAAGAGTAACACCCATAGGCATGCAGACTGAAATGGAAAAGTGAAGAAACATTAAATTAAATATTACATAGCTGTAATGCAAGAAAAAATATCTGAAATATTTGGCTCTGCAGAAAATGTCAGATTGTTATAAGTGCTTCATCATTTAGGTGTGAAAACGTCTTACACTGAGTAAGAGAGGTTACTGTATGTCCAGAAGTCAATGGCCAGCATTTTCATTTATTCATTCATTCCCTACAAATTTCTGAAATTTGGGAGCAACTTCTTTATTAGCCTATATTCTCAACAAGCTTAAATTGAAACCCTGTATTAAAATTACAAACAGGCCTTTATATACCTCTTCTTAATATAACGTCTTAGAAGTTGAACAAGTTTTCTAGTTTCTATCCATTCCAATAACACAGAAAATGAAGTCTTTTAAAAATATGTTCCTTTAAGAACACTTAACAGCCTGATATTCTAACACAGCAATCCTTCTTCTATTTCATTCTCAAGTAAATATTACAGAATCCAATCCATCTTAATGAAGCACTGCTAAACAGAGTATTACTTTTATAGGGAAGCTGCACTGATTTGGGATGGCCATGCATGACAGTGTAGCAGTCTTTGCTGTTGTGTAAATCCCAGCACTGGGAAGGGCAGCGGCAGAGCAGGGTGGTTCTTGCAGCAGAGCTGCTGGGACCCTGAGCCTGGTGCCTGAGCATAAGGCAGCCTTTGCTGGATGTCACGCGTGACTTTTAACTGAAGCAGCCAGGGCACACACAGGTTCCAACAACTGCTGCAAGAACAGTAGCCTGTAGCAGAGGACCAAGGTCAGCGACAGGAGCAATTACGCCAAAGCACTGCAGTAAGGCTTGCTGGGGCTTGCATTTTAGCTCCCACTAATACTTTATTTTTTCCTATAAGAAAAGGCTCTTTACCTGCAACCAAGTTTTTCTTTTCTGTCTGTCATAGACATTTATCCTACTATCAAAGCCACATACTAATGTACATTTTATTGCCATAGCTCAGCCTCAATGCTCTATATAGCAATAAACATGCATTGGCTAGGTCTGTCAAATATCTTTCCTCAGCTCCTTCCTTTCTGCCTTTTCCAGCCATTCCTCATAGGTTTTCTTTGTACGGTCTTTTCTGTCCCTCTATGTATCTAAATAGTATAATACCTTTCAACTATTTTACTGCTCTTCACTTGTCCTGTAATTTCTCTCACATACATCCAGTCCATGATACTGCATATCATTTGCTTGAATACCAGGAACAGGACAGGAGCTTGACAGCCCAGTATGAAGGTGGATGATTTCTCAGTCCTGTCCCCTCATTTTGCTTTTTCTTTTCGAAACTGTACTTCATTATTTCTCTGTTTGCATTGTATGCAGCCAAACAAAAAAAAAAAAAAAAAAAAAAAAAAAGCAAAGCAGGCTTTAGTATTTGAAGATTCAACATCCCATCAGCAGTAGAGTTTAGGAAAAAAAGAAGAAAAAATGACAATACAGAGAGAGAAAAAGGAGGTTAAAATGGGAAGGTCTGAAGAGGAGATGTAAGATGTATTGGAAAGGGGTACCCTCATATAGTTGTGAATCCTGTTTTACTGACTCTGTGTTACAGCCTTTTTTATTTCTGCACAATGCTTACATGATCTTGTATAGATCATCAGTAGCAAACTGTGCAGAATATAACATAAGAAAAAATAATCCAGTCCACTTGATTATTTTCAATTTGCACATGAAAACATTCTGTGTACATTGTATCAAAGCACACAGGGAACAGTTCTCATGATCCTGCCTATTAATGAATGGATGGCATTGGATATATTTAATCTATTAAATTTGTTGAAAACATGTTACAGTGTACACTATCAGAAGAAAGGTGTTTTCTAAAAAAAATGAAAAAAAAACCCAACCCCCACTCATTTCACCATCCGTGAGAAATTAAGAGCAGGATGGCAGAGGGTGTTTACACAGGCACTTAGCCAGGAAACACTGTGTTTTCCACAGATACAGTCGTTCAGGGAGCACATCTCTGATTTTCATGAGCTTCCTCCCTCTGTTCTCATACTCCTGTAATTATATCAAGAAATTTATCTGTAGGTGAGAAAATACATACAGTTCTGCACAGTGTATTCTAATGCTGCCTCTTTCCTTTAGGTAAGTGCTACCACACTGAGGCCATTTGTAGGAATTTTACACAGCAAGATAAACAAATGCAAACAGCTTAAGGAAACACACGAACTGCAGGATAGTTTCACAGTGAATCGTTACCAAAAATCTCCGTAAGACAACTGTAAAAGAATTCTCTGTAAATCTTCTGTGAAATGCAGCATTGCTTGTTAGCAGGCTTGATGGAAAACCTCGTGAGATAGAAAGTCTTGTCACTTTATTTGTATGTGCTTTCCTGCATCTTAACTTGCAGCTTCGGATCCCTTAGGATCATGTGAGGCTCGGTTATATATTAGAGAGCTGTGCTATAGTGCTGTGAGTGTGTAAGCCTAGCAGCTGGGTAGTGTTATGGTTGCTGCTTTCCTGTGCTAAGCTGATTTACTTGTTTAAGGTCTGACCTCATCATCCTGTCAGTATGGATTCCCACCTATACAGTTAGCAGCAGCTTAGCATCGGCTTGAAGAGCTTGCAGTATATTAATCAGAAGAGAGAGGGAGAGAGCTACCGGTATTTGTTCTTTTGTTGTCTTTTCTTAAGAAGAGGAGTTGAAACACAAGAGATAACAAAGAATCTATTTCCTTTCTAAAAGAATAGGCTTTTGTCTTTTTTTTTTTTTTTTTTTTTTTTTTTCCTTTCCTGAAAAAAATGTCCGTATCTGGAAAGAAAGAGTTTGATGTGAAGCAGATCCTGAGGCTCCGCTGGAGGTGGTTCAGTCACCCCTCGCAAGGCTCCACAGGCACGGGGGGCTGCCATCAGCAGGAAGGATATGAGCACAGAGGGACACCGGTTCAGAACAGGTTGAAGAACCACTCTCGGGACAGAAATGGGCTGAAGAAAAACAGCAGTCCTGTCCACCACAATATACTGGCACCCGTGCCAGGTCCGACCCCAGTGCACCACCGATCTATTCAAACCTGGCATCAACAAAATCTCATAGAACAGCTTCGATCAAATGAAGATATTTCCAAAACAAGCTCAGAGGAAAACTGTGTCAAAGAAGATTCAAGTAAAAACACACAGGAGTTGCAGATGATCACAGAAGAAAATTCAGATGAATCTGCAGAGAGGTAGGAGTTTTAAAGTCTGCACTTAGAAAGCCCTACTTCTATACAAGTTAATCACTAAAACTGTCTTCTTTTTTTTTTTTTTAACCAGTGTTCCTGACTGCGTTAGTCTCACTTTATATAGGTACACACCCACACTCAAATGAATAGGAACACATTCACATTTAAAAAATGAACAGGAACATTGTCATGAAATTTTGATCTTTGCTTAAGATACATAACTATTCCATAAAAATAAAATCTGTCAGTTGGTCAGATTTTCTCTATTACAATTTACAGCATATTAATTTTTTTGTCTTGATTTATTATGTTGAAATGCAATGAAAAAATGAGCCTTCTAAAATATTGTCCTCATTCTGACTTTATCAATGGGTGCAACTTTGACAAATGGGAACAGCTGGAGGTGCACAGTCTGTGTGGTTGCCATCGAGCTGTCAAATTTCTCACTGCTTATTTTTACTGCCTTCTTGACAAGTATAATTAACCTTGAACTAAGTGGAAAGGAAGCATCATTACTTGCTTTTTTAAAAAGGTTTGTTTGGAATCACTTTCACAGTTTCTTTAGTATACTAAGAAAAATACTTTCTGCAAGGTCAGCCGAAAAAACATTACAGCTATGAGACCTTAAAGATATAAGCACAATGAAAGAGCTATTTTTAAGGTGTTAATACCCAGAAGAAAATGTTAATACCACTTATTTGACCAAGCAAGCTTTTTAATTTTGTTATGGGGTTTTGTTTGTGGGTTTTGTTGTTGTTTTTTTTTTTTCTCAAGACTGATTTCAGTGTTATTAGTTCATACAGCAACAATTTTGCCTTACCTTTACCCCACCTTGGACTCAAATTATGCATTTATAATGTGATTATTTGCACCATTTGTTGAGATTGCCATTAGTCTTTGGGAATAATTTAGGTTTCTTACATTGTATTTAAAAACAAATCTATCTTACTTGAAGTTATAGTTTCTCCCAGTAAAACTAAAGCTGACAGTTTGTGTATTTTTAGCAGTTATTATTCTTCAAGTTATACATCTGGTGTAGGGAACATCTGCAGGCTAAACAGAAAGATGTATTTCAAAATGTCATTTTGAGAACAGTACTAGTAGTCAATATGTACTGCATAAAATTATCACACAATAAAATCAGTGAGGTATGAATGTGGTAGTTCTGTATGTTTACTGGTGTATTGGTTTGTAATGTGTAAGAAGCAGACTCTTAGTATAACATTTTAAATGACAGTACAAATTTCCTGGGGGGTGGGGAGGGGGGATAAAGTAATTTTAGGCACACCTTAGAAATAAAGTCCATTTCATTTGAAGAAAACAAGGAACACTGAATAATCAAAACAGGATTCTCTATCGGGTGAAGAAGGTGGTAAAAAAAGCGTAATCAATTCAGTTTGGAAGGTATTAAGACACTGTCTTCTAAAATAAGATATGACATTTTCTCCAGCTACATATAAACTTTCTGCTAAGACCTCATGATGTTTAGTGCCTTCAAATTCATTCAGATTTAAGTTCTACTCATGAGCTGTTTAAATGTACAGCTTTTAGAAGTTTTGCGTATGCGCATATCTTATAAATGGAAATGCATATATTTCATAAAATATTGTATTCAAATAAATGCATTTTCTGTAAAGTTATCAGTAAAGGCTTTTTATGCATGTTGAGGTTAAAACCTATCTTAATGCCTTAAAAGGCTGAATTTCTTAGAAGTTGTTTAGAAAATGATTTATGACTATTAGTTTCTCTATAATCAAAATTTTATTTCAATAAAATAAAATAAATTTTTAAAGACACCTTCACATATCTCCATTTTCTTAAATATGTACCAACAGAAATAATTAAGGAAATCACTGTTCTCTTGCCCTATAGCATCCAGCACAGGCCACATGAATTAATATGCTAATTGACTGAGTAGAAACGAAATATTGAGAAGAAGAAATAAAGAGAAGCAGCCTTATATCAATATCTATCTATAGCTAGTTGCTGGATGTATTTTCATGTCTTCAGAATATCTAATCTTAAACATTTCAAATAATCTTTTAAAGTCATTTTGGGCCTCATTTTTGTTTGGAAGTTCTAAATATTCACAATCAATTGTAATCAATGGGATCTGCTAGTAATTAACACATCTGAAAATCAGGCATTTGCAACATCCCCAGAGTCCACTTCCTTACACCATTACAGCCGCTGCATAACAAACTATACAATTATTGCAGCCATATGCTCATTCACAGTCTTACCTGGGGACACCAAAGAATCTCATACAAATGAACCTTTTATTCTGTAAAAGAAATGACACCTTCAGAGTGTTGCCCCTAATCCAGTGAGTGCATCTGTGCCTGTAGAGGTCCCGCTTGCAGCTGGGCTCTAAAGCAGGGCACTGCTACCTGTCCCTTGGACACTGGAAATAGTGGAAGAGGGTAGAATAGAGTCTTGAGCAGACTATGAAAGCAATTCCTACTAGCACCTTAGTGCTTCCTACAAAAAAACTTTAGAAACGTGAAAACAATATTAGTTTTCCCAAAAAAACTTGAGATGTCTTTTTCTAGAAACCTCAGGACTTAACGCTTTCAGTGATACACACAGAGCACCCCGGGGTTTGATGAAATAAGGCTTGTTCATTGAGGAGGAAGCTAAACAAGAAAGTTCCAAACAACAGTTCCATTCTGAATATACTATCATCAATACACTTGTTTCTGCTTTCTTCAATCTTGTTTGGTACTCCTGTACTCTAAATAGTGCAAGACCTAAAGGAGCCCTTCTGGCCTACAAGTTTGCTCCTGAATGATGTCCTGTAACACATGACAAAGTAAACAAGGGCTTAAATGACCAACACTCATTAGTTTTGTAGTAACAGTAGCCAGTTAAGATGTGGCCAAACATAACTGCTACGTGCAAAACAGACAAATACATTGCTTATTGGCACAAGGTTAAGTCAAGCCTCCCACCGTGCCTGGGGACTGTCTCATCCAGTGTGGCTAAGGGAACATACTCAACAGGTACCAAACAGTCTTCTAGAAGCATCTAAAATGACGGGCCTTGACCTGTTATAAAATGCTTATAGAAGCTGCGTCCATAGTTTTGAAAAAGGCTGAGCAGTGGACGACACATGTTTCACTGACTTAGTCTGATTCTGACCATCCTCCTTGAATGAGGGCTGGGACCTTTTCACAGGTGAAAAACAGAGAAAATAGCTAAAACCTGCATAAATACCAAGCGATTTTGTTTGTTTGCACATTCTTTTTCCCACTATATAATTTTATGGCATTACTGGGAATGTCAGAAATCTAAATCAGTGTGCCAAGCAAATGAAGAGCAAAAGCCTTCAAAGATTTTAGGTTTGGCTTAAAGTAAGTAGGAGCTTAAATGAGTTCCAAGACAATGCATGGTAAATAAACTGCGAATTGCTTCTGGTTCAGAAAGCATAGTTGTGTATTTTTGCAGACTTTAGCTACCTGATGATCGCCTATGATCTCCTCTAACTGTCTGGAATCTTTTGAGGTTCAGGGTCCTCCATCAGGCAGACCTTGAAGCAGTTCCATTTCCTTCAAAGAAAGTGATCTGGCAATGGTCCAGAGACATCAGCAAAACCTTGGAGATTTGCTAGATTTTGTTTGGCAGTTGACAAAAAATTTTGCTCTTGTGTGCAACGTGTGAACACACACTTGTGCACACATAAACAGAAAAAGCACAGGTACCTCCTAATAAGAAGGATCTATGATCTTGAATTACCTTGATGACTTCCCTTGATAACATTTAGACTCACAGGCATGACTGTATTGACCTTTCAATACGAGCCCTATGCCTAGTATTTATTAACATTATGCTATATTTCCAGACCAATTTATGCATGTTTATTAGGAGATATGTTATGATTCTATAAGTATACTATTGAAGACCATGTGTGCTGGTAAAATATGTGTGTACCTCTTTTCCTCGTTGACCAAAGGCAGTTATATTTCAATGCTGAATGTAACTCCATTTATCATTTTTCTTTTACGCATTGTTTTAATTATATGGCTGAAAAATTGCTGACAAACTCTAGTTTGGCTGACAAACCTTAGTTTTGCTAAAGATATGTGCTTTCTAATTTCCCATATGAGAAAAAATACACTTCTAATTAATTTTAATAGAATCTTTTGATGTCATAATTCAAACAGTTGGTACTGATGTACATGGAAACATATCTGTGAGGATTATCCTCCTAACTGAGGCAATTTTCTGTAGCAACAGTTTATGATGTTCAGTTATTTTGATAGTTCATCTTAAGACAAGAAAACTCTTCTGATTATCTTTTTTTTTTTTTTTTTTTGTCAGCCATATGGAAATAGCTGACAGACCATTTCCCTTACTGTCTCTGACATAAATATATACGCATATACATATACATAACTATTTCAGATATTATCTCCTATATGAGGGTTTTTCCTGGAATTCTGTTTTTATTTCTGGTAGCACATAACAGCCTTGGTTCACATTCCAGTGTGAAATACAGGTACCACAAGGAAAAAAATACCCCTTTAATGGTTGCAGTATCCCAGGAGATATGAAACAGGTGGAAATGAATAAATCAGTGTGCGGTGCCTGACCCCAATTTCTTGCACATATGATGCCATTTTTTTGGTTGGCTAATGTGGCACAGATCAAGGACACATGCTGTCATGTTTCCTTCTGCTTAGCACTTTTTGAGGACAGCCATTACATTCATCACATCCTCTGAAGTTTGCAACAGATACTCACTGAAGTGATGTCTGCTTAATTTTTCAAAACAAAAGATCATTTCCAAAGAAGAAAATGTGATAAACTTTCTGGTGAAAATAAAGCATATAAATTACTTTATGAAATCACTAGTCAAACCAGTCAGGGAGCGTTTTTTGCATTAAGGGTACAGTTCTGGGTATCCAAATAAGCAGAATCCTACCACTGATTCATGAGAATGACTGACAATGCATTCAGTAAATGGAAGGGCTACGCTGTATCCTTTGCAGAGAACATGATGAAGCGCTGCTTTCAGAGTGGTACATTGTGACACTATTTTCCCCTCATGAGTAAGAATTCAGTTTAATGCACCATCTCTGATGCCTAAGGTAAAAGTTCAGAAATTATTATTCCTAATCTCACATAGCATCAGCCTTTATTTTTAAATGAAAACATAACTGTTCCAATTTAATTTTCACTAAACCTCCAACATTTTGAAAAAAAGCTTTAAAAAATCTTAACATTAACAAATAAAAGGTTTACAAACATAATAAAGAACACTGGACATCAAGTCATATGGCATGCCAGTCCTTCTTTGACAAAGTTGGATCAACTGTATTTAGGTGCTTCCTTGGTTACCTGTAGCACAATTTAAGCTCATTATTTCCTTGATCTTTCCCCTATGGATATAGATAGCATATTACTCCCCTTATTCTTCTTATTCCCACACTATTCTTCTTTACAGCACTCATTTATATTTGAAAACTTCTGTAAGTCTAAAAGATGCAATTCTTGCAGTCTCTTTTTCAGAAGTCCAATGCTAGACAACTAATTTTCATTGCTCTCCTGACTTTCTCCAGCATGTCTGTCCGTACTTGCAGTACTGTGGTCAGATCTGAGTATGTTCTGGTTAAAGCCTGACAATTCTAGTGTAGAGGGCAGGATTACTTACATATCATTCTGACTAAAAATATGCTGGACTATCCTGCTCGGTGTTCTTTTTTTTTCAACAACATGGTGCTGTTCCTCAATGCCCAGCTTGTGATTCATGTGAATCTCCTGACCCTGTACCAAGGACCTGTTCCCTAACCATCTGTACATTTTTCCAGTCATTTGTTCCTAAATATAGTACTTTGCACAAATAAATTCCATCTTATGTTTAACAGATAATGTCTCCAATTTACTGATTTAATATTCAGTTTTGATCCTATGCTCCAATATAACTGCAGCTCTTCTCGGATCAGCCTGATCTTTAATTGCAATAAAGTTCCTAGCAAAGCTTTTTCTTTATTTCCTCCTCTCTTCAAATACTTCAGAAAATTTATGAAAAGTCATAGTGGAAAGTTCAGTGCAAAGTTCCTTAGGAACCCAGTTTGATTTAGCTTCCTATTTATCAGTGAACGACCGATAATTCCTTTAAATGGTATCAAACCAGTTTTGCACCCATTTCATAATGGTTTACTTCAAACAGTAGTTCAGGTTGAACTTAGTACTATCTGATATGAGACTGTAACAAAAAATATTCTCACGTCCAAGATTCAAATGCCAACTACTTCTTTTCTGTTCTCCATAATACCTACTGCAACCTCTCAATGAAGGACTGAAATTTGTTTTGACATCCTATGCTTGACAAATTCTTGCTAACTCTTTGTATTCTTTTTCATTTCTAAGTGTTCAAAAATAGTATTACTTTTACACTGAGAATTTTGCAAGAAGCTAGAGCTAGGAAAAGAAATTATGTTTCTGTCTGGTAGAGAATTTTACGGTTTCTTTAATACTTACAACAATATATACTTCAGTAGTGTATTTTAAAAAGATGATTTTATGCCAGTCTGCTGTGGATAACCAAAATGCTTCACTGCTACCTCAGGGACAAGCAAAAACCAATTGTCTTCTAAAGATGACCTTTAACTAAAGGTCAAAATATGGATTTGAAGCTGGAGACATTTGAAATGGCTTATTAAGATACTGTAGCTGATCTCCTCTCAGAAGTGATGCTTGAAAGCTCATGTGGCCTTTCAATGCTTTAGTGCAGTGGAAGCGCAGTTTGCAGCAGGGGATTGAGGGCGATGTTCTAGGCAACGATGGCTGGGGAGCACCCCATTGCCATCCCTGAGACGCTGCATCTGCTACCAGAGATTAGTTGTACTTACGAACTGAGCAAAGGCACATGTAGCACATGAGATAATTAGTGACGTTAAACTGAATTTTAATAGCATTTTACAGCAATTCACTCATGACTGTATGGAAAATGATAGGTGAGAGTAACCAAGAAAATTTTCCTTTGGTATCTCATTTTTGCTAAGTCTAGAAAACTTGTGAAGTTATAGTAAGTGGCATCTAATGCAGGATTAAAATCTAAGGAGAATTGCCTTTTCCCAGAAGTAGATAATTCACAAGGAGGGATACGACTTTTTTAGGCCATGTGTGAATGTAATGAGCAGTGACCAAAGAAGTCATTCTGACTAAACAAATGCTGTTGCCTCACACAAGAGCTCTTGGTACAGGAATTAAAGTCAATATGTCTCAAAGGCATCATCATCAGATTTTATTCATGCTTTTTCCATTAAGACATCTTATGAGGAACCTGAAAAAGCATATAGCATGTGAAATTAAAATTGGTTGAAACAGTTATTAAAAAATGAAGTAGGTTTGTATTTTGAAAATAATTTTATATTTAGCCTGTGGAAGGAGTGGCTATTTATGCATAAGATTTTTTTTCATAGCTACATAAATAGAATCACAGAATAATTTAAGCTGAAAAGGACCTCTGGATGTCCAAGTATAACCCTGTCCACCCACCCCCCACCAAGTATAACCCTGTCCACCCACCCCCCACCATAAAAGCGATAATGAGAAATAATATGATTTACTAAAACCACATAATATTTCACAGGCCTACATTTGAAATGTATAGCTTTCAAAGATGAATTATTACTGGCAAAGGAAAAAAATGTCATTTAATAGTAATTTAAGAAACTAGGACAATTCTATTCATTTCAAAACAATTTCTTTATGATTCAATTATCTTCTCATTTCCACTCCATACAGCTCGCTCTTAGCAAAGACAGCTGTTAAATTACTTTTTAAAGAGTTATTACTGTTCTTAAAATCACTTCTTAATGTCCCCAGAAAAAGTTAAGGAGATGATTAAACACATGCAACTGACGCAGAGCAGTTTTTACAGCCATACTGAGCTTATGCAATTGTATGATCAACAGGGAATCGCACGATTGTTGAAGCATTCTTGGGAAGGGGGGAGAGAGAGTTTGCTTGATTTGAAAGTTATAGCTAGACAGTATTCTCTAAGAAATGTACCATTTATTTTCATTGTTGTTTTGTGGCTGAATTGTTTGCTTTGAACTATTTGAAATACCGTAATGAAGAATATTACTAAAATCTTTCACTTTTAAAGAAGTAATGTGATTTGTTTGTTATAGTCAAACAGCTAAGGTAGCCCAATATATACAAATTTAATTTAGCTCCTTTCATTCTGCTAGAATAAAATGTTACTATATTTAGAGAATGATTACATCCAATGATAAGTATAAGAATATAGCTTGGGTATGGCAGACCTATAGGCATGCAGGCTAAATGAACACCAAAATGAAGCTGAAGCACTGTTGGGATTCGCAGAAAGAGCTTAAGGTAAGTATAGGACATAGACTTAAAACATAATCTCTAAACCAAAGCTAAAAGAAAATTTCCTCTGTGAAATCAGACTCTACCTCAGTGACTGTCGTCAGCTACCCTGGCACGAGAGCTTCCCACACAGCTGACAGCAAATCTTCTCCCAGTCCGCCCCCTCCCCTCCTTTTCCAAGCAAATGCTTAATAGTCAAAACTCAACTCAAAGCTAGTTAAAACAGATAGAACAAGACCTTAGAGCCTGGCTCTTTGCAACAAGTCTACCCATTCAATAATTATTAGCGTAAAACATCTTTCCCTTCATTCTAGTAACTGTTTCCATTCGATCCGATAAGTCAGGATACTTCACGAGAAGTCTGCTGCTCACAGGTCACAAGAAGGACAACTAAAAGTATTTCAAGGACCCTACCTTGTAGCCATTACTACATTTGAGGTTGAAATATATGATATGGTATCTAAATGACTACAGTCTAGAAATGTTTTATCAGGAAATAGGTGCTGTACTCTCATGCTGTGTGCTACAGTTGGATGAGGCTGCCTTATTTATGAATGTATATATATATGGATACATGAAGAGGAATAAAAGTTTGCTTTGTAGTTTTCTCAACTAAAACCCATTTAGGATAAACAAATATATTTATTGGAAAGGAAAGCAATGTGTGATACCTGGTTTATTCTTCAGGTTTGCTATACATATTTTGAAATTTTTTTGACAAGATTCTAGATATCTTACCTGTATACTAACATTTGATGTAATCAATTTCAAGACCTGTCAGCCTGCTTCTAACTTTTTAAATGTATGACTTTATGACTAGTTGTATTAGGATCTGGAAATCAATACCCATGGGTTATGTCTTCAATTTGTTGCTTGCTTCTTATATAAACTCAGAGAAATTACTTAGCCTCTTGTCACAGTTTATTCCTGGTTAAGATAACATTTGGTACCTATTTTCCTAAGGCCACAGTAAGAACTGATGAGTGTTTTCAAGTGTCAGAATTTGCCTGCAAATTGCTATTAAAATGCAAAGTGGAATACAAGTACGTTATGATTGATGCATTATACTATATAGTTGCATGGTTTATCTTCTCATTATAATAATATCACAAAAATCAAAGTCTACTGCTTTAACTAGAAGTTTCCCATTACAATAAGCAGTAGAGACCACCAATATACTTACAGTACAATATTTTGTACACCAAACAAAGGGAATACATTTGATAAAGTGGACAGCCACTGTCACGATTGGCTATGCTTCAGTTTACCTGATAAATTAGAAGTCAAGGGAAGGGAGGCATTCTTGCAAGAAATGAGCATTTTCAAAGCCTGTACATTTTAATAGAAGTTGAGAAAATGAAGAACCTTTTTGAACTGGGCAAATATACCTAGATTTAAATGGAAATTGTGAGCAAACCACTAAGAAATCCTAGGAGTTGGAGAAAAGCTATTTTAAGCTATTACATATGGTTTGTGTTGCTAGGGAAACCTCTTTTACAGTGTTCATTTAGCACAGATGCTCAGGAAAGCTCTGCGTCTCCATGTCATACCATTTCAGAATGCTTCAGACTGTGAGGGAATAGAGAAGCACATACACACACATGCAGACAAACACGTCTGTGCCATTTTTCTTAGGCACGTTGTACGTCTTTGGTGGAAGTTAGTTCTTTTCGTTTCTGCCATGACCACGGTGATAAAAGCTTTGCAATTAAAAAATCTCTGTCGCCAGACTGAGGATATTTGTTAAAACATTAAAACCATAGATTTTGATGTATTTAAGTTCCCGTTTTAGACAGTCATCTATCTGCCTTTACCATATACGTAGTGAAAATACAAGACGACCAGCTCTGGTGACACTACTTCTGGCCAACCATTTGACCCTGGGGCAGATGCGACTTGCCAAATCATATCATATAACCTGCTCCACGCAGGCTTCAGCGCCACAGCATCCTCTGCATTGCCCCTGTATCTCGTCAGTGCCCAGGCAGGCAAGAGCCTGGAAGGCAGCTGCCCTCTGCCACAGCTAGAGACACGCCTGCCTTTGCTGAGCAGGCAGGGGGCCGGACCCAGAGCATGAAAAGGTGCGCTGCCTTTTCTTCTCTTTTTCAAAGAGCAACATCTCAACTAACTTAGAAAACACAGGACTTGAGTTATTGAAAAATAATTACTTTTTCAAATTTTGCATTATTTCAGTCTCTCAGTTTTAGAGATCTTGCGTATAGTTTGGGGAATGGCATGTAATTACTGTATACCACTATCCAGTGTTGGACCCCACTACAAAGAGAGTGCATTCTCACTGTCTGTCCAGGCAAGGTACCTCAACTGCACTGAAACAATTCAGGAATTCCACTGTGTGAATCATAAGCCCGGCACAGGACAGAACTGCACATACTTGCAGAATCACATCTTGGGGACATGTGTACGTGCAGTCACATAACAGGTATATAACCGGTCTCAGGAGCATGCTGCAAGCTCAGGAAGCAGCTTTTCAGAGTTTTATTGTTGGACCATACGGTATGCCAGGAACCAGTATTTTGAGTACTAAACTTCTAAAGTCTTGAAGTTTTACTTGCAATTAAACAATTACCTGTAGTTTAAACCCCTCAATAAAATAAAATTATTAAAAAAACAGAAAATGGATTTATAAGAAAATACTTTTCAGAAAGATAAAACTCTAAGCCCATCTATGGATGTGCTACTAAAGGTTCTTGACTTTCATTTATTCAATACACCAAAAAATACTTGCTGATAAAGAAGAGAATAAAGATAGACTGTGAACAAAAAAATATTGTGTTCTACAGTTTGAAATTATGTTCATAATGGATATATATTGATCTGACCAAACTTTAACAACTTTAGTACCCAAACTGGCCAGTGTTCCCTATTTGTGAACCATACTGTTATTTACATACCAGAGGGTAATGTAAGAGAAAGAAAGAGATAGTGGGTCAGAGATCTGTAGGATCTTAGCAGTACCAAAGTTTAGTTTAGGCTAGGTAGTAAAGAGGCAGAAAATGATTCTTGCTACAGAGTGCTTTAACTGGAGTAATGAAATCCTTCAGTTACTTCAGATGTCACAGCCACAGCTTTCTGCAGAAAGTTCACTATTTTGTCCAGCACACTGGAGAATTGTGTGCTTCTTTTCTGGGTCATGAAGTGTAATTCAAAACATATGTAAACACTGAACTATGATTATATCAAGAGTTTTAAACCAAACATACATAAATATCTTTTAGAACAATACCTTGTAAAAAACATTTAAAGATTAAAATGCTTGTTCTACATCATGATTTTTGTGATGGTCTCAGGACATTCATAGAAGACTGCCTCCAGTCTCTCCACTGGTCAGTCAGTTTACAGAAAACTACATGTAAAGCCAGAAATTCCCTCCTACACCATTACTTATACTTCCCCAAAACCCACTTCTGCATGCTAGTACAGTGGCTTAGGATGGACTTTTGATCTTTCTGTCTGAGATGCTTGACCTAGTAAAATCATCCAGCAGTGCAGCCAACTCCATTTCCTGATATAGCTTGTCGTAGTGGATTTACAAGCAGTGTAAGACAGCTGCCTGGGAAGTTACAGCCTGGTGATCGTGCAGCAGCCAGGCTGTTCACTCAGAACACAATGAAGCAGTGAGAAAAGCACCAAAAGGAACAAGATTGTAAGTCAGGACTAATTTTTTATCTCTTTTTTTTTTTTCTTTTTTCGTTTTTTTGTTTTTTTCATTCACTTAAAGGATCCCAAATTTGTCTATGAAAGAAATACAGAGTGGCTTTGTGTTACAATATACCAATGAAGTTGCTCAGCATGAAGCTCCCATGGGATGCCACAAAGCAGTAGAGCTCATCTGTGCCTTTTACTCCCTCATTCAATATGTAGCTCAATTACTAGTTAGCTGTTTAAAGCTTCCTTATACTTCTTCTCTTAGTGTTATAATGAATTTGAACCTGAACTTAACACAATTAGCAAAAGAACAAAGTCAGGACTGGAAGGAAAGTTTGGCTTGTTCAATGGAACAGTAAAGCTCTGACACATTTACTAGCATGCTACTAAAGCTTTTATTCTTCATTTGGAATTATTTCCTTATATATTTTTAACAATACATCAGATTGATACGTCATCTTTGACTTTTCACAAGTTGTTTTAAGTCTCTACAGTTTCTAGAACTTCCTTTGTTGTTCCTCATAAGCCAAGCCATGAAGCGAAGAGGCTGTTATTTCACTTTTACTGGCTACTGCTGTGATATTTCATGAATCAACTGAAGTTCAAACCCACAAATTTTTACCTTTTCTAATAAGTAGCTTTCAATCATAACCATATTTTAAAACAATCTTGGAGAATACCATAGCCAAAATATAAAATTTCTAATTTCTAGGCTCCTAAACTTTTAATCTGTTACTTTTTAATTGTATAAACTGTAACTGATGTATTTCTGGTTTTCCTATACCCCAAACAAACTCTTTCAAATGCAAGACCAATTTCTAATGTAGATTACTTGGAGGAAAGACTTGCAATATGTTAAGATGATCTGTACACTTGCAGCAAGATATAAAGGTAAGACCCAAGCAAGTAAGGGTTCTGACTCAGAAGCAAAATAAACACAGCTTTAGCTTTGCCTGTTCAACTTAATGCAGGAGCCAGCTGGAAATTAGGACCATGCATAGCAATCAGTTAGCTGAGGGGAATGTGCTCGAGCTTGTAGGTCACTAACCCTGGGAGGACAAGGAGTGTGAATAGACACAACAACATGATGAGTCATGCTGAGAGAGCATAGGGGAGTTGGGGACGGATGGCACCAAGGATGGCGCCAAAGAAAGGTAACACCTTGCTATTAATTGATGGTAGTTAACCACCAGTCGGGGATTGCCTAGTATGCAATGCTTAGCTTCAAGAACCAATCTGTTTAAAACACGCAGGTTCTGAAACTATATATAAACTCGTGTTTCTGTACAATAAATCGACATTTGCTTGCATCAAGCTGCGTCCCGTCTCTCCATCGCAGCAATTTAATACATCAAATTTCACATTGAATTTGGAGGGAACATTAATTGTATTCAGTAAAGGGGTGTTTAGCACACAATGTCTAGCAGAATTTGAGCAGGAAAGGCTGACCTACATTTAAAACATTTGATTAACTCTCATTTGATCTTCTTGCTGGTGGAAATATGGTCAGTAGGAACGCAGTACAACCCATGTTATGATATTGCACAAAGACTAAACAACTAATAGAAGTTTTCTCTAATTATAAGAGGAAACTGTGAGAAATTGGAAAACTTACCAAAAGAGAAGCTTCATTAAAATAATTCCAGAGAGGGGAGCATTAATGCTTTCAGGACAACCTTAAAACATTTAGATGGCAACAGGTAAGTGTTGACATTAATCTACTTAAAGGATTTTACTCTCCAGTTGAAATCCTTATTATTTATACTATTACTTCTTGCCAGTTTTTTTGATCACCAGGAGTCACAGAACCATAAGATCACAGGGTAACCTGGGTTAGAAGGAATCTCAGGAGGGCTCCACCCCAGTCTCTGCTCAAAGCAGGGTCAGCTGTGAGATCAGCCCAGGTTGCTCTGGGCTTTATCCTATCAGGGCTTGAAAACCTCTACGGACTGAGACTACGTGACTTGGTGAATAGTTTGAAGGCATATCTTGTAACATGTTTTCACTGAAACAATGCAGGTTACAAACAATCTAAATAATCAGTTCCTTCTTCAGGAGGCATAAAACAAATCTAAGGAAATATTTGGGTTTTCTATCAAGATTAGTTATGGTAGCATGCTGTTGCATGCTTCATATAGTTATTGCTGTATTACAACCTCAGCAAAAGCTGTAATACATATTTTATTGAATAAATGTGATAAAATTGATCTTTTAAATTTTGTAAGCTCACATTATAATGCAATTTTGCCTCCCTCCAACCTAGAATAATGAAGAATACAGGCACTCCAGGAAAAAAATCTGTCATAATACTACTGTAAGCAATATTTTCTGCAGTTTGTATCAGTTCCACTTGTACTTTTCAGCCTTTCTTTATTTTTCTTTTGGTTTCATATACTGCTTTTATTTAGATTTCATGGTTTTATTCCAATTCAGTTACAGTGAGCTGACATTGACACAGACCCTGGCTTGTTGGAGCAGTTATCACTGTTATCTGCCAGAACAAATGCCAAGTAACCAATGGCATCAAGAGTACAGGTTTTCTTAAGATGTTGTCAGAAATAGTGTTAAATACACTTGGTACTGTCAAATAAAAGTAAACCCAAAAGCCTACCTATTAAGGTTGTAAAGGCAATTCTCCTTCTCTTTTACAAAGACACTATGGACTCATGAATAGAGGTTTCCTTAATAAGCAATTATTGCAAGTTGCTGTCTCAAACCTCTGCTCTTCTCAGCAAGCATACTAGATGTTCAGTGGACATTAGTTCCTGAAATTAGCAAAAATTCATATAATAATGAATACTAAGATATTTCTCAGATATTAAAAAAGTGAAAGTCAGTGACCAAGGATAAAACAGGAGATAAAGCGCAATAGTGTACATAATTTATAACATTAACGATTCCTTCCGCTATATATGGAAAGGTATTCAGTGTATGTTGGTTTTATTATACTGACTTGAAAGAATATCCACTCGATTGAGCCAGGTATGAATACAGCAGGCTAAGTTGTTTTAATATTGTTCTAGACCTAGATTTGAGTCATGTATTCTGACACAGAAAACCAGAAGGTAACAACTAGCTGAGAATAATTTGGTATCAGGATACCTGTACCTATGAACACACAGAAATATTTGGCTATTACAGAGGAAAACCCTCTCAGGGTATAATTACACAGTCAAGACAAGGGAGGAATTGACCACAGGTGAAATTATGTAGCTAACAAAACCTTAGGAGTAGAAAACTTCAGTCTACCTCTCAAATGTGCTTCCTGTCTGTCAGGCTGACCATACCTTTATACACATTCTCTCTCACTCTTTTCTAAGAAATCTGTAATTATGATGGCGCACACTGGCTAAATAGGTTACAAATCACACCTTTTTTTCCATTGCAGCAATGTTTTGCCTTGAATGAGGTATCTAGTAGATCAGTTGAGTCAGGTGAGGAGATGTTTTGGAACAAACTTGTAGAATCTTACATGACTGGGGAAGTGTCATGTACAGTGAAATGAAATGTAAAGTGGTGACTTCAGCTGAAGTGGGGATTATCATATTTTTTCCATTTAAGTGAAACATAATCTTGTTATTGCTTAGTTAGATTCTAAACAGATAAAAGTAGAAAGGCAAAGATGCAAAAAAGGAAATGGTCCCAGAAAACAAAAGAATGGAGTCCCTTTGCATTTCGTGAAGTAGAAAAAAGAAGATGCTGTGGTAGCGGTTTGTGTTTTCATGAATCAAGATGTCTTACAAAAAACCTCACAGCAGTATCCATACACAATTAGCTGCAAGGCTCAGAATGATAGGGGCAAGGGTAGTTGCTATTGAGACTGTTACACTCTGGCTTTTCAAAATTCTGTTCACTAGAGATGGAACCACTTTACATTTACATTTTTCTTATTCTTGTACCTCCCAAGCTCCCCTTTGTTCTCTCTTTGCCAACCACAGTGAAAGGGGACAGCATAAAGCAGGTTGCCTTCCCTACAATCTCTCCCAACAGGAGTCTTTCTGAAAGGTGCTTAATGAAGAAACATGGATTTATTTAATTTAATCTGGCAACAGTAATGCTTGGATTTAATTTTTCCATTGGCTTGTATTTTGTTTTCTATGTCCTCTAAATAAAAATGCCACAAGCTCATGTCCAGCATTTAGTCATTACTTTTCATTTTGTACATGACAGCTTGAGATAGTGCTATGTCATGCCTTCTGGTCACATCGTTTTTTGTTCTTTAGAAAGATGCTATTAAAATATCTAACAATATTATCCCTAGCTACAAGAAAGTTGAGCAAGAATTAGTCAGCCTTGTTGCATTTCTCCTTCATGACTTTCAATTTCCCTCCAACATAATCATATAATACGAATGTTAGATTAGAAATCATGCGTTGCTGTGACAACTGCAGATTGCTTCTTGTACTGTTGGAGCCTGTGTTCATAAAAACAATGAAGTATTCCTCATGGTCTACATTATGGCACATCTTGCATGGTAAATTTCAATGTATAATGACTTAGTATTGATTTTCTTGTTTGTCTTACAAAAAATGGATGTTAATTAAAATATGGTTTTGTTTAAAAATAAGTTATATAGCAATATTCACTGTGGCAGACATACAATATTACCATGCAGGGAAATACTTCCTTCTTCTGCAGGAAATGGTTGAATCAGTGTGTTAATGGTTAAGCGTGTCGGTTCAGAGGAAAGGATAGGCTTTTTGTTGTATACTAAATAATGACTAGAGGCCCTAAACATCACTGATATAAACAACATCATGGGTAATGTCTTTGTTTTCTATGAATTTGCTGCTTCCTACATCAGCATGTAACCTAGTATTTCCTAATCAAACTTTTTAAGTTAGTTTAAAAACATCTATTGCTATCAGTGTATGAAAATTGATTTTATTACTGATGAACCATAGTTACAGAGCAATATTCAATTTTTGTAATTCAGTTTCTCTAATTTCGTTATTCTGATAAGGCATCTGTTTAACATTGTGTAGTTATAAACGAATGGCAGGTAGACTTTAGATTGATTAATTCTAGATTAATTTTCAATAGTTACTTGTAATCTCAAAGTATCTACTTTAAAACTTTCTATTTATGAATAGTAAGATGGTAGCTATTATATACCTGCAAACAAAGAATAAAAAATGAACTCAAATATGTTTATGATTTGAGAAAAAAGGCACATGGATATTTGAGATAAGCAGCACCCACTATGTTTGGCATTATCAGAACAAAGGTTAATTTTAATATGGTAGCATACATACTCCTATCTTTTTACCTGAAATGTTTAACTTCGTTATTATTCTCTATTACATAACGTAAATGAATACAGTCTTAATTTTCCTGGAGGATGATGTTTTGACTGGTAATTTAAAATGGCATTCATTTAAATGATTTGTCTGGGACACTCACTTCATGACTGAATATTAACATATAACTATTATAATAAAATAGTTGTATAGTTATATAAATGGTATATATAACTATATATAAAAATACATATAGTTATATAAATAGTTGTATAGTTATATAAATAGTTATATAAAATAGTACTCATGGACGTACAGGCAGTGTGGTCTCCAGAATGATTAGATACTACTAGAGCTCCAGTATTTAAGAAAATATCACATGCTGTGGAAATAAGTGTTCTTAAGTCATACCATTATAATGTTTACAGTAAAGTTTCATATTCACATTAGTCTGGATCAGGAAAAGAATCATTACTTAAATGGAAAACACCTACTGTATTACAAATCTTGACACTGACAGGTCACTGTGATGAAGTCCTTAGTTGTACTGTGTAATCCAACGACCACCAAATATCAGAAGAAAGATTGGCTGGTGTTTGTCCCTTTTATTGTCCCTTTATTGAATTCAACAATTTAAACTGGCTCTCTAGAAACCTCTTTGTTCAGCCTATGGATACTGCACTTTGGGCATCTCCCTCAGAGCTGTGGATTTTACTCCCCGTGGAGCTGCACTGCTGCCTCGATTCCTTCTGGCCAGACAGAGTGGGCGCTGCATGCAAAGCCACGGAGGCTGATAAGACTTGCTCCATGGCCTTTCCCAACCTATCACTCTGACTTAAGAGAAGTGGAGGCCAGTTGACTCCTAATTTTAATGTCTCTTGAAATATGTGAATAGGTCTGCAATACATTGCTGAGCAATTTTCAAAACGGGGCCGCAAAACTCAGGAACAAAATCCCATAGATGGTGACTCTTGGATAGGCATTTACATAATAGTGAATTTTTAAAATGTTTGTCTTCAGCAGTTAAAAGCGATTCACTGAGTACCATAAAGCAAGCAAAGAAGATCTGGACCAGTTCTTACTGTGCTTTTAAATGGTAATAAATTACAGAAACTTCTTTCTATGTGCATAGGAATAACTCCTTTCTTAATTACCTGCATAAAGCAAATTGCCAGCATAAAACTCTACTGTTGACATAAGATGTCAATAAAGGAATGCACGAAGCTTTCAACAAACTGCCTTGCTAGGAACAAAAGATCAACAGCTGAGGGAGTACACATGCCAATAAGTGCAATGTGCACCGCAGTGTGCCTGGAAAATAATTTTATAATTAACTTCCTCTGTTAAACACCATAAATATACAATTTCCAAAAGAAAACAGATTACTGGGGAGACTGTTTGGATCTACCCCTCTTTGTGACATGAAATCATGATGTGGCCACAGCTGACATGAAGCATAAAGCACTGTACACAGCGCTCAGGGGCTCTGCCACTTGCCTGCAACCTCTTTTCCAGTGGAATTACCCCACCACATACGTGCTTTCTATTCATAGGAGAATTCAAAATATCATAACCCAAATTCATCCTGCTATGAATCATAATGGCATTCATCTGTATATTATCATGTCTAAGGGGAAGAACAAAACTCAAAACAGCTACAGTACTTCGAGTGCCGTGCTGAAGCTCCTGTGTTTGGTGATATGCAGACTTACACTTGTAAACCCAAATGGGAAAATTCATGTTAACTCTTGCCAACTAAAAAGGTGGCAGGTTTGTGTTAACACTAGGAATAAAAAATTATTAAAAAGAGGTAGTTTCAAGATCTCCAAGTTCTAAAGGAATTGTCAATTTAGCTAGGTTAGAAGTCAGCAGTCTCTCCATTAACTTAAACAATTATACATTTTAATTGCTTATTCCTTTTTCTCCACTGTTTTCTGTCACTACCTCATGTTAATGTTACTACCTCAGCAGTCATCAACATATAGTACAATTTTCCATACTCTTTTGGATCAAAGATTTTACCCATACCCTAAAAAATTCAATACTATCTTTAGTTGTTACATTTACAAAGAATAAATAACAAAGAAGACAACTGCAGTAGAAATTTTAAGGCAGAGGTTGGGGCAGTTACTGACATGGTATAATTACACCAGCAAGCAATTAGTACAGGTGCATCGGCTTTATATCTGTGTTCAGAAATAGCTTCTTAACTGAAATATTTTTCTTATATCTCAGCCAACTGATGTGGTTTATCTCTAACAGATGCTGTGGTCCTATGATTTTGCATAGGAAAAAAGCATCTCTCACTGTCCAACGCCACGACATTGCCCAGCAGGTCAGAGCTCAAAGGAAAGAGTCTGCCTGTGTGGGGGCTGTCTGCATTTTTCTTGAATAAGCAGAAACAAATGAGAGGGGAAAAAAAATATAGGTGAGTTGCATCGTAAATATTGCTGCACAAACAAACTGAATTGATGAAGTTGCAGTTTTGTCTGATATCTTGTCACCGCTGAAGCACATACAGCGCACCACAGAGCTGAAGTCACATCGGTGCCCTCAGCTATGATAAAGTCCTTAGTATGTCAAATGTCTCTAACTGGTGTCCAGTTTGCTACTGATGGCTGGAGCGATGTACAGTGCAGAGGTAAGGTGATCCAAAATCAAAAGGTGTAAAAGACACATAACTGAATTGTTACTTGATTAAACTGAATTTTACAAATATTATAGTAGGTAAACAGGTACCAAAAGAGAAGTGGTCACCATAAAAATATAAACAATAGTTTATCAAGAACAATCAAATTAAAATACTGCATTTTATCACCTGGTTTTCATGCAGCATTCTGCTTCTAAACTTCCTTACCATCAGGTTTACTTTCTGTTTTTTGGCCATGGGCACATGTAATAAGGCACTTCAAGCACATACTGAATTTTAAAAACGACATTCATGGTAAATAAATGACATTTATGTTTTGTCATGTTCTAATTAAATAATAAGGACAATGAATATATCCTTTATATACTGGTTAATGAAGAGTGCTGTGCTGATTAATGAAGAGTACTTTATGAAGACAAAAAAATCTTAACATAATTAACAAACATAAAGAATTGTAGGGCTGGAATGAATCAGAAAACTCATCACATCAATTCTCCTGACCAAAGAAAAGATGAAATCTGACCTCCACAGCACCATATTTGAGTCACAGCTTATTTGGTGTCCAGTATAATCTAGCAGTTACCTCAACCGTCATTTCTTAGCTGGCTTCATTCGAGTAACAACTCACACGCATGTGTTAACAGGTCTTTGCCTGAAGTTCAATAAAGACAAGGACAGAGATGGGTCTCTGAATTTAAATCCTGTTCCCCAAAAGTTTGTGACTTGCTATCATATATAGATGTAATATTTAAGCCCTGTTTTTATCATATGCTTGTCTGTAATAAAAATATGGAGCTGCATCAGAAGCAGAATTTGCCTGGAATATTCCAAATGTCGTGTGCCTTTGAAGGTGAATCTCTGATAAATTTCAAGCGTAGCTATTCAAGTTATTCATATCTTTTATACTTATTACACTTAAAACATGCCAACCTAGCTTGATTTTGAAAATGTCATGTGAAATAGTGTCAGAAGTCATCCAAAAGTCAAGATGACTTCTGACAACTAATGTTTTTCTCCCAGTAAGCTTTGTTACCTTGTTAAAAAAAAAATAAAAATTGTTATGACATGATTTGTTCTGAACAGCCGTGCTGGCTGATATTTATCTCCTTGTTATTGTCTAGATGCTTAATGCTTTCTGATTACTTCTTCAAGTTTTCAGTTTATATTTCCTTTTTCAAAATTTCATGTTTCTTCTTTTAAAAAAAGGTACCATATTTTCACTGTCCTTACAGGAGAACGCTGAAATTATTTCTCCTGGCTTTCTACCTAAAATGAAATTCATAGAACTCAGCTACTTTGGAATCATTTAAATATAGATTTATCTCTGCCCTCTCTAGGTTAAGCCATGTTATTAAACCATTATTACTGATGCTAAAGTTGTTAAGACAACTCAGCATCCTAGTGAGCACTAAAGCAAAGATGACATTAAGCAATTGGGATTATAATTCTTCATTGATAATTTTACCTCCTGACTGAGTGGGAATATAATTCCTTAGTCACCACAAGGCTAATGCACCTCTGGAAACTTTTTTTTTTTTTCTCAATATTCAGATTTTGCTTGTTCAAACCTGTACACATATAGAAAAGAAGTATTTCTCTGTCTTCTACATGCTTCCTCTCTGGGTAGGTTCACGTGAACCTTGAGTTTTCTTAATGTGTTGTTCTCAACACATTAACCCACCCCACATAGAATATGATATGACAGGTAGACAGAGCCACACTAGCACATTTGCAGCTAGCTTGCCCATCTTTGCACCACAGTACATAGCATCCCCTACTATAATTCAACAAAAAGGCATCAGACTCAAGGATATTTTTCTTGACTTCTTTCTTTAAGATACTTAAATTTCTGTCTTTAGTTCACTAATCCCCAGTACTATATTCTGAAGGTCAGTATTTCAGTTCTCTGCAGCGACAGTTGTACAGTAAGGAAAACACATAAATATTTTTCTTTAAATTTAATTTTCCCTTCCATAATATACTATAGCTACCATGTTGAATCAGCTGCTGAAGATAAACCAACAATTATAATATCAACAAATTTAATGGAGCACTTATTTTTTGCTTCCAGTATTTTTCAGTCTCTAAAGACCTTTGTCTTTGAAAGATTTAATTATGTTAGTGGTATTTCTGCTGCAGTTAAAGGTCATTCTACAAAATGTGAAAAAAGTACCAAGGACTGAAGGAAATTATTAGATTTTAAGTCCCTTTGTAAATATTTGCAGCTTAAAAATGATTGCTCTACCCATAAATACCCTATGGGAAATTATTTATTTCAAGAAACTAGTTCTGTGTGTTTGCAATAGGGATGGTTGAGTATTATTTTAGATGATTTCTGCAAGCTTCAAAGATAAGTGCAATGTAATGCATACTCCAGTACAATACTTGGAGTGGATATAATGAATCTGAAAAAAGATATTTTTGAAAAAATACTTTACTGGAAAACATTAAAGAAAGCTTAAGAGGTAAATAGCAAAACTTGAACGTTAAAGAGTATGAATTTGGCATCAAGTAGCTGATGCAAAACTAATGAGCATATAATCCAATTTTGCAGTTTCTTCATTTTCAATGAAGCATTGAAGGAAAACAAATGAAAAAGTATAGTCATTAAACTCACTGAGACAAATTAAGTTTTGTAAGCTGTAAACTACAAAGGAAACACATTATAGGTGAACTTGATTTGCCCCTTTTTCTTTTTTTAAAAAAGAAAAGAATATGCATTTGAAATTGTAACAAAGAGCTTCAGAAGAAAGCTAAAGACTTTATTGCACTGATTTGGTGTATCTTAATGTGTTTGCAATTTGCCCAGACAGAAACACGTGTGCACCAGTATGTGTGCACTATGCTCACGCGCAGCGCGCCTGGGGATTTCAGAGGCACCAGGTCTGCTGTTTCTCCGGAGACATATACATACACCTCCGGGCTGCTGTACCACACCTATACCAGAAATAACGTGTCTCTTCAGACTGTGAGTGATTGTCCATACCCTGTGAGCCTGGTGGGGCCAGGCCTGAAGGAGTACATGGAACTCTGGAGCATGGGAAAGGCATCAAATACACTGGGGATCTAAAGGTTCCTGACATACCAGTGCCCCAAAGATGCCATATTCCAAACGGGCTGTAGGATGTCTATACATGAAGCACAGAAATACAGAAAACTTCGTCTTGATAGATTTTCAGACAGAAAAAAGAGATATGTCTGGAAAAGCCCCGGCACATGCTAGCTATACCCACCATGATTTTGTTCTGTGCCATTCTGAAAAGTGCTGACGTACCGTATTGCAGAACACAGAAAACACTACTGTGTCCCAATTCAACATTATGTTATAATTTGATTTCTACTTGTTTCCCTTGAATTCTGATTAACTGTTTAATGAGGTATGATCTTTGAAAATGTAAGATCTAATTTATCACTTTTTTCTGATAATGTTGCTCATTCAACCTGATTTACCCATTTTTATTTCTATATTTTCTGAACTGATGTTCAGTTGTGAATGTAATCCCACATTCTGCTAAATGTAATATGTTAATTTCAATGAGATTTTATCTCTCCTAGTCATTTATGAATATGTATTAACTATATCAAAGACAACTAGTAGATTAAGTCAAGTAGCTGCCATTATTTCCTAGCTGGGCTTGGAAATTTAAGATGCTTTACCTTTTAGTGATACCTGATATTAAACTGAGGAAACATTTTTATAAAAAAACCTTTCACTAAAATAATGCTGAAGATTGAAGCATTTTCAAGACATCATACTCATGTATATCAACAAATACATTACTATTTTACTAAAAACCATATGAATATAAACGCAAATAATTTTCTAAGAAAATATCAAAAAGGTGTTTTGATCTGCAAAATAATCTATATCAAAAGGCAGTAAGAAATGATGTCTTAAAAAAACAGCATGGGTGTTTGTAAGTGGGACAGCTAACAGAATTTTGGAGTGGGAGGAATATATTTATAATGTACATTTCCATGAAAAGGCAGAGAAATTAGTTTGTCTTTATTATTTGCATTCAGATCCTAAAGGCTATATAATATACTGATTTCATCACCTTCTAGTTTGGTAATTTGTCTAGAATTATATGGTCCTTGTCAAGTTGTCTTCTGATTAATTCCTATTTAGTAATGTAATTTAATGTACAAAGTATGAAGAGAAACAGAAATAAGACCTAAAGACATGTATTATCCAAAATTTCATACCACAAGATATTTTAGATATTAGTATCCCAGGAAAAGAGGGGGGTTTTTTATGTTTTTTATCGGTGAATGATCAAGAGGCTGCATTCATTGCACCGACACTGTGCAAACAGTGCATCTTTAACACAAAACTGATAGGAAGCAGAAAACTCAGTAGCACCACCAACTACAGGTAACTGCAGTAAACTGCCATTGATGTCAGCCTTAAAAATGAAAACCTGCAGATACCAAACGGAAAATATGGAAGATGGTGTCAGAGTAAGACAAGATTATGAGCGCTTGTTAATTTTAGATATTTCTGTACTGCCATTTAATGAAAAATTGTATGAAGAATGTAACCTGCATTTATAATGCCGCACTCAGTGTGCTGCCTGTTTCCCTTGCAGGCTGTCAACGACCAGCAGCTCGCTGCTTGGCATGAACACCAATGGCTCCGATGAGTATTTCCAGTCTACAAACCACGCAGAGCAAACTTTCCGCAAAATGGAAAATTATCTGCAACAGAAGCAGCTGTGTGATGTTCTTCTTATTGTTGGAGACCAAAAGATCCCAGCTCACAGGTACATTGCCCAATATTGTTTACATGGCTTCAAAGCCTGAAATTTCCAAATGCTAGGCCAAGTTAGGCCTATCCTGTTTATTTATGAATGAATGGTTACTATAATTAGGACATCAACCAACAACAGAATAAAATTATGTGAACACTGTTTCATATTCATTATTTCAAATAGAATGAAATTCAAACCTGAACCTTTAATAATGTCCATCTTCCCTTCTTGCTGCTGTCAAACTATTGTGAGATCAGTGAAGAAAATCTGCCCAAACAAGCACTATGGGAGAAAATTAGATTACTAATTACCCTTTTAACTTTATTGCACACTACTGCTGTAAGATTTGAGTCCTATGCTAAAGATAATGTTTCCATTGCACACAGAATTTATGATATAATAATACTGAATTTGATGCTTGCTATTGAGATATGAAGTAATTTGCAGTCCTCCTAAAATACTTTTTATTTTAAGGTTGGTTCTCAGTGCAGTGTCTGATTATTTTGCTGCAATGTTTACTAATGATGTACGTGAAGCAAAGCAAGAGGAGATCAAGATGGAGGGAGTAGACCCTGATGCGCTGAAGGCTTTGGTGCGCTATGCCTACACAGGTAATTCTTCCTCCATTACCCACAGCGTTGTTGTAAGGGCAGATAAAGTTTATTCAATGCATACATAAGTGTCACTTCTTCCTTTTCGTGCTAATACATGAATACCTGCATAAATCATGCATATGTAACGTAAACCTTTCTCTAGAGAGGATGAAAAAATATAATTGTTTTATATAATTTATTCTAGAAGATATGCAGAAAAGTTATCATATACATTAATACTGGACACCTGTCTCTAGATACAAATTATTTCAGGAATTTTAAAAAGAGAACATATTATGCCTGTTGCCCACCTTATGCAGTGACACCCAAGAGTATCCGATGAACCTTCCTGCCACGGGCAGCTACAGCAATGGTCTGCCAGGGTGGCACTAACTTGGCTCACTCAAGGCTCTTGAGTAGGAATAATCACAGGAAAACAGGAATATGATCACACCCACAAGCAGAACAACTTTTACTATGAGAAAGTGCCACCACATTCTGAAAAAGGTGTACTAATGTTCTCTTGAACAATTAGATTTTATCTTAATGAAATTAAATATTTTACCTTAATACCAGAATATGTAGCTTTTTCCCAGTCTGTTTTCTCCTGTTTTCAATATTTACCCCTGTATGGCTGAATCTGGAATGGTTGAACCAAAGAGCCAAAAAGACCAAGTCAGAGCATTGTGAAATCCCTTTCATCTGCACTCTAGTGAGCAGGGGAAAATGCTGTAGAACGTGACCAGGGTATTAGTCTCTGTTACAATTAGAAACATTCAAAGTTATGCACATTGCAGAAGTCTGCACGTTCAGGCATCTGACAAGCCTGCGAAACACTTTCTCCCCTACCAAGCCAAATGGACCAAAAAGGTCCAAATCTCCAAAGGAGAAGATTACTCTCCCAGGAAGTAACAACACTTAACTGACCAGAAAACCAGCTTTCTGAATTTATGAACATTTATTGGTAAATAATCCACCCCCTCAGCTAACTGCTCTTAGCAAGAACATTCACTAGATCCTTGTCATCTGCTGTCCCACCCAGGACATTGCTTGTTTGCCTTTGAATGATGCTGACACGGGGAGGATGGAAGATGTATCAGAGGCCTTTATTGCTGTTCTTATAGTACTTTAAAAGGCATTAAAAGACTGGGGTTTTTTAAAAAGATTAAAGTAAAGCAAAGACCCTATTATATTTGCCATATTAGCATTAGCATAAATTTTAAAAATAGGAGACTTCTTGACATGCTAGGTCAGGGACTTCTTATATCTGGACTGTCACATAGAGAATTCTCGAGAAGGCTAAGTAATCTGCAACCCAAATTGGAAGCATAAGTTTCTATACACAAAATAAAACCTGTTTGGAGGTACAAACAAGGAGATAAATACAGGGGGTGAGAGGGAATGCTGCAGAACATCTACAATGCAGTGATATTGGGACACTGAAATAGAATATATTCCCTGAGGAAATAGATTAGTACAAGTGCAAAGGAGCTGGGTGGTGGGCTACTTATTATCCACATACATCTCAAAATCATCCCTCTTGATTAAATTTCATCTCAGTTTACTTAGTGCAAAGCCATATGAAAGAACATATACAGCAGTACTAAAGCAAACGCCAAACTATGAAATAGTATAAGTTTGCTTGTGAAATCAGGATTCCCTCTTTGCTTTGAGCCATTATATTGCAATCTGTATTTGCAGGAGCATGTACCAATTTTGCTATATACATTCAGTAACTATTCTGAGTTGTATAGTAAGAAACAAACCCAAACATTGCCCTATTCTGCACCCTGCCAGCCTTTCCACATTTTTTGCAGAAGCTGGAAAGTATTATTTAAGTTACAAAGCAAGGCACATCAGGAAGAGATGGGATTGTGCTACGGTAAGATTGCTGGAGACTGCTATAGAAAACAGAATTTTCCCACTGCCTCTGTCACAGGTTTTCATGTGATAATAACTAAGCCACTAAACTAAGTGCTACTTTTTTTCCTAGGTAATGAATTATAAATGTGACTTTCAGAGATAAGAGCTATAATTTTCAGAATTGTTTACATATTCTGCTGCAATAAATCAGAAGTGAACTTTGGACAAGAAACCTCTACAGTTCTACTCCGATGATAATTTTGACTGTAATCTCTCAATACCGCCCTTCTCCATGTGTTAAATGGAGACGGTGTGTATCACCCTTTCACAGAAGAGGCTGGAAAAGAAATTAATGTTTCTGAGGCGGCTGGTGGTTGTAATGATAAATGGAAAATGCAGCCATAAAAAACCCCCACAGTTCCTTTTTCAGAATAGGATCTTAGTGCTGCATATCAGCTAGGGAATTGAGCCATCCACTGGCGAGATGACAAGAATGGAAGATCTTATTAAATTAACACCTTTCAGTCTATCTATGAACACTCGGTAATGGAAGAAATCGGGTTTCCTGCACACACTGCTGGCATTTCCTCTCTTTTGATACTGAAGTTCTTGTGGGTAATATAAACTTACGATATATATTTTTATTAATTGATATATGAATTTTAGGACAGGCTTTTCTCCGATCACACTTGTTTTATTTTACTTCTTTTCATGCAAAATCAGACCTAATACTATTAGAACTCCAATAAAAATGTCGCAAGCACTGCATTCAAAATCCACCAAATCCTTTAAGTTTGTTAAAATATATGCTTAAAGAGTCCTTCAGCAAGAAAGGAAAATGAATTTGTGCATTACAGAACACTTCTTTTCAAAATTTTACAGAGGAGGAGAAAAACTGAGGAGTGGGAAGCTTTAAAGTAATAATATAAAGAAAATGACTGAAACCTAAACTTTTTTTTTTTCCCCCCCGCTATATGCAAACTGCACAGGTATTCTAGAGTTAAAGGAAGACACTATAGAAAGTTTGCTAGCTGCAGCTTGTCTTCTCCAGCTCTCGCAGGTTATTGAGGTATGCTGCAACTTTCTCATGAAGCAGCTCCACCCATCCAACTGCCTGGGGATTCGCTCTTTCGGAGATGCTCAGGGCTGCACGGAGCTCCTGAAGGTGGCACACATGTACACTATGGTAAGAGGAACAATCTAACTGCCTTACAGTGACAATGCTAACAGCAAGTGTGAACACTCTCCTGGAAAACACACGGCCTTTGGGACTCGGGGCTGCTGTGGTGGTGCTGCTCTTCCCATGCTGGCGGGGTCAATTCTGTCGAGTCCCTGATGCAGAGACATCTCTGCCCAGCTCTGTCTCCAAAGGGAAATTTAAGAACTGTGACTGTTACAGAAGCATTGGAAGGAGAGAAAAGCACTCTTGGGGGAAAATAAATAAATAAATCAGTTCTGTTTTTCCCCCTTCTGAGTTTTGCCTTTTAGAAGGACATACTTACTGAATTTAAATTTGCAGTATGGTGGATATGTATTTCTTCCAGAAAATGTAATAGGGCCTTAACATGGCTAATGTCAAGATGCAAACACCAATCGCCCATTCTTAGGCTTTTGATTCAACACAAAGAAAATTCTAAAGCTGATTTTAAGGTGAGACACACATAAAAGGACCCCAAACAAAGAATTTATGGGAAAGGTTTGGAATGCTGAAAAGAAGCACATCCCTGACAGAAGCATAATCCTCCTCTGGCTCAAAGCAAGAAATGAATATTCAGAGTGTGGGAAACAGAGAGGCAAGATAGCTTGCTGTGAAACTAAATCAAGGGATAAATATTCAGGGCAACAAGATGTGCTATAGCAACTTTAAACTCAAAAAGAATAGCAACTGCTACAGCTAAACAGATATAAAAAGAACTACTTGTTAGGAGACACATGGCAGCTTTATGCTTGAAATATTAGTGTAGTATGTCGAAACGAGTTTAGAGGCTTCATAATGCTGAAAGCATTCCAGCAAGAGACTGTACACTTCCACATGCTGAAATAAATGATAGTGGCATGTGCAGATTGAACGCACTGGTGGTGCTCCTTCCTGTCGTACCAATGAATGGTTCGCTTAGCAGCGATCTAGAGTCTTTTTATATTTTCAAGTTTGGAAAAGGGCATTTAAGGTAGAAGGTCACTCAGCCTCTGTATGATAGTGCTGTCCTTCCTGCTCCACAGCTTTTTATACTCAGCCAAAACCAGGAACCTCCCCCCTTTGCTCCTGCCTCATTTCTCCCACCAGCCCCAGCACAGGGGCATCAGCTTTAAAATTTATGGTCCAAACTTCTGCAAAACTGAAATAAAATCGTATGGTGAGATATATGATTTTATGATGTCAGGTGAGAAGAGAGCTTTTTTTGTTTAGGTATTTTAACCAGGAAAACCTCCAGTTTTCCCCAGGAGTTAGACCTTTACTATTTTTTAGAACAGTGTGTTACAGAAATGACAGTTGGGCCTTTACGAACGCTGTCTAATGTGAAGTATGGTGAATCTATGAGACCCAGCAGTACTGTGCATATAGATTTTACACTATGTCTTCCTGAAACAGCCGGCAGCGTTTCCACCTCTATAGAACCACCTCCTGTATCTTGCGTGCAACACAGATCCAGAATGCAAGGGGACCTTGCATGTCATAAACCCACCCACCAAGTTTGCAGCTGCTGACAATTTAGAGACAGAAGAGGAAATCTGCACCTCTTAAAAAATCTTAAAGAATTTTTTTTAAACCCTTGAAGTAACATTAAAAAACTTTGGAGAATAAAAGATTATAACAATGCACACACACACAAGTGTTGTAGAAGGGGATAAAAACTCCATTCAGTTTTCTTGCATGCCAACCTCAACCACTTGTAAATGTGTACATTAGGGGAAAGACTATAAATCTGTACTGTAAATGTAGAGACCATGCACATGAACTAGTAGTATAAAAATATTTTTAGAAGACAATCAGCTATAAACACCACATCCATTCAATAAAAACAAGCACAATGGAGACCTTTCCCTTCAATTACTTTGGCCATTGATGCAAAGTATTAACAGTTTCCTGCCTGGTGTCTTGTTGTGCAGATAGAGCTCATTCTGATAAACATTTTGTGCTATATTTGTAACTAAATGTGGACTGGTCTTCCTGTCCCTATTCTCTGAATGCCACAAAATATTAAAGCAGGATATGCGTAACAAAGCAAAGTTAACATCTCCTTTAATCACTGATACTTCTATATTTACATCCTTGGCACTCTTGAAAGGACCTACAGAAATCTAAGACACTACTGAAAACAAATAATATAAATATCAGTTAATAAAATTTCTTCACCTGCCTTATTTCAATCTTGTTCCCAAATAAGATGTATTACTTCCAGATAAATAAAAGGAAATGAGTATTTCAAATGCAAACATTAATTCCTACACGCATCTCTTTGCAAGTAACATAACCCCCCCATCTCTCCTAACATTTCTTTTTTCCTTTGGATTTAGCACAAGCAAGCATACTTAATATATTTTAATATAAATTCTAGTATTGTTATAACTTGACTGTACAATGTATTATTTTTATGAAAAATAGTTCTTTGAAAGATTCTAGGGATTTAATTTTCGTGGACATTTCTGGAGCTGGTGAGTTTTATCATAGCAATAGCTTAGAGACTGAGACCCCTTTATTGGGACTCATCCAATTTTCTACTGCTTGACAAGTACTTTTAGAAAAGTGTGTTTCATTTCCCTCGCTCTATTACCTGCTACTAAGAGTGGAGACATATAGCCAACACCCGGCACAGCTCATTGTAAAAGGATCAGAAGGTTTCAATGTAATTTGCTTAAAACTTTTGAATCTGATTGTAACAGAACTTACACAGATTACTGAATGCCTGCTTGGCATTCTTAACATTCATATCTTCAAACTGTGTTTCTATAAAGCTGCAGTGTTAAGATCACAATGATGGACAAAACTGTCAGTGAGAAATCCCTAAGACAGGACATACCGACAAGAAGCCTGACAAACATGTCTGTAGGCACGGTGGTGTGAAGATGAGGATTATTCTTCAGATCTGCAAGAGTAAGACAGCAAAAAGCAGCCAAAATGTGCCTTAAATGGTAGAAGGAGATTCATTGATAATTAAAATATATTTTGCATTTCCTTATATTGTAGAACAGAACAGGAATGAAATTTATGCAAAGCCTACATGATCTAAGAAAATGTTATTTCAAGGTGTGAAAATGACCAGTGCATTGATAAATATATATATTTTATTTTATTTTCTTCTTAGGAACACTTCACAGAAGTAATTAAAAACCAGGAATTCCTTTTACTCCCTGCCAATGAAATTGCAAAGCTCTTGTCTAGCGATGACATCAATGTTCCAGATGAAGAAGCCATATTCCAGGCGTTAATGATGTGGGTGAAGCATGATTTGCAAAATCGGCAACGAGACCTAGGAATGCTTCTTTCTTATATTAGACTGCCTCTGCTTCCACCTCAGGTATGGATGCGAAGGGCGAAGAGGGAGCTTAACTACCAGCTGAAAGGCTTGCCTCCACCTCAGGCATTGCTTAGACAGAGAAAACAATTCTGTGGAAAGGTTCTGGTTTTGGCTGGGGTTTTTTGGTGCATTTTTTGCCTTTTTTTTTTTTTAATCTGTACAGTAGATATGCTTATTATTTGTCAACAGATGAAAAAAAACCCCAACAACCCACAATGCCTGTGTAATTACTAGACTCAGAATTACCTGTACAAAAATACCAGTCTAATGGTATTACAAAAGTACAGTGCTCCTGTGTGGGTCGGCAACAGTAGTAGTTTTCCTCTAATAACACAGCAGCTTAAGATACCGTGCAAAGACGTTTAGATTTATCAAACTGCAGGACAGATAAAGCACAATACTTATTTCTTTATTGCCATAAAGTATAGACAAAAATTAAAAGGTCTAGACTATTGCTGACTATTCTGAGCGGTGACATTACTTGTCCTTTAAGACTGAGGCACTTCATCGAATAAGCATCAGAGATGGGCGTAACTGTTTTACAGTAAGCTGACACTATTGTATCTGTGTCATAGAAGAATCTATATATCTTATCAGAAAAGCTTATGGGAAAATCACGACTGTCAGGACACTACAGCTACTTTATGGAACTCCATGACTGAAGCTGCAAATATTCAACTTTGGATTAGGTATCAAAATAATATGCATTCAGAAGGTGCAGTACTACATTTGCAATTTTAACCTTTTCTGAAGGTTAAAAGAAAGTTTTTGAAAAAATAAAGCAAAGACATCATACTTAAAGACTTTTTTGCCTACCTTTATATTGTTTTGCTTGCATTAAGGCAGAGTTTCCAGCAAAGCTTGAGTGAGCGGTGAACTGAAAATGAGTATTTGTAGCTACAAATACTTTAATTACTAAAGTACATAGAATTTTAATTATTTCTATATAAAAAAGATTCTCACTTTTTGTTTCTTAGTTACTAGCCGACCTAGAAAATAGTCCAATGTTTGCAGACGACCTGGAGTGTCAGAAACTTCTTATGGAGGCTATGAAGTACCATCTTCTACCAGAAAGACGGTCCATGATGCAGAGTCCTCGAACTAAGCCCAGAAAATCTACAGTGGGTGCACTTTATGCTGTAGGAGGTATGGATGCCACTAAAGGTAAGTTCAGAAATTAATTTAATTGTATTAATCAATTGTATCACATACACTGAGAGAATATCTGAAAATTATTTAAAGTTTTCTGTTAGGAAAACAGTGATTCAGGGTGAAAAAGGTGGGGGGGAAAGCCCCACAGAACACAATCCCATGTGTTAGATGTTCTTTCTTCTTACAAGAAGCATATGTTTGTAAATGATATGCATGTATCTTGAAGTGCAGACTGAAGAAGTTTGATTCAGATGGTGATTTTAAAAAAAGTTTTGTCGGTAGTTGTGCATGCAGTTTGACGATTCTTTTAATGCTGTTTTAGAACCCTGTGCTCTTTTTTGACAAAGTTAGAAGGCTGGAAAAATTTTTAAAGAGGAGGAAAATAAAACCAAAAGGCATTACTGAACTATAGAGAGTTCTTAGCTAAAGCTTATCAATCCTTACTGTAAAATTTCAGATGGGAAGATTTGTACTTTTTCACAAGTGCTACAGTACGTGCAGCTTTTTTTTCAGGAGTTCATACACAGGGATTTCTCAGATTTGTGGCTGAAAGTTAAATGTTTTAAATGTATTCCAGTTTTTATTATTTGATTTTCACAACTGCAATCAGCTTATAGCTTTACACATTACAGTATTATATTTAGTAGGCAGTATATTGAATCATTTTCTACAGGAATGTTAACTTCAAACCCACAGCTTGGAGCCAAAGAATTATAATTAGTTTAAAGTCTAGCGACTTGCTGAACAGTATTACTTTTAGCTGTGTGACTTCACTTTTAATAGAATCACAAAGAAGCTAATCCATTACATGGTTTGCAAAAAGTTGCTGATGACTGTTTTTTCCTATATGAGAGCTCGTGCAATGCTACCTTTACTATCTCTATGCAATCAAATCAAGTGCAAAATACACATTCATCGCCATCACAACATGAGAACATGCATTCCTAGGACAATTTAGCAAAATAAAGTTAAACCGTATCAATTAGCAGAGTTTAATTAGCAATACTATGAATTATATAAAACAACCAAGAATTCAAGGTAATCATTAAGCTAACTTCAACTGAACTAAGAATAAGATTTTCTGATGGGTTTTTCTCAGTAAAGGTTACGCACAAAGGGCTGTTTCAGTCAACAGCTGCTCTTCCCATTGGTGCCCCCTTTACTGATCACCTTGGAATGAAGCCAATTGTTTGAACTTTCGCCTTTTGATGGTTAAGAAGAACAGCACTTCCTCTCCTCCCTGCTGTCCTCTACAGCTCTGACTCATACTTTGAGCCTGCGCTGGATTGTAAAATAAAGGAAACACCACCTAAGAGCCTGGGATGCACTGGAAGAACAGCTCTGAGAAGGGAGTAACTTACACCTCTGGCAATAATGCGCTTTCTGTGATAAAGAAAACTGGCAGGGAACACCAGGTTTGGCTTTGTGCTTATCTCAGGTGGTATACGAAGTCAAATCTCAACTTCAAGTGATCAAAAGAAGATCAAAGAGCTACTTTTGGGCTGGTATTTCGAAAAATGTGAATGTGCCCAAGCCACATTAACTTTAAAAACCTACCTTCCAGCCTCTGTAAAAATTGCAGCCTACAGGGTATATATGAACACGCTGTATACCTTAATGTATTTTCCCTGTTTTTCAGTTAGTGTGCGAGATACTTCTTTTGAAGCTGAGAACTTTGGGGCAGTCGCGTATTAGCATAGAATAAATGAGAAGGAATCAAAGCAAAGAAGAGCAAACAGACTAAAAAAAAAAAGGGGGAAGAACAGTCAAAGAAATGCAGTTTCTCAGAATAAAAGAAGACAGGAGAAGGGAAAAAGAATTTTTTTCTTTTATTGAAGATGGATCTGCTGGTTTCTTTCCCAGTCTCTGCATCCGGAAAAACATGTTAGAGGAGAGAAAAGATATAAGGATATTTCACTAAATGCATTAAGTCTACCACATGATCTCTAACAGATTTCTAAACCAGATGCTACCTTTCTTTTCTGCTTTATCGCATGGTGGTTTTGCTGCTGTAAATCATTCTTTAGCCACTAACTGCCTATTGTAATTCTCAAAATACTGCTTCTCTCCTCTCAAATCCCAGTGGAGGAACAGGCAGGAACTCGGCTCCTTTTCTCAGCTGGTTGCCTTCAGCTGAGTGAGGCTGACCTCCAGGGTGCTCTGTACCTGCAGCTGGCAATTGCCTCTTCTACCTTGGCCGTTACTCAGCCATCCCCCCACTGTGCTAAATCAGCTCTCACCGGAGAAATCACCGCTGACGAGTGACCGATGGGGCCAGCGCACGGCAAGGTGTCAGTTTTGAATGGCACAGATCTAGGGCCTTATGATTACTTGCAGCAAAAGCATGGCTAGAATTTCAGTGACCTGAAAAAACTGAAAATACAGCTTATATATTACAGCAGACAAGCAGTTACTGCAAGGCTGCTGCAAAGATGAAGCTCAGGGAAGCTACCTGTGGGAACCAAATGTGTACTCACACACAACTAAGGCTTCTACCTGTCTTCATCATAACAAGGAAAACATCCAAACTATTCATGAAGAGGCATGCCCAAATCCTAAGACAGACACCTGGACCCATTTTCTGGTTTTGATCATCACTAATGATTTAAGCACAAACATGGTTAAAGTGTACGTCGTTGTGAGGTACCATATTCATAAGGATATTAAAAAAGACCCCAAAACTCAAACCATAAAACCCCTACCCTCATGGTATTTAAATAACAGGTTTAATTCATCTCTAAAATTTTCAGTATTGAAATTTTGAGGGCATTCAGTTCTGCATCTTCTTGCCCCCAGTTAATTCTCATAGATTTGACAATTATATATGCATGCAATTAATGTTAATGCAAGCTTTCTCTACTAGGTTCACGTTTCATAGTTGAAGTTACCAAGGAGCCACAGTTAAAACTCCACAGACAGTATTTCAAAATTTTACAATTTAATAATGTTTTGGGTTGTACCAGCTACCGACTGCTGTGTACTGATCAGTTCATGGCCATCTCATCATAATTATGTTGTTACAGGTACCACAACAATTGAAAAATATGACCTTAGGACTAATAGTTGGATACAAATTGGTACTATGAATGGTAGACGATTACAGTTTGGAGTTGCAGTAATTGACAACAAGCTCTATATTGTGGGAGGAAGAGATGGTCTGAAAACTTCTAACATCGTTGAATGTTTCAACCCTATCACCAAAGTTTGGACTATAATGCCTCCTATGTCAACACACAGACATGGCCTAGGTAAGAGGTGCTCTTTCTTTGTAAATGCTTGCATTGCATACAAATGAGTTTTCATTGACAAAACTACAGTTGAGATAATTTTTGAAACATTTGATAACACGTGGCAATATTTGTAGTAGATATTTTTCAAAGACAGAGTTGCCTATTGCCATAATTTTATGACAGTGATATGTATTAGTGTTCACCTAACTTACACTGGTCTTCCAGAGTTAATTTTAATTTTAGAACATTTCAAAATATAAGCAACAGTGAAAAGTATCTAGTCTTTATCCAATTTAATGGTCAAGAGATATGTTTGTGATACAATAACTATTTTCAGTTTGGCTTTTTTTAAAATTATGACTTAAGTTAAGCCCATAGGTACCGAGCACCTCTGAAAATCAGATCAGAGAACTACCCACACTGAAAAAACCATTGTGGTAAGGAAATAAGTACAACTTCGCTAATGTTAATGTTGTAATTATAAGAAGTTTTACAGAGTTCTGCCATGACTTAGTATCTATGGGTCATTACTGCACAATAAACCTTTCTATTATTCACAGTGAATGAATAATATGAAATCTAGAATTTATTTCTGGAACTAAAAAAAGATAAGGATAAGCTTACAGTTGGGGAGACTGCAAGGAAGGGAATATGATGATTTCTGAATGATTTATATATCACTGTTCTTACGAAAAAGCTGGCTTCTCTTAAGTTTACAGCAACAGGTATTGCTTGAAATCATTGGTAAGTTCAAATGACATAGAATATACTTATTTTAATGAATAATAGAAAAAGATTGATCCAGAATTTTTCAGCAAACCTTTGTGACCTATATTACCTGCTCCACTGCTTTGTGGAGAATGTATATATAGTGTAGCATTTTTACCAGCTAGCCTGTCAAATTTATAAAAGCAAATACTAGTAGGTGGTAAAGGGAAAGAAGATAAAACAGATTAAATAATTTTCATTGCAGTCTTTACAATTACCAACTGCAGGGGCATAGTTTTGCCCAGCAAGTAGGTCACAGAGCTAAATCTGATTGCTCAAAGTTTGGCTTCTACCTGTGCATCAGCCTGGTTTGCACAGCTGCCTTACACTTACAGCTCCTATTAGCTTCATATGATTTAGTGGAGAGTTAGTGCTTTTGAAAAAATCAGGCCATGTATATTTAGGCCTGAAAAAGACAGATTTAGAAAACTTTTAAGCAGCCAGATTCAAACATTTTGCCTTACCTAACAAATGAAGCAAACAGCAGCAGCAGCAGCTCCCCAGAGGGGAAGCACCAAAGCCCTTCTCTATGGAGGGGGACAGAGACACAGGGTACGGCCACACAGAGCTTTGCAGACAGCCAGGTTCACTCTCTGTGCCCCAAGGGCTACAGATACAAGCCCAGCTCTTATCCAAAAGGGTGTTCCCCTTACAGGCATTGAAATGTTATGGTGCTTTAGCCGGTAAGGACAGGCAGCTACCCACCCGCTCAGGCTCCACGCTGGCAGGACTACAGAACTTCAGCTGCCTTGGAATATGTGGTTGGTCTGGGAATATTTTCACTGCCAGGCTCAACCTTTGCCATTCTTTAAAAGAACAACATTGCTTCTCATTTAGGGGCTCAAGTTTACTCCAGAACAGGTCAACAGAAGTGGAAGAGATGAAAGTCCTCCAAGAAGAAATCAGAACTAAAGAAACTTTCCTCTAACCTTTTGACAAAAGACAATGCTTATTCAGAAGAAGACTGTATATGAAGTATTTTTTTATCTTTGGCTTATTCTGCCAGATGACAAGGTAGCTTTTAGATAGTTTAATACCTGCTGAAATTGCTTTTCTGCATACAGGGAATTAAAGTATGAAGTTAATACAATATTGGTTACTGAAATTATTAGATACTGTAATTTGTCCCAAATTCTGCCTTTTAAGGAGTAGCAATGCTTGAAGGACCAATGTATGCTGTTGGTGGCCATGATGGATGGAGTTACCTTAACACCGTAGAAAGATGGGACCCACAAGCACGGCAATGGAATTATGTTGCTAGCATGTCAACCCCTAGAAGCACTGTAGGGGTTGCAGCATTAAATAGCAAGTAAGTCAACAGGAAAAACTCTCTTTGGTTTTTTTCGTTTGCTTCCTTCCTTGGAAATATAGTTCCTTAAATTTTCTTTTAAATCTTATAGTAATTAATCACCTCAAGAAAACAAAGAAAAATATACAAAAATAAGAAAGGCTTTTCCTCTGTTGTGTAGTAAACTGTTTTCAAACTTGCAGTCATGCTTTAAACATATTTCAGCCCTTCTAAGTTATAGCAATTTGAAAATGTTATTACATGCATATCAGAATTTTACCTAGAATATAACTTCTGGGTATATTAGGTCAGCTACTTTAAAAAAATATTCCGAGTTTATGTTTAAACTTTAAAATCTCTGTGTCTAAGTACCATGTGAAAGAACATGTACAGAAACACTCAATCCTCTGCCATTTTACAGCTCCCACATGCATCTACAACTTTAACATACAAGTTCACAGTCGAGAATAATTTTTAAAAAGCTAAAGGTATATGGTGTGTTCAATGAAAGGAAGACAAGTCTAATAATTAGGTATGGAATAAATAGCCTTCTATAAGTCTTATCTTACCTAGATTTATTCTGCGTATGGAATAAACAGCCTTCTATAAGTCTTATCTTACCTAGATTTATTCTGCGTATGGAATAAACAGCCTTCTATAAGTCTTATCTTACCTAGATTTATTCTGCCCTTCATCTATTGCTTAAATACACTGAGATCATGCGTTCACTGTACATTGTTTTTCCCAATAATATTTTCAAAACTTATTTAAACATCCTCCTAAGACACTAAAGCCACTCAAACACTTTAACATGGGAACAGGCACATACATTGATCCACTGTGTAACCTGCAGTGAACAGCGCATTACACCTTGTTGTACATTCCTATTCGAAAGCAGTTATATTTCAGCACGAGGAAGAACAATTTGTAAATGAATGCCTGGCAGAATTCTGTTTTCCTTCTTCAGGAACATAGTCTGGTGCTGGAAATACAAAATCCTTGCAAAAGGCCCCAGGTTATGTTGCAGAGCATGGCTTGAGCCAAGCTTCTTATTTAAATCTGTGGAAAGCTCTTAGCAATGACAGTTTGTAGGGGCTGGGAATATTACAGTTGCAGGCAGACAACTGCATTTATCCTGAAACTTTATCACTGGCTTCCTTGTTCACTTCTTAAATTGCAGAGAAAGAGAAAGATAAAAAGCAGAAACAAGGATGTCAGCAAACAGATATTTGCAAATGCAAAACCTCTTCACATACAGGTTGGGGTTTTGCATTCAAAACTGACATGATTTTAATTGTTAACTCAAAAGTCCAAGAGAGGCAGAACTGCCTGTTCAAGTCTCCACTGTATCTTAGAGGAAATGTTCTCAGCATAAACTTCACCAGAAACTCCTGTTGGTACCTTCCACAGCAACATGCAGGAAACCACTTTGTCAGAGAGGAAATCCAGCCTGATCCTGACTCTGTTCTCAATCATTCCTGATAGAAGCTGTCTCCAGCCTGGCTTAAATCATGTCTGTTAGTCTAGTGATGTAATTTCTGGCATACCAGGGGAAGCCGAGATCAGACGTCCATCATTCAGTGCTAGCACTACAGTCTATCCAAGCAGAATGCTTCTCCTTTTCCTGTTTCCCTAAGTCATGCCATAATATTTTTCTATTCAGCTCCACCAGAAAAAAACTTTTAAGCTTCTGTGGAGCAACACTTTTTGACCAGTAAATGGTCTATTGAAAACATTAGTCAATAATGGTATATTTGTTCTTTTCCTTAGAGAGTGGGAAACACTACCATGTTTCCACACATGTTATGGAAAACAAAAAATCCCAACTGATCTGTTTGCCTATACAATGATTTCCTCTCTCTGTGAAAGCTGTATAAACAACTAGTCCGTATCTAATGGCATGACATGAAAAAACAAATCAAATCCTCAAGCTTTTTATGGGTCAAGTGACAAACTGCACAACTGAACTCTCCTGTCTTCCACTCGCAAACATCAGAAGAGTGAGCCAGAAAAGGATTATTCTAACAGTGGTCAAGAATTTTCTAGTTACATTATACAGGATTGGTCTAAAAATTTTTGCAGTCACTGGAGAAAAACAGGCACTTCTGAAGCAAAATTCAACAAAAAACAAATCAATGATATTTTTAGGTGACTTACTCTGGACAAGTCCATAGGTCTCTAATTAGTTGCACTAAGTAAATTCAATTTCATGGCAGTAAGTAATAGCCAGGGTGTGAAAGGGACCTGATCAACTGGCACACACTGAAATTGTTGGTCTGCTTGTGGGTTATTATCCCAGACTGTATGCTGTTGGTGGTCGAGATGGGAGCTCCTGCTTAAAATCCATGGAATGTTTTGATCCGCACACAAACAAGTGGAGTATATGTGCTTCGATGTCCAAGAGAAGAGGTGGTGTTGGTGTTGCAACGTACAATGGGTTTTTATATGCTGTGGGAGGTCACGATGCACCTGCTTCCAACCACTGCTCTCGGCTTTCCGACTGTGTAGAAAGGTAAGGAATTTTTTTCTTCCCTTTTTGTTTTACCTTCCAGGAAGGAAGTACAAAATAATTTATAGCAGCAAGGGAAATCTCTTCACAATTGGAATGTATGTTTGTAATACATATACTTTTTGAAATAATATTTTGAGCAGAATACATTTCCAATACTCTTGTGATAACAAAACAATTAACCCTCACAGTCAAACTCCTTCCGCTCTCCCTTCTGTTTGAGCTGCCCAGGAGCCAAGTAAAGACAAGTAAAACAAATTCAGTATGTGGCCTTTTGATTTTTCAAGTGCCAAACCCCAGGTTTGGGCTACTTGTGTCATAGGTGGTAGGAACTAAATACTTCCCAGTTGTTTCTTCCTCCAATGATTTGGCTGATATTGGCCAAAAGGTTAAAAATATAAGAAATATCACAGGATATTCACATAAGAATACCAAACAATTCACAGAAGAATATCAAACAGGAGTAGTAACTACACAGGCATTTTCTGATGGAGAAAACTGATAGAAAGAGCCTTGTTTCTGTAAGAAACTATGTTGCTATAGGAAGTCAGGCTAAAACATACGCCATGGGTCTGATTTTGCAAGCAAAAAAAAAAAAAAAAGTAAAGGCACACTGAAGAAAACTACTTTAGCTTGAATTCACACTTTAGAACTAAATAGTGCATTAATACGTTGGCCTAACGATTTTGGTAGCACAGAGTGCAAGCAGTGAAATCCTGGTTTTATATCCATTTCTCAAAGTAATTACCTTTTTAAATGAAAATACTGTTTATCTGATCCTTATTTAATCCCATTTCTGTATTCTCCACTGATAAGCACAGTTCTTAAGAAAATGCAAATTCTGGACATTTCTTTTTCAGAAAGTGTCGTGTGTCAAATGTTGCTTTGCCACTGTGTGGCATGTGGCACAGTGTAGAAGGAGAAGAGAACACTTGAGCCCTGGGTGAGAGGGGAACACGATGAGTGGGAGCAACTCGGGCTCTTCAATGGGCCCTGGACACCCATAGTGACACCTTTGTGTGCTCTGGGGGCAAGAAAGGGAAACTGAGCCAGTATTCAACTCCTTGTTGTGAATAACGACGGCTAAGTTTTGTTCTCAGTTAGATGGCGTACAGTGGGAACTACCCTGGAATTCACTTGAATTTATATTGGAAGTTGACTGAATACGTATCGAAATGAAATCAACACTGATGTAAAATGCTGCCATACATTTTGCATTATAAACTTTCATCACCTATATGAAATATCTAACTTCTACAGTGAAATTTTCTGAACTCATGAGTCCTGGCAAAAAAGAGAAAACAAAAAATCTTAATGGAGAAAGAAGGATATACTGAAATTAACTGCTGAGTCAATTGGTGGCCATGCTATCATTCCCTCCAGCATTATTTTATGTTTTAAACTGTATTAGTTGTTTAATCTGATAGAAATAGAGAGACTGTAATAAAAAAGTGAAAATATGGGCATTTTTCATGTGCTTGAAGACCCCTCTAGTGGCTACATTGAATATTTAATCCCATTACTTGTAACTATACTAGTTCATGGTGTAAATAGAACTACAATACAACAGAAAATAAAACAAATATCAGCAATTCAAAGATGAAATATATTTCTAAAATGTATTTTTCTAATTTTGATCGTAAAATATCCTAGGTATGATCCTAAAACAGATGCCTGGACAACAGTGGCCCCCTTGAGTGTACCTCGGGATGCTGTTGGAATCTGTCCTCTGGGGGACAGATTATATGCTGTTGGGGGCTATGACGGCCATACGTACCTGGATACCGTGGAGTCCTACGATGCTCAAAATAACGAGTGGACAGAGGTAATAGGAAGAATTGCCTAACAAATAATAGGATTTTTTCCTGCAGACAGGAAGAATTCTATCTGAATAATGGGACAGGGGGTGAGGGGAGAGTGGTGGATGTTGTTTACCTTAACCTCAGCAAGGCTTTTGACATTCTCCCACAACATCCTCGCAGGTAAGCCCAGGCAGTGTGGGTTAGGTGAGTGGGCAGTGAGGTGGGCTGAGACCCGGCTGGATGGCAGAGCTCAGAGGGCTGTGAACTACCTGAAGGCCTGGAGCTTGCGGTGTTCCCCAGGGGTCAGTGCTGGGTCCAGTCCTGTTCAGTTTGTCAGTGACCTGGATGAGGGACAGAGAGCACCCTGGGCAGGTTTGCTGATGGTACAGAGCTGGGAGCGGCTGACACCTCAGAGGCTGCGCTGCCATTCAGCGAGACCTGGGCAGGCTGGAGGGTTGGGCAGAGGAACCTCATGAAGTTCCACAAAGGTGAGTGTAGGGTCCTGCCCCTGGGGGGTGGGGGATGGGCAGCCCCACGCACCAGTATGGGCTGTGGCTGCCCTGCTGGGGGGCAGCTCTGCAGAGAGGGACCTGGGAGCTCTGGTGGGCAGCCAGTTGCCCATGGGCCAGCAGTGTGACCAGGCGGCCAGTGGGACCCTGGGTGCATCGGGAGGAGCGTGGCCAGCAGGTCGAGGGAGGGGATCCTGCCCCCTGCTCTGCCCTGGTGAGGCACATCTGGGGTGCTGGGCCCAGTGCTGGGCTCCCCAGTTGAGGAGAGCCAGGGAGCTGCTGGGAGGGGCCAGCGCAGGGCTGGGAAGATGATGAGGGGCTGGAGCATCTCCCCGGTGAGGGAGGGCTGGGAGAGCTGGGCCTGTCCAGCCGGGAGAGGAGGCGGCTGAGGGGGGTCTGACCAACAGGTACCAGGGGCCTTCAGGGCGGGTGCCAGGGGGACGGGGCCAGGCTCCCGGCAGTGGTGCCCAGCGACAGGACAAGGGGCACCGGGCACAAACTGCCACACGGGAAGCTCCTTCTGGACACGAGGAAGAGCTGGGGCCGTTCTCCTTCGCTGGGGCCGTCCCCACCCGCCCGGTGGCCATGCTGTGCGGCGCCCTGGGAGGGCCGGGGGCAGCCGCGGGCTGGGCTCGGTGGGCTCCGTCCAGCCCCCACCACCCTGTGTTACTGTAGTGGGCAAAACAAAAATTACTGTCTCGCAAAATTATCACCAGTTTTGTGAAAAAATGATATATTAGGATGCAGTAATACTGTAGTCAGGTTTTATAAAATATTGGTTGCCTTTTCTGTGAAATAACTGTACAGAATTTTTCAGCCTAAAGGCTGGAGGCAGTGCACGGCCAAGGGGGTCATGTTGCACCGATCATTTTGTGCTTGAAGTGCCTACATTTGCTGTTAGAGCTGACGTGTTTGCCGGCAATGCCCTCTCCTGGAGGCACTTTCCAGTTTTCGTGTTTATGACCACCGCAGCGGAGACTAAGAGGAAATATTTAAAACTGTCAAGATCCTTTTGTAGCTACACAGTCCGTGGGATTGGAACGTGGGATGTGTAGGTTTTTTACAAAACTTAGGAGTAACAGCAGCAGCCTGCACTGCTGCAATTCTCAATGGCTGCTAAAGCCTTTTCCCCAAAAAACAAAACTGTTTTTAGAGCCCTAATTAAATCTAACTTTTTTAGCAGTAGATTAATTTAAATAAACAAATTGCTTTCCTTTAAACCTTCAAATAACTTCTTCTAGTCCTATCCATAGGAATATACTTTAAAAGTTTCCTCTTTCTTTTCCTTTTGTTTTTTTCCTTTTTTTAGGAAGTTCCTGTCAATATTGGGAGAGCTGGAGCATGTGTTGTAGTTGTGAAGTTGCCCTGAGATTATAAATATTGTGAAACTAAACTGCATGGAGTTTCGTGAAGACTGAGTCAGGAAGATAAGAAACCTTTCCCAAAAGCAGTACAGACTATACGCATCTTAGCAGCCCTCCGTGATAAAGAGTACTTATCTCTAAGCCATTATGCTATTAGAGCACAAAAGTGTCTTCCTGCATTACAAAAATCAGAGAGTTTTGCATAAGTGAATTATTTTACTATGCTTAATACATAACAATTCAATAATATGTTTAAATGGTTCCAGTTTGTTACAAAATTGTATCTGTTATTTATAAAATGCAGTAGTAAAGTGGTAAACGGGTGTATAAGATTTCATAAACTTTTTTCTTTTCTATGTTGGCAGGAACACTGACATTTATAAAAAGAGCTTTTATATTTTAAGCAAATGAAAATAAATAAAAGAGAAACACCTTCAACAGAAAACTACACAAAAGGAAATATTTGTCCATAAATATCACTGGCAACAGAATAGTCTCTGCAGAAGTAACTTCATTTCTATATTCAGAAAATAAAATACTAAATAAATTTTACAATCAAATTGAAGAAGCATAGAATGTGGTTGCTATTCAACCGCCAGTATTACTAGTACTGTGACAGAATACCCACTTTTAGCAGTATGTTAAATGGAATAGTGCAAGTTAAGAAACAGTAGGGCTAAGGTATCTTTATGTTACTAAGTATGTGCCAACAGCAAGAAATCTGTTTTGTCAAAACACAATGCTAATATAATTTGCAATCATTTTCACAGTGCATAGATAGGTGATATTTCAATTCTGATCAGTGTGTCAGCTTATTCATGGATTTGTCTTTGCCCACTAACCATCTGTCAGTATGCGTTCAAGTAATTTGACTATTCTTGCGATAATCACCATAATATACATTTTAAAACAATTATATAATTACACTCCTTGAATATAACTTACAAAATGAAATTTTTATATCATATTGATATGACAGTCTTTGACCTCAGCTGAAGATTACCAGCTTTCTCTCATGTACAGTAGAAATATGATAAGAAAAAACCCACATCCACTGTGTAATGTTATTTACCATTTATATAAGCACGTTTATGTTTTATTTGAAACAAATGGAATGCTAAGAATCAAGAACGGGAAAAGAATCACCTGAAAACAGCACAAAGTATTCCACATGCATGATATTTTCTTTTTGTGTGCCAGTTTCTAATGAGGGTTTTGATTTGTTTTGCATTCATTTGTTCGGGTTCTTTTATATAATTTCAAATGCTGAAAGTGTATTTTAGAAAAAGAATGTATGTAAGATATTCCATGCTGTAAAGCACAATATTTGAAGAGTATCTGCTTAGGTGTTTGTTATGTTGTTGTTTTGTCAGTATCAGAAAATTCAGGACAGAGATGAAAATTCCCTGAACATATAGACTAACTTTCCTCATAGAATACTGTGTTTTCAGAATTCAGCAATATGCTATTTTTAAAAAAAAATTATAGTATTAATCCTATTGAATGCTTCTAAAGATGAAATCTCATAAGCATATTTATAAAAGAAAAATGTTTTTAACTTTAAAAATCAATTATGTTTATATATAGCATGCTACATTCAAATAAACTTTAATTTCTCTGCTAAGAAAGTTTAGACTATATTTTAACAACTTTGTGGTTTTTTCAGGAATAGAAAACACAGCAGTATCAATCCCATTCTTGTACTCTAAAAGAACAAAAAATCCTGTCTTAGAGCCCTTACTGCATCTGGTCCACATAAACAAAAATTTACCTTCCTTCTAGCACTTGGTTTTAGAGGAAGTTCATTTTTTTTTTCTTTCTTAGAGTCACAAATAGTTACCAATACTGTCATGTCAGGGTGCCCTTTCTACGAAAGGTGCTGCCCCTCCCCCCCGGCCTTTGGCAAACCTGAGCTGATCGCCTTCAGAAGGCTGAGAGCATGGTACAGTTTAATATGATTTCTTTTGGGGACATTACATGAGGCTACCATGCAACAAAACCAGTGTATCAGCTAAGAACTACCTTCATTTAGTTGTGAATTTCTAGACCAACACAGAAATCCCTTGCTAGCTCGGTGGGCCAGAAACAAGCTTTATTGCATGACTGTTTTCATTTTGTGTGCATTTCTGTGGAGGGGACCCCCCCAAAACCAAACCAAACCAAACCAAATCAAACACCACCCTATCATCACAAAACAACAGAAAGATACAAGCAAGTGGGAAACAAACCCTAAACCAGCTATGGTTTAGAGACCATGGGTTAGAGAATTCACATCAGAGGAAGTTATTTTTATTTCCCACCAAATCAATAATCTGAAGCAAATGCAAGGGGGTGTACTACCAGGCTTGGCAGTGAATCTGCATGGTAAAACATTTGTGAGTATGAAGCAGATGCTAATTTTCTCTCTCTCTTCCCCTGTCCTATAGGGAGCCTGCCTCACCACCTACGTAGAACATCTTTTGCATCAAATATGTACTTTTAAACATTATAAATAAAAATACTGACATTTTTTCCCTATTCATGTCCATCCCTGCTTTGGCTGTGCAACAGCCATGTATGCTTTTTTTATAAAAATAAAGACCTGTGTGGATCAGAGGAAGAGGGTCACTACTCTCATCATTCAGGCTCTAAATCACACTTTTCTCATGTTCTTCTATAACAGCGCATCACCATTTCCTGCAACCAGTATGACCTTGCTTATTTCACTTGTTTGGAAAGCACCAATATTGAATGCCCGTTTTTAAAACTCTAAAATACAAATTATACAAACAATGTGGAACGTAAGTGCAAGAGGCACATCAGAGTAAACACTGGTAAACTGCCAGTAGCAAAGGGTCTTCCTCATAAAGCCTCTGCACGGAATTTGAAATTTGCTTGGGGTAAAAGGTGGCACACAGCCTCAAGTGAGAGAAAGCAGGCGTGGGGCCTTAGCTGTGTGGTTTACAAAATCTAAAGCCATATCTAAAAACCTAATCAAGTCTACAGTAATGAAAGAAAATAAAGGCTTGAGCACAGAAGAGGTGAGTTTTGAAGAACAGCAGCTGTGGGTGAGTACTGTAATGCAAACACACAGGGCCAGCCTTTGAGAGCTGCATGGCTTGCAAAGGTTAGAACTGCAGAGATGACAGAATTCCCCTGCCTTTGTCCCCTCCTTCAGCTTGCAAATTTTATGAAATGCTTTATCAGTAAACAAGGCATGAGACACGTAGAATAAACATCTAGATAGAAGCAATCCTCTTAAAGTTATCTTTAAATATACTACCATTTCCAGTTTAATATAGTCTCAAAAAGAGTATTAGAAGAAAATTACACTTTATGTATTTCTTTACTGTTCTATGAAGAAATTGTGTCAAGAGGTTTGCTTATTTAAAACATAGTGTAAGAAAGAAAAATTGTTGCATTCTTTTAGCTGGCACCGTGCAGCTACATTTATCAGCTTGACAAATCTCCCTACCATGAACCACAACCTCGGAGGCAGAGTATGTGAATATTTGCATATGCGTGTTGTGTGATGAGATGGTCTACTAATTCCTACGGCAAGGCTGTGGTAACTATTACACTTTTTAAATTCTAAGTTTAAGATTGTATCTTGTTATAGAAATACCACGAAGATAAATATGGGTAAGGGGAAATGGGAAAAGATGGGAAGGGTAGGAAGCAGAGAAGTCAGAGGGCAATCTGAACGCAACCTTATAAAGTGGTCAGCCTGAGGAACAATGGATTTTAAAACTACATGTGGACAACTAATTCTACATGTTCCTCTCCTTGAGTGAAAACTCAAGCTTCAATCTCTGTCTGAAGAGGTGGTACTGAGAGATCTGCTGTTAAGGTGCCATGGAAATCAGGAGTAATGAAGTTTCCATTTCTTTCCAAGATACTTATATGTGCTTCTGTACAGCTCGGAATCAGGTCATGCACAGGCTGGCAACCCCGTTTGGAGCTATTGATATGAAAGTTCATTTCAAATTGCAAAGAATAAGAGGAATATTACACACTCACATCTGGAATTGATTTTTAAATAATTGATTTTAGGATGACATAACAAGAATTACCATGAGACTAAAATCTTAAGTGTTAGAAAGCATCAAAATAAAATTTGAGCTGGTACTTGAATTTAAGCAATAAAATAGCACAATTTAATTTTCTAGAGAAAGCAGTACCTCAGTGTTTTTAGTACTAAAGTTTGGTTTAGGGGTTTTTTTCTTCCACATTATTTGTGCAGCAGTGAAAATTCATGTGAAAGGAAACCAGCAATTCACAAAAGGAAACTGGACACCTAACAGGAAGAGAGAAGAAAAGCAAACTGGAGAGAATTTGGAGATGTTTAGACATTATTAGGTGAAAGGAAACACTAGAGATATTCTCTGATGAGGTGTCATCCCTTCACATTTCCTCTGTTTCTCCAAACATGAGTAGGTGCAATAGTTAAGTAGCATCTTTGCTTGTTAGGTGCTCTGACAGCTGCACGTCCAGCTGGCTCGCCAGCAGGGCGTGGGAGGGAGCCATCCTCTCTTATCTCTGACCTTGGACTGCTCAGTGCTTTTCATCAGGACTTTCACTGGCAGAATGATTATTATTTGTGCTATTTCTTTTTTCTTTTCTTTTTTTTTGCCCAAATCATTGTGTTTTCTTTCTTTTTAAGCTCTGGCCCTTAAAGCACCTTACTCTTCTTTAGATTGGGTGATAATCTTTACATGAAATGGACCAGCAACTGTATTTTTATAATGTGATCTATGGGAAGCAAGGATACCACTGCCCCTGTGAAAGCAATTCTGCGCAAGACTGAAGGCTGAGCTTAACCATTATGATATCTCTATGTATCTTCACCACTATCATGTCTCTCTCTTCATTAAAGCTCTGCTGCACCGTTCGCACATGGAGTCATTAAAGGTTACACACCTTTTCTTGCTCATTCCCACCTCCCTGAGGACTTTTTTTTCCTCCATCACAATTCTACATATGCAAAAAAAAATAAAAACTCTATTCTCTTGTGCATGAATAATCATATTTATGGAGCGTTCCGAAGAGGACGACACTAACTTCACACTATCCAGATTTTAACAAGCCAACCATATATGACTAAGAAGAAAATATATCCCCCACTTTTTGCTTGGGCAACTTATTTGGGTAAGACTGTCCAGGAATGATCTTTTAAATATGGTATTTTGAATATAGATTAATATTTTATACTTAATAGAAAAACTACATCTGAAAGTGTTTGCATGTTACTGCAGCAGGAAGTTTAAAACAAGACATTTTCCATTCCACTTGTCCTTTTCGTTGAGAAAATGAATCTGTTTCAATCAAACTCAATGTCAAAAAAGTCTCAATTTACAGAAAACACACTGAAGTTTAACCCAAACTATTTCTGCATTTTCAAAGTTACAAAAAGTGTTGAAGAACAGGGAGTGGGTATGAAGAATAGGCTAGTTTTGGGCAAGACCCTGTGCATTTGGATACAAAACCAAAATATCAGCTAGGTGACTAAGAATTTTGGCTTTTCAAGGCAGGATTTTCTCCATCTTATATTTACTGTCCGTTATCTCTTCTTGTGCCTGTAATTTAAGTGGCATTCCCTGACCCATTGGAGAGGCAGACTCTCACATTCTCTCCTTCTTTAAATGTGGGCAGAGAAAAATATATATTAAAAAAACCACCCAAACCCAATCAACCTTGATACACAGAAATAATAACAAATGCGAGTGCCTTTGAACTGTCAGATGACAGACTGGCATTCTGTTAGCAGATTATTGCTTTACCTTCTATTCTATAGATAAACTAGGTAGAAGGAGACTGTCCCTTTTCCTGAATAAATTTCACAACAGAAGTTGAGTAAATTCCAGTAAATTACAATAACTACTAAAAGTCACAACAATCAAAAGAATGCTATCTAACTTTAACTGCAGTCATCTGAAACTGAAATGTCCTCTGATCTCCTTCCTTTGAGAGTGAAGCATCCTTTAGAACAGTTATATGACTGATATATACATATATTATCAAAAAACCACACTTGTAAGGCTTTAATCTTTAACTAGGTTTTCTCTCTTCTTCCAGAAATGTACTTTTCTTCTGAACTTTACAACTTCATAGGCGTATTGTTTTCAGTTTTGATGTTTATGAGGCCAACAGAGGTACCTTTCTTGTAGGTACTTTCTGTTTTTTATTTCTCTTGTTTTTCTATAACCTCCTCAATTTTTGTCTCACTTTTAAAACTGCTGCTCTTTGGCCATGTAATTTTCAAATTTTCAAGCATCATAAGCATCTCTCTATTCTATTGCAAAATCAGTTATTACAAAAATATTGCAACACCCCTATAATATATTGCCAATTATATAGCCCAGAAACTATTTTGGGCTATTTTTTTATTTTTAATTATAGTAATTAATATTAAGAGCAATACTGAAACCCCGAAAAAATAGCAGACAAAAATATAGCATAAGTTTTCATTTCTTGCATAAAACATTTTTGCTAAACCACAATCTTAACTGATCTGTGCTAGATGTCTTAGAATTGAAGAAGCTACCCAGAAGGACTGGGTAGCCTACGTTCAAAGCTTATAGAAACAATGTCAGTATTTCTTCAACCTGTGCAGTAACGTGAGATCTTTTTATCAACAGTGTGGCAGATACTGCATTTCCTACAGAGGATTTTCTCATTGTGGATTTCCTTAGAGTTACTTGATGGCTGTCAGTAAAGTTTTTAATTAGGGAAGACATGAATCTGTTAAACACATTCTTAATAATAAGTAGTTCTTAATGATGTGAGCCCTCTAGCTCAGCAAACTGGATAAATTTGCTCATGATGTAGTGCCTGACAGGCAGGTACTGAGCACTGGGGTTTTGTCCTGTGGAGTGCACAGTGATGCAGACAGCTCAGGACTGACAGTTTGCAGTACAGGCTGTGCTCAGAAGATGGTGCTAGGCAACAATTTTTAGATAATTCTGGCCTTTATAAGCGAGTATGAGGCTACTTCATAGTAGCATTTTTCCTTTGACTGTCAATAAACACTTCCCTACTTTGTAATCTCCAGGGACGACTACAGTTTTTAGTAAAACTGTTTTCCATTCCTACACTTTCACCATGTGCACAAACACACAGACCTTTTAAAAGCAAATTTGGAATCAAAGTTACAAGAAACAGCAAAGCACCTTTTGTGAACATTTCCAAGGCACCAGTTGGCATCCCTGGCCCGGTGCCACTCCGGTGGTTTTGGCACACTGGAAAAGTTGCTTGGTTTGCATTTTTCTGAGTACATATCACGAAAACCATTTCTGTAGTTGCAAAGGCTCAATATGAAAAGCCAATGGCATATGGACGGGCTGATGAAGAGGAGCCTTTATTTTGCCCCCGGCCCATTAGCCCACCCCAGCTAGCTAGCCAGCCCACACAGCCGTGCCCTGACCTGACCCAGGCTTAACATTGGAGATGCAGTTCCTGAGACGGGCTGTCATCTATATATCCCTGTCTTTTAGAAGAGACATGTTTTCTAAGCAAGAAAGTTCAGAGATATTAAGAACCTAAGTACAATACGAAATGTGTTTTCTTCTGTTTCCCCATTTTCCATACTAGGAAAATCATGAAAAAGGGACAAAGGTGAACACAATGTGCTTTACGTGAAAGATAAGGAAACTTCACATAATCCTAATGGTTTTTTCAATAGGGTATAAAGCAGGGCATCATCTCTTCTCTGTAGCAGTGAACAGAGATACTGTTCCCAGAGACTGGATGTAGCTTTTCCAGGATTTTCCAGCAGTCTCATCTCATCTCGCCTCTCTGTAAAACTACTGAGCTGCAACTTGCTTTTATATATATACAAATTATTTATCCTTATTACCTGGAACTAAGGTACAACTTGATGACATTGCTTCTGGAATTCAGAAAGAGGTTCTGAAGTACAACATTTAAAAAAAGTACAGCTTATTAATTATTTCTTTCAGGAAACAGAGACCAGTTTATCACCTTTATACAGTATATAACACAGCTGTAATTACAAATAAATTTAAAATATGTTGGGGAAAATTACATATAACACCACCTGAAAACTACCCTTCCCCCTGCCATACATCAAAGAGATAACTGTTCATTACCGAATGACTTGTTCTGTCAACTCAAGATAAGTCCAAGCTCAGAGATTTTTGACTATACTCTATCTGGGCAAGTTAAAACACCATAAATGTATTAATAATCTATTATGAACCACCATTATTATATGGCAAAACTTGCTTTTGCTTTTTAGGACACCTTCGCCTCCCCTCAAAGACATTGCCTCAATAATTACAGCTGTGGAGCAAAAGAAATGCCAAAGGTCTTTATTTCTGGGGTGCAAGCTGTAGAGTTGGAATGAGATCCAAAGATCCAAATGGATTCAACACTTTATCTTTTCAAACTGCTCATTCTCCAACTGGTCCCTTTTAAAAGCTAGCGCTAATATTTCAATGCAACTGTTTACATTGGCAGTCTCGGTGGCTGTCTTTTCATCCCTCTCCCCTCCTCCCATAACCAACCAGCAACTTTGTTCCAATTTCTTTCAAAATTTGGAAGCATCATTTTCCTAGAGAATGCCTAGGTTATTCTACCCATTACCTGCTTCTCTATTCTCACAGACTCCTTAAAAACAAAAGTCCTGCCCTCAAATTCCCCAAACCTCTGCATGCCAGCTGCCTGTTTTTCTTACCTTGGAGTTTTTCCTTCTAAAGATTTAGCTCAATAGTTGTATGACAGTGCTTACATGTAAAATCATGGAAGACAAAATAATGCCAGTTGTCAAGAAAGCAGTCCAAATAGGAACAGTTTTAATTTCAAGCATTCAAATGTAAGTTAATCTTTCTTAAAATAAAGATAAAATCAGCACTTCTAGATGAAAAAAAAAGCCAATGCGTACAGCTACTGAACAACTGATGATAATTGAAAAACCACATTCTGCCCAAGACATTTCTGATAAGAATTGATTATCAAAGACCTCATTATTTTCTTTCACTCTACACTGTTTGTATTGAACAATAGTAAATAAAAAGTCTTGTGATGATTGTGTCTTTACAACTTCAAGTATAACAGTGATACTCAGAAAAACATGTGCTTGTTAGATTCACAGTTGGGAAAAACAGTTCATCATATAAAGAGAAATTCATTTTAATCACAGTCAGTAATCAGATTCTTTTGTGAAAAAGGAGGCCTGCAGCTGCTAGATGGAATCAAACACACTTTAAAAATAAAGAAAAATCACTGTGGCATGTTTTTCCCAGGCAACATTGTACACACTTCGTTAACAATATTCTATAAAAATGAGAAAGATTGGAGAGAATAGGTCAGGAGCCAAAACAGACACTAAAGAGCAGGTTCCCTCCCCCCTCCAAACTCTAGAGGGAATAGATTAGAAGAACTCTGAGGAATCTCTTGAACTCTATTTCATCTTTTAAATACAGAAAAATACAATATAAAAATCTCATTTGATGATTTACTACACTGAAGTAAAAGGACCATGAAGCAGAGGAGAGTCAATGAAGCTATAAGAGTATTCAAGAGTATTCGTCACTGACTTTTTTCCTGTTTCCTTCCTGCCAACTAGATATTTTTGTCAGATCAGAAACCAATGTGGTGTTTGGAATCTGTTTCAATCTATATTTAGTATCTTAGAGATGAAAATTTCATATATATTCCTATTTCAATTATCTAGCATGAAATAACAAAGGAGTTAAAATTCATAGCGATTAAACACAGAGAAGGTTTTTATTTTATTTTAGCCACAGAGGATTTAGGGGCCTGAACTCATTCTTGGTTAAAAATCAACAAAACCCAAAAAGTGATTAAAAAACAACAAAAACCAAAATAGGATAAAATTTTCTTAAATTTTAAACATCAGTCTCTATGAATTTCACTTTACATATACTTTGTCTGTTATCTCCTTGTATTTGTTCTCTTTTGTTCACAGTCAAACATTTTTTTCTCCTTTTTTTTTTTCTTTTTTTCTTTTTTTCCTCACTAGGTTGTCATCATAAAGCCCTTATAATTCTCTCAGGACTGTCAAGTTTGTTCAACCCTCAAGAGACAGATGTAACGCAAGTTATATTACATATGTTGGCATCTTGTCATAAAGGTACTGTAGCTAGAGATGAAAGTAAACTTTTGCCACAGTTATTTCAGGAATATTGTTTGGAAACTGATTCAATAATTGTCACTATCTTGAAAGGTTTATAGTCCCATAATTTATTTATATAGCATTTTTTTTAGTATTGTTTAAAACAAAACCTTCCCAGGGAAACAACCTTGAAATGTCTTTATGTAGTCTGATCACTTATTTTCCCTCATAGTAACTATGGGGACAACCCACTTTTTTCCATGTAGTACAGGTTCATGTCATCTCCGAATGGTCGGCATTAAAGCATTAACGACATTAACAGACATACAGCCAAAGAATTTATAATGAGCCCAGTATACCACACACAGCCATTGATGCATTGACCACTGCAGCATGTTTTAAAGAAGTAAAAAGTTAACTAGGAATCAAACTATTATCTATTTGGCTCTAAATGTCCTGTAGAGTCACACTTTTCATTCTCAAATTCTCATTTGAGAGGAGGCGCTTGTAAGAGGCTAAAGGCAGGATTTTGTAGTTGTGCATAGATATTGATTGCTAGTTACAAGCTGTTGATTTGAGCATGAGACTAACTTGTTTTTCAGATGCTAGTTATAGGTTTCCAGAGGAAACTGCACTTGAGCCCAATGAGTGAATAAACAGTACAATATGATAGATGTAATGCCTCCAAAGGGAAATAGAAAACAACTTCTTAAAAGCAACAGTTGAAAGCACTTTTTTAAAACTTACATGTTGCTAGAATCCAGACTTAAAGGGCTTGTGAGAGTCTAAAAGTGATTTGCAAATTAAAAAGTATCTTCTGTACAGTGTTTTAAAAGTTTCTCTTTTCCACTGTTACAAGTTCATTTGCTCTTCTGTTACAAACTGCTGTTAAGTGAAATAAATTCAAGCTCTATGGTTCATGGAGAAATAAATCTCTGTTATGTATATCATACCATGCCTTAGCTTTCTGGTAAACAGATTTTATTTTCTAAGTTTCATGACCGACAAAAAGTACAGATGCACTTCATAAAACAATAACTTAATTTTAAACTAAAATACCTGGAAGACATGTATTCTAATGTGGTGATATTTTTACTTTTTTGGCAGCCTACTGCCAGCCTCATCTCTACATAAACTCGTTATGACTGTGACTGGAACTGATTATAGACCAAAACTCTGCTCCCATACCTAAGTAGGTCTGTGGCTCACCTTTCCAATTCGAGGTATAGGTAGATTGTTGGTGCTAATTGTAACCAATACTAAAATTTGTCACCTTTATTTCTGTAAAAAGTTATGTATTTCTGTATAGATTAGCTAAGAACAGGAGAGGGTTTTTTAGTTTCTATGATTATGAACCCAGGTCATGACGACTGAGGTCTTGTGTAGTCCTTCTGTGGGGTGCGGGCTAATTCTTTAGACAAATAGCTGTAATTTCTGTTATCACACAATGAAAATATGTAAATGTAGTATCTTACTGAAATTTCACCTTAACTTAGGAAAACTTGAGATATTACTTTCATATTGGTGCTTTGGAACCATAAACTGAAACAAGCAGAGCTCATCCAGTGTAGAACTTTCTAACTGGACTGAAACCAAGGACTAAAGAAAAGCATCCTTAAAATGGGCATGTACCAAATACATACCCAAACTGTGTGTATTTGGTGGCATTTTCTAGACTTTGCCTCATAGAAATTGAGTTATGTTACCATGATGAGGTCTGCTGCCTCTAGCCAGCTTTTCTGCCCAAACATGAGAAATTAAGGCAACACAGCCACTCGTCCAACAGCAGTGTTAAAAGACCTACACTTTTTATTAGAGACCACGTAATGAGATTGTTGAAAATAACGATGTGTATGTGAGATGAGGCTGAAAGAAAAAGGGAGGAACCAATAAAGCAAACTTAATGAACTGAAAAAAATGGACTCCAGGTGATAAATTACCTGTATAATGTGTATATACATACCTATACATATTACAGTATATGTCAGTGACTACATGGCACATTTTGCACTCCACCATGACTCTTTTATTTCCTACCACAGTATTTTATATTGGCAACATTACTATGATTTCCTCCCCCTCTACTGAATTTTAAACACCCTTTTGAGCTAAATATATTGTGTCATAGTTTCTGTATGTATGTGTAAGAGAAATATAAATATGTTTTTAAATTTTGAAAAATGGATAATTAGATGCTATAGTTCAGTTCTCTGATGTTTTTAAAGTTAGTTTCTTTATATTCTGATTAAGATATTTTCTTTGACTTAAGGAATTTCTCCCCTCCAGAGTTTTCATAGGAAGTGACATTACTAGAGATTAAAAGATGTAAAGATGTATATTACTTCTCACAATCAGTCATCAGCTTTTCTACCCATATCGAGCCCCCCAAAAAGTGTGGAGAATAAAACCTGTTTTAGAAAAAAAAAAAAAAAAAAAAGTGGTGGATCTCAAAAACTTTGTATAGGTGTAAATTCCTAAATTAAGATTACTGTCCTCTGAAACTGTGCCAAAGGAATAGAAAAGTGTAACAGTCTCACTGTGGAGAGCTAACAAGGATTAAACATGAGCAAACAAGCAAATTAATTATCTGAGAAGAATCAACAAACAAAAATATGATATACCTTTTGACTTCTAATCTTTTATTAGCTAATACTAGAATAATTGATCATTCAAGATGAGATAAACTCTATGTCTGAAACCATTCAATAAAAGCAAGAAAACACTCAATATATTCTGTAATCCTTCTGAATGAATGACTTTGGGTTTGCTTGCATCTCACTTTTAGGAAAAGTTTGTATTGCGTTAAATGTTGTATCTTTAAAACTCCCTACAACTTGAAACTCCTGGCATTTCACCTCTGTCTAGTGGCATGCACAATAGTCTTGTAATTCAGTACAGACAAATTTTATTTTTATCTTCCCTCAGGTGAGATCTCAGGAAGTCACACAGTCTAGCCAGTATATCTGTAATGGTACTTCCAGTTATTTTTACAAAGAAAATAAATTTTTTAATATGGTATTGAATTACAACATCAGTAACTTAATTTCAGCTTGAAAAAACTACCACAAACAGCAGACTGTTTTGTTGATAGCGTAAAGGAAGAGAGAGGAAAAAACTGTATTTGAACACAGGAGAAACTGAGGTTTCGGTTGTACAGAAAGTTTGAAACAGGTCTGAAGCAGCATTTTAAATGAAAGAAACAGATATAGCATATCCCTGACCACATATCCATTACTTTTAGGGGTTTTAAAAGTTTAAAAGCTTCTTATGTGTCTCAATAATAACAGATTTAACAGCAGGAAATGATGTTAGTGGGAAAAAATAGATGCATGCAGCCCTTAAAAAAGGCAAGTACTGTCTGGGTATGGTAATTTCACAGTGGACTCCTATTTCTTTGGGGGAGAGAAGGGGTGGCCATTTACTCAAAATGCTGTGGTGGATGCACTTGATCCCCTTAACCAGACTAGCAGAAGTTTGGTACAGGCTCCCAAGGAGGTAAAGGCCTGAGCTGTACCAAGGACCCCTCCAGGTAACCGGCAGAAGAGCAGGGACACCGCACGTTGACACACATGGGCTTGGAGCGCTGGCCTTGCCGTTAAGGCATGGATGGTGGGTGGGGCTTGGGACTCCTCGATGAAGGAACAAAGCAAGCTGTGGGTACAAGGAGTCTCACGCGTACCTTGCCACTGTATCCAACCCGACTGAGACAACCACTTAGTCCCATAAATATGACAGCCTCGTGGGTCTTCCCTGAGGTCTCGCTGCTTGCCATGGCACGGCTGCAGGGCAGTGATCTCCCCTTGGGCTGGGATGCCCCTCGTGGTTTCTCCTCAAGGCAGAGAGACATTTTTACCAATGACAGCTCTTTCAATGAGTTGAATTCAAGCTTTCTTGAAATTGCAACTGGGCTGTGTGCCAGTGATTCTCCCCTTCGGCTGGGATGCCTCTCAAGGATCGAAATTCCTTACCTGAGACCAAGAGATCCTTCCTCACCCAATGCAGAGAGACCCCTTATGCACAACAGATCCTTCTTAAGTGAGAGACAGCAGGCTAAATTAATACTAATGAAATCCATGCAGTTAACTCCTTTAGACATAAACTGTTGTCCAAGTCTGAGAGTAAGATTGGACCTAGCCGCACCTAAGCTCCCTTAGTAGTGTAGAAAGTAAAGGGGTCTACCTGAACTTCCTGACTCACTGGGAGGGTCTCCCTTAGCCTGTTGCATTTCTGGTCTCTGGTGTAAATCATCCTAACTTGATTCTAGGTCCGTTTGCCTTTCTATGTTTCCTCCAGTTAGTAAGTGACAGAGTGAACCTTGCCATCCAACATGGTTAAGCTGAACTTTTACAAATTCACATTAACTACTTTTGCTAATCCATTTGACCGTGATTCTTTGAGCAACCCTAAATCACGCATCCATGAAAAATGCTAATGAAGAACAGGATTTGGTTGGGAAGATAACTCATATTAAAACTTGATAAGCTTATTAGGAAATTTTTAAGAAAAAGTGGTTCTTTCTACCGCATATTTATTTATTTGGACTGACTTTCAGTATAATGATGATTATATAATTGAATAAATTCAAACTGCCATGAAATCTTTCTCATGTTTACTAAATGAAATTACTTTTCAGTTACCTGTTAACTGGAAAAGTATTACTATGACACTGGGCTATGATTCTAAGCCTGCTATATTTATTTATTTATTTATTTATTTATTTATTTATTTATTTATTTATTTATTTATTTATTTATTTATTTATATACCTGTTAAGAGCTGGAATAGCCACTGGGCTTCAGTAGCCTTTTGTTTTGAAAAGAGAAAAGAAGAACGATTAGTGCCACAAGAAAGTAGGAATGTCAGAACTTCAAAAATCTCAAGTTCTTTTAATGAAATTCTTCAGTTGTCTTCACCACTACCATGCTCCTACATTGTACAGTACAAGCATACAGTCTTTGTGGTCTTAAACAGCAGGAAGGGACAAAAGAAGATGTTCTCATGGCTTTTAAATAAGGGGGAAAGAACAACACAATGAATCAAATGCGAAATGAGCCATGGTGGTGTTCTGCACTATTTACCAACAATCGAGGTTGAGGGTTCTGCACCATTCATCTTCAACATTCAGGCTGCATCATAAGATAGATAGCCACCAAGGAAAACTATAAACTCTATTATAAGATGGCTACCTGCTTTAAACTGTTAGATATACATGCAATTTTTGAAGCTCAAAACAATAAATTGTTTCTAGCACAACACTGTTTTAGACATCCTTAGAGAAAAATTCTTCCATCAAATGACTTTATAAATCAACATACCAGTCATCTGGGAAAAGCAAATAAATCAATGGCCTCATTCTAAAACATTTCTGCAAGGTAAAAATCTGAAAAGGTCAGAAAGTGCTAAAGATTATCTTTACAGTCACAATTAGGGAGTTTCTCAGTATTGCTGGTTATTCAGGCTGAGTGTAGCTGTATCAGTTCCCAACAGCTGAAGACTTGGTGCAATGAGCCTCTTTGCTTAACAAAGAGGCAAACCACTGCCCCAAAAGAGTTAAGTGCACTTCAATATACAGACATAAGTAGTACATATGTGTCTTTTTAAATAAAAAAGCTTGTTTTGTTAAATTCTGCCAATAATTTGGGGAATCTGTAATCCAAAGCCTTTAATTACTGGTTGCACAGATCAGGATGGACAGCTGGACATGGATGATCAGTCCTTAGGGGCACTTGGAAAAATTAGGAAAGTTCGAAAAAGGCCACATTGGTCTTTACATTTGTTTTACTATGTCTGCAGAGCCAACAGGCCCATAACAAAGGTGTCTGGGGACATTTTGGTCTGCTGCAACCTAATGACATCAGTGGGAATGCAAGAGAAAAGGAGCCACACTTGTGCTGTCTATGAAAGACACAAAAAAGTATCAGGCAAACTGGCCCAAGGCAGGCTGAAACCTTAGTTTGTTAGCTCGTACTGGTTAGTGGCAGATACAGGTCTGTATAATCAATGAAACAAACATTAAGAAAGGTGATATTTGTGTCCTATGCAGGCTGTCCAGGGGGGGGGGGGGGGGGGGGGGGGAAATCACAGGGGAGCACTGAGGTTGAAAGAGACCTTTGGAGTTTGCTTTCCTGCTCATGGCTGCGTCAACTACAGCAGGTTGCTGCGTCCAGCCAGGTTTTGAATATCTGCAAGGATGGAGATGACGCAGCCACTCTGGGCAACCTATTCCAGTGCTTCACCATCCTCTTGGAAATACATAAGAAAAACCTTCTGTGTTGTATAGCCATGTGCCTGAAAAACCTGATCTCATTTCAAATTTGTCTACTTTGAAAGTCTGTGACATGAAGTATCCTGTTACTGCATTAAAACCCCCTATTTTAAAGAATTTCCACACTTCACCAAATGTTTCTTTGGTCTTGGTCAACACTGAAGATGTTACGGCCTACAAGGAAAGAAACTCTCACAGTTCAATGATGTCATATCATGATGCCAGGCTATGATGCTACAAGTATTAATGCAAGCTCCAGAAAGTACAAAATTGCTGTAACATCAGCTATAATAAAATTGGCAGATCTGACCCCTAATGTACTAACCTTTCTAGGTGGCCATAGAAAACTGCCCATACAAAACTGGAGCAAGTTTAGTGGCTAACTCCTAATGCCTCCCCATCCTTCTGTGTTAGGATTGCACCTTTTGTACACAACAATATGAAAAGCACAACAGCTTTTAAATAAAACTATAATTTATACTTATGTACATGAAATATTGTGAGATTTTTGAGTTTGTCTTCACAAGGAAGGGCAAATATTTTTCTGAAATCCCATTGTTGCCTGAACTCCTGAATTATCAAACTCTGATTTAGTGTTTATCTATATGTTAAACAAATACATGCACAAAGTTTACATCAAGCTGACCCACCCTCTACAGCTATCAAAACTGATGAATGAAAGGACTTCTAATGAAGGGAGTCAGCCTGGGAAGCAAAGAACAGATGGGGAAAAGAACACGGTTACCTAAATTATGCAGAAAGCAGCCTCCAAGTGAGAAAGTTCTGGCGGCAAGACGAGACAAGCTAAGGTGTTGCAGCCCACTGAAAATTAGTTTAAAGTAGGATAAAGGTAACTGTGGTAATGGGAGATCTCGACCTCCAATTCAAATAGCGCCCACACACACCTGAAAGAGGACACAGCCCTGCTTGGAGAGCATGCGTAGTTAGTAAAAAGCTTCAGTAGTGCAATCTGAGGATGCGTACTAATTTCCATTAGAAGTGAGAAACTTGCAACCAACCAGTACTGTGTGTAAATGAAAACAGATATATAATGTACTATGAATATGCAAGTATTCTACTGTACAGAATGTGCACCCTTGAGTAACATAGTGTGCATGTTAGGAGGAAAAAAACCCCATGCACCCAGAGCTGCAGTAAACTAGCATGGGCTTCCTCAGCCATCACTGGGTGGCTACAATTTTCGGTAACGCCATGAAACAGAAAAGGTAATAGCACACGTAGCCTTAAAGAGAGGTTACTGAAGCGTTAAGTGTGTTATTCGTATATTTATATCAGTTCTTTCTCTTACTCTATGCCTATTACACAGAAATATAATTGCAGCTTAATAGACTTTTTATGAATAGTATAATTTATATCAAGTGCAATTTTTAATGTAGACTGAGGTTACTTTTCTAAAAAAAGGTAAATTAAACATTTTAAAGAGTAAAGATTGTAAGCAAATGGAAACATAATTCAAAGCTGGAGAAGAATTATGCTACTCGTTGGAAACTGAAAAGTACTAATTTGCATTTCTGTAATCATTAATAGGGGTTATGAGGTGTCAATTATGTTCCACGTGTGACCTTTTTAGTTTCTAGGTAATGTACCTCAATTAATTGTCTGTGACATCATAAAGCACCTTTTTCACTGCACCATGACTATGGAAAGCAATAAAATTCTTGCTCTGCAGCTGAAGTATGAAATGCACAACTGACCTTAGCACTCAGCAGTAGCTCAGCTATGCTAATGCAGACCTTCTATTGGCATAAATTACAATGCAGTCAAAATCTGAGTGCTCGGCTAGCGCTTTCCTAGTTCATGGTATATTTTTGTAAAGTCACAGAAATGACCACGCTTTGAAATAGCTGTTTCAGTCCGCTGTTGAACTGCATATTGATAATTCTTCTTTAATGAAACTGAATAAGCAGCTTTAAATTTCAGTGTAGAAATTGCTATGAAAGGCAAAACTGATGGAGTTACACTGTTCCTTTCTTAGCAATATAAATCTACCAAGAATCTTGACATTGACAGGCATGATTAACACAGATTGATGTACAAAATCAGATGAGCATCATGTAATATTTTCTGCCCAAGAGCCTTATGCTGTAAATACAATGTGTAAATGTAATTTTGAACTAAAATCCATCATTTATTCATTGAGTATTTTTCCATCATTCATATGAACAAATTTTCATATGCATTTTTCTAATTTTTAAAAAATAACCCAACAAACAAACAAACCAAACTTTTTGGATCAAGAAAAATAATAATTTTTTCAGCTTTCAAAGTTATTCACTTGCAAAATGATACAGAAGAATGAAGAGGGGAAAAAACAGGGGATAGAGAAAGTCTGAGAAAATGCTGAGTGGTAAAAAACTTCAAAGTTACAGCAGATAAGATATAAGAAACCTCTGTAGCAGATCTGTGTCTGTAGCAGGGTGTTGTGACTAGAGGGATGATCTATACAGAGAGGGGACCTAAAAGTCACTTCTGCTTTCAGACTGTTTGAAATGTTTTGTAGTGATTTAAATTTTAGATTGCAAGATATTAACAGACTCCAGTCATTAAATGGTAAAGGCAATTCAGTAATCATTTATTTTTTCTAAAAGGTTTTTAGGAAGCCTAAATCATAGTCATGCTATTTTTTTAAAAAGGAAGACATTGTGAAGAAGTGAATAATTATAAAAAAAAAAACCTGAACTTTTGTCCCCCTACTCCCCAGCAATGTACTACAGAAATCAAAAATCTAATCCACAAACAGAAAACAACCTAAATCCAATGGAATGTTTTATCTTACTCAGCTTTCTAAAGCTTCAAATAAATGTTATATGTAAATATATTTTCCAACCTGACAAAGCCAAGGTATAAGAAATTCTCTAGGGCTTCAAGCAAATGTTTTTTAATGGTAACAAAACCTCTATGAATCAGTGGTGATATCTCTAGAGAAGTTAATATGCATCGCAAAGATAGTTTTTCAAAGCCCACCTGTCAGTAACAGTTTTATTTTGTTTTCGCTAATTATTGACCCACATGTCCACACAAAGACAGACATGGCAGAGGGTTTATCTCAAGTTCAGAATCACAAGACTACTCAACAATTTCATAAAATATGTACTGACATGCACATAAATTTGGCATTACTGGAATTTTAAGAATAATAAAACTATATCAAGGAGTTGAAGTACAAACATCAACATTTCATAAAAGCTTCAAACATTTCTATGAAAACTAACATATGCATGCACATAATAAATGTGATCAGTATCTATCCAGATTAAAACAGACTTCTCTGCAAAACTTTTTTTTTTTTTTTCAGACATTTTGGCCTTAAGATACAAAAAAAGTTAAAAATTGAGATGATTCCAATATTAAAATATTCTAAATGTCTGATTTTAGCTGAAATGTATTTAGCTGCTTTGTAAAACTGCTTTTTTTATATTTGAGTCCTTAGTCTACCCAGTCTATATAAAAAATAGAATATACTCATTGTATATGCAATGTTATGGCTCTGAAAAAATGCAAACATATGAAAGTCAGATTTTTGTCTTTCCTTCCCCCATAATAGTATTCAATCAGCTACACTATAAATAGAGAATTATATTTAGGACTATACCTGAAGCACTCTCAGAACTAGTAGGTGAGTAGTTCTAGTAGCTGTAACAGAGCATTAAGGTTTGTTAAAATTTTGACTATTAAAGCAAGATAACACAGATACACAAAAATGTACTTTATGTACTCAAAAACTGCTTGGCATTTCTGTATAGCATACTTATTTTGCCTTGCTTGTTCACTGTTATAGCACAATGTACACCACATTGGGCACAAGCTCTCTCACTGGTAAATCTTTCTCTGTGTAACAAATAAAATTAAGTGTATTTACTGAGTTGCTTTATGAAACAGAAAGTTTCCACATGTTTCCTGTAATAAATAGTCTGGTCAAAATTGAGCTATTCTCATGAAAAAAGTATACAGCTGCACTGGAAAGAATAGCCTGTTGATTTAGTGGGCCCAGTACTGACCAAGCTGCTCACTTTGAACAGCTCCAACAACTTCCAGGCTAACTTTTCCTCCAAAACACTGCATGTGACATTGGAAAATGGGTATTTTTTTAAAAGAAATCAGTACAGGTACAGTAAATGATGTGTAAAATTGAGTAGAAAGATCTTCATTTTTTCTCCATATTTATTGTTGCCAACTATTCTTAGGGACTGACAGAGCATTCAGTAGAAGTTTCCATCCATCTGTAGCTTGTTTTCATTAAACAGTATAATTTTATGTCAAAGGAATTTATGTTCTGTTCTGATATGCATTATGCTATATATCTTGGATATAATAAAATGGTTTCTGATCACCAAATTTTGAGAGAGGTTCATTCATTCCACTTACCTTATTCAGAATATGCCCTTCGATTCCTTCATAATAATTTCTGAAGCTTTTCTTCTAGGGAACGATGATTCTGCTAGTAGGATAACCATGAATCTTGAACTCCTGGTGATAAAGTGGAAAAGTTTTTATTAATATTGAAACTTAAACATTTGATTACTTCTAATTACAACAGTTCTGAAGGTTTTATTAGATTATAATATCTCAAGTGAAAATACGTACAAATAAATCATGGTTTTGTGGCATTGTCACTTTACAGACACAAATAAAAACAGACGTATATAAATGTACTTAGAAGATGGTTAAAAAAATACGATGTGCAACAGAATTTGCATTCTTATTTGTCAAGAATTATTCTAAACACATAAAAAAATAAATTTCTAATAAAAGTGCACCTGGAAAAGATGTAATAATTGAGGATAACAGTTTTTTTCCAGAATTTGGAAAGGGCAAATATGTCTGTTCCAGAGAAAACAACCAGTCGAAGAGATCAAGGTAAGCTGGCAGGCAATGGCCATAACAGATGGGGATACTTGTTCAGGGGAAATTGTAAAAAGTAGTTAATGGTGATAGAGTAATTATTACTCTGAAAGGAAGTTTCAAAAAAATGTTTATCTGAATAATTCTGGTGAAACATCAATGCTACATTTTGAACTGCACCACAATACTACTTATGCCAGATATGAAATCAAGGAGAGAAAAAAAATAAAAAAAATATGATGTGCAAATGTTACGGAATTACTTAATTTGTCTAAAGCAGGTTACTTTGGCCCATTATTAACATGTTTTCAGAAGTCTTCTACATTGAAATCAATTTCCCCAGGCAAAACTATTGCCAGAGTTATACGGTTAGGGAGTTTTCCCTATTGTCTGAACCCGTAGTGTTAAAACTCAAGGTAAAATTTAGCTTATCTGGGCACAACGAAGAGATTACCACGTTGTTTTTACATTAGCAATTATTTAGGTGTCTGAAATCTGTTGCATCTTGCATCGCCCTTTCAGGCTTCTCCATTTTAATTTCCAAATTACTTCAATTTTATGATGTAGATCATATTTTCTAGGTATTTAATGACTCCTGCTCCCCCCTGGATTTATTCCAAATGTAAGGCACCTTCCCTGAAAATGAAAGATAAGTAAGGCTTTATAATCTGCCTCAGAAATGCTAAATCTTACAGGTCTGTTACAAGTCCAGTTATAAAATATTACTTTCCCCAGTACAGAGATATTACTGACTCATGGTCAGTTTGTCAAACAAAATAATCTCTAGATCATTTCCTGGTGGGTGCAGTGGTGGGGTGGAGAACCACCAAAAACTACTTGGCCAATTGTTCCCCAACTGTCTGTTTTTCACTGATTAATTCTGCTGAAGTGTGGTGGTGTGCATTTAACATATTTAGCATATAGAACAGCTCAACTGGGTTCAACCTAAGCCCATGTCAGGGTATCTAAACTAGTGTGCCCTCCCCAGTGATTGCAAAACAGATTTCTGGGGGAAAACAAGATGTATGTACGAGATACTACATTTCACATTGTTTTATTCTATTGTGCACATTGCTAATGAAAAATAATGAACAGAAGCAGGCACAAGCCAGATGCTGTTATTGTCTTTCCGTCTATTTTAACAGTGAACAACAGAGCAGGTAATAGTGCCCATCAGTTTTGCACCTGCTCAGTATTATCCTGTGCTAGACCATACTTACTTTATAAAGCTTTACTTAACAATCTATTTACTGATGCAGTTTATCTGCCAGTTAAAGTACAAAACACATTCAAGGCCATGCTACGAGTAGAATAACATAATTTTGAGTATGCTGAATATCAAAATATTTTTCATTCCAATTTTATAAAATATTTTAAAAGTAATAGAACTACTTCATTTTATAAACCACTTCAAAACTTCCCTTTGGGTGGCTGGGGAAGGAGGTGGCTGCCTAGCTCTTCTGACAGCAAAAGGTATGTCATTAAGATGACATAGGGTTTCTTTCCAATATATTTTGCTGTAAATGCAAGTAATTCTGGAAATTAATAGATCATTAAAGTAGTACATTACCTACATACAAGAATTTGAACTAGTTTGTGTTATCTTTTCAAGGCAGTTAAGTATATGATGTGTACCCAGTACCAATGATTCTGAATTTATATCTAGATTTATATGTGCTCAGTACTCCCTGTACTTTCAGACACACTTACTAAAATAAAGCTCTCCTTAGGTAAAATACAAACATATGCCAGATAATTTGCTTTAGTTTTCCTTTACATTTTAAAGTGATTGGCTTCTTTGGTCACAGATAGTTTACTGCACTACGAATTTTTTTGTATTAAAAGTTTAATTCCGATTCTTTAAACAATCTAAACTGGTAGGCAAGGAAATTCTTAGCATTTAGAAGTTTTCCATTTCTCTTCCGTAAAAGCTTAAGCCTTCACTAAGCAAATAGAAAAAAAAAAAATAAAAAACAACCCCAAACTTATGGATTTGTTTCTTTTTTCCAACTATACAGTATGAGATAATTAGCAAACTACCTTAATTTGTCTTAAAAGAAATCAAGATTTTTAACCAAAACAGAATAAGATTTCTTTTTTGTGACCATTTCCATGACACCACACACATTTGCACTTCCATGTTTATGACAGCCTCACTAGCCCATACGTAAGGATCCTTCAAGGTATGCAATATATTTAAAAGCATGCAGAGGAGAGAAAAGACATCTCTCAAAAAATTCAATGGTTATGAACTCATCTTTGATGAGAGGTGGTACTGAGAAGACTTTGTTGCGATGGTGTTACTATGACATTCTACCAAGGTATTTCTGAAAATTTGTAAAAGAGAAGGAAAAAAACCCCAGAAAAAGCAACCCCACCTTCCTAGAACCTGGATATGTTAAGCAAACCATGCACTGGACATGGTAATCAAAGACCTCCTGGAAGACGGGGCAAGGACATGGCTCCTTCCTGAGATGGAGATCTGGAGGAAAGAGGGAGGCGGCTTTTGTAGCTGGGAAGTCAGAGAGCCTGGTGCATTCCAGGTCAGGGCAGCTTAAAAGAAGGTCTTTGCTTGTGCTCTTGCTTTTCTGTTGAAGGAGGAAGCAGCAGCTGCTTTGAACACTAGAAATCTGAGAGAAGGTTTGAGTTTAACCTGCAGTAAGGTGAGTGCAAATAGACTGAGATGTGAAAGCAGCCACAGAGTCTTCAAGTCTAGTCTGTTAATGCATTTTATCTTCTCTAATGTTGTTTCATTATCACAAACCCCCATTTTAAATAAATCTGTATTTTAAATCTTAAAACTTGTCAGGTGATAGAGATGAGCATGAATTATTCTATCATGCAGCAAGGCACGCAATTCTTACAGAGGGGGGCATCCTTAAAACTTGTCTGTTGATTTGCTTAACAGTTTTCTAGGCTTAAGTTTTTATAAACCACATACTGGGTAAATCAAGACACGCTTCCCAAAGATTTGCAAAGACATTTGGGAAACATGTATCAAAGGGCTCCAAAGAGGAATAAGCGTCTTCAGCAAACACCCTGTCACCTTTTGGCATGTTGCAATGGAGCTGGGGAGCACGCCTGAACTCTGAGGCTCCCGACAGAAGGATGACACATGACAATGACTGAACAAGTACTGGTTCTGCTCCACTAAGCAATCTATTCCTGCATGCTGTGAGCCTCTCGGAGGGTTCTGAGAATGTTGTGCTTTTCTATTGTCAAGAGGTCCATCAGGAACAAAAATTCAGTATAAAAGACAAAATAAAATAGTCATGAAATGTTTCTTTATATTTATTTGCATAGTTTTAACCACATTCTTTACGTATTTAGAAATTAATTAGCAGCATTTCAAGGCTGTTTTGCCTAACTTGCTTGGTAAATCACTTCAAGTCAGTATCAGCCAATGAAAGAAAACAAAATAAAAAAGCCAGATGTGAAGAGCAAAAAATTACTATCTGCTACTTTGAACTTCAAGAATCATTCTGAATTTTAGTCACTCTCAGTACAAGATATTGATACACATGTAAGATCATCTGCTGACCTCTAACGTTTCTCATTCACAGCCTGTACTACGATGTGAGAAGGGAAAAGAAAATAGAAAAGATGAGGATGTTTTTGCAAGCAGTTAAAACTCGCTGCCCAAGTTGATGGCTATCCCTGCGAGAGGAGGCAGGCCGGTAAATTTCTCCTTCATTGACTTTCCTATGAATAAGCACGATCAGATGGTGCTTCTGCATAGGTTATAAATAATAGCTTCTTTTAGGCCCATATCATTTAACTGCAGGATGCCCTAACCATCTTCCCTGAGGGCTGGAGATCAGTTCCTGAAGTTTTAGGGGAGCCATGTGTATTCACCCGAGGATTCGCTGGGGTGAAGGCCAAGATGACAGCAGATGAAGGTGGTCTGTAAACAAAGCCAGCATAACCGGCCACTGGGCAGTCCTAGAGGCAAGGCAGTGCTTGAGGAGTAGCTATCAGCTTTGAAATCTCTCCTACCTTTCATTGCTTGTAACTGCACGTTTCAGTCAACTGTGCTGCCATTCCAAATGATCCGACTAATCATTTGATGAAAGACTTCGTTCTTCAAATCTGATCCTTTTAAATAGAAGGGCTTTGCAGACTGATCCTACTTAATCAACTGCGTACTTACAACTTTAATTGTGTGAATACTACTAATTTAATTCCAAAATCATTAGTGAACAATTATCTTATTATTGACTATCACTTATACGCAAATCACCCACAGATCCTGATCAACTTTACAGTGCAGATTCCTGTTAAGGGTCATTAACACTATTTTCATGTGCTTTGTGATATCTCTATTTTTATTGCAGCCATAATGAGTGCTAAAATTCATAGCAATGAAGCAAGATATTTTTTTCAGTATATCATGATGACTTTTTCAGAAAATATCCTTGAACTTAACCTAGGGATTAAAAAACCTGCAACCTTTTATATTCTCTATCCCATTTTCTTAGAAAGAAAGTTTAAAAAAAAAAAAAAAAAAAAAAAAAAAAAAGAGACATTATTTTTGAGTCATGAATCAGTGACCAGTCCTTTTTTCCTTTTTTTACAAAAACATTGTATGTGGGGCTGGCAGCTTGGTGCCTGTGAAAACGCCGTATCATAATCCACACCAGTAGATCAATGAACTGTTGGACAGAACCACTCAAAATCACCTCCCATCCCATTATCATGCTTTCTGGTCTTCCAAGCACAAATTACGTATCAACCTCCTTGACCTAGTTCCAGAAACACTGCCGTAAAGAGCACCTGTCAGAGTGATGTATGTACAAACCTGGTGAATGACAAATAGGAAGCAATAGCAGTTATCACAGGAAATAACAATTTCGCTACAAATCCAGCTCAGCATCAGACTGGTTTGATTTCCCACTGCAAAATCTCAAAATTGCTACTGGATAGGACATTATCATGCCAAATCTTCATAGGCATTCACCATAGGACAAATTGCTAGTGAGGTGTGTGACTGCAGAAATATCTTCCAGCCCTTTAAACACCTGACACCAGATTACTTTCTTCCTCAAGTAAAGCCTGCAAAAGACAGCAGGGAGAAAATACTCCCCCCCTCTTATCAGATCAACTTCTAGAGTCGAATTCACAGCCTGACATCCTGAGGGTACTTACCACTGCAGTCCTTTGTATTTACTGTCTGTTAAAAAACAGAGCTTAATTAAAAGCATATATGCTTCCAAATTGTAATTAGTCATATGTGAAATCTCTGGAGATGTAATGTTTGGCTTAGATTTTTTGCTTATCTACTGTTTCTAGGCTAGAGGGACAAAACAGAAGATTTTCCTACTTGACATTTAGTTTTGGCATTAGTAAAGCTATGCAAGGAAAAAGGATAGACAGGAAATTAATTGGCTGTGTCCATTACCATGGAGCCCTGAAGTTATCACTATAGAAACTATTATGGGGAGCCTGCCACAGTGATAACAGGCTTGTGCACTGCCGTCACTTTATAAATTGCCAGGGCACAGGCCAAGGGATGGAGCTGAGAGAGGCGAATGAGCTACTCATGCATAGTAGTGAATGGATTCTCACATACTCATTTGTGGTTTTAGCAACATGGAAATTAAAGTCTGTAATAAAGGCTTCCATTTCCTTTAATGAATTACTGACTTAAGTTCAAGGGGTCTTCTGAAGTCAGAGTGGTTCTGTCTATAGTGACAATTTAACCCACTCTTGAACTCAAATGAGTGCTGTAAAGTGGCTCGCATCCTCCTATGCAGAAGGAAGGGTTTGTTTCAAACTGAAGCCTAGTGAGTAAACTCTGAGCCTTTGGGAACGTCAGAGCCTACAGCACAAACGTTGCAGGCTGTGCACAGAGAGAAATAGCACCCAGGACTGGCGCCTGGGGAAAGAACACTCTCTGGTCATGCTGAACCCATGAAAAGGCAGGGCAGGAGGACATTTTTTACAAAGAAATTCCTGACACAATCCCTACCTTATTCTGGCCAACATTTTAAAGTGATAAACTGCTTTGGTGATAGAGATTTTCCAGAAGGCTGGACTACCGGTTGTATTCTGCTTCTCCTTCTGGAAAGGAAGGTCTGTCTCTGGAAGGGGGAGGAAAAGGAAAGGCAGCAACAGCCAGAGCTGGGGAAGTCTCTTTAGGTTACCAGTCAAAAGGATGAAGTGACATCACATCACAGGCACTTATATTTGCTTTGGAGGGGGGGTGGGGGCGGGGCGGGGGGAGTGTGTGTATGTAAGCTTCAGAGCTCACAAGAAATACAGCCATACATCAGCAGAATTACCTAATCCCCTCCCTAGTCATGCAGAACTCAGTACTGTATCATCCAATTTCTCATATGCAGTGAGTGAAAATGCTTGCCAAAACCACAAATTCATAGTAACTGATTGTAAATTCTGCAGAAATTTTTCTAAAGGCTTGGCATCCTAAGATATATGTTTTGGCACTTCTCTATTTCATTTTGTTGAAAAAACAGAAGGTAAGGGTAAAATAGATTGCTAACACTAGAACACTATTCTTTAGATGTGGCACGTGCGGTATGTGAATTCATGCCAAGGAAAAATAATTCCATGAGTTATCAACGGAGCAAGTGCAACAGAGAACCTACAATACACACTCAGGACATCAATTAAAACTTCTAGCATTTGCATCAAAGTTTCTAGCAATAAGTGACAGTTGCCAGCTTCCAAAGTGCATCGGGAGTATTAGTGGTTGAAGTTCTCAAAAGCCTTTGCCTGATCAAGGAACAATTTCTATCATGTCTTTCAATTTTCACTTTTCTGTCAATGCAAAATGACATTTTAAAAATCTATTCCTAAAGCACAGGTAAAGAGCAGACATCTGTGTGAAAACCTTATGGACATTGTAACATTTCTTAAGAGATTTTGGAGTTTTAACAATGAATCTGTGCGAGTGAGCTGAACACTTTCATCTGGTGTCCAGTAGATGGTGGCATAAGCTAGAATACTAAAATATTTAGTAAAAAGATGGCAACAGTGATAAAATGACAGCTTTTGCTTTTAATAAGACTTCAGATTTTTTTATCTGGTACTGGGATTCTTTCTACTTTGTTCTCCTTATTCCTGTTGCTGTCTTTTGTGTAATTTTTTCAAGTTGGAGAGAGAGGTGAATGTTATTGTCTGCACTCAAAACCCAATTTTCATATTCTTTGATAGATTATATGTTGTATTTCTACTGAATCAAAAGACCTTCACTTTTACCACTCCTGATCATTCTTTTTGTTACTTATTTAAAGTATTTATTGCAGAAATAATAATTAAAAAAGAGCAATACCACTGTTAGCTTGATTCAGCTAGAGCTATTCATTAGCAGGACAGGGCATGATAGACCCCGAGACCACAGCCGCATCACCATTGCCTTAGCACAGGCCAAAGGAACAACAGCAAAAGGACTTTTCTGCAGGTATTTTCTCCATAGTTTTATACACTGTGGTTCATAAATCATTCCTGTTCCAATACCAAGAAATAGTGAGAGAAACAAAAGCAATTTACTGTTCATTGTTTCAGACAATTAGCAATCAGGAAGCAAGGGATAGATTTGGTGAGACCAGAGCACCAGTAGCGCTCCATCAACACCCATCCCCCAGCTCTCTATTAGGTAAAAAGCACATGTAATCCTTTTAAGTTTTTCTCAATATTAAGCCAAAATTGGCTCTCGAATTGAATAACTGCTGCCTCAGTGGATCAAGGCAAGATGTAAGTAGAGATAAAATGAGCTCTCAGAACCTACCACCATTACTCAGACTATCTATCAGAAAGCAACAGAATGATCTAATAACTGGAGGGCACCTTTGTGCTCTCTGCTGTTACTTGATGGCCAAGTAGGAACGGTAACAAAACACATCCATTTTCTCTATCACTCAGAGTGAAGATTGTACTAAAGCTCAACTATAAAGGGTATTGCAACAAAAAGGTAATATGAACAAGCACTAAAAAACTTGGCCCTTTCAGCAAGGCAAAGTACTGTGCAACCACAGAAGTGTTTACTCTAACAGTATTTAGTTCAAGATTTCTTAATAACCGGTATCTCCAAAGTTTCAAGCAGATTCAGTTCCTCTTTCCACAGATTTACCTACAAAAATTAGTTACAACCATGAAAGCAAGACATTTCACAGAGTCAGACTTACAGCACAGAATTCTCTTCCATAAGGAAAGGTGATGACTACAGAATTATTCAAATTCTGATTCAAAAGTCTTTACTCGATTACGTCTATATACACAAAATGAGATATATGACACACACTCACAAACATAAATAAGTATCCCTAAAGGCAAGGCTGCTTTATAGTTCCACAAAATAATCTCACGTTACTTATAACGAATTTCAGGGTATAAAACCATCATTGGGATTGTTCTTAGATGGTTGCTGCTATGAAGTTGATGCACACACATATGTTTCAAATTTGCCCTCATGATGCAGTCCCATTTTCACTGTCTTTAAACAGATATGTGACCAATTAGAGAATCTGACTTTCAATATTGTGGTCTTCATTAAGAAATCAAGTTTCAGAGTCTCTGACACCTGGATCTAAGAGGCAGCAAACAAAAGTACAACCTGTTTAAGTCAGGAAGGAGGGTTAACGGAAACGAGGAAACTGAGATCTCACAGGGGTGACAATTCACCTACACAAACACGTTTAAGCAGAAGCTGCCCTTCTCTAAGAAGCAGAACAGGCAAATTATCAAGAAACAAGCTAGGTGAAGGCTCCAAATCAGCTGAAATGAGATATGGTTGGTCTCAGTGGTACTGTGCAGAACACTATTCCTACTGGTAAGTTACTGGGGTAACTGACTGGGGTAAATTGACAGACAACTGACAACTAAGTAGAAGTATGGCTATTCATTTTTATTTGGAAAACTAACAGTGGAAACATTTTCCCCAAATTGCTTCTATTTTCAGGGCTCAGCTCTAGGCACTGTTACTATGTAAATTCATAATAAAAACATGAAAAGAAAGGTATGTCCGTTTAGAAGGGACCAAATCAGTGATATTTAATTAGCTTTTAAAATTTCTTCCAAACACCCTCATTTACCAGTATATACACATAAATGAATGCAAATCTGCATTCCTATTAAAAATATTGAGAGAAATAATTATAATGTTGATGCTTATAGAGAAGGATTATAGAAGAATTTTCTTCAGTAATTGTAAGGTAAATTTGTATGATGAATATAAACAATTAAGTAACACACAAATAAAAAAACCCCAAACAAACACCAACACGCACGGGGAAAAACTGCAAAAAACACTGTGAGGGAGCAGGAAAGATCACCATGAAAGAAAATACTGAACTCACTTAAAATGCTCAAATAACAATCAATACAGAGGGGAATAGCAACAGGGGAAGTGTTTGAAAGTCTTTTCAAGCTGGGAAATATTTATAGCCCATAGTCCATATATTTAAAGACATGAGACAGAAAGGGTATGTTAAACTTTCTGCAGTATTTCTTCCTCAAAAATCCATGAGGGAAGGTGATCCATTGAGTTATTTAAAGTTGGACCTAACAAAACTCTAGTAAGTAAGTTTCTGATGAAATACTTGAGTGTTGACAGGGAACTAGACAAGGTTATTATCAGCAATCATCTTTTTCCATCCCTGAAGTTTGACTAGATACTTTTTTTACCTCTAACAAAAATCACAGATATTCACTCTGGGTAACTTCAGGGAATGAGGTTTCCTCAAAGCAAGTTACTGAATAATGGCATAATGAAATGATTTAATCTCTGTTTGTTTTTAAATGATTTAAAAAAAAAAAATGGAACAGGTTAGTTCAGGCCATTCTTATAAGAGTTCAACACTGCAAATTTTGTTGTATAATAGGTTTGCAAAGAAAGATTTACCTTCAGCTCCCTTCCTCAGCTCTTATTTGGATATTTAGACTGTTGGTGTACTTCAGCACTCACACCTTTCTATGGAGTTTCAAAACCAGCAATATTTTGTTGCTTAATGCAAAGAAATGTTGCAGCTGCCACAGGACAGAAGCTATGCTGCCAAGACAGAAAGAGAAACTCATCTTCATCTGTGCCAGATTGACTTCATGCATCTCCCCTGTTGGAAGTGAGCAGGTACCATACCTCAGCATACCGTGCAGCAGGAGCAGCCGTGCGGCTGGGAGGGCTGGCAGGAGGGAAGGTGGGCAGGGAACCAGCTGCGGGAAGAGCAGCAGTTGACACTGAGCACATTAACCCACATTCAGCGGGGTGGTGGACACTCAGAAGCCCAAAAATACAGGTCCAGAAGCTAGTGGAATAGCAAGGAGAAGCCCAAACCTGCCTTTGTTTCTCTGATAAAGCTATGCTAAAGAGGCTAATTTTAAAACAGCACATTACTACTAAACACATGGACTTTTCCAATATACTAGCCTCATAACAGGCAGAGTAATGGAATAATTTCTCCAGTAGCAACAGCTGCTGCACAACAGAAATGTTAAAAAGTTATTTTTAATGGTGATGTGTATGTCTGCATGTTAACACACTCACACACACACACACACACACAAATGTCCATATTTCATTTTGCTACTTCGCCACTGGAAAAAACAGCTACCTCCCCCCTCCGTTTTTTGTGGTTTGTTTTTTTTTTCCCTCTTTATCTAGGATAGTTCTTCATTACAGAAACATGTCTGCCAAAAAGAAAAAAAGAAATGGTGTGAATATTTTTAGTTATAAGACCTTCCCAGGTAAGTCCCAAACCCACTGAAGTTATCAAAAAGATCTCAAAAATGAAATGTTTTTTGTCAGTCTTTTCTTTGGTTTTAAACCTCTGCAGTACTCGGATTTATTTCTTCTTGTCCTGAAATCAGAAGCTTTTTCCTAGTTATATTTTGAGCAAGTAAGTCTTGTTATTTTACCCTTAAAACAACTAGATTCCCAGCTTCAGTAAATGACCAATGTCATACTTCTATTTTGACGTCTAATATTTCTCCAAATTAAAGAAATATCATCTTTGTCTTTTCTGATGCTGCAGCTATTAAACTCTGCCATTCCCACTTCATTCTGCAGGGGAAACCCTTTCCCCCTACACATACAGGATGATGCTCTTCCCAGGTCAATCTGCCTGCTCCCCAGCACCTGTATGAGCGCCAACAACAGTACTTAATCTGGCAACCTTATTTAAAGGCTGATAATTTATTATCCCTTAATATTTTAACACAAAGGCTACAGTAAACTAAAAGGTAGCTACAACTCCCTGCATATTTCAGTGATCCTCTCCTGAGTCAGCAACTGCTGCAATTTTCTTTCTTTTTTCTTTTGCTGGTCATTGGATAATCACAGCAAACACTATTCACCATTAAGTCAAGTGGTAGGACACAGTTTCTGGATGGAGAATGCACAATTCATTTTAAATGGCAGTATTTCCATTTGACTATGTTAGAGTGAAAAAGCATTTCCAAACTTCTGAAGCTACCTACTGGAAAGGATTATAAACATTGCCAACATAGAGAAATAGAGAAACAAGAGGTGATAACTGCTGGAAAAGAGGTCACATGAAGCTAGTGCCCCTATTATTAATTAATAATATTTATTAGTAACAATCCAGTGAACTCCTTGTAGTACACAACTGAACCTTGTACTATATATAAAAATATATATAAAATAATATAGTGAATATGTAGAGAGCATTGTGTTAAAAGCAACATGTAAATCTGAAACCACTAAAGCAAGAAAGAGCTCAAAATGAGACAAAAGGCGACTACAGGAACTGGTTATTCTTAATGGAATATAGTGTCCATCATCCCTTTTCTTAATCAGAATAAAATTGATATTAAAATGCGATTCCAGTTTTTACTTGAGTTTCCTTTTCAATCCTGAATATGCTTTATGTGCATTAAACATCTATTTAGGACATAATTATACATTTCAGCAGAGCCTGCAAAGGAAGTCAGAATTATCTTCAATGAAGAGCCGGGAGGTAATTGGCGAATGCAATCAGAAAGTAGGAGGTGGCACAAACCTTTGAGGATTTTTTCTCATTAGAACAGACTATGAGGGTGCAGAGGTGACTAATCCCTAGAACTAGACAGAAAATTCTTGGGACAAAAGGGGGATCATTAGCATCTGAGAATGAAGCCACTGCATTTTAGCTAAAACAATTCACCATACAATCTGCTTAAGATAAATGCCTCCATGATGCCTGTCAGAGACGGCCTTTGACTACATCTACAGTCTGGATCATCACCAAAACTCATTCTGTTTCTGCTTGTATTATAAAATTCTTGATCAGAATGAAAACACAATTCAGAATAGTATAAAAGCTACAAAATAATTAAAACCTGCTGCCCTGGTTTTGGCTGGGATAGAGTTAATTTTCCTCTTGGTGGCTGGTGCAGTACTGTGTTTTGGATTTATTATGAGAATAATGTTGATAAGACACCATTGTTTTAGTTGTTTCTAAGTAGGGCTTACCCTAAATCAACGGCTTTTCAAGTTTCCCATGCTCTGCCAATGAGGAGGTGCACAAGAAGCTGGGAGAGAGTATGGTGACCCCAACTAGCTAAAGGGATATTCCATACCACAGAATGTTATGGTCAGTATATAAACCAGGGGGAAGCTGTCTCGGAGCAGCTGGTCACTGCTGGGGGGCTGGCTGGGCATCGGTCAGCAGGTGGTGGGCCACTCTATTGTGCACCACTCCTTTTTTTTTCCCTTTGGGTTGTATTCCTCTCTCTCCCTCTCTCCTCTTTATTAAAATTGTTATTATTAGTGCTATTGAAATGATGTATTATTATTACTTTATTTCAATTATTAAATTGTTCTTAACCCACAGGGTTTACCTTTATCCAATTCTCCTCCCCATCCCAGCAGGGGAGGGGGGGAGTGAGCAAGCAACTGTGTGGTCCTTAGTTGCTTGCTGGGGTTAAACCAGGACACCTTTTTACTTTTTACTTTGTTTGTTATTTTAAAGATACTTTGTTTCTGAGGCTCATTTTATCCCACAGTAGCATGCTTTTAACAAGCTTAAACATGACTAGCATGAGTTTAGGTGCTGGCCTTGCACTTTGGAGCTGTTGCCCAGAGCACCATCTGTGCAGCTGTGGGGTGCTAATCAGGACTAGTAAGCAGAATAAAAATGCAGGTTCAGTGTCACTGCCGTGATGCACACGGTCACATTGGACGTCATGATGGAACATGAGCAGGAAAACCAGATCAGAACAGCGTATCCTTTTCCTGAGCAGTAGGGAGCTAGGGCAAGCAGCCAGCGAGTCATCCCCATGTGGTACAACTCGGTCTGCTTCACTGAGCCTTGTATTTATTGTGCCAGCAAGTAAGAACACGTCTGTGCTAATGCAACCTGCAGCTGCAGGATGGAAACAAGCATCTGCATGCAATGCTGTCAAATTTTACAGACCCACCAGCCAGCCTCCTACTTGCAGGAATCTTGTACATTCCAGTGCTGGCAGTGAAATTCAATAAATCATTATGAAATGCTAGAGACCTATCAAAATCAAGGTAGATACAGGCTGAGGATGAATCGTTTTTCAGTGCTTGCCTAACTCCAAACCTCACCTAGCTCCTGTATTGTAGGTATACTATGGGTACAGAAAAGGGACGGAACAATGATTATGCTGCATTGAGTCAGCAGCCATCGTACTTGAGCCCAGTAGAATGCTGCAAGGGTCCAGAGGACAGAGCTGTTTAGGATTTCCAATATTTTCAGATTTTTGTAATCGAAGTATATCACTCTGAATTCAGCCTTGTTATATTAGTTTCTCTCGTGTGACCCAGTTACTGTATACAGAGAGAATGGACTTAATGATGATGTGTATTGATCTATCCTTAAATTTGAATGGGAAGGTGGCTGAAATCCCAACTAAATGAAAATCCTTTATTTCATAGTAACATGTTTCAGTGATAGTGTCTTGCATCTGCAAAACACAGGATGTGTCATGGCAGTCTACATGAACTGGGTGCAAAGTTGCAGTTTTCTCAGAAAATACCTCAAATTTTCTATATATTGCATGAAAAGCTCCAGAATGAATGATCTGAAGTTTTATATATTCACACAGAGTAAATCACATTGAAACAGGAAACCTCATAATCTAATCAAGAAAATCCACAGAAACAGGTGTTTAATGCTTATTGATAAATAAAACAAAATTCAGAGAAAGTAATCACTATTTCTGATCTGCACAGTAAGTTCCTTTACTTATTTAAAACTCCTTCTACAGCTAAAGAGTCATAAGTATTTCTGGTATTTAGTTATTTTTCATTAGCATTCTTGAGGAGTTTGGCTTTTTTGATTTGAACATTCACACAATTTAACTGTTTCATCTTTCAGTACTTCACACGGTACCAAAGTAGACATATTTAAGATGGAAGGTCTTTTAGCTGCTGTCAGTCATTGGCACCAGTTAATTTGTTTTTATAGTACCTTTCTCATTAGAAGCTTTTTCCAACTCCCATTCAAGTCACAGAATCCAGCTAATAGTGCTCATCAAAAGGTACTATGCTGTACTTTGTATTACAGGTATTTTTAAAAATAACTGTAATCTTATGTAAATCTGAGTTCTAGTTGATTATAAGCCCTTCACAAAGATAAATTATTGCAAACCAATCTTCTGCAAATGAAAATCATTGCAAAGCCAATTTTATGCATACTACATATTCTACCACTAACTCTTACACTCTAAAAGAAAATAACTTGTTCTTTTCCATTAAAATATAATTGAAAACATGCGGCATTCTTTCTCAGTTAATTTACATCCAGCAACTAATGAAAGTACTGCAGTGAAACTGGGCTTCAGTTGGAAATAATATCAGAAAAGTAATGTCATCGCAGCATGGGTCTAATTACTCAATTTTTAAACTAATTCTGAGGGCTTTTTAGTAAATGCCTGATTTAATAGTTTTAACATGCTTTGGTTAATATACGACTCAGATGAAAAAAAGCAATTGTTTTTAAACATTGTAACAAAGACTCCCTCCAGGAATGTACCCACCCAATCATTTTGAGATGCTTTCCAGATATAGCACACTCTTTTCTAAAGGAGCTATCCACAGGCCAGCTGCAGCATAATCTGCAAAAGGTTTTGAAAAGAGGCTGGGCAAATACTGAGGTCTACGTGGTACTCTAAGAGTTTTGGCATAAATGATTCTGGAGATTTCTCTCGGCCCTATGTTTCTATGGTTATACAACCCGTACATCTCCACCTTCATTTTCAGAAAAGCACATATCATAAACTGGATTTAATACAGCAGGTTTGCAATAGTTACATGCTAAATAAGGTTACTTGTTAATTACGCTGAAAGTGTGACTTGTTAGGAGATGACTGTTACAGACTCTATTAAAAAAGAATTACATAAGGAAATGATATTTCACTTTATAAATCTGTTTTTAAGGAAGTGAGACTGCTATAAAGTAATGGATGTTGCAGTACTTTGGAAGCGCTCTTATGGGGATTACTGCTTGCCCTTACTCCGTGAAGAACTTTAATGTGCTTTAGCTGATACAGTGACTTCATGCTTTTAGTTGAAATCCCCTGGTTATACCATAACTCACTCTCAGTCAGACATGACGACCATATTTAAAAGAGGATATTTTTCATTTCCTGGTCAGTATACACCTTGCTCCCATATGCAGATTTACACGTGGTCTCAAGTGACAACTAAACATTGGAATCAAGCTTTCTTTCATTGTAGTAGTTCTGATGTACACATTTGTCATGTATACAAACTCTTCAGTTCATTACATTTTTTTTATAACAAAGCCCTAAGTTTTCTAAAATTCTAGCAATAGGAATAGCTACAAAATGAAATATTTACAATAGTCTCTGAATGTATCATCTCTTGCCTTTCTCTCAACAAATTTAACAGATATCTGATGCCTATTTAGATTTTTTCTTGAGACAGGGTGTTCTCTAATTATTTAAATGTCTATTTTATTAGCAAGTGATAAACAGAGAATTACTTATTCCAGACAATTTCTTGTAGAATGCTGTGTGGCAACAATCCTAGCTACCTTTAATAGCAGGAAATTGATATTGTAATTTTCAAAAATATTGAATAGTCTGAACCTCAAAAGCCTACTCACATTACTGTTCTTGTTCTACTCCTCATGCCGCTGCACCTAAGCAGTTGCTTCCTCTGAGTATCTTCTTGTAAATGAGTATTTCCCTGTTTTCATTTATCATATCTAATTACCTTGAAATATTGAATAGAGGACAGGATTTCTCTGCTTTCTCTTTTAGCATTCTGAGGCAAAAAGCCTCAATTCTTCAAAATAACTTAAAACTTCTTCTAGTTTTAAACATGCACAATCGTTTAACAGTTGCCGTAGCATCAGTGCTGCTGGCACCATGACAAGCAGTAGAAGTTCTTTGGCATCTGCCTACAAGGCCACTGAACTAGAAAGATGGTTCAGTGAATTGAGATGATCACATACTCAGTGAGTAGATAACCTGGTCATTCACATTTACTTCTAATAAATTCAGATTGGCTCCATTGTGATCATAAATTGCTGAAGGTGCATTGAACAGTGGATCAGACCTTAAACTTCACATGAAGAACTTGCCTATGAGATGCAGTCAGCATGTGGACACCTTTCTGGGAGTTAGCTTTCCTCTTGTACTGAGTGTGTCAGAGTTTGATGTTAATTTCCGTCAAATTTAACAAGTAACTAATTTGACCAAACATGCAGTCAGTTAGTAAGAGCTATAATCACGGTGATTTTACTGACATGACATGCTTAAGATCAACCTATTTCACATTCAGTAGGCAATCCAGAAGATAATTTCTAATTTGCTTAACTCTGAAACTAGTTATCTTTAAGAATTTCTATGAAGAAATCATTATACTGCTTTCTGAGCTGTTCTGGTTTCTCTCTGAATATGCAGTGACTCTCTACATAGACAGGGAAAATGCAGAAAATTTAAAATTGTTGAACTTTTGAAGTGCCTCTGGTAATTGCATAACAACTACAAAGTCAAGAACAATTCACAAATTAAAATCAAAACACAGAAAATAATCTCTGGGATTCTGGACATTATTCTTCAGTTCTAGCCCTACCTTTTCTTCCCACTCTTCCAGCAATCCCTTTTCAGATTACTCCCTTGCCTATCCTTCTTTTCTCTTTAATGGGAACCAGTGACAAATCCTTAGAGCATAGCATGGGGACTATGAACCATAATTCCTTTAGCAACCCTTTCTGGGAGATTTAGCAAAGACACACAGCTGCAGGTTGTTACATTGGGGTTGAAGGAAACAAAACCCTCAGCCTCGACTATAAGTTTTAGCTGAAGTCAAGACTGCACAAGTCCTACACGAAGGAAAGTCAGGCATCTCAAACATCAAAGCACCAGATCACAAGATTATTCTCTGATCATGTTTTCAGCGTTGTTGGTGTAACCATACAGAATCAATGCCACTCAGAAACCCGAAGCTTAGGGAAAAAAAAAATATCTTTCTAAAGTAGACATAAAACCCCATTCTAAACCACAGTTTTGCTAGAGGTAGTAACAGCCATTTCTGCTGGATATGGAAGTTTCTTGTACCTATAGCTTTCTTTTATGTGATGACTTTGAAAAATGACTATAAATAGGCACGTATGTTTTTTTCCCAGAAAGTATTTTCCCTGCTGTTTACTCAGTGAATCTTCCAATTATCAAGCAATTTACTTCCTGACTAAAACATGCTTTTCCTCCACATTTTATAACATTTCCATTTATATGCACAGAGCTTCTGCCTATGAGTAGAATCCACTGTTAAAGGTTCTTCTGACCTTTTACAATTACTGTAGAAATACTGGCTTGTGCTTCTTTCTCTTAATTTCCTATAACACATTACTAATTCCTAATACCTTTTACTGTCAATTATGCCATGGAATTAGAAAAATAAAACCCTAATTGTGGAGTGAAAGTTGATGCAGCTATAGCACTCTGCAAATAATCACAGCTTCTTGGAGTCTATTCACACCACAGAATACATTATGCTGTGCTCTGTGCGTGCCGGAGCGTACGACAATGCTTGCTGATTATGGTATAATTGACATGAGCCTTTCCCACACTCCACAGTCTCCAGTTAACATTTGAGTTTTATATCACATAAAATAGAACATGAGTACATTATGCATGTATAAAAGCAACTCAAATAATAGTAGCTGTTACAATTGTATATCTGTCAGCACATTAAAACATTCCCTATCAAGAAATGTGCTGTGAAGAAAAGCTTTTGTCATTAAGTCCATTTCCTCCTCCTTCCTCAACTGTCTTAATTATTGTAGAATCAGAAATTAATTGCAGGAAATACACTTGGATACTATCTATTTCACTAAATATTTTAACTATTAAGAATAGCAAGCAAAGGCTGAACTTGAGTAGAATAGTATGAAAATATGGGTAAATCAGAGGATTTTTAAAAAAATTACTTTCTACACATTTGGATTTCTACGAACTGTAGATTTCTTAAATTTAAAATTTAAAATAAATAGATGATATCCTTAGTAAAATAATAAAGTTTTGTATGACTTGCATCGTACAAGCATAGCATATTTGAGTGCATTGTGTTTAAAGAAAGGCCTTGTTCTGCGGATATGATAAAGAGCAAGATTAACTGTTAGTGAGCAAACCCTCTTAAAATACTTCAAGAAATAGAACATAAAATATTCTACTATAAATCATAAAAATGTATCTATATATTCTCTAATCTTCCCAAAAGAGAAAGAAATGCAAGTCCCTGTGTGTGCCAATTTACAAATTAAACTTCACGCCAAAGAGCGCTGGCCTATCTGTGACAATGCGGGTCTAATGGCATGAGTGTACAAGCAGCAACACATCCTGAAGCGTCAGCTTAAATGAAAACCCAGATCATTTTTTTCCCCATTCAGTACACAAAGAACACTTATAAAGGGTAGCATTAACTGAAAGGTAGAAGAATGTCTTCCCTTAATGGTGCTGTCAGAAAAAGGGAGAAGGAACTGATTAAAATCTAAACGCCAGGAACCCAGACATTCCCAGGACATGCAACAATTTGTAACAACTAGAGGAAAAGAATATTGAAGGAGAAAATAAGTCAGACCTGTCAGATAAAGTCTGTGAGTTCACGATTCAGCAATGCTTCATTGTTAGCCCAAAGGTCAAATATGCAAGAAAAGGTATTGGAACACTTTATATTCTAGCAAAATGTTAAATACACATTCACAAAACCATTAAACTTAAAAGCCATAAATTAAAGCAAGATATCACAGTCTCCTTACATTTTGCTGTCTGGCTGCACTGTGACCAAATGCAGCAGGCTTTTACTTTATTTTTTAACTCTTTTCTACTAAATTGACTTTGAAAACCAGCCTGTGGCTCTTAGAGGCATCTGGTGTACTGATTCTCAGCGCATCTTGAATATTGTAAGAGATTATTGTCATTTGAAGATTCTTTGTGCTCCATACCACCAAGTATATAAAATTACCATTTTCTTTCAGGATTTTGAAATTATTTCTGAATTATGAAAAGTTAAGGCTTTTGTCCTCAAATTCCAACTTGCAGAAGCAATCACCTTGATAAGAACCTAATAACAGTCAACACCAGCTTATGCCAAGTCTCTCAATCATTTCGTTTAAAAAAAAAAAAAAAAGCAAGATCCTAGCATCTGACTTGGTGACTTTATTGAAACATTATATTTTGTCATTCTGATGTAGACCCAATTTCCATGTTAGTGAGTGGAAGGGCCACACTGAGTTTCCAGCTGGCTGGTGAGGGCTACAAGCAGATAGTTCTTGACTCCTACAAGTGGATGATAGCATTTGGCCCTGTGTCAAATACATCTATTTATCTATCTTACCCTACAGATATTGTAATGTTTACAAATGAATTGAGACACACAACGAACTGCAGCAGTACCTGATGGCTCTGGATATCGGAGATTCTAAGTTACAAAAGTAATTGTCCAAGCACTTACTCATTTAAATATAACAATTTATGACTAGAAAAGAATTCTTTATCTCAATGTAACTACTCAAAGCAGTTTCTCTTTTGTCATCTTAAGCAGATGTATATTTCACATAGTTGAATAATGTGAAGTTACAGAACTATGAATTATTTTTTTGTGGCTGGATAAAAGAAAAAGAAATGAAACCAGACGACAACCTAACAAAGATTGGTTTTCAATGTTTGGGAAGAAAAATAAATAATGATTTACATGAGGAAGTTAATATCTTTGGTACATAGCAGTCCAGATATTAAGTGTTTTAATGTTGTTAAAGCATTAATAGTATAAATAGACTAGAATATTGAACCTACTTATTTTATAAATTAAATTTATCATCATGAGAAAATGTAATTTGTGCATGATAAACTAGACAGGAAAACATTATAGGTACACCAATAATCAGGAAATGGCTGTAGCTCGTTTGGCTTTTTTCATTTTGTTTTGTTTTAAACTAAACCATCTTGATGTAGCATTCTCATGAATCATGAGTAATTAAAAGAAGCAGCCTTTCAGAACTGCCATTTGAAATTGTCAACTCACCACAGACTAATAGTACAGATAAATGTAAAAGTAAATGTAACAGTGTATTTCAGTTTCATTTGGTGACAGCAGGTCATTTTAGGGATCCTGCTAATGCTGTAAATGATACTGGAGTCAAAATAAGCTGTTTGAGCTGGATTAATTTGGAATAAGATAATTATTTTTTTAATTTTACACCAAAAAAATTTACATTTCTAAGGCAACAGTAAGTTACTCTCATTTTTAAAATCTAGATATCTAAAAGACCTTTCAAATAACCCCAGAAGTAATTTACGTCATTAGTGATATTTAGCGGCAGGGGAGTGTGGAAGACGTTAGTGAAAAATAACTTTACATTTAAATAAACAACATTTTTGGTGGACATTAGCATCTGTCCAACAACTTCATGGGAATAATTTTGGTTTTACTGATTTATGATGGGAGAATACTTTAGATTGGAAGTGGTCCTGCACTCGCTTAAAGCAGGTACACTTTCAGTTAGATTTAAAGCTAGACCAAGTTCAGGGCCATGTCCAGCTAAGCTTTGAATATCTCCAAGGATGTAGATTGTAACCACACTTTCAATGATGGATATTTCTCTAATTGCTCCAGATAATACATTTTACTTTATGAATGACACAGTATTAGTTACAGCAGAACGTAATTCATGTAGTCCAAGGATTTTATCTAGTGCCGAACAACTGATATTTTTAAACTTAAGAACTGCTTGACAACTAAATGAAGAGCATGGCTATAGGCAGTCCCACCCATTATTTGTGAATGCATGCAGGGATCTAACTACAATATTTACAAAGTCTTCACCACAGTACATAAAACCTCTTAATCTTCTGCTGTGATCACAGCTAATAATGCCGTTCATTTTGGTTTCATAGTATAATCATGTAACATCCAGATGAAGCATGATCAAAAGCAAAGTAACATTATTCTAACTAAGAGGGAGACAGACTCACTTGAGTAGCCTCAAAACAGTAAAGATAACATGTTTAAAAAGACTTGACTAATATTTAGTTGTAGAATTTAGCTGTAGGCTATAATCTCAGAGATAATTACTCATAATGGAACTCTAATAAAAATTCTGCAGTTATGTTCTTTTTGTGCATTTTAAAATTTAAAATGCACTACAAATGAATTAGTACATTTAAGCACACATGGCAAAAATTGCAGACTTTTTTCCTAATGGGGAATGTAAGTCCTTTCCTGCAGACAAAAGTAGCGTCCAGATTTAGAGTAATGAAGACAAAAAATTCCTCAACTACTATTCACAATCAACTTATCATACATTTGCTTCTATTTCAGAATTATGAATAATAACAATGCTTCCATCACCTGTTGTAATAAAAGTTTACACTTTTTTCAGTTATTTCTGTAATTTTTGATGTATCTCCTTGTTAAAGTGGACTGAAGATCTTAATGCAGTTCTTATTTGCTGAAAGAGCTGTATGATAGTGTAGCCTCAGAGAAATTTGTTTATGTAAAAGTAAGAGCAGCTGAAATCCCCAATTTTTCAAAGCAGGTAATGAAACCCAATTTTTGTACATGTTTACTTAATATCCAATATAGAATAGGCTCTGATTTTTCATTAAAAATGAACAACCAATGCCCCTGACTAGTGCCACAGCTCAGCTCACACTGGTTTGTAACTGGAAACAGACAAGATGAAGCTGAAATTGACCTAAATCACATTTATTTTTCACTGGTTTAGTTAAAATATGTTAAAACCAATTTCACTCTGAGCAGTGCTACCTTTATAATTGGACATCAGTAGAAGTTTTTTTCTAAAACTGACTCTACTAAAAAAGCGCAAGGACTGCTTACCACTTTATTCCAGCTTAACAGTAGAGCACCACTAAATTAGGCTCCTGTAAAGAGATGAGAGCCAAAGTATTCTAGCAAAGCAGCAGATCCATTCAGGGATGAAACACAAAAAAGTCCGTTTTGTTTTGTTTTTTTCCTTTTGTAGACTAACTGTTGGACTATTTTTTCCAGGCTCAGGTAAAGATCTACTGTGTCTTCTGATTTTCACAATGGAAAAAGTGAGCTTCTCTTCTTGTAGCTGTCACAGAGAGGGCACCTAGATGATATTTTTACTTACTTTTGGCCAAAGATAAATTATCATTCAGTTATTCAGCACTTAAAATAGCTCTTCCAATAGTGTGACGCATTTTTAACTATATCGTCATGAATAGCAAAACTGTAATTACATGTAAGAATTCACTGAAGTCAACAACTAATTTCTGAAGTGTCAGACAACAGGCAGCATCATGCAGACTACAGCTTCACATTTTAGTAATAATCAATTCAACTAACAATGGAGCTGATTGACAGGAAGCTGTATGCTATTAAAAGCTGAACATAACAAAAAACTGATTTTGTCTATGCAATCAAAAATGTATGGACCATCTATACTGTCTCCTCGTGTTGTCTTCCTGCAGGAAAAAATAGTAACACAGCTGAAAGCTGAAGCAGGCTTATTGCACCATCTTTAATTAACCTCAAAGTCTGAACTGTTGCACAAAAGAGTAACCACTGGCCAATTTCCACACTACATTTTTTGTGAGCTAATATTCCTGGGTCCAGGAGAAACTGCAAAGGAATCTCCACATGCAGATGTCTTACTCGGTTAATACTGGCTAAAAATCACTATTAGTTTGATTTCTAGACTTAAGAAGGGAGCTGTAATCACCACCTAGGATGTGCAACTGTGAGAACAGTAACAGAAACAGACGTTAATTGTTATTGCCACCATAAATGCTATTCTTTAAAAAAATACCTCTGGTTTTTTTGTGATTTTGGTACACAAAGGCTAGAAAACAGCAAATAGACAAACTGCCATGGAAACACAGTTAAACTAAACCACAGACTCCTTTTCAAACTGAGTGCTGAGGTCTGTGTTTCCCTATTCGCTGTGCATTCACATGCTGAGAAGTAAACCAAACAAATTCTACTATGGCAGTGTGAGGATCAGCTATAGAAAAACAATTGTAATAACCTATAACTATTGTCTTCTCCACTTGACCTTAAAGGTTCACTGCCATTTCTCCATGCAGCAAGAATAACCTAAGACATTCCATCTTTGTATGACATGATGAATGAGCTTCGATTAAAAGTAGGTAAAAGAAGAAAAGCTACTAATGTGTTTTATACAGTCACTGATCAGTTCCTGACATGTAATATTTCATTTGGTTTAGGACATTAAGAAATGTTGTGTACCTAAAACCAACAGCTTGTATGATAGTATATCTATCATTACATACATCATAAAAACAAGAAGGACATAAATTTTTTTCTGCCTGTTAAAGTCTAATTACCTGTAAAATCATTACTTGGCACTTTAACAAATTGACACAATCAACTTAACGAGCCTCAACATATTAAAATCTGCAATGTGTTTCTGCTAGCTGCCTGTCCAAACCACAGTAAATGTTTGCTGGTTCAGATGACATCATAGCAAGGGTCAGATCTTAAATTTTTCTGTTAAGTACAAGTAACTGCAATACTGTCACTTGCTATAGCACCTGTATTATCTCATCGTCCTACAGCTTTGGATTATGTTTAGTGAGAACTTTGTAGTATTCTCTCTTTACAATTACACTAAACACTAGTGTTCTGTGTGTAGTGTTCTTCCTTAACAGTGGAATGACATGTAACTATTGTGTTCAGAATATGGCCTTCAGGTAATGTGATATATGACAGTATCATCCATGACAGTTTACTATCGCTTTCTTTTAATACCTAAGTAAAGATATCCATGTTATAAAACTCATGTGATAAGCTGCAAGACTATTCCTTCTGACCACCTATCTTTAGCTCTGTACACTGATTTATTTTCTTTACAGAATCTTCTAGCAGTCCAAAAAATATGACTAGACATAGTTTATTTTCCATTGAAACAAAAATTTTCTCCTCTGTTGAAATTACAATAGTCAGATCCATGGGGGAAAACCAAACGACCTTAGAACAAATATATAAGTTGGAAATCTTGTGAGTCAGCATATACTATTGTACCTAGGAGAAAATAACTTTCTCCAGATGTTGATTTTAACTCTCACATGTCCTATGTTCAGTGCTAGAATATTTTCAGGCATGGAAGACTGATTAAAAGTAATGAAGTGACTTAAATAAAGTTTTCTACTTCAAAATAATGTAGCAATAAACTCATTAGATATTGAAGAAACGTATCCTTGCAATGTTCTGCTGCTTTCAAGTACACGTGCTATCTCTTCTGAATTCCAAAAGCTGTGCAGAGCTTTTAAGTAAATTCTTAGAGTTTTAGTATTGTCTGGGAACGAAATCCAAATCCAAGAACAGGTAAATAGACTGTTTCTGTGAGAGAAGTCAGTATACAAATATCAGATGCTACTTCCTTGAAAACTAAGATTTTTGTAAAGAATAGCCCTATCAGAAATATGTACTAAGAATGGCTATTCAGCGTTGGTATTAACTACAAGTATGCTACAGTACACACTTGTAAGTCTTCCCCTCCTTGATATTATTATGTTATAGTTATGGTATATGACCACAGATGGTCAGATCCTTCCATGAATACCTTTACTAACTATTATAGCACATAATGGGTGAAATTACAGAGGTAAAATATAAGATAAAGAAAAAAACAGAATATATTTTACTTAGCTTGTAATGTGACAGATGTTTACTCTGTAGACAGAGTCAACATCAAGAAGAAATTATGTGTAAATTGGCACATACTAAGCAGTCATTCTCTCTTATTTTTCTATTAACTCTGTTTGACTAGGGAGAATTACTTTGCTGTAACAAGAAAAATAAACGGAAATGGAGGTTCACCACACATGTGTGCTCTTACCCAACAATTCCGCCAACTGAACAGATTGCGGTTGTGTTAACAATGCTACTATAAAAAAATATATATGGTACCATATGTGAAAAGGGGTGTGAAAATATGACCAGAAAGAGGCATAAATGAATACAAACAATACTGACAGTATAAAGTAAAAAACTGTAAATCAGCTTTCCTTGATAATTTGTACACTTCCTTTTGTCAGGTCTTGGATAAACAGATACTGGATGTATCTTTATCATTCCTGTTCAGAATGGAAAATTTACATTTATAGTTCTGTGTATTATATTCAAATCCATGCCTGCCTTCAGAATAAATCTCTGATTTAACCTGGGCCTAGATTTTCCAAGAAAAAAAAAATCTAGAAGATTTTTTTGGTGTTTCTCCTCTTTCCAGAAATAACATGCCCCATGAGAGACCAGGACTGTCTTACTAGATAGGTGACAATTATACAGATAGAACAACAGATCTGCAATAAAATAAACTAGCTCTCACCAGCTTCAACCTATGTGTTGAAATGCTTCCAGGGGAGGTGACAACTGCTCTTCTGAGTGTTCACTGGAGTTCACTGTGCTGAACTGTCTAACGGGCATTAGCAATATCTATTCAGGACTAACATTGAAAACACCTTCAGCAAAACTAATTTCAGGCTGACACACACCTTCAGTCTCACTGATGACACAAAAATTGTCTGCATTTCTTATCCCTGCATATATTTCTAACTAACCTGGAAGGATATATCTAAGGAAGTGCCAGCATCTCGAGGTTTTACAGTGTGGAATTACACCAGTCTTTCATATGTTACATTTCAAAAGCACGACATGAAACTGGCAGGCAAAGCACAGTCAGTCCCAGGTTGTGTTGTAAGCAAGATCTCTCTCAAAGAGAAAGGGTTAAAGAAAAGAAAATTAAGGAAAATCTACTAAAATATCCAGGTGCCAAGTATTCTAAGACATCAATCCTCCCTTGAGCACTACTAGAGTTTGAAAGAGGAGAAAGATGCTGTGAACATGAATGCAGGCACTTTTGTTTACAGTTTTCTGACTAGCAAAAAAGCTTCATTAAATTACAGACTAGTACAAGAATGACAGTACAGAGCAGACAGACTCTAAAATTCTATTTATTTGGGTTTCACATTCCTTTCCAAGTGGCAGTGATTGCAGCTTTAAAAACAAGATTTGGATCCCAACAGCAGAGACCCTGATTCTGCTCCCAACTGTCTTAAATGAGATACTGCACTGAGTCACAGTTTTGGAGAAGGAAGCCACATTCTAAATTAAGATAGTGTAATTACTGCTAATAAACAAACATGCCTTCAGAAAAAAAATCTTTGAACATAATAGAAGACATATACAGACAACCAGTATTTCACTGCAGGGAGATTCTTGGTAGTGCTTACCAGTGTAAGGGTTACACAATTTAGCTATCCTTATTTAGCCCCCTTTCAAGAGTTCTAAAGCTACCTTCCTGATATTTTTATTCCAGCCAAATACAGTTTAAAATTTTAAAATTTTACATTACTTTAATGGGTCTTTTCCTTATGTTTAGAAAGTACAACAGAAACCAAAACTTCGCTTTCTCTTACTTGTCTTTTTATAGTACTTCCTTGATTTCTCCCCATAGAAGGATTTTCATTCCATTTTCATGACCATTCCCTGAATCTTATATATTTCTAATATATATTTATATCAAAAGATATAATTAAAACAAAAATCAGTGGAAGTCACTGAAGATCAAATAGCTGCTTAATAAAGGCACCGGGGAAACCCCCTAACATTTAAAAAAAACAAAGGTTAACAATACAGCATATAACCTTCTAAGGTTTCTGTGATGACAGAAAAATTGTACAATAATAGCTTGAATAACCCGTTTTTTCCAAGTTATATTGAAGTTATTACACTACAATAGTGATCTTCAAATTAGTAAAAGAAAAGTGAAATATTGTGAAGGACTGATAATCAATCGTTTCACTGACATATTATCAACCTATCTTCTAATTAAAACAAGACAGTATCTTGATCAACAATCATAGGCAGAAACATCAATATAAGAGAGTCATTATGCAATTGTATTTTTGACTTTCATATTTTTTCATTTCTTATCTTCTCTGTAATAAAAGTCATCTAATAGATTATACAATTTGACTATTACAATATTTTTACCCTTTCCATGTTAACTGTATTATTCCTACATCTGTATGTACATCTCTACAAAATCCTACAGGTAAGAAAATTACCTATTTACCAAGTTCATGCATAAAAGCACATTCCAGGTCAAAAACCTGGGTGTGTTTATGTACTTCCCACACTGTATACTCTTTTCGAAGGAAACTAAACTGAAAGATGCGCTTCTACTACTGACTACAGTATTCAGACTTGACTATCGACAAAGGTCCTCTGAAACATATATAAGGAGATTCACACTACCTGTTTTTCTCCACAGATCTGCTCCTGACACAAAAGTTTGATTATTCTGCTAATATCTTAGTCAAAGATGCTGTAGAATCCCTTTAATGAACTTCAGCTGTAACTTAAGGTAGCTTTTTCTCCACTCTATTTCTACTTAAAGACCACTGTGTCAGTCAGCCAAACTACATTTATTAATGGCCAGATTACAGCCAATTGTTCTTAACCTAACATTTATACTTCATAAATCTCTTTCCCCCATTTCTACTAGTTACCTCCTTGTATTATGATAGATATTAGGAGAGAATAGTTTTTTGTCAGAGCAGCTTTCTCACTTTTTTTTTTTTTGTTGTTGTTCTATATGTCTGGAAGTTTGTATTTTGTGTTAGGAACCATAATTTTTCACCGAATGTATTTCTAGACATGGTAGAGCACTTGTTCCTACAGCTGTACACATTCATCTTAGAAATAGGACAAAATAATTTAAATTCAGTGAAGAGGCGGACATTTTTCTTGGAGCATTCTGCTTTAATCCTATTTGCACTTTCATAAGAAGCCAGTTCCTGCTGACAAGGAGATGAGAGTCGTACAGGGTCTCCTAAGGGGCTCTTTTTGCATCCACTCATGCAAAAACTCACTCATGGGAAAGGCAAAACATTATAATGGATTTAAAATACTCAAAATAGTAAAGCAACAAATGTGCATGTAATGCTTAATGAAATAGTATACTCTGGGAAAATTTCAGAAGGGAAGTGATTTGTCCTTGTTCCTGCCTGAACTGTAAAAAACTGTATTGAGGTGAATCCCAGGAGTACTGCAGATTTTGGCAGTACTTCTTAACATGCTGGTGAAAAGGGAGGAGTAGCCTGAAGTTTGGAAGGCTCAAACATGAAAGCAAGGAAGAGATTTTATGTCTGGAAATTCTCTTGCCACTGAAAGAAACTCTATCCTCTTTTGTGCATAGACACGTCTTAATACAAGTACTGCAAAAAAACTCAGTAAATTTAAACTAATTGCTTATTAGTAAAGATTTTAGACATTACTGCTTAATTTAGAAATGATTAGATAATTTGCAAAAATCAAAATGTCCTCACCTGTTTCTAAGAGGAGATAACTGTTTGGTATGTTAAAGGAAACTTTGACTCATAAAATGAATTAGTGGTCTATTCTCCAGATAAGCGCATGTGCCTCATTAACATTAATGAGAAACAGCCTTTCATAGTGATGGGAGAATAGATATAACCCATATGCAATTAGACATACATGGCTCAGACAAAAAAAAAAAAAACCAACAAAAAAACCAAACAACAAAACAAAACAAAACAGAAGCTTATTGCCTCAGCTAAGGTCAGTGATAGTTACAAAAAAATAGGAGTGATAATTTACTTCCCAGAAAAAGAGCTGGTAAAACTGCTGTCCAGGCACACAAGTACAGTTCCTTGCTATTTCATTTGTATTTTGCTGTAACAATGATTTCAGGCTTTAAAACATATAATAAAGAACCTGAAATTTGGAAGGTACATTGCTTTTTGGCAGGGAGTCTGATACAGAAGGCCATGAAGAAGCAAAATCAGGTGGCTGAAGATGAAGTCATACTAATGGTGTGCTAAAAGCTAAAGGCAGACTATTTTCACTTGAATTTTGAGTCAGAAAGGTCCTGTTGCTATCATTTCTGTGATTACCCATGTTTTTCTCTAGCAATTTAGAGCTAACATGATAGATTGATGAACGGGTGTTTTTCCGTCATTTCATTTGGTTCCATTCCTGTCCATTGTGTTTGATCTATCTCCTTCACTTGTCATTCACAGCTTTTTTTCCCTATGTTCAGAATTATTCTCTACAGAGCATTTAATTAGATATGAATCCAGTTGTTTATTCTCAAACCTGTATCCACAATCTTAAAAACAGAAGAGCATGCATGATACACTGGAAAAATTGGTCATAGGTACCTGCATTAATTCAGATAGGTAGCACTTTGTCAGCAACTCTGCATTTGAATTTGCTTTCAGCTAGCTAGAATTTAAGACTAGAGATTCAAGAGGAACATATACATCCAATGGGGACTGTGGCTTCTGAAAATGGAAATGTAAGCTCCAGGCTGCTTCTGGAAAAGTATCAAAATGAACATACTGGGAAAAATACTTATGTCCAATACTGATTTTCCCAATGCATCAAATGTTGTCACATTACTGACTCTAGGACTATTACCAATGATGAGTACCACCACAAAAAACCAGCTCTGACCTTCAGCGTATCTCAAATGCATGCTGTATCACACTACGACTATGAAAAGAAAAAAAAACTATCCATGCCTCCAACCTGTTGCATGCAGTATAGGTTTCAAATTCACTGGAACACTCATTATAGATTGAAAAAATCAATGTGATGACTTTTCCAAAAGAAATATCACTTCAGAAAACACTCCTTTAAATTACAGATATGTATACATTAAGTGAATTATATGCTATCATCTTTTTTGATTAAATGTTCTTTTGAAGGAAAAACTGTATGTAAAACAATTCATGCTATCAGATACACTATTTAACATCATTTCATCAAGAAAAGCTAGATCCCAAAGAGTAAACTTCCTAGATTATACCACAGAAATTAACACCAGACTTCGCTCGGAATTTGATTAAGTGAAGAGATAAATCATAATCAGTGCTTATGATCACTGTAGTCTATTTTTATTAACAATAACTTTCCCAAAACGAGCAGTAAACCAGAAATCTGAATTTAAATTCAGTTATTTTTCATCTAATGAAAATACTGTCTTTTAAAGCATCATGACTCAACATAGCAGTTTCTCTGTGTCTTTTTGGTTTAGACTGAACTCATCACTTCTCAGAGGACAGATTCTTGGCACCATGCTTTATTCTGCAAAGTACTTCAGGTGATGATGATCATTTACAAGACTTATTGCTTTCCCACAAATTAAACCAACAGACTGGATTTTTTGAATCCAGATGTTTGGAGTTACTCATAAATGACAAAGGTTTAAATCCCAATCATTCCAGTTCAATGTAGTCATTTTGCTGTCTATTACATATTACAACAAACGAGATTTGTGTTATACTAATTTCCTCTTTATATGCTAATGATAATGAATGAATAATAATGAATAAAATAATAAAACTCCAACTCAGCTGTTAAAATTAATCAGATTTGGAATACTGGAGCTTGCTGAAAGTCTGTCCTTTCTACAAATACAGAATTGAAAACTATTAAAAAAAGAAAAATCATACCTATTAAATTATAAAAAATTACATAGCTAATTTAAGTTTAATTAAGCATACACTCCTAACACAATTTTAATGTTCTACACTGTTTATTCCAGGGTAGAGAGACTTTGTTTTAATAAATTGACAGAGATTTCTCTTGTCATGAGTTCTGCTAGTCCTTAATTAGAAATCATTTATTATACTTATCAGAAGTTGCAGTTGTAAAGGGGAGAACCACCAAAGTAGCTCACTAATCATAATAAGTAAATAGTGGAGCACAGGGTTGTGGGGTAGGCACTTAAAGTGCCATTTATTACATGAATTTGTTTCTTTAAAATAAATGCTTCTGGAATTGGTTTAAAATAAGATTAAATATTGGGATAAAGATTCCACTCTATTACCCTTTTGAGTATGTCTCCACAGTTGATTTTACAAAGAGAAAATAAAGTATTTTAAGCAAGAGAAGCCAAATACCAGAAAAATTTCAGATTTCTATTTATCTGAATAGATCATTCAAGATACTAGTCCAAAGAGACTATGCCAGACCACTAAGTATTCCTGTTGCCTTACTCTGCCAGCATTTTTTTCCAGTTCTACCACCTCAAGACACAGGTAGTACCAGAACTTTGTGTATTCTTAAAGATATTTAGCAAACTGTTATTCCCATATGGACACAGTATTTTTGGTTACACTTTCAATTTCTGTTGAATATATTTTTGTCGTTTGCTTTTCTGACTGCTATTCAGTCAGGCTATTGAGCTTATGTTCTTATTACCATGACCCTAAGTCTGCTTTCTACACTAAGTTCATAAGTGTTTTCCTCTATGCATACCATACCTTTACATTAACCTACACCAGGTTCTGCCATGTTTTGTCTTGTCAGCGGGAAACTTGTAAAGTCCTTTTGCAGTTCCTCCTATCCAGCCCTTGATGCTGCTGCACTGTGAAAAAGCTTGGAAAAGCTTTTGGTTGCATCAGGCTGCCACAAGCACGTTTGTCTATGAACACTGTTGTAGAAGTAAATTTCAATGAGATGCTCTGTTTGGGAAAGCATTCCCTGTCTGCTTTTGTAAGCCAGGCTGTCCAGCCACTGCTTCAGGCACATAGATATTAGATAATATTGTTTAATTCTTTGTGGATGCTGTTGCTAATTATGTAATTTGTTTAGTCATGACTTCATGAGATTTAGAGATTTTATTACTGAGTTACGTTAAGGCCATGTATATTGCTAATCAGAGAATGGAACAAAACTAAATTAAGAAAAAAAAAGAACCAGTCTAGAATTTTGTCTACTACTTTAAAAAAAGCTCTTAAGAGGCTAAGGATACCTTCCCACTAACAATGAATACAGAGACAAAAACAATACAAAGAACAAAAAGTACGCTATTAATTGCTGTGTACACTATCTGCAGCATTACCTATGACAGATGTCACTTAATATTAAGTAGCCATGTTTAAACATCGAAATACAATGCTTTATCCTCATAAGCAAGCAAGCTATATGGGGAAAAAAGCCCAACACACAACTACCAGCCTTACAGAAGAAAAAAAAAAAAAGTAGTATTTCCTATTTTTTAGACACTTAGGTAGTGGCAAATATTGCCATGAAAACATCACCAGTGGACAAAATGCTGCAAGGCTTAAGTATTCATGGAAATCAAAGAAAATACTAGGAAGAAATGTGGCTTGCCAAAGTTAAAAGGGTCAAGTGTTCTGAATGAACACATGCCATTTAGGAGAATGAGCTTAGTTCTCTTCCTGTACTGATCATCTTGGTAACAGATGGCTGCTCCCAAACAGTTTGGACTTTGTGTTTGAAAGAAATGGTCTGGAAACACCTGGAATCCGGTATCACCTTATTTTTTTGAAGAATCTGCTCTGGTTTTAATTGATCAAGTATGCAACCTAAATAAACAAGCAGAATGCTGTGGCAGTGATACGACCTTAATTTTTATTTTAGCTACTACTAAAGCTGCATGAATTTCAATTTCTTTTTTTTTTTTTTTTTTTACTACAAATGAAAAATTTTAGTTTCAATTAGAAACAAAAGAAGAAATGGTAAAAGTATATCTATTTTTTTTTTTAAGGTTGCCTATACTTTGCATATTGGATGCCCATAGCTTAGGAGTGGGGAAACAGAACTGACACGCACAGATCTTGCAAACATATTAGCAACAGATGTACGAGATACAAAGGGAAGAGGTAATACAGCCTGGTGGTTGCTGCTGTGGTCACTGTGCTGCTGCCTTGTTGTACCCCCTACGCACCCCCTCCACCACCAAACCCCTATTTAAACTATAAACACAAGAAGAAAAACAGATACATTTCCAAATACTTAACAAATTAACAAAGCAGAGGAGATCAAGAGAGAAGGAAAAAGTTCAGATGTACAGTTTCTGGGTCTTGCTTACACACCAGGACATTACCCATGTGCTTACTTCAAGCAAGTTCTTCAAAAAGAAAAAAAATATCTCTGTGCTCTCTCATTTCCTTAGATAGAAAAAGTATGAAGATGAGCATATTGTTTCTACATTATATAGTTAACTGAGGAAATAAAATGTTAGATTCAAATTTAAAATCTGTAAACAAATGCATTGGGTTGCTGCAACATACAAAGTTTGCAAAGGTCTATTTTCAGTTTTGCTTGGCTGTGTCTATGTTTAATCAGACGGGATAGAGAGCAGCAAATCTATCAGTGCTAAAGACTTGATGTCCACATCATACACAATTTAAGGGTTTTACTCTGGCATACTTCTGTGATATAATTTAGATAGGTATTTTATTTCCATTGTATTGCAATATTCTATTTGTCCTGTTGACTGAATATTAAAGTACATATAAAGAAACCAGTTTAAGCAAAGTAGGGATGATTGGGAAATTCACTGCCAAAACACATTTTTAATTTGGACTAATCCAGTGCACATACATGAACTATAAATCTATTAATAAGTGTGGAGCAATAAATGTGGATACGTGTAAGGAAATGGAGAAAGGACCTGTGGATTTTACTTTGTGGATTTTTGTTCAGCTTGGACTAACTCTAGTTCAGCTCCCATTAGCGGCTGGAGCACATTATGAGATATTTAGACATTTTTTTTCAGTCTAGTTTCGAGCAAAAGGAATTTGGGTTTTTTTCCTGAGACTACATCGTGATGGATGTTAAAGCATGGTAAGTCGGAACACTCTGAAAGATTGCTTCAAAAGGGCAATCCTACTCTAGAACAAAAATACTATTTAGATGTGACCTCATATCATCTGTACTTGTAGCACCTGGCAGCAGCCATTCAACTGTACTTTCAACTTATTAAAATTTTACATATCTGCATAAAAGAAAGAGCTGTAATAATGATGACAACCTTTGAAAAGATCTCAGACAGTAATAAATCCCCATGAATTTCATAAAACACTAAACCTTCCCTAGGTAATATTTTTCTCAATCCCTTAGAAAGTTTTGATTTTAGCTTATTTTTCTCCACTAGAAGTACATACAGAAGAAAGCATCTGTCTCTTTCATGCCACTTTGAAACTTCAGCTTCCCTCTTGTGTTTTGTTGTTTTTTTGGGGTTTGTTTGTTTTTCCCTAAAATGCACAAAATAAAAATGACTGTAGCTATGCAGTTTTTTTCAGAGCGATACCTTAAAAACGAAACCCAGAAGCTCCTTTTTGCTCATCTTAAGTTGAAAGCAATTAGGATCATACAAACATATACTAGTAACATACTTACAGTCCAGTATTTCTGTTCCAGCCTATTTTTCTGGTCATTAGGATTTCAATTTAGTTGGTATCCTAACATAGCACACTAGTTTAGTTTCACATGGAAAACTCTACTGGGGATAAAAATCCCCATTTGCACTATTTGGGTAGCCAGTGTTATTTTTATCTTTAAAGCAACAACTTCTGATAACTTATTAAAATAATTTTAATGGCTATTTCAACTTCAAAGGAAAGATGGTTCTAACCGAAGTGCACGTTTCCAGTTTAGCCTATGAATGGGAACTCTTCATGGCCCTGCCCAGCCCTCAGGATAGTGAACAGCAAGTTCACATTCAACTGTTTGCACAGAGATCAGCCAGCATTCAGCTTATGTTAAGGTGGAAACCAGCAACCAAAAGAGAACCACTGTTCAAGGCACGACTCTTAAATCTGCCCCATTCATTGTCTTGTTACATAACCATCCTTAATTTTCAAAAAATGAAATTATCTGTTTGATAAATACTGCAGAACGTATGCTCAGCTTTGTCTGGAAAAGATACCTGGAGTTGAACTTGTCTATCAAACACAAAACAATTTTCTTCATTTTTCACAGTCAGTCTATACTACAAAACTTAAGCCACTAAACCAAGCCATAAGTTATTTGAAATTCCAGAACACAATTCCAATTGGAGAGAACTGTAGCTAACATAATTCTTGCGTTGATTCACCTCTGTGGTAATTACATGAAATCCAGTAAAGCTTCATTCAGTAGTACTCCATTGAATACATTTGCAACACGTATTTCTCTTATTTATGAACATAAGTGCATGGACTCAATATCTTGGCAATGATTTCAAATAAGTCTCTAGAAAAGCAGTTGCTGAGATTTATTAGAGAATATGATTTATGTTAAGTCCTGATAATTGCTCTGTCTGAATCAAAAGCTCAATTTCCTGTCTTTATTTTGAGAATTACTGGAGTGTTTTATATTGTGTTTTACACTACTTTTTTCTGAAATCAAAAAAGATGACGGGACCATACCTTTTTTTCTTTTGTATGCTTTGTTACAGTATGACTGTAGTCCCTTATTAATTTAAATTTAAGAATATATTGTATTTTATCTTAATACATTTTCTTCAAGTTTACAGCTGAAGTTATGCATTCCAGCATGAAGTACTTGTCTTGCACATAGAAACTCTATCCAATACACTGAGGTTAAAGCACAAGTCTGAGAAGATGGGATCAGATATAAGAGCAAGAGCTGAAAACTGAGATATGTTAATATAGTACTTGGGGTAAATTAACATAAAGCTGTTTAACGGAAAAGCCAGGAAAGCAGCAGCGCCACTCAGTCTTCCTCTTTTGCTCATATACTTGCTTTTCACTATTACCTCTCTGCTTGAGTGGCTTTTAGTCACAGACATCTGTCTGTAGCTTTAACTAGTAGCTTCTATAGTAAGATATAGTATAGGGCAAATTGCTGCCTTTGCTTGGGAACACAGAACATGACAGAAATACACTATTTTTGCTTGTAAAGTCCTCAGTCTTTGAGCTTTTCTGTGCAATTTTGAAAGTGTGGCTAACAGGTTAACTCCAACCAACTTTCCCAAATTCAGGACGCTTGAATTTAGCAGAGGAGACGCACAAAGAACTACCATCTTCTCAGGAACTTAAAACAAAAAGTTGGTAATTTGGTTTATTTACATGTAAGTGTGAAAGATGTAAGAACTTAATCTCTGCTTTAAGGGAAAATATTCAACAAACAGCTACCTGTGCAGCTGCTGGGCCCTTTGTAGATTGGGTCAAGTTAACCTTGAAATACTGATTAGATAAAATTAATAATGTATTTGCTCCTGTAATCCTAGTTTTTCATGCTTTAATGTAGGAAAGGCCATCTTTGGTGTTTTTATAGACTCACCAAGAACACGTATTAGCACAGCAGTACGTCTGGTTGCAGCAGAAATACAATTATGTAAATTAGATATGTGTTCCCTGAAGACTGCTAATAGAATGATTGACCTATATACCATTTAATTTGTTCTCATGCTTTCTCTTTATTGTCTTCCAGCTGCACTAGAAATTAGAACTTGTTAAACTGCATTGCTCCCCAATTATATATCAAAGGTGCTTGTGTCACTTTGTGTCAAAAGCAATTAATAGTTTGCATGCTCCTTATCACCAGCAATATGTTTTGGGTTTGTTTTTTTTTTTTCTTTTAAAAACAACCAACCAGCACCTCTATAGACACTGTACATTAAATACCTTGGAAAAGGTCTCAATTTATAGTTGCTGCTGCTGCTGTTAATAATAACCCTAATAAAACTGGGTTTAGAAGTATGCCAAAGAATGGGTAATAACTTAAAACCAGGATTTTTTTATTTAAAAAAAAAGAGCAGGAAAGTTGTTTGCAACTATTTCACAAACAGCTGGAAGCTGGACAGTTGTTTTTATTTAAGAACTATATTTTCATAAGCCCTCTCTCTTAATACATTGGGAGGGCTATAAAGTTATGTCTTCAGTATATCGTACTGAATCAAAGTCCAAGCAGGGCAAGAAAAAAATTTTCAATAGGTGTCAGTGGGCCATCGGTTACATTTTCACTATTTGTGAACAAGCCTTGTTTTCTACACCTTAGCAATTTGTTAAATCTAAGGGGTTTTTTTTCAATCGATCCAAGTAAACAATTGCACAACATAAAATGTAAATGCTAAATGAAATACTAAATTAAACACACATGTAACTAGTTCCTAGCCAGAAAATAGATGTGGTATTAAAACAGGTCAAACTATCCCCTTAATAGTGTGGTTGTGCATACCCAGGGAAGAGGCGAGTTTTTTTAGGGATGCACTGGTATAGGTTTCAACTGGAGTTTCTGTCAGTCTTTTGAAGAAGCTTTGCCCTATCACTGAAGGACGGGATGCTTTCAGCTTGTCTCAGAAAAGTAACAACAAAAAACATTTCCACAAAGCTAGCAGTACTATGAAGACTGTACTGCTAAGTGCAATCAGTATCTGACATCTTTTTGATGTGCTTTGCACCACCTCCCAGAAGACTGGCAACAGAGGATTCTTTCCTGAAATAAACTCAGGGCAAAGCCCACACTAGGTAGGGTTGTGAGTCATCAGACATGTTTATGCTGCTTGCAACCATACAGCCAGCAAGAAGAGAACAGAGAAAGCAGAAATGCTATGCAAAGGTATTGCAATTTTATTTAAAAAAAAAAAAAAAACAAACAACTTTGCTTAGCATTAAATAACAATTCCTGGGTAGAAATGAACAGAACTACTTGACTGTGTAAAGTTGATAAGGCTATATGACAACATGAGGACAGCAAAAGTACATTTCTTTTACTTTATCATTTCCTGTGTCCATATCAGCAATATTTAGGACCACATCTCTGTTGAGTGCTCTCAAAACACATTGAACCCTTCAGAGTTCTAAATAAGGATTTAAAAAGTTGCATGAACTACAGCTATCTTTCAAGGTTGAAGAGGTCAAGAAACCAAAGCAGCCAAGAGGGTGCAAAATTCTCTTGCAGCCCGGGGAGCTACAAAAATGGGCACCCAATTAGTTTTCAAATGGTGTTTGCACTTTGACATTTTAAATCTGCTGTCAGTGAAACTGGTGCCTAAGATCGATTGTCAGTTTCTGGACCACACTTTGTGGCATTATTTGCTGAAAGTATTTTTTAACCAGCTTTATTTTTCTGTGTTTGTTTATAGTAAATTTGCTTTTCTTAAGCTGTAAATATTTGATGGGGAACAAAGCAAAAAGTGAAAAGGACATGTAAACACTTAGCTGTAACATTCAGCATACATCAGAAGTGAAGAAACATGGCACTGAACTCTGACAGCAATGCAAATTGGAACATGAACTGGGTTTGTGCGGTGAGCTTCTGGTAGCCCGGCAGCTACAGGAGTGGCTTTTGTGAGAAGCTGCCAGAAGCTTCTCTCATATCCAATGGAGCCCATGCCAGCCGGCTCCAAGATGGACCCACCACTGGCCAAGGCAGAGCCCATCAGTGACCGTGGCAGCGCCTCTGGGGTGATGGGTTTAAGAAGGGGGGGAAGTTGTGCAACAGCAGCTTCAGCTGGAGAGCGGAGCATGGCGGTGGGAGAGCAGCAGCCCCATTCCCCGTCCCCCTGCGCCACTGCAAGGGAGGAGGGAGAACAAATTAGTAGTAGAAGTTAAGCCCAGGAAGAAGGGAGGGCTAGGAGGAATGTGTTTTAAGGTTTAGTTTGTATTTCTCATTATCCTCTTCTGATTTGATTGGTAATAAATTATTTCCCCAAGTCAAGTCTCTTTTGCCTGTGACAGTAACGGCTAGGCGCTCTCCCTGTCCTTACCTTGACCCACGAGCCTTCCGTTACATTTTCTCGCCCCTGCCCAGCTAAGGAGGGGGAGTGATAGAGGAGTTTTGGCGGGCATCGGGTGTCCAGCCATGGTCAACCCCCCCAGTGCACTACCATGACGATATTTGAGTTAAATAATACTGAAGTTTTCCAAGGACATCTGTGTGCTGGTTGGTTTTATTCAAGCTGTAATTTTTAATGCAACTCAGTCTTTTCTCTGCATCAGGCAATATAACAAACAGCAGAGCCTCTGGAGCCTAAAGGGAAACTCAATGTGCATGCAATAAAAAAATGGAAATGTTTCTCCTTGATTGAGCTATGTTTTGCTATAGATAGTCTTTAATCGAGTATGATAATTTTGTCCCCAATTGCAAGTGCTTTGATTCATATTTCAAAGCTGTTGTGCCAGGTAAGTTTTGTTATCTCTCACTGAAGTTTATAGAGAGTCTTAGCTGAGATCTTTTATTTACTTAAATCTCATTATTCTCTTTCTAAATATGTTTAGCGACAGAGACAGCAAAGAAGGTGTCCACAGTCATGACAGGGCTGGTGCAGAAAAGAGAACACATTTTGTGATCTTAGAAGAGTAGACTTAGATGCAGCTGAGGGAGAGGGAGAGGGAGAGGGAGAGGGAGAGGGAGAGGGAGAGGGAGAGGGAGAGGGAGAGGGAGAGGGAGAGGGAGAGGGAGAGGGAGAGGGAGAGGGAGAGGGAGAGGGAGAGGGAGAGGGAGAGGGAGAGGGAGAGGGAGAGGGAGAGGGAGAGGGAGAGGGAGAGGGAGAGGGAGAGGGAGAGGGAGAGGGAGAGGGAGAGGGAGAGGGAGCGTGCGTGCGCTTTTTATTGTTTCCATGTTGATATTTAGACTAAACTTGTGCTCTATTATATAACTATGACACTGATTGTTAAATATTAGTAAATATGAGTAATATAGGGTCAGGCTCATGACCTGACACACCTTGCTTTTCATTCTATTGTTTGTTTAACAGTTTAAAAACTAGACTTCAGGCTGAAGACCAAATCCCAACCTCTATTTCTATGGAAGAAAATACTTTTTACTTTGCAGATTAAATCATCTGCTTGTATTCAGTCAAGTCTACTTCCAGGAAAATAGAAATACAATCAAGGAGAAAATACTAAGGTTCCCTTTCCCCTCCATACATAATTGGCAAATTACATATTATCTAGTTAGCTTCCTGTCATTTATTTTTCATAAGGTAATTTGAAAGTGTCTCCAGCTTCTTTCAGATGCAAGGACTGACATTAAATGTAAAATTTCAGTTGAAGTAAATGCAGAAATTTAAAATTTTGGTTCAAACCATAGGTAGTATATAACCAAGACTTACTTGTTAGATAAGGTCTCTTCCTATTCAGCCTGAGCTTTATGACCTGTCCCAATTATTTAACAGATTCTGAAGATTTAATTGACACTGATTTAATTTGTGAACATTTCCCAACACCTGCATATCTTGTTGTCCATTCTGTATGTTCTACATTCAGAAAAAAGAAAAAAAAAAAGAAAGAAAAGAAGAGTAATTTCTAAAGTGAATCACATTTGATACCGTTGATACTGCAAGGGAAATTTGAGAGGTCTGAAGACTATAATGTCACAGCTATAAGGTAAATAAAAGGTCATACATTATGCAAACCGTTTCATGTCTTCAATGTGTAATAGAGAATCTGTTATGAAGCAGTATTTTTCATTCATTTCAAATTCTAGTTTCTTTTTCCTATCTGACTGTACTTTTTATCCATATACTTCCTAGAATAAAACAATGAACAGTTCAAACATAGGACATAGCTGATACAGAGATAGGTTTCCTCTTATTCTGAAATAGCTAATGAAATGCATCAGGTCTACCAAAAAAAAAAAAAAAAAAAAAAGTAGAAGTATGCAGAACAGGTAAAGGAGATTTAACTTCAGAGGTTATGACAGGTATCCACATGGCTATCTTAAACCATTAACTGTGGGTACTTCAGAAAGAGCTTGATGCCTTAACCTTGAAGCCTTGTCAGTACAGAGATGAGCTCCTCTGTTGGGCACAGATGCCAGTTTTCCCTCTAGAAGAGGCTACTGCTTTCCCTCATCTGAATCCTCCCCCACCCCCCCGAACTATGACATTTAATTCTCCCTCTCATATGTATCTGAAAGCATTCTCGATATGAAGTCCTAGCTTGGACTAAAAGGTATTTGTCTTGAGAGAGAAACATTTCAGATACTGAAATTGTAAATGGAGATAAACAAAAGAAAATGCCAGATGTCTCCGAAAGAAAAATTATTTGACAAGACAGATTCATGAACTCTTCATTCTTCTTCAATGAAATGATTTTCTGTTCTGTTTTTCAGGCATTCACACCGCTCAATCTGGCAAAGGTGCAGGTTTCAACTATTGCCACTTATTAAGTTTTTGGTTCCCCACACCCCCACCCCAGGAAAACACAGCACTGACAGAAATGCAGCTGTGTGGTGCTTTGGCTGGCTGGGTGCCAGCGCCCACCAAGGGTGCTCTATCACCCACCCCCTGCCTCAGCTGGGCAGGGGGAGAAAAGTCTAACACAGGGCTCATGTCTTGAGATAAGGGCAGGGAGAGCACCCTGCAATTACTGTCATGAGAAAAGCAACTCGACTTGGGGAAATTATGTTAATTTATTACCACTCAAATCAGAAAAAACACCTCCACCCCACCCCTCCCTCCCTCCCGGGATTAATTTAATTCCTAATTCCTCTATCCCCTCCCCCTGAGCAGTGCAGGGGAAGGGGGGTTATGGTCACTTCTTCCCCTTTGGCAGGAGGCTCCTCACCCTCTGCCTGCTCCCAGGGGGGTCTCCCCGTGGGCCCACCCCCCAGGCCCAGCCAGCCCCAGGGGGGTCCCCAGCCCGGTCTCCTCCCCACGGGGCCACAGGCCCTGCCAGGAGCTGCCCCAGCGCTGCTGCCCACGGGTCATGGCCTCCCGCGGGCACAGCCCGCCCCGGCCAGGGGATCCCCACAGGTTGGGAGGGGAGCCTCTGCTCTGGCACCTGGAGCCCTCCTGCCTCTACCTGCCCTGGCCTGGGGGGGGGTGTGCTACCACCGTCACTGATGGGGTCGCCTTGGCCAACAAAGGGTCCATCTCGGAGCTGCCTGGCACTAGCTCCATTAGACATGGAGGAAGCTTTGGCATCTCCTCACAAAAGCTCCCCCCCAAAAACCTACCATGCAAACCCACTAAAGCTATTAACTCATAAGCTGCGTGTCAGGTATCCTTAGACACACCTGGCAGAAGAAGTGTGTTCATACTAACATGCTCTGAATAGGTCAATGACATGTTACTGTCATGCTGATGGAAGCAAACACTAGAGGCATTTCTGCAAACACTGATCTACATGTAGAGATTTTTAACAAATACCAGAGCTGGTGTGGATGAAGCATGAGTGGAAAGCCAAGGTTTAAGCACCAGAAGAAAACAGCAGAATAAGCAGTTATCAGAACAACTTATAATAATAGTAATGAAGGACACTGCTCCTAGGACACCACTACTGTGACATCATTGTCAGAAATAACATTAAAGGTGTTCCTACGTCATGGCCCCCCTTTTTCCCACCAGCAGAATGGAAGGCACAGGGAGGATGTCAAAAAGGCTCCTCAACACAGAAGGTGATGATATCATTCAAACACCTATTTAAACGAGGGGAAACCAGACAGTGTGTAGGAGCCTGCCCTCAGATTCATGGAAGGTGAAGTAAGCAAGTTCAGAGGCAAAAGACTACCCATCACAAATGATGACTCCAATGGGATCTAAATATCTGCCCAAACAAAGAGGAACTGAAAAGACAGGCAGCACTTGCCGCTGGTATGCCTTGTCTGCTGTGTTGGGAGCAAATTATCCTTGCTAGACTGCCCATACACACACACCATGCTGGTGCTTGCGGGTTCATCCACGTAAAGTACAGAGTGAATAAAATCAACTTACCTAAAGATTTTGTATAATAAGATCACCTTCCCCTTTCATGAGATCTTGCATTTAATTACAGTAATTTCCCGGCAGAGAAGTTCAAAGTAAGCAGGGTTTTTTTCTGTATTTTCTCACTTCCTAAGCACACTATAGCAATTGAGTTATTAGTGGTAATACTGTTTAAAAGTGAGATTTAGGCCAAATAGTTAAGTTTGTTAACTGCAATGTCACACAGCGTAGCTACACAATTATGTGAATTGTCAATGTGTAATTCAGGTCATATCCTTTGTTACAGTATAAGTCGTCTTAAGAAAAAGAATCAATCCCACATGATTTATGCAACTCACACTTAAGGTTTTGAATATTCATAACAATCCCCACAATCTGTAGGCAAAATATATCCATAATAATTCACAAATCATTTAAAATAATTAGTACATTGGAGGATTTTCATTCTGTGATCAATAATTGAACAGTTAAAGGGGTAAAATCTGTCAAATGAATTATTCATGGTAAATGTCTCACCCAGTGAAAGCACAAACTTCAAAGAACACAGTAGCATTCTGTTCCTTCAGAAAAGTAACAGTGGATTAACAGCACCAGTGTTTCAGATCCCACAAGAAAGAACTCATATTTAGTGTGTTGTGGGAATCACATGGGAAGTAATATATGGTTCAGCACAAGCCGTATAAGCCAGGGTTAAATCGACAATAGCAACTTTATCAATAACCTGATTTTAATAGCTTCAGTGCTAATATTCTACATTTCCACTAACATAATCAAATCTAATAATTCCACTTAACAACAGACATGGATAACATTCAACACTCAGACACACAACATAGTAACAGTCCATTTTTCAGTTCTTTTGCAAGCATTATAAATTGTGATGGCTTCAGACAACAGAACTAAGGCTATTTCCAGTAACAGACAACCTGTCTCTTTTTTCAAAGGATCTTTCTACTATAGAGATGTAGCAGAGGTTTTGAATCATTGCTTTTAAATGAATGAACTCTTTTAAGATTATTTCTTTTTCCCGTCTTTTTTCCCTCTTCCAAGTTCTATTATCTACCAAGTATCATTATCTACTGATTAGGTAAAGAGTACAGAAATCTGGAATCCTGTGCTGGGGGCTCCAGATTTTTTTTAAAACTGATGTCAACAATAGTTGCAAATATCACCATTTATCAACTCAAAATTACATTTTAAACTAATATAATTAATAGAAAACATAACTTTTCAATGAAGATTAATAGAATACCATTAGAAGGCATGGATTTTCTGACTTTATTAAATCAGCTTCCTAGGAGAAAATTGCATTAGAAGATCATCTCGCTGCATATTTCTGTGCATGTGTTGAAGATTATTTTTTTTTATTAACTTAATATATTAAGGCAATAGTAATACATAAGAATTACTATCCTGATGTCTTATCAAAAATAGCACATAGCACTCAAGAGCTACACTTTAATGAATGCTTTGCTAAGAATTATCGTATTCACTGTTTAGAGAAACTGTAAAAATCTTTCCTCTTCTAAGTTCCTAAAGTTGCTTTAGCAAAGAAACAACACAGGACAGGAAGTGAATTGAAAAATAGGGAAGACCTGTACAGTATAGTAAAAGCTACAAATAAATCACTACACCTCTGAAAGCAGAGAAGTTTCTTTCCCCTTACCTGACCTAGTCACTCTGACGAGTAGGAGATAGAAGAGAATGATGGATCTTCTCTGATCCTTACTATTTTCTATTTCATAGTCTGGAACTAAAAGATGAAAATCTCATGTGATAAGATTTTGATGTCATGAAATATAAAAGGTAGTTAAAATAGGAATCTGGATCTTCTGAGTACCTGAAAACATTAGAAGTACAGCACTATTCTCCAAAGCTTACTGAAATTCAAGATTTTAAAATGTTTGTACATAGTTGCACCTATATTTCTTTTTTGGAGGAAATAGGTCTTACTCTTAGATTAATAAATTCACTTACAGGATGAAAGGAAGCAGTAGGAACAGAAGTTTAAAAAGAGCATTGGGAATAGCTGCTTACAACAATACAGCTAAAACAAACACTGTGAGGTGCTGACATGCAAGCTGTTTTCTCAGGGCTTAACCAATACTTAAGAGTTGGCATGTGTGACAAATTGGTTCTGGATTATTAGTCAGACTTCAGGCTATCATTGAGGCATCAATCTCTCATTCCATGGCATCTGCTCATTCACTAACCTGTGTAGCTTTGTGTCAGATAGTCAATTTTTGTCCAAGGATTTGATAGATGTTAATGTGATTGTTTCAGCTACCATCCTTTTGTTCCAGTGATGATGGTTCAGGCTTTACTTATTGAGTCTTTTAAGACTGAAGCTTGATTAGACAATGAGACAGAAGTCTCAAATTCATCTCCCCCTCTCTTCTGCCAGAGAACAGAATTCCCTGCTTAAGATATATTCAATTACTTTGGTTTTTTGTCCCTGAATTGTAGAATTGTAACTTTTCCCTATGCCAAGCTGGAACATTCCAGTGTTGACAGATGTTGCTCCTGGCTACAGAGGAAAGCATCTCAATTCTGTAACAGTAATACGGTGCCTGTATCATGATTAAATTAGTAGTTTTTTACCAATCTCTCAAAATGAGTGAAAAAACAGATTTACTTTTATCTTAATATTTATGGAATGTAGGCTTTAAACATCCAGTCTTAATCAGACCAGGCTGGGAAAAAGAGGTAAGCAAAGCACTAATATCAAGCAATTGGCAGCTGGGGGAGGAATAAAAGTACAAAAAAACTCCAAGAAAAACTCACTTACTTGGGAAGGCAATTCTTCACATATTGGTAGCTCTGTGAAATACAAGTATTCTGGTCAGTCAGGCCGTTTCCTTACACCCTTCTCTTTGGTAAAGACCAAAAGGACTATTTAATGCTAGTAGCACCCACCCTTCATCCGATCCAGTATAAGCGTATCTATATTTTTGCTCCATGCCTTTGAAAAACTCGGTTCCTATTAGCTGATTATGGATTAATTAAGAAATTAAATTCCCTATATTTGGCACCTGATGGTTGAATGGCTTCTTTAATTCTCACTCAACTGAAAGTGGATGCTAACCTGACTTGCTTACCCTAAAGCTCCAGCTCTATACTAACTACGAAGAAGAAAATTAACTCTATTCCAGCTGAAACCAGGACAAACCCTAGCAATAATTTAACCAGAGCTATTCTTTATTTAAATAGGTAGTATAAGAAAATATTCTTAGTGTTCCTGTTAAAGTATCTGATGGGATAGAATAACCTTTATAAAACCTACAAATACCATGGCTGAATAAACTATAATCATTTCCATAATGACATGTATTCATTTGGGTCTATAAAATTCAGCACCCTAAAATTAAGACACCTAAGCCAACCTAAAAGAAAAACCACCCAAAAGTTTCACAATTCCTGACTACACTCAATTTCTTCTCCCAGAGTCAGAAAATAGAGATATTGTTTTATTAACTTAATATTGAAATTTTTCTTCTGACAACAAATGCATAACCATTTTGAATTTTTGTTTGTAAAAAAGTGCTCCTACACCATTTTCTTCTTCCTGACATCAGATTGGGAAACTTTAAGCTACCATACCCAGCTAAGCTAGCAGAGCCACTGCCCAATTCTGCACTGAGCAGAGACTCCCAAAATGCAGAAACAGGGATAGCATTGCCTATAAACAACATTATCAAAGAACTACTGGCTCAAGGTAGAACCCTAAAGTATTGTGACTAAAGATGAAGTGAGCTGGAAGCAGTAAAACCCATGGATTTTCTATCAAACACCGGAAGCCAGGTATTAGAACCTTACCTCATTTTGGCCACTGGCAAATAAAATACAATCAGAAACTTGTGAATTCCTGTTAAAGGTCCTTGTCACAGCACAGGGGTTAGCATAAACAACAATCAGTCCATAATTTGTCTTTTATCTTAAGAAAAGTACAGAGATTCACAAATAATTTATTGTCAGACAGATGAAGATGACTGACCCTGAGATTAGTCCAAGCCTTAAAAAAAATACTGAAACCCTAACCCCCACACCCATGGTTAATAATGAATTAAAAGCTGTAGACCACTCCCGTGTTAAAACAGCAGGGTGAAGGGAACTGACCTCAGGAGCTGAGAGTAAGACTATATGAAATTTGATCAACAGTTGTCAACTATTGCATGTGTGTTTGGTGGTGGAACGTAAGGCTAAGGGATCCCACCTTAATGTCTCCTGGTCTGAAATGGGCCTGGGATACAGGACACCACCTACTGACAACATTTCTGGATTTCGATTTATTTTATTAAATGTTGCACTATTTTAAGTTGGACAACTATAATAAGAGGGATAATACAAGTTTTAGAAATGTTTTCTTTAAAATGGATCAGATTTTACTTGCTTTTACTTGGGTCACCCTTATCACCACTTCATTTTTCTTTTTAAACCATATTTTTGTATTTCCCATTCTTTTCTATTATTACCCAGTGAAGTAATTTCTGGTTTTAACTATAAATACCAGTTGACAACTATTTCTTTGAATGGGTAACCAAGCATTAATGCCAATTGACATTACCGTCAACAATGTACGTTGCCATATCAATTGTATATATATATGTGGTTGTTTAATCATACCTGATGCCCTTTTGAAAACACAGGCTCTAAACTAATATTTTTTTTTAAATCAGCATCATAAATAATAACTAATCTTAATGATCATATTCAGTATTGTGAAGTCAAAAATATGTAGTGGAAAAAGAAATCTTACTTTAAACAAAGATCAGATTTGAACAGTTAGGTAAACAATGTGTCTGCAATCTTTTCTAGAACTAAGATCAAATCTCACGTTTTTAAGGAGATGAAACATATTTCATACAAAATGATGTTCACTGTAAAATGATATCACACAGGATTTTTTTTAGTTTGTAAAATATCTCAGACAGGGTTATGTGCCTCCTGTGTAAATGTGTGGTGCAAAACCATAGTTCCATAATAAAAGTCATATCTGTTTGGTACTATGGTTTCTCTAATTAGTATTGCTGCTATTACATATCTGTCAAAGATAGGATGGACCAACAAAACTTAATTAGCTGTTTAAACTCATTTATGTGCCACGTTTAATCTTGTGCTTGTCACATTTAAATTTGTTTAAACCTTAATAATATTCAAGATCACGCACTTGTATTAAAGGCAACATGTGTTTGAGCCATAATGAATTGCTGATATTAAAATATTCATTATGGCTCAGACAACCTTTTTTCTTTATTTATCTAGGTAAGTCATTTATCTTTCTATAAGATTTATGAGGTGGTTTCCCTCAAACCAATGAAAACCAAAATCTAATAATTTATTTTGCATTTCTTATTTTGTTAATTCAGTCATATTCCTGAACATTAAGCCTCTGTAATTTTAATATAGAACATCTATCCAGCTAAAAATAAGAGCTTAATTTAATACAAATATTTAATTTGGATCTCACATAAATCATATATACTAGCTTTATTGCATTCAAAGATTCTAAAATATCTGGGAAACAATTTACTGGAATTTCTTTTACTAAGGATCTGTAAGAGGTATGGAGCTACTTTAGCTGTCAATATCAAGATGTAATTATTTCCTGTGATAAAAAGAGACGTTAAGAAATGCCATCATTTAACCTAAGCATCTTTGAGTTCACATTCTGAAAAGCGGCAGCATTTGTTCACTATTCTGAGATGTCCTACAAGCCCATTTTAGGCACTGGTAATTTAATAAATACATGTTATTAGGAAAAAAAAAATATACCAAAAATAAAGTAGTGGTTACTTTACGAGTATAATACTTCTATTAAAGTTTTATACATAAAGAATATGTAGGACTTCCTGGGGGGTGGGGGTAGTAATCAAGCAATTAATTTTTAAGGCTCCTTAATGTCAAACAAAGCTAGCTCATAAAACAAGTAACAAGGCCCTTCATGCAGCTTTGTGTAGGAAACTAATAATGAGCTACGACAGACATACCTGACGCAGTATCTGACACAAGAATCAGGCTAGTGTATCTTCACAGGCTTAGACCAGATCTTGAGAATAATTTCTGTGCATAACATCACTGAGATGTCCAAATGCTTTTGAGGCTAGATTCATAAAGGCAAGGCTTGGGCATACTGACAAATGCCAAACCTCACTTTATGATGCCGCACTGCAAAAGGTGTTTATAAGAAATGCAATCACAGACAATAAGACTTGGCCTGGTAAGAAGAAACAGTGATAGGAGACCTTGTGCGAAACCTTGATGAATCCAAAAAACAGAGACTTCAGACCCTGACTCTTAGAAGAGCTTCCTTACTAATGTCTACAGTCTGGGCAGGATCATTCATCAGGACTGTTGTATTTATCCCTATGTAGTCAATGCAGGAAAAAAAAATATCTAAATCCATGACTAAATAACTCATTTGGAAAGAGAAGGAAATCTTCTGTTTCTAATCCCATGTTGTAAGGCCTGTTATAGTATTTTAAAATCAAAATATTCAGTAGTTAAAATACAATGTTCTCATAAATTGTTTAAAGAAATAAAAAGACACTAACTTTACATAGTTGTTCTAATTATGCAGCTTGAATATGCCTATACTGACTCAACAGTTGTCAATGTCTAGAATCAAAATATAGCAAATGTATTTTTCTTATATCAATATGAGGGAGGAAAAAATAATCGTTCTCTTGTAAAGAGCAAGAGTTTTCAAGTGCAGTAGTTTCACCACATAACCTGTAATAACCTTGTATGCTCATGCTAACAATAGGAAATTGTGCTAATATACTGTAAAAAGGCTATTTCCTGTTTTCCTAGACAGCTCCTAAATAAATATATGGCTGCAAAAGTTTCAAGGTCGAAACAATAGATGCCATAACACCTTGTGGGGAACTGTGCAAACAGAAATAAATTCTAAGTAAATTCTTTTGTTTACCCACCAGCCTAACACACCCTCTGTCATCTGTCACATAAAACCATTAAAAGACGTAAGTGGCTGTCTAAAAGGGGATCTTTTTCTCTTTTTCTGATTAGATGATACTATCGTACATCATTCTGGATAAGGGTGGCTAAGGGAAGAAAGTAAATTAATATTTATGTCCTACACAGGGGCACGTGTATAAATATTTGGGTACATGTATTGACAAAGGATGGTGAGAAAACAGTAGTATTACACTAATTGAAATAAATTGATAAAGACTTTTGCCTTCATGAAATTACTTTATGTATCCTACTTCAAGATCTTCAAGTAAAGAAAAATAATATGAAAATCAAAGATAGGCAAGGAACATCTATTCCCAGGAAAAGAGATGCATGAAATAAGATCTCTCCAATAAAGCAAGAATACGTATTAAAGATGAAATATCAGAGAATATATCTATCTTACCATGCTGTTATTAATGATTTGTTTTTTATTGATAGCAAGGCCAGGTTTTTTTCATGTTTATTAAATCTTTTTAAAGAAGCAGCTAAATCAACAGTTGAAATTTTTTTTCCTCTTCAGTTCTCTCTGACTTGAATGGGAATTTGCCACACAAACTGTGACCATTAATCATTTAAAATACTAGACTAAGTTTTCCTGATACATCTAATATTGTGAATCTGCACAACAGAAATTTACTCTAAATGTTATTGACGTTAATGGACGACAAAAGCCTAATTTTGGCTTTAGGCACTACTAAACTTTTGTCAGGGATGAAAACACTTCTATGTCTGTGTTAACAACATTTTTTTCCTTTCTTTTTCACTATCTGCCCTGATTAAAGAGATTGATTCTTATCCTACATTTGGCATACAGAGAATAAATGCAAAATTGGTCTTGTCAATACAATTTTTTTGCAAGTGGCAATTTGCAAGTCCTTTTACGCTGCTCTGCTGTCCAGGCTAAGGTAGCCCGATTTATACAGGTTATCACATTTTCTAAGTTGTTACCCCTCTGGCAGCTATCATGCTCCATCAGAATCACAGGCCTAAACCAGCACCTTATTATTTCTGTATCTTTAGACAGCTGTCCTGTTGATATGGTTACATATGAGATTTATTCCAACAGAAATCCAGTGTTGATTCATTCAGCTTTATGGTCCTGTAATCAGCAAGAAACAGCTATCAGGCAGTCCCATTTTACTTGAAACTGGATTGACCAGCTCAGCTCAAGCCTCTCTTCACTGAATATAACGAAACCCTGAGGCGAATAGCTTTCCTAGATTTGTGCCCCATTTAAGTGCTTATAGGTAGATAAGATGAAGGCTTTAAGTACTGTTTTAGATACAGTCTATACTAAATATATCGAGACACTTCTCCAGTTTTGCTTTTAAGATTGTCATCTAGACTGTTTAAAAGTCTGATTAAAATACAAAATAAAGTACTTGGAAAGTTTATATTATGTCACATGCTGTCAGATCTCCTCCTTTTAGTCAGGGTTATGTAACAATCATAACATTTTTCATAACATTCACACATTTGCCTTCTACCAGTTAAACTATAACACTTGTAAACTTAGTGTAAAAAAAACACCAATTTGCCATATTTAGAGCACAAAAAGCTAAAATATAGTCTGTTTTCCCCCAGCTGTAGCGAGCTCATACCCACTGATGCCAAGGTGGACACTTGGCTGGTTTCACCAATAGAAATGTATTGGAGAGAGCAGCTACCATGGTACCACATGACGCGTGATCACAGCCAGTGTAGCTGCTCCAGGAACGCCTGCCTTTCAGCTTGTGTGTGGTGCAATGAATGACTAACAGCCAAAGAAGTGTTCCAGAAATAAATAAAATAAAAATAAAAAAAACTGGAAAAGGAAGCAGAATCTAAAAAAAAAAAGAAAAAGAAATAAAAAGAGCAGGTTGTCACACATGAGAGAAAGAATCAAACAAGGGCATAGAATTTCTTTGGACCCAGGCTAAGCATGACACTGTATGAGTTCCCTGTCTTAAATCATATAAATGAGGCTTTTTGTGCACTCTCTCTATAAAACAGGTTGCTGCAATTTCTTATAAATTATATATTTTCTCAAGTATTATAAATCAAGTAGCAGAAACCTAACAGGAAGAGTTGTGACGATCACATGTCATGTTGTCACCTATGCCACCTTGAAGAGCGGACTGGAAAGGCCAGCCCATCTCCTAACACATGCTTTTGCAGTAACGCACTTTTGAAAGTCATATGAATATTGCATCTTACATTTATCTTATCTGCGCAGACCAGTGGCATGACGATGTGCTGCATATGGAACAAAGAAACAGCCCAGTAAATCTGCATAGCAATGTTCTGTTCTCACATTTAGGCTTCTAAAATTGTCACAAAATAAAATAGCATGAGCAGTAGAATACAACATGCTTCTTAGACAATTTCATCATAATTTGTCATTCATTCTGAGATATTCATTTGTCTAAAAGCAATTAAAGCTTAATTGCTGCATAACCTGAATAATTTAAAAATGCAAATTAGGATAGCAGGCAAGCAAGTATGTGTTCATTAATTTCTTTGTTATCACCATCTGTTTAATTAAAAAAATGAGTTTTACTGAATGACAGCTTGCTAACTATATAAACGTTTTCCTTAATTGAAAATGTCTTTTGCAATTGAGGTCAGCATCTGACAAAAATTGTTTGAGCTTTTGCAAAAACATTTTATCTAAACAAATTGTAGTATTTTTAAATTCACATTAAAAACCACTGCAAACATATGCAATGTAATTCAAGAAATGACATCTTCACTTCTTAACACGAAGTCATAATTTTAGAAAAAAATCAGTGCTTCAGAAAAGTGATGGTTATTACAGTTGATTTTTTTCTCATGATAATATGTGTGATTTATCATTGTTATTATAGATTATTTTGAAAACTTTTATAAAATCCAGACTCAAAATATTAGTACCTCTGGCAAAAAAGAATCATCTTAAGAAGGAAGGAATGCTTCAACATATGGATTATATGATGTGGTCTTTGTACTAGGGAACTAATGTAATTTTTCAAGTAGAATCTTTTTTACAAAGAAGTTAATTCTTTACATAAATATACAAATCTTCATACCTGATGCATATCAGACTCCTTTTATTCATTCAGGGAGAAAAAAAAAAAAAGAAAAAACATCCTTTTACTACATTAATGTACTTGTAAGATCTAGTATTCATAGGACATTAAATTTACTGTATTTGTTTAGACCATCTCAAAACTGTGTACTTGAGAGACAGAACTATAAGTAAAAGATTTACATGCCTGCAAGCCCACTATGTTTCAACTGAGATTTAAGCTAGTAGTACCATACTTTATAAGAGATCAGTAAACTAATTATCTAAGACTGAAATCCCAGAGAAGCGAGGAAGGGGAATGTTACACTACTGTACCACAAACTTGTCAATTATTCAACTTATGTTGTTTACACAATTAATGATATTACTCTTATAATTTAAGTTTTACTTGGCTTCCACTTTCTCTTACTACATTTAAGAGAAATTTTGTATTATGGCCTCTGCATCAGTACAAATGTATCTACAGAGTGCAGCGAAAGGCCTTTCTCAGCTGAAGGCAACAGTGGTTACAGCTGTAGGTGGTGATAAAGACGACAAAGCTTCAGTGATTTGCACTGAAAAAAAATCCCCAGGAATGCACTTTCTCTCATGTTACTACTTGCTGTATTCCCTGTTGTAGTAAATTGCTGGGGTAACGGTGAGCTGTATATTGCCTGGTTAGTATTTTGTTACTGGAGTTAAAAAAAACCAAAACCATGCAAGGTCAGGACCATACTGTACCATACCCCCCCCCCCAAAAAAAAAAAAAAAAAAGAAAAAATATATAAAACTGGTCAATCTGACTGTGTAACATCATAAGAATACAAAATTAAGGCTAGACTGCAAGGCTCAGTCATTGGATTTGGCAATTCCCTTGCGTGTAGTCTCTCCATACTTAATTAAATGATCTTTAGATTTTCTAAGTGTTGTATAAACATCGTCTGACATTTGCAGGCTCTTCCTAACATATGGAAACAAACATGATTCTCACTGAACACTTTGAGTAACATACAAAGATTAAGCAACTTTTCCACAACAAAAGAACCCAATGGGAACACACATTAGGAGCCCCAGACCTGAAGTGGGCTTCATCTGTTTGAGACACAAACTTTCAGGGTGACTCAGTTGTAACATTGTTGTGGGCAGATCCATAGTTTTATCAAACGAGCTAATTCCTTATGAACAACAACAACAAAGAAAAAAAATCCTGGTAAATAATTGCAAGACATTTTTAATTTTTGGAGCCCTTCTAAAATACGAGTGTGGAAATCTTTATGAATGTGTTGTCATGGAATTATACTGAAACCACACAGAAGATTTAGCAGATAGCACAATACAAACAGTTATGCAGGAAATACAGAAGGGTGAAAAATATTTAGAAGAGTAGAAAATAATTCCACTGAATAAGTCTTGTGGAAAATTCACGATTTCCCCTGGCTCTGTACAATAGTGGCACTGAGTGCCTGTTACCTGTTTGGAAAACTAATAACTGCCCTCCAGCCACAATGCTATATTAAAGACAAGTAAGGATGATGAAACACTTTGGTGGTACAATTATGTTATAAAAATAATTTCCATAGAAATAGATAATATACGAAAACACACCTTAAAATTATTAACCAGAGGTGGTGGTTTGATTCTAAACCAGGCATTGTGATTTGCAATGAAAGTTTAAAACTCAACAGATGTTGTAAATCTGTTTTACCACAGTATGTGGCTATACTAAAGCTGCATTAAATAGTTTGTAAATAACCAATGGGAGCATAGTATGCCTTTAGAGGAGAACATATTTTAAATCATCAACATTTGTTTGTCCAGCACACCTATTAGGTGGCATCATTTGATTTTTTCATTTCTCCTGTACCAGCCAGTACCAGGAATACATTCATGAGCCATGACACAAAATCATCAGATAATTCAGCAGTATAAGAAGTTATATAAACATAATAGTTTCACCTTGAATAACATACCCCAGCCCCCACTTCCATGCAAATTCTGTGGCAATGTGCATAGTAAACATTAAAAAAAAAAAAAAAAAAAAAAAAAAATCAAACAAACCCCAAGCCAAACGCAACAAAAAACCCCAAAACAAATAAAAAAAACCCCAGAACTAAACCACAAGTTACAAGTTCTTATCAGTACTGGTTTATCAAAGTTGCACAGTCCCAAAGTTTAGAAGTGTTAATTTGTAAGTGCCATGCTTATGCTTTTATGCATCAAAGGATCAAATTTGACCAGATATTTTTCATCCTTTCACTAGATGGCAATATTGCATTAAATTCCAGTATATAAGTAATGTTTAAATAAATAAGGCATTAAAAAAAAAAAAAAGCCAAGTAAACTATATGAGTGCATTGAAAAAAATTAAGGGATAATTTAATAAAAATTTAATTTCAATATCTTTTATTTCCACAATTTCTCTCACTAAGAATGTCACTTCATTTTTCTCCTCAATGCACCATGCCCCAGTTCTTTGGCTGTATAGTGTGAGCTGCTCTTTCTCTTCCCTGAAAATGAGAGCAACACTACCTTTACTAGCTTCCAGTGAGAAGGAACATCAATTCCTATTTCTGTACATGATAACTAAAGGGAAACCAAGTTCTATGTGAAAAAACACTTAGCATTATTCAAAATCATTAGCACAGTTTCTTCGTGACTCCTGCTTATGCAGTAGCATTGCTTGAGATCCTTGCCACATGACCTTCCTAATTCTTACAGCTTGCTGTATTTTTCCCTACCCTCTACCATAAATCACATGAAATTAATTGTCTTGATCCTCAGTTTAAAAATGTGTTTGTTTGCACTCTTCTCTGTATCTTTACAGCAAGAAATAAGTGAAGTGGGAAATATTAGATGAAACAGAAGAATGATTTAATGGTTAGAAGGAAGGAAAATGTATTTAGAGAAGAATGAGAAAGTTACAGTGACAGGACTTCTGAGGTGTGTTCTAAACATTAATTGAACCAGGAAACTGAACCTCAGTCAAGCCTGCATGCTCAGGTCATTAGGCAAAAGATTTTTTTTTATATATTTTTAGGGTTTTTTTTTCAGATTTGCTAGCTGTATAACCTCAACAGGAAAGACTGGAAGAGTTTGATTTCAGATTACTTGAACACTCACATGCTTCAGGCTTATTTCTGGTTGGTAGGAAACGAGGTATACAAGATTCGGTTTTAAGAGCTAATAAGAACTAGTGCCAGGGTACACAACCTGCAGAGTCTAGAGAAATTGTTTTCATGATGAAAGGTTTTTAAGAACCAGTCCTGATGACAGTAGCTTTATTTTCCTTACACAAAGTTACTCTTCTCCACTGGAAAACTTTTACTGGCTGGCAAATCAAAGTCTGAAAAGCAGTTCCCTGCCTGCTGGGGCTCTACTATCAAAAGGACTTCATACTTCTCTCCCTGGCTTTTAAAAAGTCATCTTGTGAGATCCAGACAGGATTGACTGCTAGGTGTTCCAGTTTTAGCATTTACTGTAATAAGATACCTAACTTTTTACAGGGAGGGAAGTACATTCCCATAATTAGTAGAATCTTATTAGAAACGACAGCTAAAGATACATACATGTCCCTTAGGCATATTTAAAGGATAGCCAAACAGTTAATTCCGGTAGGCATCCAAGAACTTACAGTCCAGCATTGCCTTACTAATGACTATGCATGTAACAGCTGTAATCCAAGGCAATAAACCTGGTACTAGAGTTTATAATGAAGCTCTTCATTTCCTGGCTGGACTAGATCATTATGCTCTAACAGAGATTATAATTTCAGACGTGAACCTTTTAGGACTGTAAGTAGATCCTTCTAGACACATATCATTGAAAGCAATCCTTTGTTATAACAGGTAACCATACCATATAATCCATTTCATATACTTTACTGACCTTTCCTTCTAGTTGAGCCCTTACTTAGGTCATTACTGCTTTTAAGATATTTATTCTTGATTAATTTTAAAATTCTGCTTTACAGGCTAAAACATTTTTTAAAACATTTTTTTCTTTAATTTTATGTTCTTCAACATCACAAATTCATTAGTCCTTTTTCTTCTCCAGTGTTTAATTTCTGAATATATTTTGAACCAACAGTTAGCTCTACTTTAACTCAAATTTTTTCTCTCTCTTTTTTTGGTGGATTTTTTTTGGGGGGGCAGGTAGGGAGTCAACCCAAATTGTTTACAAAGAAAACTCTCCTCACCCCTGCCCACCCAAGACTCAGTCACCTGCTGGCAGATGTTGGTGAAAGTAAAATGGAATTTTTCAGCATGACTTCTAATCATGTTGCTGTGTAATTATTTCCATATGGAAGAAGTGAGGAAGTATGAAGAATTATTAACTAATTTTACACATATTATGCATGTGAGACACAAGTAAATTTCTTCACATGGATTGGAAATAATAATAATAAAAATATTAGTCATGACCCCTCCAAATATCCTTAATCATACGGTGGTTTTCTTTGTTTTTGGTAAAACAATATGGCCAATTTAAAATATGAGAACCCACAAATTGTAATTTTTCTAATCCATGAACAATCGCACCTGCCTTCATTATAACATTCAAAATACATCACCAAAATTATAACATATGGTCAAATTCTTTCTTTGAGGAAAGTTTTGTTATCCAAATAATTGAAAGATGTTTATGCAACTACTAAATTTTCTAGGAGAGCAGAGGACATTTTTTAAAGAGACATAATGCAATTGCATTTCAATCAAAAAAGAAAATTCACATTATTTGACATTCTTGATTTCCACATAGCTGGGACTTGTATAGATCAATATAGAAAAAAAAAGAAAATCATTGAAGAGTCAGTAGAAGATTATACCTTCAAAGAAATCTTCTCCTAGTCATTCATCCTAGTTTTCAAAAATCCCATCAAATGTACATTTATCCCCTTCTCCCTGTAATCAGCATAATTTCCTATGGTTCACCTGTTCTTACTACTTTTCTTTCAGGAGTGGCCTAACAATTAGTCTCAACTTACATTTAGCACTGGAATATGCTGGTTTACCTCCATCCAATATCCAACAGAGCACTGTTTATGCTGGAGATGTCTGCATTTGATTTTAATATTTCATTTCCCTCCCCACTTCAGTTATATCAATTGGTATAATAAAAGACAGTAGCTCTGCCTACAAACCTTGTCCTATTAAAGATCCTTTGTGACAGTAAAATATCACTGATATCTTTCCCTGGAAAGTGATATAGTGAAAATCCATGGAAATAAAATATATCTAATCTAGTTCCTTACTCCCTTATAAAATAGCATCATCCATTTGACCACAGATCAACAGAAAGGTGATTGTATTTTTGTTCTCACCAATTCAAGTGAAAGGGTCTAGAACCTTACTACTAATCAATTAGACATATCTTTTGGTTTCTAGTGAGATTCTGTATACAGAAAATCCACTTATTTTTCTTATTTCATCAGTAACATTTATTCTGAGCTTTTGTGGTATTCAGGAGAAGCAGTCATATCTTACAAGGCTAAAGAAATCATTGGTGTCTAGACTTCTTGCATAAGATTGCTCCGTTTCATTTTATATATATTCCAGTTTGCATTCATCTGTATTGAGCATGGGAGATAAGTTATAAACTGTGTTCAAGGTCCTTTCTACACTTACTGTGTAATAAAATCAATTCTTCCTTATTTCTGGTAGGAATACTTCAACAAATTTGGCTTCAGATCTCCATAATACACTGAAGAAACAAAGTTGAAATAAAGGTTTTCAGGAACTACTTTTTTGCTACAGTGACCTTGGGCATATTATCTACTACTGGATTGTACCTTTGTGACAAGCACCAAGAAAAAGCATAGGAAATAGTTGCACCACTCAAGAAATAGTTCAATGACTCTACTCCAGTTTGGGGTTCTAATGTATCACCACATCAGTTTCGGTCATGGAGGTTTATTTCATTCTAACACGTTTATTTTCCTCCCTGCTTCCTATTTTCTCATGGGAGGGAGAGAGAAAAGAAAGAAAAAGACTCATGAATTTAAAGGCTGAGAGTATGTTTTGCTCTTTTTGAGAGGTTAGAAGAAGGTGAGGTTGAGGGGTAAGCTTAATCTATAATTTTTAGTATTCCATCTGAATAAAATTTAAATTAGATAAGATGTATACCAAAGAACTTTTGAAATGCAAGATGCAGGATACTATTGAACTTCTCCCTTTGCTTATTAAATTGGTAACAGAATAACAAAGGACAAATGCATACTCATTTAAAACCGTATTTAGTATGCAAATCACTAATGAGGAGGGTTTGCAAAAGCTCTGATGCAAATTGTGTATCAACTTAAAGGGTAAAGTAGTCAGAGGAAAAATGGTTTGAGTTTTAAGTACTTTAAAGCCTTTTACTAAACTTAGACATGCTATTTATTATAGCTATATAACATCATCTTTACACTATAAGTGCTTTTAGTGAATACTGAAAATGTTTTCTGCATATCAAACATTTACACATCAAATACAAATGGTGAACGGGCATTCTGGTTGCAGTATACATCAAGAGAGCATTGCAAAATTCTGATGGCAGCCTCATTATTTCAGAATCCTGACTTGTGGCTCAGAAGACTAAAGGAACCGAGAATGCACCCAACAACTTATATTGTTATATATGGATATTTGGTTTTAGTCAGTTACAGTAATTCAAAGCAGGCTCTAAACAGAGTTCTCAAACATGTCTTGTTAGCTGTAAATAAGTAGAAGGTAATAGACCAAACAACATGCATCTTGCTGATGTAAAAGTACTATGCTAATATTCTCTGGAGTGGCTATAGTGGCTGAAGTACAAACTGATAGCGATGCTTTTTCCCCTGCTTCAAGAGGTAAGGGACAACTGTCCTTTTTCTTGACAGGGCCACCACCAATTACACTGCAAGGTACACTTTTATGCACAGTCTTAAAGACAAGTCAAAAAGAAAAATATGAAAACTTCACATTTCAAAGAACAGTCAAAATACCATCTCAAGACTTACATTTAAGAATTACCTGTCAGAAAATAACAAAAAAAAAAAAGGACTGAATTTTTGTTATAGGTTGGATTTATGATGAATTGTTGAGAACTCTCTGTAATCCATGATAGGGAAGGGGGTGTGTGTGGAAAAAAAAAGTCACATTGCAGTCAGCTGATCCCATGACATTTCTTTCATTTAAGGTCAAAACCTCATTATTTCAGTATAATGACATCTGAAACTAGACATCAGTTTTGATTTGCCTCTAACCTAAAATTTAGCTCAGAACATAAAATTAAGTCATAGCTTAATAACGGTACCTCATACAAATACAGACAACACAGATGACTAGGGACACAAATGCTATGTCTGACTCAAAGTGCTCAGATAATATTTGTTAGATTCTGAACCGAGTTTGATTTCATCTACTGAGTTTAACACTGATTCTTTATCAAACAGTGGTTCCTTTACTACAGTGATAACTGATAGTCAGAATCTGTTCACAAGTTTCATGTATGCACTGAACCTCCAAGGAATTTACATAGACATATTTACAAAGACATAAAATATTGTATCATATTTTTTTCTCATTAAAGAAACAATTACAAAATTCTAATAAAAAGTAATTATTTAAAATTAATCAATCTTAGACCCCAAACTATGTATTTGACTTTAATTTTACGTGACTGATCTGTAGAACTAGATCTAGTTACTGCTTCCTTCAGATATTTATCTGTCTCTGGATAATCACACAAATTTATAATATCTCAGAAAATACGGATTAAATATACCCAGAAACATAAGAAACTTAGACCATATTTATTCACTATTTCCAGTACTAGACACTTAATAGACACATTGATTATTTAACTACTTCTAATAGCAATGAAGTATAAATTAATGTTGTATTTCTTAATGTTGTTTTACTTAATTACTAACTTCCACTTGAGAGTGGCAGCACGTGATATAACACACATGCCTGATAGGACAGCGACAACAAAAAAATACTTAAACTTTGTTTTTCTGGCAGCTGAGGAGGATCTAAGCATTTAGGAAGAACTTTCACGACTGAGTCCATCTGGAAACATGTACTTATTTAAAAAAACAAACCAACCAACAAACAACAACAACCGAAAACCCAAACAAAAATGCCCACACCACACAGCCCTACTTGTGGTAGTTTGGTGGGGTTTTTTTGTTGTTTGTTTGTTTTAAGGTAGGAATCCTTTTGATGCAGCCAGTCAAACATTTGTATTCTTTCCCATAAAGAAATAAGACTTTCTGCAAGACGGTAATGAATATAATGTATCTGCTGATCTTTTAAAGCCTTTATTGACAAAGAATATTTAAATAATACTTCGAGCAGCAGCTTTTTTTTGTGTTCTAAGGAGGACTTCTCTAACCTATGTATTCAATTAGTTTATTAGTGGCAAAGGGATGATTCAAGAAACCATCACCTACTCTAAATCAGCCGCAGAGCCCCTACTGTTCCTTCACTCCTCAGTCTTTGGTTGACAGTGTCTCCCCAGTCCATGCTGCTCCTGCATATTGCAAGTCTCATACAAAGGCCTCAGACAAACACTACGTTCCTGAGCTCCCTGGGAAAGAATGGTACAGGAAAGCAAATGAAGCTAAGGAGGCAGAGGTCACAAATTAAATTAACAGTTATTTTAAAGCAGCAATATAATTATATGCTATGGAACTTCAAAGCTTAATACTTTTGTAATCTTCATCACTTTTCTATAAAATATATTCAACATTTTTTTAAAAAAAAGTAAGGGAGATTAATCCGAAGTCTGCCAGATTTTAACCTATTGATATGGGACAACCAAGATGTTTCGGTGCCCGTAGCTTAGTGCAGAAGGGCGTTATATCAGCACCACTCAACCAAACTCCCACCCTTTCCTCATGCTCCATGTTACCCATTCGTGCCTGGTTCAACTTCAGCAGCTTTCATCATTGGTGAAGGGATATTCTGCACACTCAAAGCTACACTTCTCCTTTGCCTCCTCCAACTCATACCACTTCTGCTGCCCCTCCCCACCACAACTCATTCTGCATTAGACACTAAACAAGGCCAAGGTAATACAAAACTCAAAGTTTTACCTGTGTGTTTAAGTGAGTACCCTTGATGAGAGGAGCTTGGTGTGGGGGGGTTTATTTTTAGTATTTCTAACCATAGCTAGGTTTCCAGATGAAAAGATGACGCTATAAAGCACCGCACATAATTGTCTCCACAACTTTCTGTTATGTCATGTCTCTCGCTGAATTTTCATTATGAATTTATCAGTGTCTTTTATTGGTATGTCTCACACAGATTGGCTCTGGCTCTTACTGCCTATCAGTATGTTGATTCACTAACTGGTACACCATTTTATCTATCAGCTTTTTTCAGGGCTAATATTTAGGGAAAAAAGCTTGAAATAAAACATGAAAATAACTCAAAAAACCCAGGAAAATAAGAGTGTGCCCTTATCAAATATGGGATTCCATCCAATTTTATTCAGTCATTGTGAAGAAGCGCACCATTATCCAAGCCCAGTCTAATCAGTACCCTGCAGTATTAGTATTTCCACATTCCTGCAAACAGCTTCAACTGATCCAGGCAAAAGCCTATTGAGGCAGCACCTCCTATCTTCCTTCTCCAGACATGCGTAATCGGAACAATGCTTATTTGTTTCTAAAAAGTCTATTAACTTAAAGTGTCCTGGACTATATTTGGAGGCCACTGCCGTATGTCAGAACATACACTGGGCCAGTGTGATGAGGCTCAGCTCACTGAGGTTCAAGCATTACTGATGGCACATTCGAATATAACTGTATTTAAAAAAATTATGTCCCAAAGTCTACATTTGAACCATTTCGATAACTGCCTTATTATTTTGTTTCCTGCAAAGACAAAATAATACTGACCAGCAAAGATATCGCTACGTGTTTTTCAGTCTGTGGCCCTTTACTATTTTCACTGTCAAGTTACAGTCAAGATTATATAGAGATCATAGATTTCTAGATATTTTATTTGTCTCCAATTCATACTAACTAACACTTCCAAACCAATTCTTCAATGTAGTCAAAGCATTTAACGTTAGGGGCCTCCTAAAAGAACCGTGGATGGAAAACTGCAATTTCAACAGACTTCAGATGTATTAAGCCACCCCAGAAGTAGAAAGCAGATGAACAGGAATGAGTACATCAGACTAGTTGTTCAAGTGAAGGTGTTACAAGTCTGGTCAGAACTACAAAGTTACATAGAAAAATCTTCAAATTAATCTTTGCCAGAGGGAAAAAGAAAACATACAGGAAAAAAATTTGGAATGAGTTTAGCCCTGTGTCTAGTAAAGTTAGTATCTCACTTTTTGTCGTAAAGCCGTAAGACACACATCTGGGGAGATATATGTTTGAAAGCCAGTGCCTACTCCCATCTGACTGCACTTAACCTGGCTGACTTACATTAGTTCAGCAGCCAGCCCCAAATGTAGTTTCTGAGGCATAATGAGACATGAAGAAGTGCTGTACAGAATCACTATTCACATTCTCCGAATACAGACAATTCTCATTTTCAGAGAATACAGCAAAAAACCATACAGATCATATAGCTGATGGCTGCTCTTATAGTGCCAGCTAAATACTATGGGCTGAACCCCATTTTACCTAGGGATTAATTAGTGAGGTACTTAAATTATACTGGCGAGTCTTTTCCAATTTGAAGTAAGAGGGTAGAAGCCTTGCATAAATAGGAATGAGATACTTAAAAGTAGTTGCAATGTCATGTAATAAAAGAAAAAATGGTCCCTAAAATTTAAGTGACACACACTGAACTTTATTATCACTTGCAATATGGTCGATCTCCCAGAAAAATAATGCAAAACTAATAAAGGGAAGATAAAGGCCACCATCAAAACATCCAGGTCTTACACTGATGAACTTCATACTGCAGGATGTATAAATAAAATTATATAGAGAGAGTCAATACACCTTGATAATGACGAAAGGGAGTTTGAATGATAAATTAGAAGAACTGGAAAGCCATTCCCCATGAGAAAATGAGCAACTTTTTATTACAGTTTAACTAGTTTCCTGTTCTTGTGAACCACGGCTCATTGAGTGGATCCTTAAAAGATAGGTCATTTTCAGTACTGGATAACCATGTCATTGCTCCAGACCAATAACTAACTAACTAAATAAATATACTTAGGCTAGATTCTGAGACATGCTACTTTAATGACTCCTTAAAGAGCATGTATTTTCACTCTTGGTAACAATTATTTGAAATTTTGTTCGATTTGTTTCAGCTTAGATTTATGTTTCATATGAGAATTCTTAACTGCTTTGCTGAAATATTTATATAAAATTAGCTTCATGGAACAATAGCTAATATTTTTTTTTAAATAAATGGTATGATTTGATGTTTTATGAGTGAGCAGCACTTAACAGTGAAAGCAGTAGATGTTTGTGCCCAGAGTGCTAGAATTGCTTACATGTCCTGCATATAATTCAGGTTTAAGAATTGATTACTATAGCAAACCATGAAAATCCAATATTTAATTTACTTACGGGGAATAAGCTGATACATTCTGAAAGGACATGTGTCTATTGCACTCACAGACAAATCAACATTTTTGTATGGAAATAAGAACAGCACTTATTCATCACAATAGTGAATGAAATCCCTAAATTACCCAGTGGTTTAGTTCTCAAACATTTCATTGCTCCTTGCTCTATGAATTATCTTGCAATCAAACTGACCCCAACATGCAATTTGCTGCGCCTGTCACACATGTTCAGATCCACATGGTCATACACTGTAGTCATTCTAAATTGCATATGCAATTCAGTATAAGTTAGCAAATGTTTTGACATAATTTTTAATTAGTAAACTAATAAGAGTCATAATAATAAAATATGGGGTTTTTTTTATTTAATGTGAAATTGTGTTCACATTAAATGGACAAAGGGGATGTAAAGAGTTTGCTTTTCCTTGAAGAAAGGCTAAAGGACAGAAGACAATTCCAGGACTGACGAGTGCTGGCACAGCAAATAACCCACATTCACCTAGGAAGTGTGCTGTGGTAACACCGGGGTAACAGTCCGGCCGTTCACTTTCTGATAACCAAGATTTTATGAAGATCAGATTGCACACAGTGCAACAACATTGTGACAGCATCAATACTTCTGCCAGCAACCTTTCGTCCTTCTGTTAAAGCAGCATATCTTAGAAGTGTATTTCACTAAGTGTCAAGATTATGAGGACTGCTACAAAACCTTATTAGGCACATTATTGCAGCAGAGTAGAGCTGAAAATAAACTTCATATTGAAACGTTTGACTAGAGAACTTGCTCAAATACAGCTTTTGGTTTAAAATTTTGGAATCTGATGCTTAAGATGTTCCTTTCATCAACAGTGCTCAATAGCATGAAAATATACAGAGCAAATCCAACATTAAAAGGAAATGCAGTGAGTTTTCTGAAGTGAGTCTTGCAAATGCTTTTAATCTGTACCTCACTCTCACCCAACACCACTCCCATCTTATCTAATTTGGTAGGTCACACAGTTAGGAGCTCCTAGTGGTATAACCAATAGAACAAACACATCTTAAATAACATATAACATGCTTCTTACCATACCAGCAGCGTTTGATTTAACACAACATATATACCATCAGTGAGCCAAATGTTTCTAACGTATTTGCTTCTAATGAAGTATTAAAGAGATATTAAAACTTCATATATACGTTTTATTTAATTTTTTTAAAATAAAACTTTTCTTTGATTCTAATGGAAGTTCACAACAGCTGAGTTGATTTTATTAAAAATATAAAACACCACCCCCAAGACTTTTTTAAGACATTGTCCAGATTTTCTTTAGCAAGTGTGAAAATACCATGTAATATATAAGTATATTTTTACCTTTCAAGCAACAAAGTAATAATATGGTATAGTGGCCTCATATAGAAATCAGTGATGATATTTTAACTTGCATCAGTAAATAACTGGCGTTTGCTTCCTGAAGTGCTGCCATATCATCCTTTCAGCACAACTATGAATGCCTTTAGATTTATTTTTTTTTAAATTTCATTTATTCTAACAGTCAAGGGGCTATTTCCTTACCAGACATCAGCTGGTTTCACATTGTTCATGCAACCTAATAGCAAATGGATGCTGTATCTCCCCATCCATGTTCTCTTTTCACAGGAGACAGAAATACGTTCTTAGCCCCAGCTACAAGAATCAACTAGTTCAAGCTGTACTTTTCAATCCTAGTTTATCTAGTTCAGTTCCCGATCTGTCACTAAAGATATTGGCTATTATACTAAGGCAAAATAAAACATTAATAGCAGAAACTGTAGCACAAAAGAAGAGTTTGCTTAATTTTAATACCATTAGTATATCAGTTTAGCCTTAGAAAGGTCTTCTGCATGATCCAAGAATGTGATGAACCTCTCTTATCTTGATAATATTCGATTTTACTAAGGGACAATGCAGTCTTTCAAATAAAATATTTTTTGTCTTGTACCAAAAAACTTTTCTTTTTCTAGTAATTTAGTATTGTACTTATATTTATAAGAACTAGCTTAAGTAGTGGCAACTTGCAGCCATCCCAATGACTTATTTTCATTTATCACTATTAAAATGAAATTTGGAAAGAAAGAATATACAATCTGGTTTGTATCATTTACAGTTAGGAAGAACTAAGAGTTACAGAATAACTTTTCCTGGATGTGGTAGACATAGGATAGAGTTTTTGTTTTCTTCCTTAAATAAAAATAATAATAGAGGATGTGAGTATATTGCGTGGGTTTATTATAATTTTAGGTTAATAATCACATTGAAAGATCTGCTTTACTAATTGGAAGATTGTTTCCCCAGTAGAACAGAAGTGTAGTGTACACCACTTGATGCAAGTGTCTTTACAGTTTTCCAGTTCTAAAAGCACTTCATGTGCTAATCAAATACCTTCTTAGGATACTTTGCAAAATGGAAAGTAAATATTCCCTCCTAAATTTTTGTGTGTATACATATAAATTAAAAGGATCTCTTAAGACTTGCATTTCAGCTAGATATATCTATAGAATCTCAGGCAATATCCTCCCTGCAGCTTATCTGTACTAAAGATTACATAAGAACATTAAATAATAATAATAATAAATAATGTCTCTGCAGCTAAAATACAGGTATACATGACATTTTGTACACACTTAAACTACGCGGGAGGAGAACATACAGAATTGCTATCAGAACCCTGACTTGTTGCTTCAAAATAAGTTTCAAGCAATGAAATGTTCACCAAGTATCGAGAGACATGAATACCTGGTGTCAACTCCATTAGACGTATGACAAAATTTTAACAGTGTTATGGAAAACAAGTTTTGGCTGCTTTATTCATTTTCTGATTGGCAGAAACATTAAAAATGCCAGCTGCACAAGTTACATTTTGCTAATACTTCCATTATGCATCAGAAAATAAAATAAATCGTGCACAGCAATGTTTCAAAACTGGAGGAACTCAATCACATCATTCTGGGAACATAATTTCTGGATAGTTGAGATGATTCTCACCAGATAAGAAAACATAAAAATTTAATACCTTACAGCACTTGTTTCTGCACAGGAAAAAAAACCCCAGGATCTGCTGTAGCTAAATATGGGATGCATTTGTAATAATACAACCACTATACCATCACTTTAAATGTCAGTATTGATATTCAGCATGATTTCCTATGTATGATGGCTCAAGTCAATTATAGTGACAGATAGCATCCTACTGGCTTATCTGATTACCTCTGACCTTTTAACAGCTGCAGAAAGCCAAAATGGCCTGAAAGAAGAACTCATGCATATATGACACAAAGCTGGAATTTTGTATCTGAGCCACAGTCAAGAACACATTGAATGTCAGCAGATTTCTGACAAAGCCTATAGCAAATAATTTCTTGGATGGTTTGGCACCACAATAGCCTGTCATTTATTATAGCTGAGTACTGACAGGAGACATAAACTTGATTAATTTTATATCAATATATGATATAAAAGTCATTACAACACATAGTTCATTTTAAAAATTTGGAATCCACTACCCAAAGTAACCATTCATTTTGATTATTATTTCTTTTACCAGAAGCTTGGTTAATGACTTAAGGCTGCGTGGGCTTCACAGGGAAACAAAAATCAAGTGCAGTTGTTTATATTAAAAAAATAGAGCACATTTTTTGAACAACAGATCACTAACCAACTGCTCAGAGAAGTCTCTCAGTGCACAGGTGTCCTTGATCATTCCTCAGGTACAACTAGTCAAGTGTTAGTCTGATAACTAATCAAAAGCTTATCTTAGTGTTGCTAAAAAAACCCAAACATAACCACCGAACCCAAATCGTGGTACTTAGAGGAATTAACAAATTAGATCTCAAATATGTTCCTCTGTTTTAATGAAAAGTAGTAAAAAGGTAGAATGAAATCAAGTGTGTTTTATTTTGTATTTCCAATGTAATACTGACTTCAGTATCTTAGCACTTGGAAGGAGCAGCAGTATGTTGACTTCTACATTTATAACAGACCTTATCTTTAAACCATAAGATTATTTGACAAATTAGGAAATGCATCCATTTCCTAAGGTAAGGAAGATTTACAGCCTCAATGCATTCCTATCACCCATGCTCCCAGTCCCTATACCGAAAAAGCCATTCAAAATGAAGCTGCATCTGCTTCTAACAATAATCTGGTAATCTCATTTTAATCTTATGGTAAATTATCTTCATAATCTTCAATTAATTTTCATGGAATTCTTCTTCAGACTGGTAATATTTGTTAGAAACTGTTTCGAACCCTCTCTACAAAAAAGTTTTTAACTCACCGCCAGTAACAAAACGATATAATAGCACTTCCACAGTTCAACAATGAAGATGAAATCTCAGCCATACTTGAGCAAACACCATAATTGCCATTATCTTTATGTGGACCAGTTTCACCCTTAGAAATCAGTGATAGCATAAGTTATCTTTTGGAAGTAAATTGAGGGAACAAACAGCGCAATACAACTCAGTGGTTACATTTATTGACAAACTTTAAAGAACAAAAAAATAGAATCAATTACCTTCTAAAATTTATGAGCAACTACTTTTGAAATATCTGGCTAACTGGGAATAATAAAGAGAAAAGCAAAATATCTCCAGGTTTTGGAAGGAGGGTATGGTTTTGTCTACACAGGAATTATTGCAAAAGAAATTTAATGCAGACAGTTGCAAAGGTCAGGTTAAGAGGGCAGAAACCATCTGGGGCCTGTCAACACTTTTGACAAATTTAATTATCCCAAAACCAGAGAGGTTCACAATCTTATGGAAAAGTTAAGGAAGAGCGCGAGGCTTATGCCAAATTTATGAGTGGGAGACAGAACAGGGGAAGGACAGATGCTGTGCTTCCCCATCAGCTGTGGTAACAAGCCTCAGTGTGATGGACAGCATGTTTGATGTCTTTTGTCCAATGTGTATGTCTCTTCTAGGAGAGGAAAGTCAGGGCAAGAAGGTGGGGTTGCCTACAGCTTGAGGCAAAAGATTGTGGAAAGGAGGGGGCCTTAAAAGATAAGAGAAAAAAAAGGCCTCTTCCTTGGGGTCAAAGGGGGCTGAGCAGCCTAAGCCAGAAACCCATTGAACCGAGTGAACTTGAGCTGAGGGGAAGGGTCTTTTCAAGGGCTGGTATAAATCAAGATTCAAAACATTGTTACTTATATTTTGTCTTACCTATTGACTTCTAGTTGCCACTAAAAACCAATTATGCTAGCTCATACTCTAAAATGAAAGCTATTATTTCGTGGTTGCTTGCTTTAATTTAGATTAGTTGCTAATCTCTTTGGGAGATCATTCTGAAAGAGGATCTTCCCAGGTCCTCTTAAAGGTCCCATCACACCCAGTCATCCTGATCTCACCCTCAGTAGTACCAGCTGCAAACTTCCGAGGGCTCTAGCAACCCAAGTGCATTATCATTCCCTTACTCCAAAGACTCTGGCTTGGCCTGCAATGTTCCCACAGTAAAAATAATGGCACCTGATTCAATGGGATAGGGACCTTCTCTCCAATGAGTTTCAGAAAACTAAATATTTAAGAGATGAAAGAATGCAATTAGGATAGTAATACATATCAAACAATGTTAATAACCTTTATAAGCAGAGAGAATACCCAGTTTATTCAGCTATCATAAAACAAATATTAAACATACTCTGGGAAAAAGAAAAGACATGTTCTTTCTGTTCAGAAAAGTAATTAAAAAGTGAACAGAATTGCTTGGCAGCTGCACAATAATCCCCTCCATTATCTCAGACAGCCCATACTGATGCAAGTTGCTCCACCCAACATCACCAGATAATAATATTGCTGCAATCAATGGAATACATTCAATTTTCTGGAGGTGTTTATACTACAGAAGACTCAAAACAGTAACAGCACAAGTTTCAAGTGAAAATTTGAAATATTCACATACTACATCTAAAACCCAGTAATTGAGAGGAATGTGCCAGAACCTATTACTGTGCTCCTTCAACAAGCAAAACAAGAACTTACTGATTCTGAGACCCAATGCAGTCAATACATGTCTGCAAGAGCACAGCAGCCTCTCTGAAATACGCGACAGGAAAGGAGTGCTATTTGTAAAGCTCTCTATACGTGCCATAACATCTATTACAACCGAGAAGTCAATTAATCTGCAATCCAAACCTTGCTTTGGAGTATTATCTGCATGCAGAATAGTCAGTAGCAGTGAGAGCATGCTATTTCCTTGAACGGCAGGGAAAATGAGGATGGTTTAATCAATACTATGGCAATTTAAGTTTTGCTATCCTACTAGTCAACTCAGTAAACATTTATTGTTGAAGAAGATAATGTATTTGAAACAGGGTAATCAGAGGAGAAAAGACCAGTTAGTGGCTTCCTAGGAAAACAATCCTATTGCATGTTCCAAGAGATGCTCTACAAAAGAAATGTTCCTTGAAAGCTTGGCTATCAGGTATCCTATACAGCAGAGGGTTTATGCTTATGTTTACCTTAAAGCTTTCATCCAACACCCTCAAGTTTTCAAGATCAAAGAGCCTTTCCCTCTCCATTCTGTACATGCTAAGCCTCTCCTCAAGTAAATGCCTAACCACTGAGTGTTTTACCAGTCTTTTATAAAAATGGAAGGTGGAGAGAAGAAAGACAAGATCACAGTGGTATCACACTGCAACCGACTGCTGCTATACCTCATGTAAGGTGAAGCCAACTGATACTGTGTGGTAACTAACTTGCCAGAGAAAGGAAAGCTTTATATTTGCTTTGGTGCAGTGCCCTTTGTACCAGTCAAACCCCATGTGCTTCCACTCCAGTTTAGAAGGCAAATTTGTGTATTAGATAACTTCTATGAAAACAATTTGGGATCCAGTTTTTTTTTGAGTTCAGCTGAGACAAGGACTTGAGCATATAAATTTTGAACTGTAATGCTAAGGCCTGCCAGCTTCATTTCCATATCAAACGCTGAGGTGTTCAAAACGAGATAAGCCCTAAAACTACATCTAAGGTGGAAAACAGAGTATGGGTCCCAAAGTGCCTAAAATAACCTCACCCTCTGTAATAAAATAGTTTTAGCTGCCAATAAACTCCCTAAGCTTCCACAGAAGATACCTTCTCTTGTTCTTTTAAACCAGAAACCACAAGCCAAATAATGCTTCGTAAAAACAATATTGTTAAGGTTGTTTTTCAAACTCAGATAGTGATACTTTACAGTAAGTGGACTTTATTTAATGGTCAATTAAGTTTTAATTGCTTGGTAACACTATTCATAATCATCAAACTAACTGTTTATTAATAGCCATTTCTGATAGAGTATAGCACCTCAAATCTCTATATGAATTCGAGAAGACAACTTGATACAGTTGTCAGCTGAACAATCACATTAAATACACCTCCCTTATTTTTAATGGTCAGGTGACTTTAAGTCATTTGATATTTTAAACCAAGTAAAGTACAGGTAATGTGCTGCAGAGATTAAGGTAGAAACATCTCACAGGACTTGAAATCATTGACACAGCATTAATGGGGCTGCAGACAGCCTCACCTTAGTTATTGCTGTCTCAAGACAAAAACAGTAAGTCACCAGATACAAGATTTTGGTTCCGTTATAGGACAGAGAACAGCACTCAGCTACTATACTACTTCTTTTTCAACCAGACACTTTCATTTTTTTTTAATCAGTTATGTAGTTACTGAAATGATTCACTGAAGTATAAATGAAGGTTTGTTCTTTACAGACAGCTAGTTATTTCATCATATGTTCTCTATTCTCATTCCCATCCTAATATAAGTGTAAGGAAATTTAAGACATAGGGATTATAAAAATCGATAATAGGGAAAAATATTGGCAGTCACTTCAGTGCAAATGCAATAAATCATCAAACAATTACTACCTCACAGAAAATTCTTAATATTACCAGCCACTTACAACATCCCCATCTTAAATTAACAAAGTTATTCTCTGACAGCCAAGCATTTTAATGCTCACCTCACTATCAACAGTCTTTCTCCATACATTTTTCCCATGGCAAATCCAAATCCTCCAAAGAAACTTCTTCCCTTGCTGCCCTCTGGGCATTAGGTTTTCACAGCAGCTGCTTTTAATTGGCAGTTTGATGCTAGCTGGGGGAAGTAATTAAGCCCTTCATCATTCCCTCTTGACCTGCTGCCTTGTAGGTCATGCATTTCCCACTATAGAAATCAGGCAGCACTAGAAAACCAGAATATAGTGTATAAACATTTGAAATGTGGATTTAGTATGTGGACATAATCAGCATAGAAAATTCAAGCTACTGCACATAAAGCAAGTTTTTAACTCTAGGCAATATGAGTGTGTTGGGTTTTTTTCACTTTTTCATTTTGGTAGTGGGGGGACTGAGGTGATGACCTTGCTGTCTTCTACTATGAGAACCTCACAGAAAGCTAATTGTGGCTTTGAGCAATTCAGTTCCTCTAGGACTGTATATATTTATAATGGATAGGTATAAGAGGAGGTCACAAATTGCTCTCAGGAGAGAAAACAGAACTTGACTGAGCAGCAAGAGGAAACCCTAGGGAAAGTCTTTTTCTGTCACCAGTTTTTCAGTTTTACACAGACATCAGCTGCTCTACTCATTCTAATGCATAGCTTTGTCAGGAGCAGGTTTGTTGCTTTTTTTCCCCCATTCCTGTTTTACCACCCAGATGAGTAACAAGTCTAATGCTAAGTTACCAAGAAGTTTGCTTTCTGACTGTGCTCTCCTCTGACTCTACTACAGTTGGTAAAAGAGTCCCTGCAGAGACCGCTGTGTGCAGTTAAGTGACCCATGAATCTGCTTGCTTATTCTGGTCTCCCAGGCAGTGTGTACTGCTGATATCACCTACGGTCAGTTCATAAGGGGTTTTCCAGGTGCAGATCAACAGTACTAGAACAATGCAGGGTAAGAAAGTAGAAGTCAGATGGCTGTGAAAGAATCTGTTTGGCAGTGGAAAGCAAAAAGTGTATAGTTACCATAATTATACTCTTCATCTTTATGGTATGGTACTATAGCAGTCTATAGCATTATAATGAGAATGATGACACTTCCTGTTGGAATCCTTTTCTATGTCCTTTTTTGAGCCATGTTTCATCTGATCCTAGTGATGAAAATAATCCCGCACATTCTACCGTGAGAAACCTTTCTTCAGTGTTGATTACTGGCTTTAAATCACTTCCCAAAAGCAAAATTATTTTGTTTGCAATATTTTATATAATCAATTATTTGCTGAAACTCACATCTAACCCAGTAAACCATCTTCAAACTTTTCCAGAATTCACTTGGTAAAGTTTATTTATGAAAACATATTCTCATCTCTTTTTGGTATACATACTATGAACACTTAATTTTGCACACTTGAGCAGTCTCACTTGTATCAAGTGTATTTCTTATGCATTATTTATACCACCATGTAGCTAAGTCTCAACATAAATTTATTATCTAAATGTTCATTCCCAAATGTAATATCTTAATTTTTTAGTATCTGCTACTTCTCTTAAAATTGCCTCTTTAATCATTAAAAATGTTCTAAAAAACTTATTATTTTCCAATTCTTGGCATAAATTGAAAGAGATCAAAACTTTTTTCCTTGAACATAGCATGCTAGTCAGAAGACTGAATCCATATTGGCACAGGAATTAGAGACATACCATCCTCTCGGATGTAAACCTATCTAAGAGCTCTGCAAGGTACATTGGACTGGAGGTGCAGAGGGAGGCACAGAACTGAGTAAGTCACCAGGAAGGCTACCTACTGTGCTGTCAAGATGTAGCCTAAGTAATTGTTGCATTAGCTTGATTAAAACGTGCAAGTTGCAAAGGGAATGGAAATGCCTGTGTCCTCATTTTCAGCTGACTTGACTGGGAGTTACCTCCATGCCCCTGGAGTGCATTAATACCCTAGATACTTTGATACCTAAGATACTGTCACACGAACTCAACAGCATATAACATAGTTACCAGCTATATTTAATTAGTGAAGAAAGTATATTTTTTTTTCCATTCTGTTAATACATTATGATTGAATACTTGTCAATGTACAACACATTTCCAACAGTGACTAAAGGTTACTGTTGTAACAGAACATCAAGTTATACGATAATCTTCCACAGAGCCTGTTAACAGTATCAGAATTACTGGTGAACAGGAGAAGTTATCCCCTGGGTGTAGGATAAAGAAGTGTAAAATACTATTACCCTCCTTTTAGTAGCTCTTTCAATAAAGCCCTTTTTAAATAAAGTCAAGAAAATGACATAGCTCTTTTCAGTTTTCCTGTGAAGTAATTACAGCTGGACATCCTTTACTTTCGTGTAAACTCAAATGAAAATTAACTGATATTAAATATTGATTGCTTTTCTCTGTCATTAAACTTAATGAAATAAGCATTTATACTGTCACAAATGGCATCCTTTTATTTAAAAGATGTTATCAGTAAGTGTCATCTGTTATTTAAAGTGCTACTTTATATACAATTTATGAAAAATGTAAATACTGGATTATTTTCAAATCCAGAATCTTTCTGTAACTTTTTAGAATGAAATAGGTTGCTTTTTTAAAAAATTAAGAATTGAGTCTGTAGATGGCACTGTTTCTCTTCAGGAGAAAAGACAATCACAGTGAGATCAAGAGTCCAACACATCCTGGCGAAACTGCTAAAATTTATGCAAGGGACACATCTCCTAAGGAATGTAATTAAACTAAACTTATGTATGATATACAGTCTAAATCTCCTAATATAGTCTCTATATATAGTATAGTATATGCTATACCATTTCAGTTTGGACTGCAAGTAATTTAAGAATGTGAAGATCAGGAATATTCAACAGATTTACATAGATTAAGGTGTAATTAAATAATTAACAACCTTAATTGACAAAATTAGTTTAAAAAATACAAGAAAGTGTAGAATTCAGCAAACAATACTTAATACATTGCACACAAGGGTTCATGCAGGTAGCTTGATTTAGGGTATGGCATAAAATTCAGCATATTTCTATTGTCTTCACAGGTCATTCCAGTATGCATTCATTCTTACCCCAGACCAACTTTTGAATAGCCAAGATAATTGGAAGTTTAATAGCATTTTTTGATTCTCATCATGCAGATGCAGATGTAGTGAAGTATCTAATAGGGAATTCTGATAATGTATTTAGTAGTGGTACTGGCAAGCGCGTATCATAAATATATGTATAGATTTCCAGTTGGTAACAACACAAAGTGAAAGCCAAGTAATCACCTTTAATTTTGAAATTGCTATGAATTCAAAATTGCAGAACTGTGCATGAATTTGCTGTTTAACAGCATGTAAATACGACACAATCACCTTTTTACTGAGGAACAGATAAGCTTAAGCTATTGTTACTTATAAAACCCTTCTACATCTTCATAAGAACAGAAAACACTGAGACACACTTCTAACAACAGACCTTCTAATTACACTGCAATGCAACAAAATGTGAAGGATGTGAATGAAACAGACCCACCTTTATTTTGCCACTGCTCCGTGACAGCACTGGACTCTTGAGACACAGGGTGATCACAAGTCCCCCTATTCCAGGAAACAGCAGCCTCAGACTCCCAAACTTTGACACTCCTTATGTTCTTGGTCTGAAATTTAAACCACAGTCTTAGTCACAGCCAGTATTTAGGAACAGTAATAAATACCTCCTCAGAACAATACTATATATAAACATACTGTGCGTTAAATGACTGAGCACCTTCTCCTACATGTAGAAGTCCAAATATGCAATATGTGACAACATGTTTAAGGTCCTGAAAGCATTTTCTAGAATTCTGTTGTCAGGAAACCTTCATTTCAATGCTGAATGTAAAAAGATTTATTTGCATGTAAATATCATACTCAGAAACCCATGGTCCTATGAGACGGGACTTGCAAATCTGGAGATTATATAGCAGCTCATTAGATGTAGTAGGTAAAAGGTGTTATCAACTAGTAGAATTATAATTGATTAGCCTTATAAGTAGTCAAAATATCATCCACATTTCAAAAGAAATAATAGTTACATAATATTTTAAACTTCTCTGTATTATAAAAGATGCCACACAAATGTGCCTGTATTGTCAAAGTCCATTCATTATAAGAATTCTGTATTACAAAAATTATATCTTCATTATGTGGAAGAGCTCAACATATTTTATAACCTACTGCTGAAACCTTACAGCATCTATATGAGTAATAAATTTACTACATTTTTTAATTTTGAAAATAGGTAGGGCAATTTCTCTACCATCAGGCACTGGACAAGCTAAGTCCTAGGAGATTTCATCTTCATCCTTATTCTCTGGCAACAAAACCCTCAGAACATAAATAACCATTTCTGTGTATAAATATAAATATTTTTACTTCAGGCTTCCCTCTCCATTGTTTTTCTGTTCCTTTCTCAAAGTGTTTATATGTGGTTTACATGAAAGAAAACAGGTTTCTGCATACCAGAATAGAGGCTGACTGTGGATACGTATAACTTAAGCAGTTCAAATTTCAAGTGGAAACTTAAAACTGTGTTTTTAAAATATCCAAAAGGAAACCGCGTTCTTCTTGATGTCACAAGAACACCACTCAGCAAATGCAAAATTAGATAAATAGAAAGAGCAGCAGCAGAAGAAGAAAAGGAGTGTTAGCCTCAGGGGAAATTAAAGGAGACGTGCTATTCTCTAGGTGCACAGATCCTCATTAAAGACACTGAAAAATGCATTTAAGGACATGTCTCAGTCTGCTACTTTTTCAATGTCTATCTCTTGCCTGCTGTTGTTTAGAATTCTAGAGGCTCCAGTGGAAAGTATCCTACAGTTTACAATGCTTTGGGGCCATTTTCTCCTTGGTTCCATTCCTTAGTGAGTAATTCTGTTTCAATAGCTGCTGTGAATAAGATTCCATTTTACACATTTCACTTCCTTGGTTTTCTAAGTAGCCACCAAAGAAAAGGAGAGCAAAGTAACAAAGGTAGGACAATGGGAACCTTCACACTTATTGTTCAGGAAGGACACAGAGAGTGGCTGAAGGAGCAGGGAAGGAAACAAGCAAGTCCCAGACACTCTAGCAAGAACCTATTGTTAGATCATTTACATCAAATTACAGTTGTGTGATATGATATTTTTTGCAATTAGAAAATCTGCAAAGGACCTTTCCCCAAATCTGCCATGCCATACTGAGACTTGGATCCATTATGTAAACGGTCCAGCCTGACCTAGGCCAGAAGAAGCGGATCAGACAGCTGATAGTGCTTCACCCGCCATTTCACAGCCAGATTCTCCCTTGTACAGCCTGCGTGAGCTTCAACAGTGGGAAATCTGTCCTTCTGTACTTACTGGACAATCTCTAAATGCCACAGCTGTAAAGTAAAATAAAAATAAAGATTATTTTCACTACACAAACACAACAGGTAAATATTTTGTGTAGATAGAATCAAGGGTTCATATAAACAAAATCAGTTTCAAATTAAAAAAAAGGAAAGTCAAAGCATTTCAATATTACTGTGCTTTCATCAAGCAGGAAAGGTCTCAGACTTTCTTAACAGCTGTTTTAGTTGTGTTTCTTGATGCAGTTTATTGAGCGAATGCGTTCCGAGAGCTTTAAATTGAGATTTATTTGTCCTTTTGCTAATCATGAATCAACCTTCTTTTAGATCAATTAACTAAATCACTTTGGAGGCAGCTCAATGTATTCTTTATGGATGAAAACCTTTGTTGTTTATTGCCCATAATATCTCTCCACCCCAATAAATACAATTAATAACCTACTTGCTTGCTAGTGTTTGTAACTTCCAACATTTCACAGCAATTCATTTCTTATGACTTGCTAACAAAAATAGATTTGAGTAAAACATCAATATTAATATGTGCTTACTCTCTCCCTTCTGTTCTTTCAAAAGTACTTAGTTTTCACAAAGAACTTTATAACAGTATTACTCATGTCGCTGTAAAACCTCAATGATTTTTTTAAATAACTTATTACAAGTAAAAATGTGTTACTACCGCAATACATACTAGTGGTTCTTTTTTCATGTAACATACGTAAAACCAAAATAAATTTAAAGTTTCCACTTGGATATTCCCAGCTACAAAGCCTATTTAATTATAGTATTTATTAGCACAGGAAAGTCTCTTTTCCTAATTTCTTCCACAGTTTCAGCAGAACGGGGCCCCTGATATACAACATTTCCTGTAATAGTACCTATATCCTTCCTTTTTTAAAAAAATCATCCTGAGAAGATAATTATTCTAGCTGAGGGCCAGGGATTCAATAACAGCTGAGACAAACTGCGGCCTGCCAAGAATTGCACTGCTTCACTCAGAGTGCATTTGAGTCAATTTACATTTAATGAAACAGGCCAAAGGCTCTCTGGCCACCTCGAAACGCGATTCAACAGCCCCACAGTCCATGCTGTCATGTTAGCTCAGTTTTGAACTTGTATGTCAGCCCAAATCCCTCACTGCACATACCGTGTTGGTTTGTAATCGAGTCTGATTCTGGGAGGCAGCCAGCCAGGCCCTGGCAGCGAGGCCATGGCTGCTAACCAGGCCAGGCTGGTGGTCCTGCCCCACGAGCCCCCCTGAGGGACAGATGGCTCCGTAAGCCATGCCTCCCACACCGCAGCTTTGGCCATGTCCCCAGGCCCCGGGTGAAGCTGTCCCATGTCATTCCCAGCATTTCTGTGCGGTGCTGGGCACTGTGGAGCCCCTGCCTGCTGTGGGGAGCCATGCTGGCCGCGGCCGCTGGCAGCTGCTCACACAGGGCATAGTGCCTCGGCCGTGTCACACAGAGACGGGTCCTGCAGCTCTGTCAGGACGAATGTCCGCTGTGCCTATGGGCAGCATGGCAGGCAGGGAGCCGAGGGCTGAGCTTCTTAGTTTATCAAGGCTCCTGACCTTTTTATTGGAGGCTGGGTTTGTGGCATGGCAGATGGGAAGCCACTGATGGCTGAAGACACAGGCACACTTCTCAATGCCAGGCACGCCAGAGAGCCTTACTTACCTCTAAGACCTTCTGCAAAGCTCCAGGCAGTGGGTGCTGACACTGTCAGGAACACGTGCAAGGTCTGATGCTGACCTGATAGGGTACAGGGGTCCGGTTTGGGCAGGGGGGTGCCGCAGGCTGCCCCCCGCCACAGGCTGCTGTGAGGGGAGGTCAGGTGCCGCAGCTGGCTGTGCGAGGAGCCCTCCACGGGCGGGCCACGGCCGCATCAGGGGGCTGCTGGCACCTCTGGGAAAATGTACTTGAGAGAGGATGAAACGCTGCCTGGCAGGGACGTGTGAGAGGAAAAGTGTGAGAAATGGCCCTGGGAACAGCAAAGCCAGGGGAGGCAGGGGTTCTGTGCCTGGAGCAGCCGCTCTCTTGCAGCCTGTGGAGACACCACAGAAGAGCAGGTATTTCCCTGGACTCTTTTTGCCCATGGCGGCCATTGGTAAGTGATATCCTTGTCTTTATCTTCACCCACAAGCTTTTTCATGGTATTTTCTCCTTCTGTGCTGTTGAGGAGGGAAAGTGCGAGAGCAGCTGGGTAGGAGCTTGACAGCCAACCAAGGACAACCCACCAGAAAGAAGAATCTAAAAATTCACAATATGCCTGCTCCATTGTGCAGCATGATCAGGAGTTTAAAATTAGAGTACATGGTCTACATGGTGCAAAAGCCTCTCTACCATGATGCGACCAAGGCCTGCTGGCTGGTACGGCAGCAGTACCCTCTACACCATCACCAAGTGGGGATGGCAGAGCCTTGCTTTGTGGTACACGTGCCATTGCCGCTGGTGCAGGTGCCTCCCAGATATCATTCATTCACCATGTCATCAAGAGACAGCACACTTGTGCAGCAAAGCCACTGTGGATCAAGGACCACCAGTGTATTTGGATTTGTTCTATAAATCTCACTTCAGAGGGATGGGCTGACTCCAGTAGACTATGCAACAGCTAGCAAGTCCAATTTATTTATTTCTGCCAAAATGCTGTGCAAATGTGGCTTGGCTTGTCAGCTGCCGCAGGTAAACGGCTAGAAAAATCAGGTAGATCCAGTGCAATATGAAGTAGAAAAACTATTCCCTTCAAATACTGCTAAGATAATTTTGCCAGGCTGTGTTCATATACATTACTCCACATCATCATCACTGCCCAAATTCTTTCTTCATTTGAAGTTAAATGCCTTTTTTATGATCCTTACTAATGTTGCACTGAAAACTGAAGTGAATGTGGATGGTTATTTTATTGATTTTTTTTTAAGAATAAAACTAATGTTTCCATTTCGAATAACCACACTCTGATGGCTCAACAATAATGCTTTGTTAAAAATCTTCCAGGCTGGAAAAGTTATGATTCTAATTCTCCTTTCTATTAGTGAAATGAAAATAGAAGGTTATGTGTTTATGTCACAAAATTTTATGGGTTTCTTTTTTAGATTCCTATGGCATTTGAAAACAAAATTATTCATCAAAATAGATGTACAAGACATTTTGTTCATTACATTAAAACAACCTGCTAAAAATATCAGCACACTTCAGACAGCAGTATTCAAAGATATTGGTAGGGTTAAACACAAAACTGACTACATGTTCCTGGGAAGAATAGACTACAAAACTGTTCCTACACATAATCTAACTTCATGTTAGAACTGCTGTGAATTAAAATATGAATCAAAAAAAATAGCTGAGAGGTTTTTCGTACATAATCATCATCACCGTCATCAATAATAACAATAACAATAATATGGGGTAGTCTTGGAAAATCAGCCCAAGCATGGAACTCTCCCTATTGGCTCCATTGGGACATCTGCATGAATAAAGAGTTGTACTTTTTTCAGATGTTCTTTGTCGTCTCCCTTTCCCAAAGCTATAGGGCTCTGGAGATTACTAACTTTTCCAGTTAATTAACCTAATTCATCATGCAATTTTAATGTCAAATGTTACACTATTCTTAACTCCCATTTCAAAGACCCATCCAGGAATATATTAATTTTCTCATTTAACTTGTGTATTTTACTGTTTTACTATTTCTTGGTAGTCTTAGGATTATGTTTTCATATGGCTAAAACATTATTTATATCTAAGAAATACCAAATAATACAGATGACTTTACTGATTCCCATAGGAACAAAGAAGCTTGTATATATTTATGCACTGGTCAATGCCCCAGCTTTTATTTAAGGTTGGCCTTTATTGTCTTGTATACAGAGTTCTAGCCAACATCGATGAAATATTTTCTTCAGTTTTTTAAAATCAATAATGATAAAAATCAGTCCACTTTAATATTCTACTTTAATGTAAATCCTTAATATAACTCTATAATCAATAGAACTACAATAAGGTTACTACTTTTTGGTTTAATTTCAGTTTCACTTTATTTATTTACTTCAGTGGATTTGCTTGAAAATTGATCATATCTATTTATTTAAATAATTTAAAGGATCTAGTCTGCCTGAGATAAATTTTACTGCTTTTATTATCATGAAGGGTATAATCTCAAGCTAACTGCACTGAACACTGCTTAGCTGAATAATACTGGAATAAATACTGGAAAACAAAACAATCATCTCTTGCTTCAGTGCTTTGTACAAACACTACAGAAAGAAATATCAAAGGTAACGTAAGATGGATTTCAAACCGATCATGCAATCGGAAAGTCCAGTAGTATTCTGTAAACTTTTAATATGACTCTGGGGCACCACTGCAGAAATAAGATAAAAGAACAGAGATTATTATCTATATCCCTAAAAGAATACTCTACCCGTAAGATGCCAGAAGGTTTTGGACCATGATCAGTATTTTGCAGCTTACATATGTATCAGTAGCCGATAAAACATTTTTGTTTTAAATGAAGCTGCCTTCTTTTGTTTTTCTTGTGGAAATTCTTTTTAACTCTGTTGGTACTTACACAATTGATATAGTTTGTAACATGTTTGTATTCAGTAGCTGTTAATTTTTTTCCCTCAGTAATTCCAGGAAGTAAAAATTTCTTGATTTCTCTTACCAAAACCACTAATATTCTAAATATTATTGTGTCTTCCACATCTCTTTTTTTTTTCCTTCTTAGACAATTTCTCTAAAATAAAATATAGGGTAGCTACGTCAGTGAATAAACTGGACAGTAGTTGAAAGCATGAGTCTTTTGTGTGTAAAAAGATACATGGGCTCACCTGGTGATGCAATGGTGTTAAATACTGTGGTACCACATGTTCAGTCCTAAGAGAGCTTTTCATATTATAATGTTGAGCATGATAAAAGGACAATGTTCTAAGACTCAAAGAGGAATTTGCTTCTTGTCTGAAGATCTACCTTCTAGTTAGGCAGTCTTATGATACCTGTTTACTGGAAAATCTGCATTTTCACCTGTTTCTAATTGACTGCTACACACACACACACGCATGCACACATGTACACAAACACATACAGCAGGGAGGTCCCTAAGGGAGCTGAGTTGGGCAGTGCTCTCTGGCTGCTGGTGGAGGTTAACAGACAGAGAGCTTACACCTCTCTGTAGGCACCTTTCCTAGAATTTTTAATACTGAGTTTTATTTGCAGGAAAATAGTTCTGGAGAGAGAATCATAGAATGATTTGGGTTGGAAGGCACCTTAAAGACCATCTAGCCCCAACCCCCTGCCAGGGGCAGGGACACCTCCCACCAGCCCAGGTTGCCCCCAGCCCCGTCCAGCCTGGCCCTGAGCACCCCCAGGGATGGGGCACCCACAGCTGCTCTGGGCAGCCTCTGCCAGCGCCGCCCTCACAGGGAAGAATTTCTTCATAACATCTAATCTAAAACTACCCTCTTTCAGTTTAAAGCCAAGCCATTCCCCCTTGTCCTATCACTACATGCCCCTGTGGAAAGTCATTCTCCACCTTGCAAGTAGAGTTTAATCATCCTTTAATCTGTGATTCTCATAATTATTTACAGTAAGTTTTCTTCTTTCTGTGACAAACCCCAAAAGTAAGGCACTGTCACTTAAACTGTATTGAAAGTTGTGCACAAGGCCATTTACAGGGATTTTTTAATTCAGATCATTATGACCTAATGATCAAGCCATTATAGCAAAGTGCTAAATGCAGAGACATACCAACAGTAAATATAGCTTGCCTCTATGCCAGATTTGGTTATCTCCTGCACTCTGTGTTATTGCTACAGAGAGCAATAATGTGAATCATCTGATTAGAGCCACTAACAAAATTCTCAACATCAAAACTGATGAAGTCAGTGAAAGCTGTGCCAGGATGTTACCTACTGTATTCAGCACATTGTATTTGCATTTTTACACAATGCAGAATATAATAGCTGCTTTTTAACCTTATGCTTTTTAAAATCAAGCAAGCCTCTTTTTAGCAAAATGTATTTTACTAAATACATTTAGAGAGAGAGAGTCTCTACTTGGGAAATACGTTTCCTGTCATTGTTTCATACAACTATATAAAAAGTTTGAACAATGATTATATACCCTGAACTGCAGTGGATGGATTTAGTGTGTTTATAAGTTAAAGCTCCCTTAGGGAACCAAGCACAGAAATATTAGATGGGGCTTTTTATTTTTATTTGCACTTATTTTTTTATTTCTCTATTTTACAATTAACTTACTTGTTTAACCACATCAACAATTACAAAACATCAGATATCTGTGGTTTTATTGTCAGTCACCCACTGTTTTCCTGTTTGTGGAAGTCTCTTGAATCTAACACTGATAAATACCACAGAATAAACTGTTTCTATATTTAAATCTATAAGCACTACATGGTTAGCAATAACTGTTACAAGTATTGATTTTATCTTTCTCAGTTCAGGATAGTAATTCCATTTTCTGATTGTAACTTTGTTCAAACATTAAATTAGAAGATGTAGAAATGCAACCCATTGTTGAAAAGTAATTTGGTATGTTTGAAAAGTAATTTGGTATGTTTTTAGGCTTTTTTTTTTTTTCATTTGAGAACTATTAGTGGTATAACAACTTCTTGCTTAGTGCTTGTAAATCAGCAGCCACACTGAAAAGCAACAGACTCCTGTGATGGAAACAAAACCAAGCAATTAAGGTTAAACTACTTCCATGTCGGCCCACTAACTGAATTGAAATTGGAAAATATGTAGCAAAAGTTGAAAAGCAAAGCAAATAAACAAATAAATATGGATTCAATTTATTATGTAGCCTATGTGACAGCATTAGTGTAACCTAGCCTGCAATTTTCAGAAGTATTTCTGTTTGCAGATCCTGCTTCCTCAGTGACCTATCTTAGCCTCAAAACCAGCAACAGTTTCACCGTCAGATATTAAAGTTAATATGTGCTCTGAGTAACTCAGTGTAATCATAACCTCATACCTGAGGTGCAATGAAGAGAGGCAACCCTACATTTATCAATGATCCTGTTCTAGGAGGAAATAGGAGTCTTTAAAGCCCAGCTGTCCTCTGAGAAACCACTTAATTTTGCATTCAGTTGCTTTTACACCTTTGTAATTAACTTCCAAGTGCATTTCTCACTATTAGGCTTGAAATCCTAAACGGGGACCATGGTATTGAGCTGGATAGTTTTCTAGTAAAAGTGGAAAAATTGTATATTTACAGCTATGCAATCTTTGGTTTAAGCATTGGTACAAATACACCTCAGGTCAATTTTGTTGATAAAGGAATAGATTATACAGCTGTTTTACAACACTAGGATTAGTAATTTTAATATTTTATTAATTTAATAGAATTTTAATATTTGTATATATTTCACTGGTATAAGTAAATTACACCAGGAACTATAAGAGTTACATATATGCTAAGAAAAAAGTGGAAAAAGGCTGACTGTTTGTCATGACAGAAGTCCTTACAGCTTTACCCATGAAAAACAAAAAATAAAGAAACTCACAGCCCTCACTTAAATTAATTTTCATTCTCTGCTCAAATGTGTTTTCCCAATTATAATAGATTTAAAAATACATTTATAAATTTAAAAATACAATTATACTTTCAAGTTAAAGGCAAATATTCGTCTGTACAGAATCATAGAAGTCTTCTAGAAAAAACATGTACATATTATACCTTACTGTGTCAAGTCATTAACATAAACTCACTTCGTTGGCATGTTAATTTGGGCAGTCCAAAACTACCGATGGAACTTCAGAACTGATTTGTATGTCTTCATACACTATATGAAAGAGCTGTTGCAATAACTATCTTACAAGGCATAATCAAATATTTCCGACTAATGGTGTTGTATTGATAGATTTGGTAATATTTAGGGTAATCAGGAAAAGCATTCTTCTAATCCTAATGTGAAGATTCTATTTCCAGTTTAAGTACCATAGACCACATTCATCTATGCCTTAGATTTCAATAAGCAGTCTAGAAACTTATTACCCTACAGCAGTGATGTCTTTAATTTTAATAAAAATATAACTGTGACATGCCTGACCTTATAAATACTATTGATGCAATAATTTTATGTATTATTTGAATGTCATAGTGGTGATAGCAGCCTAACTGGACTCATAATTAATACAAACTATGAAATTCTTCTATTTTACACAGTGCCTGGAAGAACACTAGCAGAAAAACTAAGGAACGTGTCCTCTTTGATCCTACCTCTACACCAGCCTATGACAAATTAAAGATATAAAATGTTTAAATGGCATATAGGGTACCCACAGTCCTTCTCCAAAAATAACAGGAGAAAAAATAACTTTTCTGCATTGTGCATCCAGAATTATATGTTATGTTAAGAAATTGATATGTGCTCCCATTCACTTTAGTAATACAGAATCTGTACTTCCGCCAAGTAATTTATAATGCTTTTTATTAGTAATGATAACTGACAGTATACCAGCTCCATTGCAATAAGAATCACTGGTTGCTCACAGAAACTCAGTGCTTGTAAAACCTCTGACAGAAATCCACTTATTCTGCTCACTACTACCTTGTGCTTGCTCCTTTCTCTCATTAACCATAGTCCCTTCTTTGCTTCAAACATGATTTCTTCTTTCAGGGCTTTGCCTTATTTGAATACAGAAATTATATAAAGAAGGAGAAAAAGACTCAAATATCTACTCAATCAAAATCTCTGTATGCAAATCTCATAAATTGGGGGTTTCAGTAAGATGAAAAAAAGAGGTTTCCTTAGTTGGCATTCACTTTTTATTAATCAGGTCCTAGAATATCCCTGTTTGCAATAACCAGACATTCTGGAAACAAAAAATACTGCAAGCTGTCTGGCACTGGTTGTGGAACTCCATACCGGCTTTTATATTCACTGTAAAATCCAGATAACAACAGAATGAAAAAAGAAGAAAACAAATAAAATTTATGAGAAATAAAAAGGTAAAGGCACTCTACATTTTCCGACTTAGTAGAATGAAAGAGATATAGCCTGTCTGATATATTGCATTTTAAAGGCTATGGGAGAACAGCAGCAATGAGAGGTAATAAATTAGGAAAGATGTATTATCATTAGTGTACAATACATACTTATTGTTTGACAAAGAGTGTGACAATGTAACAAATTGTAGGGTTGTATGGTAAATATTACAATGAATTCAGAGTACTGCACTTAGGAATCATAGAAAGGATTACTGATACATTTTGTCCCACTCTTAAGGACGCAATATACTATGTGGCATTTGCAGATATGGTTTGCAGCACAGATCTACAATCTCTTCCCCTTTCATTAGTGCGGATAGCATTATCTAATAAAAACAAACAGTTGCATGTGTATTCACTATAGTAGTGCAAATGAGACACACAGGTGTCTGTCTCCAAACATCCTCAGTGTTCCTGACCCAGGTTCTTGGTATCTGGACATCCTACATGACATTAGGTAAGGTTGATTTAGGTTTATCAGTTCATGCTCTTGAATTGCAAAAGTCCAGTTATATTATTTCTATACTGTAAAGCATTTCAGTCATGCTTTATGAAGAAACACAAAATAATTCCTCTGTACCTTCAGTAATTCAGAGTTCTAAAGCACCGATACAGATAGAGCTCAAAAGAGGGTAAGGAAGGACATTGTGGCTTTACCTTTGCTGTTAATGAGATATAGACATGTTTTTCCCCCAAGTGATTTAACTAATACCTAACACCATGTCACTGTCAAATCCTAGCAAGACATGAGTATTTTTTGCCTCTATACAGAATCAAAGTCAGAATGGCTCTTGCTTAAGTTACCTCATGTTTAAGTTACTGTTTCTCCTTAATATTTACTTGTGTACTTTCTATTTAAAGAACAGCCTTCTGTAAACAGTCACCACAAAGCTCACCTCTCTAAAACCAGAAGATGAGATGGAAACTTACTTTACTCAAACCATGTCTAGTATAAAGACATTTAAACATTGTTGATTTTCTCAAGTAAATTGCTTGAGAAGAATTACATAAAAAGTGCCAAAGGTTCTTTAAGTACTCGGGCTTAAAATCTGACTTTCCAATTAGCATGACAATAGTGTCAGTGTTAATAATCACTAACCAGAGTTAAAGAGGACATCCTGAGGCTCTGAGAAAACAAAATGTCTTGATGCATAAGAGCTTCAAGTCCAGCACATACACATTTAAAAATATAAAAAATAAACAAAAACGACCAAAAAATGCTTGAAATATAAGGTTTTCTCCAAACACATTTGTCTAGCCTTTTACATTTACTATACACTTATCTTTTTCTTCTTTCTAAACCATTATCTACCTTCCTTCCATTGCCTATTATTCCTCTTTCTTCACTGACTTGGTGGCCTAACGTCCTTTTTCATTCAGTCACCATTCATTGGTGTCTGGGTTTTTTTCAGTTTAAGATTGTCCAAATGCAAGATTGTCTTCACTGCTCTCTAAATCTTTAATTTGATCTTCATTAGTAATTGTTTTAATTACTATCTTCTGCACAAACTGCTTTCCTGTCTCCAACATTTGCCAAAATTTTACAAAAACCTCTTTCTTCTTTCTCCTTTTCTTCCCCCAGCAAAACTGGTCTTTGCTTTATTTATTGCTTTCGTTTACCTTATACCATACACTCAACATGTCAATTCAATTGTTGTTCAGACTGCTAATATCTCAACCCAGCACACAGTATGGTATCCTTGGGAAAAAAATGATTGCTGCTTTGTGTATTTGTTTAATTATTTTTATCTTAACTTCCTAAGAAAACAAAAGTATATTTATTGGCTCTATCCTCTAAATAACTTTGAAATATTCACCAATATTAAAAAAAAAAAAATAGAAATTAGAAAAGAAGACATCTCAGAGGCACAAAGGTCCTACAAGTTTTATAGAAGTCAGTGGTTACAAGCAGTAACGAGTAGGAGGTACAAACTAGTCTTTGCAATGAAGGAATACAAGTGGATCTTAAGCCATCAGCCCACATAAAAATACTGGTCAGCCGCCTGCATGCAGCCTCTACCCTGGTCATGGTACATGCTGTCATTTTGCCAGTGAGAATACTGGGAAGGTGGGAAAACTGAGGATATTTCAATGGGCAGAAAGGGAAAGGCAAGATCTTTTTGGCACAGGTCACCTATTGCCTAGTGTTTTGTTTAGAGAGCTGTTTATGCATGTTTATCTGTCTGTGTATTTGTATCTGTCTATCCATCTGTCTAACAGTTAAAAAATTATTCCAGGCAAAAAGATTATCTGATCAAAAGAAATGAAATGAATTTTAAGAAGGTAACATACAAAAGACTTTGTGCAAAACTTATAAAGAACCCCTGAGTTAAGCCAAACAATTCCCAGCTGATAACTTCATTGATTTTAGGAGATGAAAGGCTTTTAATAAGGTGGAAAGAGAGAAAAAACCCACTTTTCACACAAAAGCAATAGGGAGACAGTAATAAATAGGCATTTTTCCCACAGCCATGACTGAATTTACTCTGAGTCCAGGTACCTGAACTCTTACAGTGATAAACAAATTACTGAGAACTCCTCCAATTAACTGCCTTGTTGTTTTAGTGGCAATGCTTGTTTTTGCTGTTCTGGAACTATTGTGAAATTAGATATTTTTTAACTGACTCCATATAATTATAGTACTGCTGTTCCTCTTACTTTGGGTTAAGTATATTGGATTTGCATATGGAACTCCTCTGTAAAATATCATCTAACTGTACAAAGATATGGGTCTCTGGGGGTTGTATGTCCTATTTTGATAAACAACTGTAAACGGTAAAACTATATTATAACTACCTACTTAGAATTATTAAGCATTGGAGAGGGTCAAGACATTTACTTCTGCCTCCAAAAGTCTGACTCCATTTCTCTCCATTCCAGAATTCAAAATGGAGTTACGAGATGCTTTGGCTGTCTTATTTCCACTGATAATCATGGACTCATACCTGTACAAATTCAAACTCCTTCACACAAGTCTACCTTTAAATTTTCCTTCTTATGAAAAGACTAGAAGTATAGCAGCACCGCATGAAGGGTAATATATTAACAGAAGAAATTAAGTCTCTCTCCTTGCAACAATTCTGTATTTTGTCTAGTGGCATCAATGTACCTTGTGAAAAACTACAGAAGGCCACGTTCCTATCTGTGTCTAGAATTGTTTCATACCCAAATACCTGCTCTTGAGTATCTTTATTCCTCTAAAATTTCTGCCAAAACATTCCTTCACTTAAATAATGTTGACCGCAATTTTCAGCTACCACCAGCAGCTGATAGAATCTCTCAGTTCTCTACTTTACTTGAAACTATTTATATTTCTGCAGTACTAGGTACGTTAGTCCTGAGTTTACCCTGAGTGTCAGGATTGAGAAATACATTCACTTTTTTACAAAGATTGTTTTTCAAATAACGTGAATATTTGATAGATAGCTGGATCACTAGAACATTTAAGTCCCTTTTGGAACACAGAACAGCTGGAAGGAAAAGAAACTGCCAGTCTTGTAGGATCTTTGTTCCAATCCAGCTATGCAACTTAGCTACACTGCATAGCTAAAATGCTTTTTCTGAAAGCTGACATTTTTCTTGTGCCAGCTGAGAAGAAATGGAGATTCTTGTTGAAAGGATATACTGAAAGGTCATACCTCAGTGTGAAAGAGTCATATGGGAAGACCTGGTATGGAGAAAAAATTGGAAAACTGAAACTTAACCATGGGACATATAAAATAGCTTTAAGGAAGGAATATGAAATTTGATGGGCACAAGACATACTCAAATATAGGCTTTATGGAGCTGCTTCCTGTATCTAGGACATAAAAAATTTACAGGCTACCTTTGTCCATTATTACTGAGATCACATGCATTCACAATCAAGCCTTTTCTTTATTTACCATTTCCAAGCCGTGCACCAGGAAATTTCAATAGTGATTTTCAGTTTTGTATGACAGAAACATGTTACAGAAGAGACAGTCCCCTTGAGACCTATGAAGCACACCTGCTCAGCAATCCCTTTTCATATTGAGACTTGTCAGTTGTCTTCTTTCCAATCCATTCAGTATGTCTCAGTGTCACATTAATTTTATATCATTTGAGTGTCTTGCAATCTCATGTGGTACCAAGCCAATACATACTTTACAGAATATGTGCATTATAGTATTATAGCTGTAGTCATTATCAATGGAAACTTTATCTAAAAACTTTCTAAAAGCTGTAGGCCAGGGGGTTTAAGACTCATTGTTTAGGACTTGTAAATATTCGAGTATTAAATAGAATATGGCAATTCAGAAGCACAAGGACAAACAAAAAGATTAATATGAATTAAAAAACCCTACTATTGGAGAGGACATAGCAAGCAACACTCTGAAAGGCCTACGCTTATCACATTTGCCCATCTCCCCTACTTCAAGACAACCCTGTCCTCCAGAACTGCCTCATCAAAGTCAGAATTATTGGAAAGTGTAACCAAACATGGGGCAGGAAAAGATTCCTGATCTTTCTGACACTGCGAAAAAACATCCTAATTCTGTATAAACCAAGTTCCCCTCAATGTTGCCAGCTTAGCTGGTAAGACACTAGCTCTCTGTAATGAATAGAAAATTAACGTTATCTCACATTTCACGTATGAGGGTATATACACTTGTTCCAAAATTTTCCTAAAGTCCCTTTTACTCATATTATTTATTCTCATCTTCATAAATATTTCTTATCTAACAGGGCTGGTGTTGAACAAGGAGGTTCATGGTCTCAATGAGTACTCAATGATTTTGCCCTTCCAGTGAAATTACAGTTGTTGTGATTAAAAATGTGTTTACATTATATTTTGTGGTGCTTTGTATCTCTTGTGTTCCTTGAACAGGAATTCAAATTAAATGATGTAGAATTCAAACCAGAGAAAAGGAACATATTGCATTGTATGAATAAATATGAGACCTTTTAATTTTCTCACAGTATTTTTTTTTTCCATGGTATGGATTCAATGTCAGGTATGGTCATGATGTATCTAGTCTTACAAGTAGAAGATAGTCCTATTTTCATTATTTTCGATCTATCTGTGTTTCTGTTTACACATATGAAGTTAATAGTCATTAAAAGAGCTAATCAAAAGAGATCTTCAGATAAATTTTAAAAAGTTAAGTCTAGCTATTAATATTTGATGATTTAATAAATAGGGATATTTGTAAGGTACATATTGGACTTAAGTTGTTCTTAGTATTGACTTTCCAGTCAATCTTAAAATATTTGGACATTACATAAACTTTAAATCAAAAATCAATAGCTTCAGTTTAGGCAGAAATGTCACTATGTCTGAAGGGAATAGGAGTTTATTTCGGCAAACGAGAGTAAACACTGAAGCAGGAAATCTACTTTATTTCTCATAAATATTTTACTTCATTTCATCAGCTGGGCTAAATAAATGAATTTTTAGCACTGTTAATTCTTCTACTACACTTTTTACATTGTAGGTATTACACTGTAATTATTAATGGTCAGTGAAAATCAGCTTATACTCGAATGTTCCATCTAACTTCATATTTGTTTATATAGCTGGGATCAGGATGAAAACTTTATGAAGGCTGTTGCATGTATTTTATTTTTTGCTACCAAATATCAGTGAGACAGTAATAACAATAAGAAAAATAATCAATAAAACTCTTCATGTGAGGTACGTTGACACTAAACTGTCAATATTTATTTTTTAAACTGAATGTGATCAAGAACAAGTGATTGCTGAATGTGTGGTTTAAGTATAATTTTTCATTTGAAATATTCTAGAGACTATAGCTGGGATTAGGTCCCAGAATTTCCATCAGGATGCTAAATCCCACTCACTTTTGGGGTGAGGGAAAAAAAAAAGCTTTTTATGTTTGAGATTTAAAGCTCAATGACAAATGACTGATTTTATCCTGCTGCTGCCCTACATTAAAAACATTGAAAATATGTGAAAAAAAATCTACTCTGTAATACTTTAAAAAATATACAACTAGGTTTGAAAACTTGCAATTTTATCTACTGTTTTTCATATTGTTAAGATAAAAATAAATTGTAGTAAAAATGAACAGAAAACTGTATATTTAATTATTTAAACATGAACTGAAATGTCATGCTAGTTGTTTGACAACCTTATCTTCTGTGATTATTGTGGAGCATGAGCTCTGCTTTATCCAGAACAAACAGAAGAAAAAGTCTGAGAAAGGTTTATAGGATTTTTATTATTCCTGTGAAACACATATATAATGTTAGTCTACAAATGCACACTTTTGGTTTTAAACTTAATAATATTTCACCCATGACTTGCTGAAAGAGTAGCACATAATACCATTAAAATGCTACTTTTCTTCTAGCAGGATCTCAAGTTTGAGTCTATTGTGTGCTTTTGTCTCAAGAGAAAAGAAGAAGGAAAAAAAAAAAACAGAGGAGGCTTCAGGGAAACTTATTTTCAAATAAACACTCCTGTTCTGAGTACTTCCCACTTACAGCATTATGTGAAAATATCACACTGAATTACCATCAGCTCTTTTTACACGGTCTTAAAAGGAAAGTCAAGCATTGGAACAGGCTCCCCAGAGAACTAGTTGAGTCACTATCCCTGGAGGTATTTAAAAGACGTGTAGATGTGGCACTTAGGGACACAATGTAGTGGTGGACTTGGCAGTGCTGGGTTAATGGTTGGACTCGATGACCTTAAAGGTCTTTTCCAACCTCAACAATTCTATGATATTGTGATTCTATGAAACTGTAAGGTGAGGAAAAACTTCTGAATTTTAGGCAAAAACGATGAACATTTCTTAGAGCTATCTTTAAAGTACATTTAAACAGTCAACAAAATACTGCACTATCTGTTCATTCAGCATGTAGCAGTACTGTAGCAGAAATATCACCATTAATTTGCCCATCTGTCCGACAGATGTGCCATATGTCTGCCTCTTCCTTTCTCTGCTTGCCTACATACTACATACAGTACACAACTGAAAAAAAGGTAGCTTATTAGATATTTTTTTTTAATATACTTCAGTCTAGAAATACCATTTGTAGCAGACATACAGCATTGTATCTCTCTTGCCCTTCTCAAAGCCTGTGGAGAAATGTACTCCAAAGTCCATGCTGCCTGCAGTTGCATTTGCTTCCCCCTTTTGGAGCCTTTGCTAGGATGTCAAATTCATTATAGGAAGTTCAGAACAGCATTTTTTGCTAACAGTGCTGTCAAGTAGACTATAAGCAAGTACCGAGATCTCAAAAGCCATGTTAGAGAGAATTCAACTGAATAGAATTTTATGAGAAAACTGTGTTTCTGGAGGAAAATTTTTGAGAAAGTGATTTCTCTTGAATTCCTGTTCCTATACCTTATAAGACTAAGAATTTGAAATTCAGATCCAAGCACTCAAATTGCTTTCTAGAGTAGGGAAAGCATTCAAATATTTAACATAATCTTTTCATCTGGATCACAATTTGACAGTTTAGAAGGAGAATGAATAAAGAGATGAAAGCCATTTTTTTGCACCTAACATTTTATCCATACTCATTCCTCTGTTCTCAGAGTATCACAGAAACTAACGAGGTATGAAGATTTATCAGTCCTGGGTTATATTTTCAAGGCGGGCATGAATAATTTTTCCCACGAACTACTGTTTCAGGAAGAGGTTAAGATTTGTATCTACCAGCATTCAGTGTTTCCTGTTAGTTATACCATACAGCTCCCAAAATAAACTCGTGTGAGTACTATTAGTCCTTTTAGCTAATGGCAATTTGTATTTTCCAGACACTTCAAGAACTTTATTTTAGTAGATTCATAATTTTACTTCTACCTATAACTCAGACACATGTAAGAGAATGCATTGTTGTCTTATACTATTTTTATTCTCAGGAAGGCAATTGAATTGAATACTGCACCATAATAAGCACAAAATGATTTAACTGATGTGTGACAAATTCTACACAATTAAAAAAGAATATGTAAGGCAACAGGAACCAAACAAAAGGGGGCTAGGAAAATATACTCAACCAAATGGGTTTTATGGTTCTTCATTACTCAAAATCTTGCTTTGCTACACAGCATCATCACTAAGATGAAGTAGATTAGCACTCACAACTCCAATGCAGCTAATTTTGTCAAGGTCATTAGGTGTTCAATAGTGTTTAGTAAAGCTGTGAAAGAATGGCACCTGGATGACTCTGTAATGATTTGTATATCAGGAAATGGGAAATGTTGTGCAGATTGGTTACAGATTATTTTAGGGGATTAGTTACAGTGCTTGCAGATGCATTTGCTAGGGGTAAAACTAGGCAGACAACAGGTTCAGAATCATCTGTTATAAATTCTAATTTTGTACCAGGCACAGGCCTATCAATTTGTGTCTAATTATATTCTTCCATGTGAGATATAAAATACCTCAGGGTTTCTATAATAAAGGCTCATTAATGTGGACGAGAAATAATTCTGAAACTCTGTCTGCCAGGGCTAATGTTAATACAGATTTTAATTGCTCTTACAGGATATTAAAACACAGATATTTTTTTTTAAATCAGCTTTAATCTAATCATTAAATGGAGCCATTTTTGTAACCCTATATTTTCAAGTATTGCACCTTACGCTGCTAGGTAATTGCATCATTACAAGTCATGTTGAACCAAAGAATAAAAGATGAATGCATGAAGTATAAAAGGCAATATTACCAAAGATATACGAGAGTCAAAGCCCTTCAATTCCTTGTAATTCCCTTTTCTACCTTTAAAATATCCTCTTCTTGCTTAGATGAGTACATATTCTAAACGTACTTTTAAAAATAAACTAGTAAGTATTGTGAATAAAAAAGAATTAGTATCATATTATGATTTAAAGGAAGCCAAGATCTCTCTCCAAGGTAAAAGCCAAAAGCAGAATCCCTCCAACAGACTTTTACTTTAAGAACTAAATTTGCTAACCTTTGATCTCAAGGATATAATTCTTCTGCAACTAGTCTGGTCAGGTCACTAGAGGGTGAAAAACATGAGCAGAATAGTATTCTAGTCTGATATCACTTGACTTTGAGGGCAGATGACTTAACATTTCTGTTCCTCAGTTTCCCATGTTTTATGGATGAAGGAAAATTATTATTTTTACCCCCAGTAAAAAGCAAACTCTCTGTTGTCAAATTCCAAAAATACCACTGTATTTCAGTAGCTTTTTGGAAATGGCATTCAAATAAATATTCCGCACTGAAAAAGAATAATATTCATGGACTTTGTGGTGATGGAAGAGACACTTTTATGCACACCTTGTCGAACTGCAAAGTACCACTAGCCTCAGGGCTGCTATCATTTGAATAGATGACAGGTGCATTTGTCACAGGATGCATACTATACAGCCGCCTAGATAAATAAAATATATGATGGGCAAAAGGGCCTTCATGTTTTAAGTTTTGTCAGGAGAAGGGGGAAAAGAAAAAAAAAAATGAAAAGTTCTTACTTGGCATTCTAAAACACTGGCAGATTGAAAAATAAAGCTGATTTGAAGGAGCATTTCTTGTGATAGAGCTGACAGTTCCTTTATAAAAGGGAGCTGGGCTAACAATAAACTGATAAATAAATTCATAAAACCAGTATGTGTGCTCAGTAAAGTGAGAAAGGGACTTACAAATGTACTAAAGTTTTGATACTATGGTAAGAAATAGCAGCAGAGCAATGCAAGAGATCTCTGTACATTCATATGCTTAGTAACATGGGCAATATATTAAGGTACCTTAAGAGACAGTACAACTTAAAAACTTGTTATCAACATATTTCACTTTGAATTTCTTCCTCCCTTCACAGTTGCTTGAAAATATCCTGAGAATGATATTTATAAAAAAATTACTAGGGAAAAACTCTACTAGGAGTCTTTTGGGAATTTACTATATCGTCTTGCAGTTTATAATAGAACACAAATCCAACAATAGATCTTAGTAATGTCTCTTCAACACTGAATAGATCAGGTAGGATAAACAGCAAAAAGAAAGTTCTAAAAGAAAGAAACTGGCCAGCTATTTCACAGACCAGAAGTAATAATCAATAGCCTTCCTATCCAGGGGATATATGCTGACTTTTGGTAGAAGACTTTCAGCGACGCCATAAACTGATTCCACTTAAGAACTGTAAAACTTATATTTGTCCTAGTAAGTGAACTAGAGAGATAACACTGTGGAGTTTTTCCCTTTCAGGAAATGGTATCCGAGTACTTCTAGAAAACTAGTTGCTATTCACAAATGTCAGTGCCTTAATTGCCAGTTAAATTCATTTCATCATTAACATGCCATTCAGTTGTATGCACCATTAGCTTTTCAGGTTTCAGTTTAGAGATAAATTGTGACTGAAAATTAGATGACCTAAATATCCTACACATAAACAGAATTGGCCAGTACTGGGAGGTAACAGGCCAAATGTAAGAACTGAAAGACTGGTTCTGCAGTGAAATGCTCCCAGAAATGTCTCGGTACAGACTGGCCCCCGCAAGAGTGTATTAGCAAGCTGACAGACAGATTCCTTTCTCTCCCTAGACACCAAAAGCCTTCCCTAGTTATCTAGTTGCTTTCCCATTTAAGATTCATCATATTTATAACTGTTAATCTCAGATTTATATTGACTAATCTTTGGAGATCTTGAGGGAGAGAAAGGAAGACCTATATCAACATTCACATGAAAGCATGAAAGCAATGCATTCTTCAAAATTATTTGGATCGTTTACAACCTTGATTTTTGTTGTAAGAACTAAATATCTATTTGGTGATGCAGTCTTTCCTTCTTGTCTTTTTACTTTCTAAATGTTGTTACTGAAAAAGATGTGTACACTTCAGCATATCTATTCTTGTGAGTTCCCTCGGCTCTTCAATTTAAATACGTGATAAAATGAGTGTTAAAATTATTTACAGAAAATAAAAACTCACCTCGCTGTAAGTCCATCCCTTTTGCTAAAGTGTAGTGATGCAGTTGTAGCTGGAAGGGCACACGCAGGCTCCATTCAGTGTTTTGCATGCTTCTACTCTGCTTTCCCTCTCTTCCTCCTCCCCAGGTCTGCGCTCCCACACCTGCCCTGCTCTCAGATGCTGTATCCACCACTCTGCCTTACTGCCTGCACAGGTTTTGCTTTATTCTCTCCAGTGTTTTCCAAAGTAGTTTTATTCAGCGGTCTGAGAATACAGTGGGTCTTCTTCCCAGTTTGTTTAGCCGTCATCACATCACCCCGTCTGACTGATCTGTTGGAATTCCTACAGAATTCATAGGTCAAAAAAGATAGCCAGGTTAGCTAAGGATGAGACTTTCCAGAAGCTAAGTTTGGCCTAAGGTATAGTTAACTTTCCATGGGTTAGGAAAAAAACCCTCCAAATCCAAAAAAAGATAATTCCTTTACAGTGCAATTTCTTTTGGCAGACTTCAGGCTCCTTCCCAGGATTTCACCTAATCTCTTATTTAGAAATAATTAAATGTTTTATCAGATCTTCCCCCCAAAATAGAAGCAGCTTGCGCAGAAATTTTCAACCTGAACTGTTAGTATATGATAAAGTTATAAACATCTGACAGAAACATAGAGCAGAAAACACTAGCCGACTTTAACTCTAGGCAGTACTACAAACTCCAAGCAAAAATCAATGTATAATTGTGCATGAAATGGAAATATGTATCTTGGTAAAAGTATTGAAATTAAAGGAGGGCTGGTTGTGCCCTCTGGGAGAGTGCTTGGGAGAATTATAACATTACTATGGACATTTTATTTAATTGTATTAATATGATGTAAAAATGATAACAGCAACTGTTGCAAAATTTAAAGTATTAGTTATGAAAGCTTCTCCTTTAATAACAAAAGGTATAGCAAAACCTCTCATTACTTAATATGACTGAAAAAAGATTGCTTAATGAAGCTAAACCACTTAAAATTAAGACCATATTTGTATTTCTCTACCATTTTATATTTCTACAAAAATATAAACCAATATTTGTAATATTTTGCAAAAACAGGACTAATAGAATAAGATAATGTAGCAAATATTAAATGGTGGTTATTTCTACAGCATGATTTTCTACATTTTCCTTAAAAATCTTGGGTTTATATTTTTGTTTGGTATTAGTATTTTCAAATAGCTTGGCTTCTTTTTTTTTTTCCTGTCATCCTAAATATTTGCAAGATTCTGAAAAGCATATTAATAATGGTTTTTCAGACAAATTAACAATATAAATGTATTAAAAGTCATTCAACAGGCTTTAGTTCCGAGTACACTATTTTTTGTGCAATATGGAAAACAGGTTTATGCACTGAATCAAGAACAAACTTCCTTTAAGAAGCAATAAAATTGTTAAGCAAGGAATAATTTCTAATAAATATCTCAAGGCTTATAAAGAGATGTAATACTATGAAATTTACATTTGACTCAAGGCTCACAGATTACATAAATAATTTGTGTGGGTGTAATACCTTCATCCAGGGATCAATTCATAGAGTACATTTGATTTCAGTACAGGGGAGTCCTGTTACTAAAAGTTGAAAATATTTAAAAGTACTGGATTATTTTTGCTGTTACTGTTAACCTGAACATTTTCATGCTCTTCCTCTGCCTGAGAGCTCTGCTCTTACCATCATACTGACCATAAGAAGGTGGTCTTTCACCAGGAACTGAAGACTCAGAGCCTGAAAAGCAAACAAAAAGCATGTGTGTCTTAATTAGAAAAGCCTGTGCTAAAAATTCCTGTGCCTGAAATGTTATGCCTGAACCACAGATCAGGTTGTCAGTTCTCAATAAGTATCTCTTCAAAAGGTATTTTTCAGAGAATTTTTGACTGCTTAGTACCTACCCATGGGTGGAAAATTCCCACCCCCACCCCCTGGAGTCGATCAAAATTTAGATTTATTAAGAATAAAATAAAGAACTATCTTCGATTTACACAGCTGAGCCAACAGAGCTGCACATTCTCTTTTAGTTGTTCAATGCTTTGGGCTGGAAACTTCTACTTTCTTATATCTGGTGGCAGTACACATACCTGGTGTGCTACAATTAATGACACCTTTTAGTTAATTAGGAAAACAACCCTCCATTTCAGGGTGATAAACATTTTCCTTTGATATTTATAATTATCCCTACCTATAAGGAGAATACAGGCACATTTCATTTCCAGCCAGTAGTAGAGCCAGTATGCTACGTAGAGGTTAATAAATTTGAATGGCATCCATTTTTCTTGCGGTTGTTTTTTGTTTTGGTTTGTTTTTTTCCTATGAAAATGTTTTTATTTATATTACCTATTCTTTCCTAAAATCTCCTTAATCTTTGCAAGTATACCATGAAATTTATAGAAAATCAAAAACTTGGGCTGTAGTCTGAGATTTTAAAAGTACAGCCACAAATTATTGATAGCCATTTTTCCAACATTAATTTTTACATTAATAAAAGTGGTTCAGTATTAATCCACTTATTTAGACTGTAAAAAAAAAAATAAAAATTACTGAATGGGGTATTTTTTGTCATGCATTCACCACATGTCCAAACTAATTACAAAAAGGTTGAAACGAGTAGTTGGGCTTTTTTCCTTCCAAAAAACCACAATGCATGAAGTAGCAGACACCAGCCACTAGTTAGAGAGATTTGTAAACCTTCAGGGTAAAATATTTAATAGGATAGATATGGTAATACCAAGTTTTATACTTAATTTTAATGAAATTAAATGACATTATATGAGCTGTAACTGATTTTGTACAACACGAATGGTAAATAATGAGGCAAAGAGTCATTGCTTATTGCCTATGTTGTACTTCTGTAATTGTCATGTGGTTTATTATTCACATGGGAAAGATTTGAATTTTTAATAGATTTTAAGTTCATAAACAGCTGTCCTACAACCCAGTGGTACTTAAAAGAGTTTATACATTTTCATAAGTACTTTATAAGAAGATATTAGATGTGAAACACTGAACGCCACTTTGAAATACATTCTGTATAAAATGAAAGCTGTTTTTTTATTTAGACATAACTTTCTTCCTAGTTGTTTTAATTTTGATTTAAGAAACAAATAGTCAAATAGAAGTGATTTAGATTTATGCACGTCCTTAACTGTGCATTTTAGCTTCTCCTTTTTTGTTTTTTTGGGGACTGCTAGGTGCATAAAGACAAGAGGATGGCTCAGGCCCTGGGGTGTTTTGAAGTTAAGTAGCTATGGCTACCTTGAAGATACTTCCTCAGTCTATTGTGACCAGAAAATATGTTGAATTCGTGATTGAAAAGATGATTGAAAGTATGCCTATTCAGAAGTACTTCTGTTCATGCAAGTCCTACAGGTAAGTATCTAAATATGCTAAATAACCAAAATAAATGTTTCAAAATTAAGATTACATTTGCTCATACTTATTCTGAAACAATTTAATTTCTATTTCTCTTTTGGAAGACTTTTATTAAACAAATAGTACATATAGTAGCTACATATAATTTATGCTTCCCCTAACAAATTTAGAGTCATAAAGACATGTCTGTTAATAATACAATTTTGTTTAGCCATTAGATTGGAAACATGAAGGACATAAGTGAATCATTTATAGTTTCTTAATTCTCTGTGATGGATTCAGGTCATGTTTTCTGTTATATCAAATCTGCTTGCCAAATTGTCAGCTCTAATGCAAATCTCAGTTTTAATCTCCCCTGCAGCCTAATTACAAAATTACTTTTTCATCAAATTCCTAGGTTTTAGAATTATCTTTTCCTTATAAATTGAATAACTGATGTTTAAAGTTGGGTTTTGGTATGTAAAAATAATAAAAACTTCCTTATGGGGTACTAACAAAAATTGCAACAAATTCTTAGAAATGAAATAAAAAACTTCCCACGCCCAGACTCTGAAGAAGACCACAAAGTTACACAGTGAAGGTAAGGAAAAGAAGAAACGAAAACTTCAGTAATCTTCTAGAAACTGATCTTGAAGCAGTGAACACAGACCTAACAAAGAATACTGTTAGAACTTTGTTTGCAGATACTGTCTGCACATAGCCTATAATTTTATCACAAAAATTAAGTGTATCCATTCTGTGAACAGGCCCAAGTGGGAATTAGATTTGTCCTCCTCCAAATAAAAACCTTTTTGTTGCTAAAGTTTGTTAAACCAAGCAGATTTTAAATCTAAGATCAGAAAACATACATTTTCATATAATACACATTATTAAAACCATAAAAAACATAGTTGTATGATTACCTACATTTATCTTGAGACTGCACATGAATTGGCCAGCATTTCAGCTGACCCTGTTAACACCTTTTCTCCATTCTATGAACACACCAAAACCAAAAAACCAGGGTTCTAAATCCTAAAGCTGAGTTTAATTCAATTTCAAAATAAAACAATGGACTTTATAAGTAGGGAAGCTCAATTCTGCTGGCAATGGCAGCATAGAAGGGTCTTGCAACTAAATCCCACTTTTGCACACTTCATCCTTTTAGACTTGCTTAGCATGTCTTAAATTATGATGGTCATCTTTATTGCTGCAAATCTCACAAGTTTTTCTCTGTAAATCCTTTTGAGTGTGTTTCTTTCTATCCTTCATGCTGGGAGCCAGTTGTATGTCTAGGTGTGTATAGAGCAACCTGGACCCATTCTGTCAGCTCGTGGTCACCTGTGCCACCCAGCAGCTCCTCATCCCAGGTATGATTCCTTGCTCCCTGTACACAGCAGCAGCATGTGAACATCCAATCCATTGCAGTACAGCAAAACAGAATACACAATCCATTGTATGTAAACATCTTTTGTTCAGTATGACCCTTAAGAGACAAGGTATCTTTGCCTCTCTTAATCACGTTTGCCACTATGAACAAAAGCTGATTGTGGAGAACACAGTATCTGGGCATCACTAATACAATAGCAACAGATGCACAGAGACCAAACATTAAAAATGGGGGGACTACAAAAGAAAGAGTTTAATGTATACTCCACATATGCATTAGTTACTCATTACTGATACTGGAGTATTATTCATAATAATACTGGAGAGCCACCTTGTCTGAGGGCTGTGTGAAAGGGACACAAAAAATTTAGAGGAAAAACTCAACGTTGTTAATAAAGGGGGCATATCTTTTGAAAAGCAAAATACTGCCACACAACAGTTAGATAATCAGAAGACATCAACATGCCCAATAAAAGCATAGAGCATTAAAATGGTTATTTTATTCCTAAAGACATTTGGGTTTATCAGTAGTGTGCTTCTCCTGGCCCTAGCGCAGTCTGTCTTCCATAGACCTACCAACACCACATTTATGTACGTATGTCACTGTCAAAAACTGGTTGACAGTAAAATGGGGCAAATGGCAAATTGAGCTGTGCTTTGCAAACCGTACACTTGCTAACAGATACGCACTGCTTTTATACAGTTTACACGATACAATTTATTCAGTTTCTATATAATCAATGGCCACATGAGGAATGTTAGAAATACACTGCATTATGAAACAACAAACAAGAAATGTAAATCAAATTGGCAGGCAATTTAAAAATTACATTCCTATTAAATGCTTGGGGTTTTGGATTTAGATCTGTTTCAGAAATGAGTTATCTGATCAACAAAGAAATTGATGTATGCTTCCCAAATCTTCAAAATAGTAAAAGAAATTAATCATATTTTTGCCTCTCAGTTGTTATAACAATGATGAATGATACACTCCTTGAGAAATGTTGCTGAATCATCCAGTAAATTGTTTGCTCTACAGCAGGTCTCATCCACAGATATGCTGACCTTCAGGGTGTTCCTGACAGGCTCAGTTATCAAAATCTGTTTTTCTGGCACAAATTCTACTCTTCTAAAACTGTAACTTGTTCATTTGTAAAATAGGCTGCCAGTAATAGTGCCTGTTTATAACCCTTCTGTCAGTTTTTTTTTTCTTTATATAACACTGAAAACAGAAGTATGTTACACTGAATTGTAATGATGCATTTAGTGAAGTAACCCATTTTCAATGTCATAAACACATTAATAACGATTTAAAATGAGGGCAAACTATAACTCTGTTCAGCATACTGAAAGCTGATAATTCAGGAGAGTTAAGCTCTTCATCATTTACATAACTGACTAAAAAGGAACTAAAAATAAAAATTAATATACAGTGTTTATCATCTGATATGCGATTTTTCTCTGAAGAGGTTTTCTGTCCCTCAGAACTACCCACAATACAACTTCAGAAAGGATGGCCGTCACTAAGGGTTAGAGCTCCACAGAAATGACCACACAAATGACTACACATATTCTGCACCATGGCACAGTTCTGCAGCTGCACCGGGGAATGGCTCCTACTAAGGTGAGCATTCAAATACTCATTTAATTCTTAAGTATATCAACAGCTCCACTAAATTAGAAAAATCACTTCTACTTTTAGCTTTAACTACATACTCCTTCTTTACCACTACAGTTCCTGGATCCTTGTGGAGAAATGGTAATTGTAAACAGCTTTAGGGTGTATTATTGTCTGCAGGCTGAGCAGTCTCAAATTCATTTGGTCCTACTCACTAGGTGAGCCAATCATGGCTATTCCAGTATTATTTCTCTCAAGGGAATGGATAAAGAGTTGAATATGTAATAACATCCTACAGTTTGGAAGGACTTAGATGTTTTAATTGTACCTGAAGTAGTGCTCCCGACATATCTCTAATTACTATAAGCTGGTCTTTACTTGTAATTTTGACTAGTGTGGAACTCAACAGGCACTGTAAGACAAGACAGGCAAAGCTTTCAGGAAAGACTCCACTTGACATATGACATTTTAATTCTCTACACCTCCCAGAGGAAGAGTTTCTTCTACTTAGGTGGGAAAACCATGACCTATGGAGAAATTCTATCATGCATACTAGCTCTTAAGGAGCCAAAGAGAATGAATATCAAAGTACAATGGATTAAAGACACCAACTAGGTTTACTGCTTTTCTGCATGACACAAGGGCTAACTGAAAGCCATGTAAAAACCCCAGGAAAATACTGAAACTACACTGAAATTGTGTGAAAATATGATTCAGCAAATATAGACTAATTGCTTAAAGTAACCTCAGAATTTTCCACTAGAGGAAAACTCTTATAACACATTACCTTAGCAGTCTGGATGGACGTATTAATTGCATAGTTGTTAACAGAAAGCATATTTACCGTGTGTGGAAACATGTGTTACATGTACAAATTTAAGGGACATGTTTTGCTAATCTATATACTTATAATGTAAATGACACAAAGTCCTTATCAGTTATCATTGTTTATCATCAGTATCACATTATCATGTGCAGACAATTCTTTTTTCTTTTTTTACAACCACTTTTCACGGTACAACAAATTAACAAGTTTTTCAGAGCATTAACTCTGTACTTGTTTTCCTTTATTTGTGTAGTAACAGATGGGTGTATATCTCTTGGGATAAGAGAATCAAGAATCCTTTATTTGCAAAGCCGTTTTCTCTCTCATTATAATCAATACCTTTTATTACGTATGTATTAAAATCCAGTTAAATGGAAACCCAAAATGCATCTATGTACACAAACATAAAAATTAAATGAAATAAGTGAAATGGTCAGCTGAACTTCTTTCTTCAGTGCAATCCTTATGCAAATAATAAAACTCTTATTAAAAGTATTAAACCTCATATTTAAATTCTCTAAATTTTGCTGAATGCATATTCCTAACTTTGTAAGGGAGCAAACCCATCAGTTTCCACAATTTACTTATATGATCATGCTTAAACAATTTTTCTACAGTGGCAGTATTCTTACTGACTGACTGATGAACACAACTTTTTGAACTTCACTGCTGATGCACATACATTTGAACAGAAATGACAACTACTTTCTCTTTTCCAGTCCAGTATTGTATACCATGATAAACTTCCCAGATTAAGTTTTGAACACTTTTTAACAAAACTGAGTGATTGTGACATTTTACTTCATCCAGAAAGAAAGAGAAACAAGTCTTTTTTTTTATGGTGGTAACAGTCATTATTCTGTAATGTTGTATAGGCAAGTAACAAATTTTGGAGAAAACGAAAGACCGTGGAAAAGGGAAGTGAAGAACTTACTCCCTTTTCTTTGATAAAGACATTCTAAATCCACCTGTCATATTCTGATGTGTAGTACGTTACTGTTCTCTTGGAGTACAAACTGCATTTCTTTCTGTGCTTTGATCGTTTCACCTCTAAGTGACCTAACTACTCAGACCCAATTTTAAGCAAATATTCCTCTAAAAGCATATGTATATATCCTCTTAGTATAACTGGTATATAATATATATAACTAGTACATATAATATATATATATTATATATATAACTAGTGTGTATATATAGGTATATGTAACTAGTATAACGAGTATAACTTAGTATAACTATATATATATAGATATAATATATACTGTTTTTTTAAAAAAACACAGTTCTAAATTTGAGTAGATCATCTCTAGTGATCTAGCGTTCTTTTTCCTTAAGAAAATGTTGGTCTCGAACCCTCATGTTTTAGGGAAAACAAAGACTTGTAGACTTACTATTAGTTGTTTTGTTTATTATCTTTAATAAAGACCATAAAAAAACCACTAAGTTACTTGGTAAAGAAAGGCTGCAATGATATAAAGTCTTGGTTTTGTTTAAGTATATTGCAACACTGACATTTAATTCATTGTTACTAAAGGTTTCCACGAATACTTCTGCAACTGACTCTAACTTTAAAGATGAAATGTGAAAAAATACTTACAGTTAGGTCCATATTTGCCTTTGCAGTCTCGGAAAGGTTGCCTATGAACAATAACATATCTGTCTGAAAGATTTTCAGCAATGATACTCATAGATAAGATAATTTTACTAAGAAAGAATTTCCTATTGAACACATGGTCCGCTGCAATGATATCCCATTCCTGATATTGCTGTATTTGGGTAATTGTTAGCTCAAAATGCAAGTAAACTTTTGTAATGGCAAAACAACAGATTCTCAATTGATGGAAGGACAATCGTCTACAAGCAAAAGATCTCTGATAAAATTTTAGCTGCACATCTAATATTTTTAGAAGCCTATCTTAGCTGAACACATGCACACTTGCAGCAATACACATTTCTACAGTGAATAACAAATAGCCCATATTCTTTAAGAGGTCATATTGATTTTTGAAACAGTCATAGTTAAGCAGCTACATTAAGAATGCATGCATCTTAATTACAATCAACTGCAATGTGCAATACTTTTTAATGACAGTAAATAAATCAATCAGCATAAATTAAAAATGACAGAAGCTGAGAACAAGGGATGCTGTACCTGACACTTTCAGTCTATTAGTGGATAATATTATAACAATTATGATGATGATAATAATAATAATAAAACGTTGCATACAGTTAATACAGTCTGTTAAGTGGAAGTAGCTTACTGTACTGCTACAATATCCCCATAAAATATAAGTATTTTTATTGCTAGGGTGATTTTTCTCCTCTTCTCTTAGAATGAGCTCTGAGAAGTTAAGTTAATGTATTTACCCTAATTCAATTCAAGTTACAATTTTTACTTGTCTCACTGTTACATGATCTGACTAGGACAGAAATAATGTTTTAAATATGAACTAGGAATATATGAGTGAAATAGCATCTATTGAAATAGCACCTTGTCCCCTGGTGATAGTAAAAGAAAAAAATAATTATCTGAATCAATAAAGATATAATGTGATCATATCTTGATGCAAGAAAAATATATTATTTGAATAGCTCTGAAATTTAAAAAAAACTATGGTGATTTAGCTTTTTTTAAAAAAAAATGTTTGCCGTTTTTATAAAGGGAATATTTGACTACAAGTACCTTTTTTTTTTGTTTGAAATGACAGTTCTTACATCCATGGTATAGATTTTGCAATAACAGCCAATGTTTTGAAGAGAACTTTTATGAAGAACATTTCCAGTTCTGTCCCATTTTAAAATTTCCTGCCAAGTTGATGTGTTCTGTAACTTAATTTTGTTTTCATTCCATCAGCAGTATTGGTTACATTAAAACAAGGTTTCAATGATTGTAACAAACCTTCATGAAATGAATTAATATTTAATTAACATTCATACCCAGTCAGTTTTAATAACAACTTCTTCAGTATTTGTACTACCTTAATTCAAAAGGTTAGCGGGAGGAGCAGTTATTACATTTGACCAAACATTGGAAGGTTTTTCAGCTTTTCTGTTACACTGCTAGAATATAAACTACCAGACAAAGCATATTTGGAAAGAGTCCCTTTTCTACAACTACATTTTTCTTATCTTAAATGACATGGCAGTGGTGTACCAAAGGTACAGCCTGGGTGCCAGCTGCGTTTACACAATAGTAAATAAGTTTCATATAGTCCAAATTATTTCCATGGCTGGTTCCAAAATCTTGTAGCATCAGAAGACCTTAAATCAGATATTCTGAGAAAAATAAGGTACACTGACAGTCTAAGGAAATTGCACCTCTTTAATCAGCTAATTGCCTGCATGATTAATCCTGTTCCTCAAGACACTGGTGTTAGCGCCATAACATGGCGGGTCTCCAACACTTGTGGCCTTTGTGAGATTTGGCTCTAAGCCAGACAGAATATAACAGTCCAAAAAAGAAATATTTTTTAATAAAAAGTTATCATGAGATAAAAATGTTTAAAAAAGAGCACAAAACCTAAACTAAATGAAGCCCTTTCTGTGTAATTATAGATGGTGCTGGTTTCATCTCCCCATACACCTACAGCCCTGCTGGCAGTGCAGCGAGGGCGGCTGCTCCCTGGGGTGGGGGCTGAGCCCTGCTGGGCTATCAGCTGGTGGGTGACAGGCGGGATCAGGCCTGGGGAGGGGACAGCCCTGGGAGAGCCAGGCACGGCTGTGGGGACAGGGATGGACCCAGGATGCCAGCCTGCAGGTTGTCCGTGGCTAGGCCAGGCCTGGCGGTGGCAGATCTGGAGACCAACACCTATTGTGTCACAGGGGCAGGACTGAGGACCCGGGGGGGCTGACATGGGCTCCAGGACCATGGGCCTGGGAGGAGGGCCCCTGGGAAGGCCGCTTTGTGCCACCGAGGCCCATAAATACTCTCAGGGACCTGACATTTTCTGTATGAACAGCATATTGACAGTTAATCCTACCACAATTTGAGCATATAAATATCTTGTCAAATTGAGTAAGTAATCTAATTTACTTAAGCATTCAGCTTGATTGTTATGCCACGGTTTGAAGCTGCCAGTGGACCAGGCGGGCTGTGCAGGTCCAGGGAGTGCAGCTGTGCGCCACCTTCCCTCCCTTCTGCTTGGGGGTGTTGGCCTACAATTGGCAACACAGCGTGCACATTTGTGCACTGCTGAGTACCGCCGGGGACCAAACCAGCGGGGCCCCAGGGGGCCAGAGAGCCACAAGCTTGCACACTGTGCTGGCTGAGCAGCAGAGAAACCTCAGTATGACATGGAGAAAGAACATTTTTCAGAAAGCAAGTCCTTCTTTGCACTGAAAAATGCATGTGTGTTAGCAGAAATGTATGCTTTACTATATGTATGTATTGTGATTTCAACACCTGTGACATGCTTAGGTGTTCTGTTGCATCACTGTTTTTCATTAGTAACTTTTATGTGGAAAAAAAATGCATGGGCACAATTATATTGCCATCAACAGAGAATTTCTTAGCTGGATTGCAGAAATCAACTGCCAGCTGGCAAATTGAAAAATGCACTGCAAGTCAAACTGAATTATAAATAGCTATGATTTTGGATCCACCTAGACCTCTTTAAAACAGCAGGATTGAACCAACAAACAATGCCAAGGTATGCAAAGTAGAAAATAATACAAACCTGCATTCATTTCTTGCTATGTTTTCAGTGCATTGAAATTAAACATTAAATTTGTTCTAATATTACATTCTTTGTGTAATATACATACAAGGGAATATATAATTAATACACAAAATTCTTTTGAGACAGTTCCACTCTCAAAGCATTTAGCAGTAATTCTGATACCAGAAAAAACTTCTAGAAAGTGATAATGCTGGGAGGATTTTGTAGAAATAGCAGGAAAAAATAAAAACATAAGTTAACATTAAGGAAGATAAAATGGGAAAGGTAAAGGAAACAAGCAATTATGCATAAATGTTCAATACTTGGACTCAGTTGCTACACACATGACAACAGTATTAAGGGTTAGTCAATACAAGAATTATATTATGTAAAAACGTATTAACAGTTGGGTTATTCCTGCAAATTTTTTCTAGCAGAGACAAAAATCTCAATGCTTACTTTGTAAGAGCAAGTTCCTATCTTTCAGATCAGAAGAAACACAAACCAAGTTTTATGCTTGAGAAATGTAACAAATAGTATTTTCTTATGCCAAATGGGTTCACTGGCCATGTCGAATGAGAGGAGTTTCAAACCTTGGAACATATGAAGGTAGTATTTATTAGCCTGTTTAAATTGAACAATAATTTGAACTTTCAACAAAACAAATCCAAACCGCAAAATCCTACATTTTATTGACTATAAAAGGAAAGAATTGCAAAGAGAAGCTCTCAATAACAAATTCATAGGTAAATTGTAATTTATTTTCATCTTCTTTGTTTACTTTTTCCTTATGTGTATGAGAATATGCTTATCTGGTTTACCAGCACGATGACAATTGATTTCTTTTCCATTCCCTGATATCTTACAATCATGAAGTGGATGAAATTGCAAAATATGAAAAAAAATCAGCCTCAATTTTTACAAGAAAATAAGTTTAAATTCTAAAGTAAAGCTCCAAAAAATAGTGTGATGAGAAAATAATTCAAATAATTGAGCTTGCTAAAATATAAGCATTAAGTTGTAGACCAACTATCCTTCAGATGGTGTGAGCAAAAGTTAGCATAAGTAAATCTAGACTGAACTCAAACCAAAACAAATAATAGGGTGAACAGCTTCTGCTGAATAAATTAAATCACCTTAAACAACACATAAGCAGAAAAGGAATGCAAGAGACGGAGGAAGACCAACTAATGAAATAGGCTAACCTCAAAGAAAGAAACACAGAAAAATAAATTGAACAGGATAAAACCAGACTCAGAACAAGTAATACCTGACTCTCCGGTCCTCAGGTTGCAAAAACTCCAGGTTGTCTGGCCTAGGGACTGTTGAGATTTTTTTAAGATGGGACAGCATTTTACTACTTCACTTTGAGCAACATTATACATCTTGAAATAAGCACCTTTTACTGAGATTTACGGTTCTCATGCCCCAAATTCCTAATCATAGAGCATCTTACAATCATGATGTACTAGCACCAAGATTTTATCATGAGAAGCTTTTTTAACCTGTAAGAATCGTTTATTCAACACACTAGCTTGCTACACGGTGTACAGCATTGCACCTGAGAGTTATAAAGTTCATCTTTATGAGGGTATCAATAGTTTATGGATGACAAATGTGTACTGATTTGAAATTTGTATGGTATTAGAAGCCCTAGTTATTTTCCTTTGTCACAAAATATTGTGCTTTAATAGTGTGAGATTGTAATCAAAATGGACAGGATTTGTTTTCTGTCTTTTATTATTATTTTTTAATATGAGATGAACTGGATGATAAATTGAAAGCAATTCTGATTACAATCAAAAAATATTAATTTCATAGATGAGAAGATAAATATGTTCACATGCTTCTTCCCAGAAACTTTATGCAGATTATGAAAAAGGTTTCAATTCATTCATAATCCTTACAGTATTCATTGCCCATCAGTCCTTCTCCAGACTTCATTGTTTTTAAAGAAATTACATCACTTTATAGGAATAAGGCTCATACTAATTTTAAAGATACTTTCCTACATGGTCAGATGTGAACACTCTTAAAACCCCAGTATTTTTAAAGGACACTGCAAGGCGTTAAATTTGTTCAATAAATGTTGTAGCAAGAACAGAAAATGTAAAAGCTTGCCTACTATCTTAGGTTAACATAACAATCTCTAACTTTAAGTCTATACTTACAGAATTAAACTCAGGCAAACAAATTATTTAAGGTTTTCATCTCCTGGTTCTTCCATTTTCCCCAGGACTAATCCTGCCAGAGATGTATGTGATAGTGGACCATGACTTATCAAAAGGTAAAGCATTCAGCAATAATAGCCAAAGAAATAGCATCAAAGCCAGAGTACTGTGTGTTGAAATTTTTATTTTGATGTTTATATTGTTTCTTTGCCTTTATGCAACATACAATACATTCTATCAAAAAAGTTGTAAAAGCCAGGAAAACAAAAAAATAATTTTAAATACACATATACATATATATGTAATCTCTCTCAAGTTATTGGTCGCAGAAAGCCCTATGGCTGACCACCTTGTCACTGGTGGTCACAAGACTGGTAATGGTGGAAAAAATGTTAACCTGGGAGTAATCAAGCCTTTCAGAATTAAGTACAATGTTTAACAGCACCTAGAAACTATTTTGTGGACATAAGGGAATATTCTTACCATGTACTTCTACTTAGACAGTTGACCAACATAATATTCGCCTGTGCATCAGCATTTGGGCTAATGAAGCAAGCTGCCTTGATATTGATTTCTTAAGGTATGAAGTTGAGTATCCATCCATTTGCTTGGGAAAATCTATCTTATAGTACTTGTATCTGTCAGGAAAATGCTGTTTTCTTAAACTCCCCACACTCTTTAGATGTATATTATTCTGTAGTTCGTAACTGAAACAGAATAAATGTTACATAGCACAACTTTTGCATGTGCCGAATTACTGCATGTAACTGTATAGGGGGAAAAAAGAAATGTACCCTATAGGTGGCAGTGTAAGCATACTGAAGAAACTGCTGAGAACTCAAGTATAACCACTTAAAAACATTTAAGATTAACCATAAATTAATAAAAACAATTATTACAAAGGAAATTGAAAAAATGGCACAAACTGCTCAGATTAGATCGTCCAGCAGCACTTTAGAAATGCGTTTCAGTCAATTTAATCATGTCCGTGTCTTTTTTATCGGTACTGGGTAACAACCTGTGGGCTTGTCTTCCATCAGGAGGATTCACTCTTCTGCAGCTGCTCTGAGTTTACAGATTATTAGAAAAGACTGAGAGACTTTTCTGAATTAATTTAGAGCGAGTTTAAGCATTCTGTACTTTAAGGTTGGACTTTTGTAAAAATACATTTTAATATTTCAATGCCTTAGAAAAAGATTAAGTATTTGAGCACCTGAAGAGGCAAAATAGAATAATTTGATGGATTACATTTAAGTCAGCTGAATATCATATTTTAATAAAAAAGTCTTTTTAGAGTTGCTCGCATTCCATATACTCCACATATTTGAAAGCCTCGTTTGTAGACAGAGAAGTCTGTGTAAATATATCCAGTATGAGCAACCATGTTGGATAAGTTACTTATTGAGGAGTTATATAATTTACATAAGGTTTTAAGCATCTCCAAACATATATTTTTTTAAGACATACAATAATCCTAAATACCATTTTAAATGAATTAATGAAGATTACAGAATAAGGGAGTATCTGGCGCTTGGGGATATGGTGTTAGGAAGGTTTAGGGGGTATTTTTACACACATCTTATAAACCTGCTGAGTAAATCTTGGACTTTCAACCATTGTTTGTGGACATGAAAGAGTTTGAAAATCCTATTAACATCTTTGTGGAAGTGGTCTAGCAGTACTGCTGCTACAGAATAATGTTATTTTGCATTATCACTTATTACAGCAAAATCCTAACTTGTGAATCCAAGGGAGTTCCTGAAATCACTTCTGCAAAATTATTCTCCTTTTCTTGCAATATTTTCAATTGTATGTACTACCTTATTGTGAAAATATAATGGAGTACATGACATCTGTCTATCTCCTTTTAAAATAACATACTTTTGTGTGGATAAGACCGTGTCAAATTTACTTTTTGCATAGTTCTGTAATCTTTCTGAATCACACTTTTTTTTGCCCTTAGGGTTATTTAGCATCTCCACTTTAAATGAAATTTGGCCTTTAAGAAAAGTTTTAGTCTCAATTACCAAAAGACTTTACTACTAGAAGTAATGGATTTAGAAAGCAGTTTCAACAGTTTTCCTATGCAGTCCATGATTTTTTCCACTATAGCCATGGTAACAAAGTAAATCTCAAGTCTGTGCATATCTAGCGATATACAGAAGAAAGCATGTTTATGATTTTCAGATTTAAATCCTACTGGTGACACTCCTATCTATTTTGAGGTGGATCTATTTATAATTTGTCTGCAAGGAATATGAAACCACTTTTAATCTTGATCACAGTAACAACAAAGATTTTATTAGAAAACAAACTAGGAAGAATATTTTTTTAAAACGCAAAATTCAAAGACACTAGGAAAACATATAAGCAGAAGGGAGATAAACAATGCTCTCAACGTCTCTCATGTCCCTGCAGGTGATTATTGCTTTCAGCTTTGGCTGCAGTCAACGCTGTGACTTTCTGAGGTGCAGGAAACACTGCAAAGTCCCCAGGAAATTCTGCTCGTCATTTCTGTGGCCTGGCTGCCTTTTCCCAGCTCCTCAAGCACTCTCAGTCTCAGCATGAGCTGTAAGCAGCTTCCCAGCTCTTTGCTGTAAGTATTTGCCTGCCCAAACCTGTAGTCTCTTAATTTTTTTCTCCCTTGAGTTTTTCCCTAGCTCCCACAGACATAGGAGCAAACTTTCCTCCCTCTAGAAATTTCTACCTAACCAGACTTCTTACAAGAACATAATAACTGAGAACAAAGGAGGAAAAAGCATCATGTCAGATATAGTGTCACATTTAAACATCATGCTATGTTTATGCATATATATAATATTTCTCCTTCAGCTACAGGAATGATATTGTCTGTTCTATTTAGACCAAACTTCCTTTCTGGCAATCTCTGAATGTTGCAAGCATCTAAAATCCAAATGGACACACCCTTTCCAGGATAGCTAAGAGAAGTCTCTTGCCCTCTGCGCTTTAAAAATGTGGGTCTTATACTTCCTGCACACAGAAATTTTCCTGTGACAGCACAAACTCACCTGCATTTAGGAAAGGCAGAATGAATGGGTCAAATGACGGAAACATTTACAATCCAGCAGGATTTTTACAAGTAGCATAAGCAACCACATCATCCATTAGTTTATCTGTCTTCTGTTACACCTTGAAACATCTCAAAGGGAAGAAGCTTCATGGTTCCACTCAAAAAGTAGTAACATGGAGCACCTGAACTTCAAAAAGACCTGAGCTTCAAAAAGCAGAGCAGAAGCCTTGTTTCTGTGAAGCTCTTCAAATAACTTAAACTAAGATATAATAATTGAATCCCCAAATTTGAAATGAATTTTCATTTACTTTCCCCAAGCACTTACCATGAATAGTAGCAGAGAGCCTGAGCTCACACCACATCAACAGAACATGGGTGCTGTGGTTATAGACGTACGTCATTTATATAAATTGGGGAACAGTAATCTAATATCATCATTCTTGGGTGCCTTCTTCTGTTTAAAATAATTACGTTACTTCAATCTGGACAAAAAGAGAAAAGTCACTGGAAAGATGCATAATGGTTTGGAAATGTTAAAAGTACCTGTGTTCTGCAGAATGGTTAAGAGTAACTAACCTCTGTTTATGCAGATGTAAGCAACAATGAATATGAATTAACTTCCACAAAGAAAAATCCATCATATGATTTCATTTTAATCTGATGCTTTTGTTTTTTCTCCCAGATAAGCAATTAACTTCTACATTTCAGTGCCAGCAATAACCAATTTCAAATTTGTAAATTGTAGAAAATTACGTAGGAATTTGAATGTTAAAAGCAGATTAGAACAGAAAAGATTTAATATCAGGTTGGAAGAGTAAAACACAGCTGGAGCGTAAGATCTTTTTAAAATAATCTACAAACTCATGTAGTATAAGCGAAACATAATTAAGATGATGGTACTTTACAGTGTAGCTGGTTCTCTTCCAACTCTGAATTCAGCTAACATATCCTTGGCGGTTTTTGGTGGCTTCCACTTCTTCAAACAACTTTCATTGAGGGGAAAGACAGATGGAGAAGAAGGGGTGAATATACAGGAGATACTTCAGCAGGCAGAGTGATCTGACATGTCTGGCCTAAGCATGAAAATAAATAATATTGAAAAAAAAAAAAAGTCAAAATTAACTTAATAATTTTGATCGAGAATAAAAAGTAAGATCTCCTTTATAGATGTTTTGTGATCTAAATGATGGTTTTTCATTGCTAGTTTCTTAGATTTCCATTTCATTTTTTTTAGTATAGAAAGGAAAAAAACCCTGTATGTTGAAAAACTGTGCTGTGGCTAATAAACAAATACGATGATGAAAGGCAAGACTTTCATTATTATTGTAATAGATGATGTGAAATCACCTGAAAATATGTGCTTTGTTAATTTGCAATGACTGAATGTCAAAAATCTTTCCTGTCAAGACCATTGTCCCATATAGCACAGCTGAGTGGCTGTCGTATTTGCTGAGGGAAAAAAGAAACAAGTTTAACAAAGTTAATGATACTATATATAGTATAATTTTCTAAGATCTTTCTGAGTTGAGAAAGCCAAGTGGTTGACAACCTATAGGAGTAGCTATTATGGCTCAGTTGCAAGGAGGAAAACAAATAGCAGCATGTCCACCATGTGACTTTATTTGATGAACTAGAAGCGGCTACTTTATGACATTGGGAGCCAAAGCCAATCACAAGCAAACTTAGACACTGCCAATGTTTATATGCATTCCTGCTTGTGGTATCAAAAGTTCTTATTGTGGTCTAATTGTAAAGCTCTGAGAACGGGGAAAACCTAGGCACACGTACACACAGAGTGTTTTTGAACAATGTGTGGTAGATTGAAGCAATCTAGATGTAGCTATTCATTGCTATCTAACGTTGCCACATTGGACCATCTGGTCCTGTTCTGTTTCTGCCTCATGAACTAGGAAAATGAGTATTCCTTTTCCAAATCACAAGCCACAAGACTTAAATATTCTGTGATGAATTACTACAGAAAAAATTAATTAATAGAACATCTGCCTGCCAAGAAGATAGAGTGCAAGTAACTAATATGTTACAGTTACTGGGCCAGGCTCTCCCATTATTCTGGCAGTTAACAAAGACCAGAAGGCAGATGGGTCAATCTGGCCAATAATTTTTTCGTGACAGTGTAACTGTCACCTGGCAAATCTAGCTCAAGTAACAACCTCTTTCTCCCTGTGCCTAGCCTACAGCAAGCTGGATGCTCTTCAGAATCCTTCTCAGCATCTATCACTGTCTTTAGGAGATTCTGTGACTTTGAAAGTCTGGTATGAAACTGCAGAAATACACAAGTCCCATTGTGTTAGAATGTATACAGAGTGACTAAGCCACCATTGAAAACAGCTTTCACATACCCAAAATTGGTAAATCTGGTGTCAAGCAAAAATGGCCATTTTTATACATATGGTATGGTGACTTCAGTAGAATAATTTGTAGAAGTAAAATGAATGTTATGCCTAAGAATAATTAGCTTGAAATTACTTTTTTTTTTTAATTGAGTATTTGGAATTCTGTTATTTAAATTGAGTATGTGATGTTTTTATTCCAGTTCATCTTTGCACTTGCTTTGAGACGTCAAGTGTCATTTTTACTTTGGCAAGAGGTCTTTTGATTATCAAGATAAAAGAAAATGTTTGTTCTGAATAAAATCTTATTTTTTACTTTACAAATGAATTGAATGGAAAACTTCTACTAATGATATATGCTTCTCGTTAGCAAACGGATCCCTTTACTGTGGTAATCAAATATACCCTTTCTTCAAGTCAATCCTCACCCATTTTTATAATTAACATCACTGTCCCCATTTTTTTTCCTCCTCTGAAGTATAACTTGAAATATATGTCTGTGAAAGCTTTCCAGTCAGTTCACTATAAGGAAACTGATGTACAGGACTCCTAGGGGGGTAACAAAGTTTCTTCAACCACAGAACTACAATCCACAACCAGACATAAAATCATGCAGAGATAGTTTCTTTCTCTCACTTCTCTGTTTACCAGTAATTAGAAAGTGGTACTTCAGTACAAGAAATAGTATACTGAAACTGCTGGTTTGATACAGGGTATGCAATCAAGCCCACTGCCTGCAGGGAAGAAAAATAAACTACTGATTGTGAGCGGCCAGCAGTAGCTACTGCTTTGTGTCCAGTATTATATTAAAGCAATTCACAGTTAACATCATATAAGCATTGCTCAATCACTGTAAATGAATGCTCACTAGTGTTCTCGTGAGCACAGCCTCAAGACAGTTCAATGGCAGCATGTATGAAGTCATAATTTGGCCCTAGTATCAAATGAAAAGAAGCAGCTGAAATGTGAGTGCCTGCAGTGGAAGAGTAATATTTTGCAAACTGAAATGGCACCGGAAATCAATATGACACAATGAATATAAAATCTTGAAATGCCATTTCTACAAGTCTTTAAAGAATAACTATTGAGGACTAACATTTTCTGTACTATTATGTAACCCTTTTAAAATGTCTCCTTCAGCTATACGTGAGAAATGAGTTTTTTAAAATATGGGATTTTTAAACACAAAGGTAAAGCATCTCAGCTGAGATCTAAGGTCACATCTCTTTCTAGAACTAATCAGAACACATTTGAACTGTAAAATGAAAGAAATTCGGACATTAAATATTCTGATATGACACTCCCAATGAGACTGAGAAATCAGATTATGACCAAGATCAGTGTTTGTTTCATTGACTTCTGCTATGATATGAGACTAAAGAATAACCAGCTGTAAATTTCTCCAGACTCAGGGGTGAAAACAGTAACCCCCATCCCCACCAAACCCTATAATCAAACAACTCTTGTGTCAAAACTGAAATTTAACACAATATTCTAATCAAACAAGCCTGGTCAGAACTTAAGGACTTGAACGTAACCTAGCCACTTGTAAAACAACAAATATGTTGACAGATGACAAAACCACTTATTGTTAAAGTATTGTGGGAAAAGTCAATGGCTAACGATGTCTGAAAAAACAAGCAGAAACACTGACTTTGGGAGCTGGGTCAAAAGAGAGCAAATCAAAAAAGACCTAGAATGCAATTAAATACTTTGTTTGCAAACAGGTAAATACCTTTTTTTCAGTGCAGAGAATTGCTTTCCTGTTCTCAATACTGTTTTTCAGATCTGTAAACAGAACAAATTCAAGCAGATTATAAAATAAAGAAAAACACTGTGTTTTTTCCAGCTGCATAGACTCGGGTTTTGGCCTAAAAGCACTTTTATCTTGCTTTCTTTAAAATTGCTAAAAGGGTCTTTAAGGAGTATCACAAAGCTTCAGAGATTACTGCAGTGACCAGTCAAGGCTCACATCACATGTCATATATTGTTAGTCCTCTGAAAATAATCATCCTAGCGTATTCACCTTGTTTACTTCGTGGAAGTACCTTCACTCACTTCATGGGCAACTTTGACGCTTTCTTTTCAATTAGTATGTTAAATAAATAATACAAACTCTATTGGCAAGGAAGAAACATTTCCTCAACACTTGTGTCGACTCTTGCCCAACTCTCAGGATATATTTTTGTATCTACCATCAAGAAGGAACAGCAGAATATCTGAAAATGTCAAATCCTTTTTAGTTCAACCTTGCAAAACCCAAATATGTTTAAGAATTCCCCTTTGGCTTGTTTACAGCAATGATGGAATAGAAGATCATGTTTTGTCCTCTCTGTTTCTTTACAGGAACTCTTAAAATTTCAAGTTCAGAAGTCAGAACACATTGTGCTCATTGACCTTTCGCTATAGCATGTCATTTCAGTCTCCTGTGCAGAGAATTTCTGTTTTTTCTGGGAAGTCTGGGAACAAAGTTTTTCTTTTAATCACAGTAGTGACTTGTGATCCCACACAGGCTAGAATAAGTTAATGGAAAAAGTTATTACAATTTTCCTTTCACTCCCTCTGAAATATTGGCCCTCTCAAGCCAAATACAGAAGGAAATTTCCATGTGAAGATCTTCTGCAACATGAAAAGCTGGGTTTTGACAGTTAAGGAAATAATTATTTTTGTATGTTGAGGAGAAAGCACTTTGTTAAACAGTGGTTAGTTTGCTGTTATCACATAAATGAGTTATTCCTATAAGAAACGGTACTGCAGGCATCAAACCATATTAGATAATGTTAAGTCATTAAAGAAGGAAGAACAATTCATTCCATCAGTTCTCACTTTGCATCTTGAACCCCTCATTGCTGATGCTGTAAGTGAATAGTGGTTTGTCCATACTAGCAGTTGCCATAAAGAACTGAAAATAGCAGTTAGTCTTATAGCAGGAAATCATGGTTCAGTGTGTCAGAGAAGGTATCACACACATCACTGTGAATTAGCAGTACACACCAGATTCCTTTTTACACACTGAGCAATGAACCTTTTATGTGACACTGATTTTTGAGACTCGTCTGTTTCCAGACTAATCAGGGGAGTGAAAATTACTGATACTTATTTCTAGAGGACTTGTTTTTCCTTTGGGTTCTGGCAGAAACTACTCTGTATACAAAGTGAAGAAAAGATTTTTAGTGTTCTGAGAATCAGATATGCAAAATAGGAAAATAACTGGAGGAGACAAGTAGTGGCATGTGTTATACTAGATGCTGTTCCCAGACAGAAATTATTTGAACAGCTATGTGAAGGACATACACATTTAAAAAAAAAAAAAAAAAAAAAAAAAAAAAAAGTCTTCTGTTTCAAATGATACCAAATGAGTTTATTACCTTTGATTTGTAATAACTTGTTGCTTAAACTCTATAACATGGAAGCCAATTTCATAGAATCACATTCAATGATTTCATATCATAGTCTATTATTCTAACTTGTGCTCAAGTTCTATAACATGGAAACCAGTTTCAGTTTAAATTGTAATCCGAAATTTTTCTTACTTGAGAGACCATTTCTTAGAATTTGTAAACAGCAGGAAAATGTTTTGAAGATTGCTTTTAAGCAGAATGCTGACATTTTCCTGGTATTCTGGGTCCAGGCTATGCTCCTTTAGTGAGATACAGGAAGGTACACTTCTGCAGCAATAGGGGAATAGGTGTCAGTTTGAACCAGTATCAAAACTCAACTTCATTGAAAATAAATTGAATTAGAATCAGAGACGATAATAAATATTGGATAACTTTTCAAGTTCTTTTAAAAATACAATTATTTACAAATGACACAAATGAGGAAATTGGGAGTGTCACTAATAAAGTGAGGAAAACAAATTAGGCTACTTTATTGTCTGCTAAAATGTAGATTAATTGGTCTACTTCAATAAAAGAGGTGGTCACCTACATAAAGTTCAGATATCAATAAGGTGCAACAGACCAACTTAGAATAAATTTTCAGAACCTAATGCAGATGGAGCGTACTCAGGTGAAGCTGATTAAAATTCTGTGGGCAACAGAATTAAATGCACGTTCTGTTCACAGGACAACTTGTTTTTAACTATTCTAAAAAGGAACCAAAATATTTTGCTAATACACCTAAAGACATAGAAAAGTCCTTGGAACAGTACTTTGTGCAAATTGTTTAGGATTCTTCACAAATAATTATACATCTATTATCATATTCTTCCAACATAATCGCACAACCAGTCTGATAACAGAAACAAATTTAGAATATATTTGCTTGTACACTTTCATAAGCACCTTATACCCTATTAGTGTGCTTACAGAAACAACCTTGTTATTAGAGCATAAACCCTGGAAGCAGTAGATAAAAATTCTGTTCTTTTCCTTGCCATACACTTTTTAATAATTGCATTACATCCTCACGTCTTGCTTTATTCACAAGTACATCATGATAACGATAATTTCCAGCTCACTGACATGGACAACCCATAGTATTTTACAGGCATTAGGGAATTTGAGAATCTAGAGAGAACTGTTATGGAGATGTAAATTACTGTTACATCATACATATATTCTCATTTTTTACAGTATTATCTGATGCATTGCAGATTTTGAGCTAAACTCCATGTTCTAGGATATTTTTGAATCCCACACTTTCCATTATGTAGGCAGAGCTAAAAAAATTATTTTCAAAGGAAATAATTTCTTTTGTTCTTTTCTGGCTATCTCATTTATATTTGTAAGCAAATTATGTTTTGGGATGCAAAGCTGTCTATTTCATCCCTGCTTATAGGATCTCCTCATTCATGATGCCCAGAATATATTACAGCTTAATCTAAAGCCCACTGAAGAGGCAGGATGAGAAAGGGTGGTACATCTCCCATGTCCGTCACTGCCTTGCCACCTCAAAACCAAAAATAACCAATTGCAGAAAAGACTGAAAGTCTAATACATCCTTCCTAAAATCAGAAGGTACTGATAATTGGATGCAGATGTACTAGAAACTCTTAAATAAAATGTTTCCACATTTAGCTATGTCGGGTTGCCTCTCGTCTTTATATTCTCTTGAGGCTGACAGTTACTGATGTTAAGTCAAACTATACAAAACAAGCTGAAAAGAAGTTGTTGGGAAGAGTGACTTCATTAAATGGCATCTACATTCAATGCAGTCTACTGCTTTTGCTTCAAAGCAACATATAAAAGTATCTTTGTATTCTGCTGGTATTTCGCTGACATTTGAAGAGACTTCTAAGGTGTACTAAGTTGGCAGCTATTGTAGTAGGAGAGTTTGTTTTTCTAAGTTATAGCAAACCAACCCTAAACAGTTATCTTCTTAAAAAAAGAAAGTTTGTGAAATAGCAAAAAAAAGTACATACACAAAGAAAAAGAAAATATCACTTTAAGCAGTTCCCTTCTTTCTGCAACTCCACTTAAAAAAAACCCAAAACCAAAAAAACCCAAACAAACAAAACAAAAAACCCTGAACAAACAGAAAAAAAATGTTATTCAGAAAAGCCTGCCTAAGCATATTCTGTCTGAAGAAATGATTGATTCTTGTCCTTGGTCAGCCTAAGATACTTCTTTTCTAACAGAGAGCAATATTCTGTTAAGTGGCAATAGTAGCAAGAGGCTGCATCCCTCACTGCCTCACGACTACATCTTGGCATACAAGAGGCAACATTCTCCCATCAGGGCTAAAACAATTCTACCTGGGATGTGGAACCCATCTATCCCGAAGCACGTAGGCTTTCCTAGCCTCCAGCTTTCATCTCATTTTCTAAATTCCCACTGTCTTCAAAAGTGAGAACAGAGATTTTTCTTGGATGCAGGTCACGTAACTGAAAGAAAAAGATTGCTATAACTTGTACACATACAGGTCATAGAAAGTGAAAAATTCAGTCAAAACAGTGTCAAAAGGCATTGCTTTTGAGTTAGCTGAAAAACACTAAGTCTTCTGATCTTTCTGACAAGACTGTTCTCTGAAAATACAGTCTTTTGTTTTTCCAAAGTGTAAGGTACAGATGATGACAGATAACACACCCAGAACAAGCATCCAAACTCTACCCCAAGAAAGGATGCTTACTTAATGATACCTTAAAAAATCTGTTTAATAGGACTAATAAATACAAAAGTTTCCAGAAATTGAAAGTAAAAGCACTTTCTGTCATCACATCACACTGTTTTTCAGAATATTAAAGGGCTTTTGCCAGACATTTTAATGATGTGTAGACTCCATTCACAGGCATTGTGGACAGACTAGGGTTACTTATACCTTGAGACTAGAGAATTTAATTTCTGTGAGCATAACTCAAATGACCTTTTCTTTGAAAGCATATGCCAGTACGTACCTTAAGATTCAAAGAGAAGATCTGTACGAACATACTGCAGTACCATTGTCAAATTTATGGAGTATCTCTGACAGAAGAAAACATCCTAATGAGCTCATGAGAAAACTGACAGCCCTAGGAAGAGACCTATGTGGAGGCTGCAATAAGAGACTGGATTCCTTCAAATAGGAAAATCTGAAGTTTCTAAAAAATTCCTTAAAAAACCCCAACGCTGGGCTGATAAATTTGCCAGATGGAAAAAAATACTGAGCAACTGCTAAGCAGCTTGTGCAGTTTTGAAAGTGTGACTGGAACCTGGAAGGAATCATAGGCATTTTCTGACTGTTGTCTGCTTATTCTTGGAGATACCAAAGCTGAAGTTAGAATGATCATCTAAGTACAAGAGAAAACACCAAATGTATCTAGGATAATTCAGTGAAACATCCTGGACAACCCCTGGTGTTACTGAGGACAGAAAGAAGTCGTTACCAATATCAGAGGCTCCAACAGGCTTCACTTCAGTGGCTGAAGAGCAGGATGAACAAGGGGGAATGTTCTGAGGACAGCCTTGTTAAGAGATGGACCTCCGGACTGGCAGATTCCAAAGGCCTTTGTCAGGGCCAAATACTCCATCATCATCAGTTTGTCACCTTTTCAAGGAGAAAAAATTGAAACTCAAATATTCAAGGCTTTCTGTAACAGCATGAACTCTTTCATGTAGGTTAATCTCTTCCCATGAATGAACAAATGAAACATCATCACCTAAATTGTCTAATGCAAGAGGGCCATTTGGAAAGACCAGATGAAAATTTGTCACCATTATATAATGTATCATCAGATCATATATCTCTAAGTTTTGACATAGCCTAAAGTTTGAAACTACACTAATTAAACAGTTGCTTTCTACTCTCCAGAGTAGCATTTACATTTGAACTAACGTATTATTTAATGAGTTTTATATATTATATAATATCCACTTTCCAAACTTGGAGAGTGAAGGGGAAAATATCTTTCAAATTTTCATAAAGCCTTGATAAAAATAATATTTTAGTACTTACCAAAGGAAACTTATGTTTTTATTGATTATAACAAAACTGTTTCAATATATTTAAAAGTCATTTTAATTTGTCAAAGGATCCTTTTGTCACTGTAACCAAAACACATACTTTTGTATGCAAATAAATCTGAGCTCTGTAATTTTAAGGGGTAGCATATCCATTATTGTACAAGATACAAACGAAAGTACTTGTACAACTATAAATATTTAAATTTAAAAGATGGGACTGAAGCTCTAGAAGACTGAGGGTACCATATAATATGAAATACTGTCAATGTAACGGTTGCAATTTGGTTCTGACAGCAATGTTAAAGGAAGCCAGTGTGGCAGGTTTTCTGGTGAAGAAGACTGAGAAGAAGGCAAGAAATGACTCCTACCTGTTTCTGCCCTATACTTCTTACTCAGACAGCATTCTGTTTTATCTAGGAACAGTGTCTGGACCCAAAGACTGTTTGCAGGAGAGAAATTAGTAGTATTTCTATTTTGGTTTTCTGCTCACAATCCTATGGAAAAACAAAACCCAAGAATAACCAACTGCAGCTATTATCTTTGTTGTATGCATAAATTATCTTTGCAAAAATGTAAGGGTCTTGCATTTAAATGAATTATTTTAAAAGGACATGTTAATGGGCTATCATAGTTTGCTTTCTAACATCAGGGATTCTCCATGGGTATGAAGAAAACATAATCACACATATGGTGGAACTAAAATGTACTATTTTTCTTGAATGAAATTCTCTTGTTAACTCAGCATGCACTGCATGAGATCACATATAATTTTTCAACCATCTGCCCACCTCACAGCATTATGGACAGAAAATTTCTATTATTCAGCCACTAAGATTTTATGCTGGGTGACTTATAAGTGTGGATTCACTATAATATCTTTCATCATTGGTAGTAAATTTGGCATCTATGCAGATACTACTTGTATTTCTGTAGATTCCAATTTGAAGAATAAATTTCAGTTCAAGTCTGTCCTCTGCCACTCTTTTCTAATACCTTACAGAACACACATGCCATGTGATTTGGACATATAAGCTTTTATATGATAGACTAAGTTAGGAAAATGCATTGCTTAAATTTCAATGTTAAAGACAGGTTAAGAAACATCAGAAACCCTTGATTGTGATTAGCTGTTTTATAAAAGAAAAATAAAATCAACCAAACAAAAAAACCCACAACAAACCCAGCACCCTCCACAGCAATATCTTTGCTGTGAAAAGACCAGAAGCCAACAAGTTAATGAGCTTTTTTACAAAATTAAATCACTGCTGTTAGTGTTCACTGACTTCTGATTAATTCATAGATAACTTATCACAATATAGTGCTTCATGAATAACCAAATGTAAGAACTGTATTAGGATTTTTAGACCATGCCTCTCTTTTGGTATTGCTGCCTACCAAGCAGAATCCAATCACAGGACAGTCTGTTACTGTTCAATTTATGACAGCCTCTATTTTCAAATTAGAAGTCTCCATATATACAGCAACGACAAGACATTTTTCAGGAATCTCTGACATGACATTCTTGTTTGTAAAAGATATTATGGAGATTAAATCCTTTTTTAATTTCCTGAGTCTGTACAGGTCTGCTTTCTTACTTGAGATGTAGCACACCATCTTTGAATATCCTGAAACTAATTAAGAACGAGATGAGTTTTACATTAAAGTTTTTTTTTAACTTGTTCCTTAGCTTTCATTATTTTAACCTCTTCCTTAGTATTCACAGCTCACCCATATGGGAGATGCTTTTTTAAAAAAAATGTATTATGAAAATTCTGTTTAAAAAGGAATATTCATTTCTACCTGTATCAAAATAATTGAACAAATTAAAATCAGGAATGGAGAGAAACAACCAAGCATTTTTTCATTAGAACTTAGCTAGTGGATATTGCAAATAACCCTGCAAAATTCCCTTTTTACTTTCATCATGTATGCATATACAGCATTAATGCGAAGAATGGACAATACCAGACTTCAAGCAGACAATGTAACATCAAGAGAATGCAACGTCAAAACAAGAAAGAAGGAAAAAAAATGCTACCTCAGCTCCACAACTCTGAGAACAATCTAATTCTTTTCTTTTCATGACAAAAGCATGCTAGTGAAGCAATCGATGCTTTTTGCTTCTCTGTCATAGAAATATATTAAACTTGAAGAGTTAAATGTCAGAGCCAACAGTAGAAACTGCTGGAGGCTGATAGAGCCCATAGATTGATGAACGCTGAGAAGACTACTTTTGTTTTTAACACACACACACACCATACCCCTCAATATTACATACCAAGTAATGAGATAAGGGGCAATGCTTTTCTAAAACTAACCTAACTTGTAACAAAGAGAGCTGTTCAGAGATACTGCAACCCATGAGCTGACTAAGTGCTTACAGTTAAAATCCCATTTCTTTCCCTCGCTCTCTCTTTATATAAGGTGGGTACTCCCCATCAGTTTTCGTGCAAACTGTACTTTTTTTTTCTGTCAATTTATTTTGTTTTGCACTGCATAATATGACAGAAGAAGGGATTAACAGAGTCTTCATTTGCCTGTGGCTGGCTTGGTGATATTAATATTGGTGATTTTCAAACCAGTTTTTTGCTTGTGTGGGTAGAAGAATATTTTCTCCCTGTATAACACTACCTCTGTTCTGATAGTGACAATGTACTTGATGTTTATTTCATGTATCTAATTTTTCCCTGACTTTCATCTAGCCAGATTGGTAGTGGTCCTTCCAAGTTTCCATAGGCTTTGGCCTCATCTGCTCGTGTAAGACACTATCAGGTGTTACTCTGCAGATGTCTTCATTCTTGCTCCAGTGCTGTCCTGAGTTTGTATTTATTTCATATATAATGCCATCTGCAACTTGGCAAAGTGCCTTTGCCTCTCCTTTGTCTTCCTCTTCCCCAGCTGTGGACAGACCTCATTACCAGCGCACAGCAGCATGGCTCTGCCCCTGCGGCAACACGCTCCGTGATTCCGATGATCTTTTAACAGAGCCTTGCACCACTGAACTCCCTACAAAGCACATCCTGGGCTGGGCAAGCTAGTGACCCCTTTGCTAGAGAATATTATTAATTATTACATCCTTTGTAAGTATTATATGAAACTATAACACCTAATTATTTGGAAACCTAATTCAGTAACCTAATGCTGTAAGGAACCATATTTTCTATTGTTTTTCATTAGCCAGTGGTTGCAGCTATGTGTTTTAACTGCAGGCTCAACCTGCAAAGAATGCACAAGTAGACATCTGTGCAAATTCACATTTGGCTACTGAACCACTCACATGTTTTACAGTACAGTGGGATCCATTCCTTAAGTTTATGCATGAAGAATCCCTGGAAAATCGTGCCCTCGATTTCCAAATTTATTTTCTGCTTGGGTTTTTTCCAGGTAGCTAATTCAAGTTATGGCTAATTTTTGATAAAGATGGCTGTGCATGGTTTTTATAAAAAAGTGAATGATTGGTTCAGGAGGTCTTGCTGGGCAGTTAAAAATTCTGTGATTATAACATCCAAGATATATCACTTGTTAGCTTTTTTGCCCTTTATATGATTTACAGGTGGGTTTTCTTCCCCTTCAGCTAGATACAATCCCTGGTTCACATAAGCTTTTCAGGAAAGTTTCTCCTTTTACCAGCACAGTTCAACATCTTTGAAGGTGGCATACTGGTTATTACCCATTTCCCTTTGTACAACAGATCTTGTGTAGTAGAGGATCTCTATTCTGGCTAAAACAGAAAGATTAAAATTTTGGGGCTAGAGACATCCTAAATAGTAACCAAGAGTCTTTGTGCAGCCAATTAGTTTTAGAGTACTCCATGATTAATACTATCTTTTTGAATATAATATGCATTTTATAATGTGGGATTATAAAGTGAATGTTAAAGAATATTAATTTTTGTAAAATACTACTTTTTAAAAAATACAATACCACCTTTAGAGAAAAAATAGTCTTTAACATATGTATTAGAAGCTTGTGTTTTAATCTAATTAAGAATTTTATTAGCATATAAAGTTTAACAACATCAAATTGAATGTATAAAATGCTATGAAGGCATAGAAGTATTTTTTTTAAAAAATACATTTCTAACAAATTATGCAGAAGCCCTCTGTTTAAAGGTGAAATACAATGTGGGTACACCATTTATTGGCGTTTCCTTTTGTTGCTGTTGCTAAAACCATTATATTTTATTATGGTTTTCATTTCCCTGCACGACCTTTTTAGTTTTACCATAGACTGTTTTTTAGTTGTTTCTAAGTGATAATGAAAAAATAAAATGGGGAGTAATTATCTGTATGGCAGAACAGTACTGGGAGATTTTACTCATCAATTCTTCACAAAACAAATACAACTCAATGGTGTGACACCAGATAAAAGGGAAAGCTTTTCTGGGATATGTTATCCCACAGGGATGTTAGAATTAGGACACAAGAGGTAGTTACTCTGCTAAACACAATGCTACTAATAGATCCAGAATACCCTACCCAGTCTTGAAAAACAGATTGTAGGAAAGATATTGGTTAGTGGAAAAAAGCTGGAGAAGAGCAGAAAGGGTAATAAGAATTTTAGAAAATACAGCTAGAGAAAAATACAGGATTTCCTTATGTGGGAAGAAAAAGACACCAAGGATCAGATGCAAGATGTGATAACCTGTCATCCATAATAAGAAAGCTGAGGAGCTTTTCATTAGTTCTGAACAGCAGGCCAAAAACAGCCGTAGCAATTGTAGAATAAATGTGACTAGTGCTTTGCTTTAGAAGAGCATTGTACTCCTTTCTGCAGTTTACATATTTAATTAAGCTCGTTTGGGGATGAAGTTAAGCATCAGAAATGAGGATGAAATTGAAACTAAACGTGACTTTGATCTACACTAAAATCTGAACTTATATTTAATACACTCTGCTGGTAATCTTGCACTACTATATGTTTCTGTGCTATTGCCGTGATATATAAACATTCAGGTACCTGAAGAATGTGCTTTAAATTCATGTTTATATTAATTTGCCTACCCTCTGGTGTTTAATAATGCAGCAACCCTTGCTTAGCATTAGTAAAATAATTTAAGTAAGTATTTTGCAATGCTCCATGAAGTGCATTAAAGCAATAATACATTCTAAGTATATAAAAAAAGGAAACCAATAATACGGTGATACAGCTAAAAGCTCCTTTAAATGAATGTAGAAGTAGCAGACATCGTAAATGGCTTGCTTTAATGTTTTTAAATTAAAGTTCCACCAGCTGATAGGTTTGAAAACTACCCTTCTCTGAAAAACAAATGATCATGACTGAATCCAGTAAAAACACACAACTGCATATCATTCATGATGATAATTTGGTGATTTTCTTTATCAAATATACAAATGAACTGATGTAGCAGGTTACATGCATATTAAACCAGTGTTTAGTAACAGTACGGCCATTTGTCATAATGCTGGATATGGAAAACAGTTTTGCCATCAAAACCCATGACAACCTGATTTCATTATCACTGCTGCTGTGGATTTAAATGAATCTGGTGGTACAATTAGAGGTTTCCTATGTCTAAGTTTTTATATTTAGGAGAAAGGACATTTCAAATCAGACAATGGTACAGTCCAAGGCTAGGCCTGGTAGCCTTGAATCTCAAAGAATATGTAGGATCCTAACTTGATTTCAGGTTGTCAGGGGGTGGTGTAGAAGTGACATCTTTCCTTCTGCACAAGCCAGTCTCAATGATTTGAAAGGAGATAAAATTAGACCTGGATCATCAAACCACCTGAAATCAAGTGAAATTTCTATTAGCATTGCCAGTTTCTAATGCATTTCCATACATTAAACATTCACTATGAAACAAACTGCACTGTTCAGCCAGAAAATTGGTGGATCCATTATTCTTTCCAGTTATAAAATCCCAATTAATAAGCAGTGATCATTTTTTTTTTTCCTGTACTGTATTCAGTAACACTCTTGTCTCAGCACCAGGGCTTAAAATGAAACAAAGTGCAGCAGCCACTGTATGTATGAGACACAGCGACACCTTTATGTTTTCTGTGGCCTGTTGGAACTGCCTTCTTTCTTATTAACACACATCTACATTATGTGAGCACATGTGCTTTGTAATCTACAATTCAAATATGAATAAGGCATTACTATATAACGCTGTTTGTGTTTTACAAAGAAACTACATATAGCATTACACAGAGAAGCCCGTAAGAACTGTGAGAATGTATTAAGGGAAAGAAAAAACTGGAATAGGAAGTTGGCACAGAAAAAAGAAAGGACAAAAGTGGAAATAGTTTAAGTGAAGAATAGAATGGAGGAGGTAATGAAAGGAATAACTGAGAAAGTGGATCACCTAGCATGCAACAGGTTAAGAAAGAAGGAAATGAGAACAGCATGCAGCAGAGAGCATTAAGGTATGTAAAATACTGGGAAGTAATGTAAGAGCCAGAGAAAGCTGACCCCTTTTCCCAGAAGATGCATAGTGAGAATACACATTTTAACCCCCCGAAATTATTTCAGTGGAAGAATTTTCATTTTCTACTTTTAATCTACAGACATGTTCTCCTTCAAAAATGGTTCACTGATAATGGGAGAGGGGACTCCACGAGAACCACCGCAATACTTCAGTAACACAGGATGCCATAACCACGTATGAATGTAAAACTGCAAATGGTCACTGACACATACAGTTATTTGAGGTACACTTAAAGATAGATTAGATAAAGATATGAAAAGGAATTTTTATAAGGTCAACTTATCTTTTCTACCATCTTAAAAGAAAACCTTGTCTCTGTACTCAAAGTATGAAAGAAGTATGTCTTTTATAATGCTGAGCACTAACTTCATAGGCAGTCCAATCATATACTAACAAAACTACAAATTACAAAGAAAGGAAATCAGCGGTAAAAAAAAAAAGAAACTTTCTGTGCTAATGACAGCCAGCTAAAGATTTGGATCGTATTGCTGCTGGGTATTGATTTTTCAATTGTTTGTCAACAAATCTGTTGAGCCTTTAACTTTTTTTTTCTATGTAGAAAGTGTATAAAATATGGGAGTTTCCTAAGTAAGAATCTGAATAAACAATTAAAAATATTGGCAAACAGATTTAACACTACCACATAGAATGGTTCTTATCTCTTGCCAAAAGATGGAGTGCCATACAGGAATAATACTCCCTCAAAGTTATCTCACCACATTGGTATTTTCCTTTTGGAAAGAAATAACCAGTCCTACAATAAGTTTACTTTCTGAAGTACAATGACATGGATGTTTTCATTTTAGAAACGTTAATTTTGCAAGGGGGGTAAATCTTGAGACCACTGTCAGAAAAATAAATTCTTTATATACGTTCTTGTTAAATATTAGCATGATCTGCAAATGCAAACGGGAAGAAAGGTGGTATTATTCTAGGATGTTGATACATAAGCTTTCCAGATTTGAATTCAATCACATAGGTACAGAGGATTATGAAACATTTGTCCTGAGTATTTGACAGGAATTATGTAGCAAGGACTGGGTTGTACTACTTTTGCCTCAAATGGATACATTCACCAATGTATGCATCGCACCACCATAACCCCTGCCAACTCTCTTAGATTTCCAGTTAAAAGGAGCCTTGCATGATTTTCTTAAGTAGCACAGGAACCTACTTCAAATTGTGCTGTTCCACATCTCATATTCTGCTTATACAAGTATCATATTATTTTTATGATGAGCAACAAAGAGATAATAATTTAAGCATTTTTTACAATTACTGCTGTCAGAATTTTGACGAGACTATTCCTGTGAAATAGCTGCTGTTATATGACTATGAAGCAGGCTATTTATCTAGAAAAATAGCAAATAAACTATCACTTTAAGCTGTTTTAGTGTTAGCTAAGCTTGAAGCATATTTTATTTGTATCATAGTTTAATGCTGGATTAACTAGAGACACATCCTATTTCTTATATCCTGTTCTCCCTAATTATAAGTGCCTTCTATTTAATTACAGAAAGAGTGTAAATGACATCATCTTGCATTATATCAGATACAATAAATTCTGCCTTGCGTTTCAGAGTGTTATCTAACCAACTAGTAGAGAGTTGGTTAGATGTTCCAACTCAAGCAACCTAAGTTCCCCAACTCCCTTCCTGTTCCTTTGGCTAAACCACAGAGTTACTGTTTCCTATCAAAGTGTAATTTTAGTTACTCAATAATAATAATGAATTTATTCACATTACCAAAAAACTACAGGAACATGAAGCAAAAAAGGTATAAGGCTTTTGTTCCACCAAATCCACTCAATCCCCCTCCACAACATTCAAACGACATCCACCCTCACCACAAAATAAACCAAAAAAGCCCCAGAAAGCTTTGTTCACTTGATATTTTCAATTAAAAATAGGTTTCTTTCCAGGAAGTTCAATGAGTTGGTATTAACTCCTAAAGTGTTACTGTAATGCCCCCAGAATTATCTTCATCCAGATGCCTGGACAAATGTCCCTTGCAGAATTAGTATTTTTGTATGATATAATATTGCTAGATGGCTTATTATGAATATTTTTCATTGAAATTTTATGTGACTATTAGGTTACTACTCAAATGTTAATTTTAGGAAACATGCAACACAAAATTTAAGCACATAAGTCATGTAAACACAAGAGAAAAGTTTATTTTTATGTCTTAGAGTGAGATCTCAATGCCAGTACTTGCATTCAAAGCTAAAACTTTCTACTAGTTAAAATTAAGAATGAGAATATGGTCTAGGTTTGTAACAAAGCAACAAAATCAAATTACTACTCTAAAAAGAGAAGAAACAGGAACATTTTTCAACTCTTCAGCCTACAGATACAAGCTTTGCGAGGCTAACAAGAATCCTTTGCCAAAATAGTTTATTTTATTTAAAATAGCTTATTTGAATTCTCTTGAGAATGTTTAAGAACACTTTCTGGAGCAAGCAGTAGTCACTAATTCTGACAGAAAACTTACACCAATCATTGAGCAAAGTGTCTGAAAACAGAGCGAAGAAGGACCCATCAAGTCACTGCAAGTGTATACCTCCAGGAAAGAAATTGAGATAGTCACCTTCACACAAAATAAGTAAAAAACAAAAACAAACAAAAAAAACCCCACCCAACTAAAAAACTTTTGTGTATAAAGAGATCAGAAAGGGACAATAAATCAAATCAGTATACTTCAAAAAAGTTGAAGTCATCTCTAAGTGAAGAAAATGGAAAAACAACCCTCTAGCATATTAAATGGAAGCAGGGAACACAATGAAGATCTATCAGAGTTCTGGTAGAAGAGGTACAGAGCAAATTCAGCAGAATTTTGAAGAGTAATCTCTAACTCTGAACAGTATTTTACCCAGGATTTCTAAAAGAATTCAAGCATAAAACAGTTGAATTATTCACTGCAATTTAACTCAAACCTGTCTCAATAACAGACAAAGATACTTCAGTGCCAGGGGCAAATATGACACAAATTTCCCACACAGACAACTGTGGCAGACGTCTGGAAAATTACAGCAAAGAAGCCTGGCTTTCTTATCATGCAAACTAGCAGAATTTGTAATAAATCCCCCATGTATTAGAAGATACCTGAATAAATAAGATATCTCTAATGAGTCATCACAGGTTTTGTTAAGAAAAGTTCTGCTTTCTTTGAAAAAGTCAGCATGTATGCAGATAAAAAAATTGACTGATATCCCACACTCTGAAAGACCTTGTCCAGAAATGTCTCTAATACTTGGAAATATCGATAGCTGTCAGCAGTTATTGAAAATTATGGCTTTGGGGAAAATAGGTCTTTTGAGTAGAGAAAGACGGATGTTTTACAAAAAATACTACTTTAAAATTAAAAAGCCACATGCCAATACATGAAACACAGAGGCAGTTGCATTCTTAACACAATATTGCTTTCATCCACTAAACAGCAAAAATAATTTGTGTAGTGTCCCAAAATGTTAAAGAATGGCAATACATAAAAAATAAAAAAAGAGTAGGTAGCTGATCATTGCCTTGAACGCAGAATAATTGTATTTTGTAAGTCTGATTTTGGTTCTTATCAGCTCTTTAGAAAAACAGATCTTACATACATGTGCATATATAGATATGTATATAATATACATGCACTGCATTATTTTCACATATAATCACGAGAGATAAAAAAGGAATCTGCTTCAACCCAGCATTTCTTTATATACATATATGACAACGTATATGTATTTCTGTATATTGTTTTATTTTAGATTTGATAATTTCTGCATAAATTGCAACCTCATGCCGATTTCTTCATAAATCATAACTCCAACCCCAGCAAGCTACAGAGTGTTTTTAAACAAAATCAAGCTGCTCCGAGTCAAAAAACAGCACCTAAAGGAAACCAAAAAGATCTTGCAATCATTTAAAAACAGTAAGGAAAACTGAAAACTAGTTTAAGGTCAAGTCCCAGAACTTAGGCATACACATCTTTAACAGTGACAATTTTTACAAAAGTAGTTTCTGCACCTGTTAGGGTCAGATCCTCCTTTCCTCACTTACCATGTGTCTAGAGCCAGGATCAGTTCCTTTCCTCGGTCCTGTTGGCTTTGGCGGCTTCATTTTCCAGACAAGCCAGTTCACTGGCACCCATGAGCATAATCAGCTCTGGATCCCGCTCTCCACATGGCAGACTATTGTTTGCAAAGCCATTTAAAAAAAACCCAAGTGCCCATAGTGAGGTGCATCAGAATCATGCTAAATGCAGCAAACGCTTCTCTCCAACGCCATCAGTTGCTTTGCTGACAAGTTTACAGTTGCTGTATGTAAACTCTTCTTGCTCTTCAGTAATTGCTATTACTGACAAATAGGGCCTACAGTTTGATTTGTGAAGGCCTTTATATTTTTTTGCTAATAACTGAGTAAGACCATCAAAACATGGCACATAACCAAAGGGAGACTGTTCTGCTGGTCTGAAAGCCCCTGAGAGTTTCCTTGCAAGCAGACTGCTTCTCGGGTTTGCCACACTTATATGCAAACTCAAGACACTCGCTTAATGTTTTAAAACTAAACTTTGATCTGTAGAGGGAAATGGCAGGCCCAGCAGGCCTCCTGGCCGCTGCTCACTGACGTGTTGGCTGGGACCAACTGGGAAAGACAACTGCGAGAAAACAAAATGAAACGAGATCGTCTGCAACCAAAGCACAACAAAACCAAACAAATCTTACAAATAGGGGGAAAGTATCTGTGACCCGTTTGAGAGTCCCTCTGTTTCAGCCATAGTGGTGACCTGAAAGTTCACTTGTATTTTGCTTAAATGAGAATTGTGTACCTACGCATTACGTGCATGCACACTCCTCCCCCTCCCCGTTTCAAGAATGACTTTTTGCTTGCCCTCCGGAGCCTACCATACGCCAGTAAGACATTCGGGTTATAGAGGGCTGAATTAGGCTGGAGGCAACAGAAATTGCAACATAGAAATGATAGATCATTTTCAGTTTTTCCTAACAGTAAAAGGAATCAAATATTTCATTAACGTTGTTTTCTTTCTCATTATAAAGCTTTGGGAACTGTTACAACATGTTTATGTTTGTATTTAAATCTATTTCAAATAAATATATAGTTGTATATAAAAGGTAATTTAAATACATATAATGATAAAATTGAGTTCCATTAATGTACTATTCTTTATTTTCTACAATAACAATTCACCAAGACTGTTATCACTTTCATCTTAATTGGGTAATGTATTTTCCTCAATAGAACTGTTTGGGAAAAAAATCCTAGGATTCTTTTATGCAATTTGCAGATATTGTTAATCTATGTAGCAGTTACATATTTTCCTCCACCACTTCCCATAGTGTTTTATTATTGTGCCATACAATCCTCGCTTTATATGTAAAATATATCACCCCAATTGCGTTTGCCTCGGCAATATTTGCTATTTTTTCCCTGATAATAAACAGGCAGCCAGAAAATAAAGGCAAGACTGAAGCATGCCATTTCTTGAGAATTTCTCTGACCTACTCACCCTTCCTTATAAGCGATGTGTGCTAAAGTCTGAGGAACTTCATGCTGTCATGACTAGGATGAAATATTTATGGTATCAGAAAAGTCGGAAGACTCCCAAAATGCACAAGTTATTTGTACACAATCCATTCCACGCAAGCACACAAACAGGTTCAAGAGGGTGGCTTACAAACCCAAGTTAGAAAATAAGTCATGCGCAGGCATCTTCGAAGCTCACTTGTTCCTGTGGCCTCTTGCTTCTTCTGATACTGCTAGTTTTATGCATATTGTTCTTGCAACAGGGTTACTCAGACTTTTATTTAGTGTTGTGCTTCCTTCTTAATCTTTCCTACAAGTGCAGTAGTCCTTCCGTGCCAGTGGAGCGTTAGAGGGGTGGATGCACACTCTGTGTGAGGACAGGGCTGGCGGCGCCACTGTCCTCCTGGCACGGCAGCAGTGTGGGGCCGTTCTGAGCCCTTTGGTCCCCAGTCTCGCCTGGTGTTAATTCTCTTTCGGAGACCATGGTTTCTCCGATGATGAACTGAGTGCTGCCAGGAGAGTAGCCAACAGTTCCAATGCCAAGACAGGTCAGGCTTTATAAGCACATCTCTGGAGCTAGTACAAAAAGTTAAAGAACAGTACCGTCCAGTTTCTAGCTGAGTCCTTTGCTAAACTGCCTTTTGAATATTTTTGGCCTTTTTATAAAGAGAGGACTTGGCAACAGCTTTCGGCAGTTGGAGGCTCTTTACTAAATAGCAGATGGGCTATAATTTAGTTACTCTATTTACCAAATTGTGATAACATGTCACCTATATAATCTTTCAAAACTCCTATTCAGCTGCATCAATAATGTGTTATTCTTCAGGATAACTTTGTGTTACGAAAATGTATACTTTGGTTTAATGAAAGCTAATTTAAACAATCCAAACAGAAACAAATAGAGAGTTAAGAGACAAACAGACAAGGCATACAGAAGTCTTATGCCTAGAAGCGCCCTAAGTTTCCTCAGCCTATCTTCATAGAAAACTGATCTCTGACTTTACATTGGGAAAACCAAGTTTAATTTATCCATTTGAAAGCAATATTTTGATTTAAAAAAAAAAAAAAAAATCCTTCCCAGGATAATTAGGAATAAGATCAAGTTTAAATCAAAAGAATATGAAATACTTTGCATAAATAACATATGACTGGAGTAAAAGTTGGATAGGAATAGATAATTTATAGTGTTTTGCTCCAGTGACCTAGGTACAAAGTCAGGCAGGGCTAAAATCAAAGCAGGTTTTTCAGTCTGAATAATATAAATGTTACACAAAAAGATTTACATTCTGAATGCTATTTAAGCAATTAATCCAGAGGGAATTATTTATAATTGCTAATTAATTAGAAAACTACAAATTATATAGAATGGAAATATATATCAGTCCTCTTCTAAAATATTGTAGGCTGATGTAATTGTGTTACGTTATTATAAATCCCTTTACAATGAAGATTAAAATAAATGGGACTGAAGCTTCCTTGGCTTTTGTTTCTGGTACTGCTATAACGTATGGTTTAAAGCCTAACCCCTAATGGGATGATGCTATCCAGCAGAGGGACTGACAGAGCTCACAGACTGTTATCAAAGTTTTTGCTCTTTTCAGCAGATTTTATTTACTTCTATTTCTTCTAACATTTACATTTATTATTCAGTTTTTACTTACAAAAAGTGGAACCGAACTTACGCTTTGTTTGGTCTTTCTCACTTTGTCATCTACAACTCATATACATAAATCATTATGTATATCATTAAATACAATAAATAACTTCCACTTGTCCATAGATATGTTTAATTTCTAATTTTGTATTTCCTGAAGATAGAATATTTTACCACTACCACAAAATGTTATATGTCAGTTCATTTGGAGTAATTTTTGGGTTTTTCTTCATTGGGAGATCCAAGAATTTTCAGAAAAGAACGTAGGCAGAAATTAGGTTTTGGAGGGCAACTTAACTGCCATTAAATTTTTTCTCTCCTGTATTGAGGGAGACATCTTTTCCACAGCTACAAAAAGATATATATGTTTCATTTTAAGATTCACAGAGACTGATAAATGCTTCTATATATTCTTTTTGATAAACATCAAAGGCATCTGGCAAATTGACAAGTTTTAGTATGCTAATTATAATGCAGCACAATATAAGATCATCTTTAGCCATAGTACTTTGGTATAAGTTTTGGTATTTATAGGTGTGGATAACTGGCTAGCTGAAAAAGTTCACATAGACATAGTCCAGCTGGCTGGACAAAAATGCACATCGCTTTCAGCTTATCTGAAGTAAAGCAAAAATACACTGTCTTTGGCTGTTCTTGTTACACAATAACAGGAAGATTGTGGTGGGAAAAGAATGTTGCAGGTGGGAACAGATAACTACAGAAGAGAAACTAGGGGCGGGCTTGGTATTTAGGCAACTAACCAATAATGAGCTTAACTTTTGTAATATGTATGAGCTAATTATAACAAGGCATAAAAGGTGACTGTAAGAGACAATAAACAAAGTCTACTGATCACTCATATTGAGTGACTGTGTCTTCCCTCCGTCGCGACATATAGGTATACAGGAATTTACACAGCAAGCACCCTGACAGTGACTACACTGAAAACTAGATGCAAACGAACTTTCATTATCCATAGAAGCACAAAACTATTTGGAAGTTCTTCTGTTGTTTTCCATACACTTGGCCATGCTCGATTTTAGCTGTAGAAATTTCTTGTCAGACTTGCCTTAATCCCTTCACCTCTCTGGTCTCCTTTCCTTTGTGATAGCTGTACCCCTCTCAGAAATTTATTAAGGGAGAAGATTCTCTCCGCAGTTACTATAAGCAAGAAAAGGACAATTTATGAACAAAGTGGTTTACTTAGCTTTTAGAGCATTGTCTTACAACATTTGTCTCATATGCATAATTTTGCATTTCACAGCTTATTTTACATCACAGAATCACAGAGTGGTTGGGATTGGAAGGGACCTCTGGAGATCATGTATTCCAGCCCCCTGCTAAAGCAGGTCTTGCTGAATGGCAGCGCAGCCTCTGGTTCATCAGCTGCTCCTCTCAGTTCCATACTCAGTTCTACCGACTGGCCTCAGTTTCTTGGGTCCTCCTTCTTGCCCTGCTTAAAGGCTGGAGTGACATTGGTATTGGTATTACATGTGTAATATCTGTTGAGAATAGAGAGCTGAGACAGTGCCATAGACATCCATCTTTCTCTATGATTTACATCTACAGAATGCAATTCTACTAATAAGAAGACTGCACCACATAGTTCCACTTCTGAAATCTCACAATTTCCATGAGAAAAGTGTCCTCTAGATTATCCGTCAAGCAGTGATAAAGATAAGAATTCCCCCATGGACCAAAAAAGATGACAAACACAGAGTATCCAACAGATTTAAACAAGAAATCTAGTGTAGGAAGTGTGTAAACTCCTTATAAAACTTATTAAAAGTCTTTAAGCAAAAAAGTCTTTAAGTGGTAAAAGCTTTTACAATTTTCCCATAGGAACACGAAAGCCAAGTACACCTGGGATTTGGTTCATGCTTTCACTTCAGACTCACCTTTGTCTTTCAAGCTGGATCGATGAAAGGGGATCTTTCAAAGAGCACCACTGCTTTCCTCTAAGTTCACACAAAACTTCATACTTTCATGATTCCTAAAAGTACACAAATGTAAATATGGGCAATTATTATTATAGTATTAACCACAATATAACATTTAACTTAAAGAACTACTTGGGATCAGAATTATTCTTTACTGAAAAAAAGAAATCCATACAAGTTATTATCAGGGAAAATGTATACTGTGGAATTATTTCAGAGACTTCAATTAACAGCAACAAAAAATATTCCATCACTTTTGCAGCCCTTGGAAAGTTTGTGGAACTAGAAATGATTTATCCTTGTAGGTTGAAGTCTCCTTCTGAGACAAGGCTTCTGAATTTTCCACTGTTGAAAGGATTTGTGTTTTGTAAAATGAAATGACCCTATTAATTTATGTAATGTTGAAAGAATTTACTATCGGTTTATGTAGAATAACTCGTCCGTATCACGAGCGGTAAGAACTTGATTTACGTGCCGCTACTCCTGAAGAAAGAGGTTAACATATTCTCTTTCAGAAATTTGTAGCATTTCCTTAGGGCCATGGAACACTCCACAGTGATGCAGTCAAGCAGGTTTTTGTGCAAGAAAAAGCTGAAAGGATGAACTGGTCCCCTATGCAGAAACTGTCCAGTTACAGATGCTCCTAACAAATTTAGGAAAGTGACAATGAAAGGGAGCTTAGCTGTGACTCTGAGATTGCAAAAACCAGGTGTATCTCATACGTGATAGTTATGTTCTGGGACAGAAGGACAGCCCATTCGATAGGCTCTGTATATGAGATAGATTACTAAGAAACAATACAAAATCTAAACAGATTAATGATCTTAACTGTTAGCTGTGTTCTCTTAGTGATTTTCTGATACAGTAAGGAAAGGCTATGGAAGCCTCAGATTCTAATATTTTTAATCTATTTAATTAGAAATTTCCATGTGCATACAAAAATTGATCATTTGCATTTAACTCTAGTATTATACTGCCTACTATCCCAAAAAATTAGGCAGATGCCTTGAAGATGCTGTCATACAAGGCATAATGCTAGACCATACAAAAGAGAAATAGAAAATTCCTTTTGGAAAACTGGCTGAGAAGCTCAGAAGAAGGTCAGAGTCAACAGCTGTATAAACTAACCTAAAGTATTGCTGTTTTAATTAGCAGTTTAATATGCAGACTAAGTCTGAGGGAGAGACAGCTAAGGAGGTCAAATAACAACCCCAAAACAATAACCACTATTAGCAGCTCATTGATTTGTTTGTCCAATTAATTTTAAACCTAACAAATAGTGTCTGCCACGTGACTGATTTCTGACAAATTAACTACAGAGTGAACATTTTTACACATATTGGATACCAATAAAGTAGGCAGCCAAAGTATGTGGGTTTAGATTTGTGTAATTGGAATTTCAACAAAATTAAATTCAAAAATAAGATCAAAGTAAACGAGTTCTGTTTATTGATATAAAATTCTTGTCAGTTCAGGAGTATATTGAAGCCATTTATTTCAATCTAAAGTTGTAATTCATTGATAGATATTTAATTACATATATTTCCTAGAAGCTTTACAAATACTTAAATCTTTTTGTGAATAATATTGACACCACCAGGAGTCTTTGACGTATATGAAGCAGGAAATATGGTCCACGAAGTAATCTGTTACATCAGCGTTAATCCAAAATAACTTCTATCATATGTTCCAGATTTACTAAAATATAATCATGATCAGAATCTGTCTTTGCAATGTAATTACTCAATATAATTGTCATTTAAGACATTTATTCAGTGCAAATATTCACCATTATCATGTAAACTAAGTCATATTTATGCATCTAGTGCTATATGTTATTACAAAGTTAACAGCAGGCAATAAATTTGTCCAAAAACCGTACGTGGCTGAACAAATACTGCAATAGACAGAAGACTACAGACAGTTCAATATGACATACTTATGAAAGTAATGGTTTGTACGGTGAAATTTTTGGAGATCCTACATGTATGACATATTTTAAACATTAGTGCTACACAGAGGAGAGAAATAGCTTTTTAATTTTGCCATTTATATGGCAAAAAAATAAATTTGCCATTCCAATAATAATGGAATAGTTGCACTTCCACTCCACTGGTAACTCTAAAAATTTCTTGCTGCTTTAGATCATTAATTAATTTTCCAGCTGTCACAGCTAGCTGCGGAAGTGCACCAAAATGTGCAAAAGCAAGTGCATAGAGAAAAGAAAGACCAAAAATAAGAAGATGCTCAAGTGTCCTGAAGGAGAACAGTCAGAAGGTGGTACCATCAAATACAGCAGCTGATAGATCCAGCCAAAGCATTTCCTAACGTATATCATATTAATACAAATAAAACAACAAAAAAAGGAAAAACAATTGTTGTGGTCGGAATAGTAATAGCTGCAATGTCAAGACACAAACAGACCAAGCATCAAATAAACGGTGAAACACAAATGGATATTGAACTATAAAAATGTCTCCATGACTGCAGAAGAGAGACAAGCAGAGGCAAGGCCTAGAGGAACTGTGTTTCTTTCTGTATTCCAGCTCTGAATGGAACAGGCAGCACAAGACTGAATACTTTTGGTTAAAACATATGGAAACCTCAAGTCTTATAATACCTCAGGCAATCGATTTATCCTGTAGGGGGAAAAAAAATGCTATGCCGAGTGTCATACTCATAGCAGACACTGTGATACCTGTGCATATAAGAAATCAGTGTGATATTTCTCAGGCATTACTATTTCTACACATCAAAGATATTCCCCAAATCTAGAAAGTTAGAACTTAGTTCCCATCTTCAGTTGGGTGGGAAGGCAGTAAATCCAAAAGGTGGAAGCCTCCATCCCTCCTCAGGAACAGGCCTATGGACCCGCAGCGCTGCCGTAACCCTGGGCTGCGAGGCCTCCACCTGCCCACACTCCCTGTGACCCCAAATGGGGAGCTAAAAGCCAAAGTGACCTACATACATATGTAGGTTACTCTCTTTAGATGTTTACACTAAGTATACTTAATTATATGCAGATTATCTATTCCACGTAGTAAAAGAGCTTACTCACAAAAACAAGCCTGTTGCAGTTAATGCATTGAAGGAAGCCACCAAAAGAAAGTGGGAGTTTTATTCCCTTTGAGACAAATTAAGCTGAGGTTGAGATTAATTAAGCAGGAAAGTACAGCACATGACACCTAGTCTAATAAAGACATTTGCATATTTAAAGAAAGTGAAACAATATCTGTTTTAATTAAGTAGGCTGCTCCTTCAGGTTAATGCATTCAGGGGAAAAATTAAATCTGTCTAGAATCCCTGGAAGAAATGGAGATTGGCTGCAGGAAGTTGGCCTCCTGAAATGTGATTAATGGACTTGGAAGATGAGGACTGACTCCTGCTAAACCATCAGGACTTGCTAGGAGACAGGCAGTGACATTTGGAGTGGGGGCTTCCCGTTCTCTAGGCAAAAAGCCATGTGTTCTCTGTGAGTCCCCCTGCAACTACAAAGGAGTTCCCCAGTGTCACCTGTTCACACAGGCTTTTCTCTAGCTGTCTGGCTATGCCAATGTCAAAACATTTGACATCTAATTTGCTCCAACGGCCTAAGAGCTTCACATTTCTTTGACTTTCTTGTATACATCAGGACGAAATGCTTATGCAGCATTTCACAAGGCTGCCTACCAAAGGGATGAGCATTCATTGCTGTGATGCAGGTTGGGGCTGCCCACTAGCTGTTCGGTAGACCTTTTTCTTTCATTCAGTGCCAGTGATCAGTAGAAACAATTAAAATTGCACTCTACAGTTCCATAACTGCTGAGTAAAGGTGTCAGTTTCTAATGAGTTCTCTTTGTAAATGCTTTATATCCTTTGACTTGTGTGAGTCCAAGAGCGGTGAGAAGAAACCCGGTGAAGTGATCAGAAGCTCCACTCTCAGGAGTGTTTTAAAGCAAGGAGCCAAAGTTCCTCTCTGCTTTAGCAGAAAACAATAAAAGCCAGAAGAGAAAGGTGCTTTTCTACGCTGAGCTATTCTCATGTGGAGCATCAGTACATCCTTCAGGAAAAGTGCCTGTCCAAGAAAAGTGAAAGGGAAGCTTTAAGCTGAGATTTCCAGAAAAAAATAGTGAAGGTAAAGGAGGGCTCCAGTAAGATCAAAAGGAATGAAATGCCTGTACTAATGACACACATTTATATATTTTCCACATTTTCAAAGAAGCAATTTGATGTCATTTCACTTTATGTGCGGTATATTATTTATATATTTTCTGCAGAAATCTGGCATTTCCATGGTATGCCTCATGTATCATCTGACCAAGGAATAAAGTCTGTCTCACCAAAAAGCACTGAAGACATCACTGCAAGGCATGCTGATTTTTCTGGTAAGAAGAGCTCCAGATGTCAGAGTTTTGTAAACTGAACTTACAAATATCCACAGCTCTGCAAATTTCTGCTTCAACCTTCAAAGGAGAATCATGAAGCAATGGGTACAAAAGCCTAATTTATTAGTATCTAGAACAGTAAAAGTTACCACAAGGGATAAATATCAGGGATGGATAAATCAACGTTAAATCCAAGCTTATTAAGTGAGTCATGCTTGATAGAAGCACATCTTCCAATTTTTTATTGCCTAACATTATTCAGGATGCATCTAACAATTAAAAACATAACTGTTTTACAATTAAAATTGCCAAAGCTATTAACTAATAATATAAAAGAAAACTTTTACTCCTAGCATTTTCCATTATACTAATACATTCAGTGTATAGTCAACAGGTTTTATATTATTTGTGTTTTCAGTAATTTCCAAGCGTTATATCTTTGCTTTTTGTAAGTCAATCCACTTAGTCAAAAAAATATTGTTTTAAAAAAATAATAAATAAATCCCTCACATAACACAGTCTACAGCCTATGTTCTTCCAAAGGATTTGTACTGGAGATACAGAACAGTGCAAAAATAAAAACACAAGCAGTACTTGAATGATACTTTTGTGATTTATGATGTGTCTCGTGATGTGACACACTGATTTCTGACAATACAGCTCAGCAGAGGTGGCAGATTCTGAAAAACTTCTGTTCACTGGAAAGTATCCTGTGTGTCAGTGTATTACTGAAAAGTTGTATGCTATGAAATGATACACTTTTAAGGCTTTTCTGGTATGTACACGAATGGGATGCATATATTTTACTAAGAGAAAAATCAGAAAATTATTCATTTGTTAAATCAACACTATTATAATTAGCCATTCCTCTATATATATATGCCATCCTTTAATCATCCAAGAAGTGACTATTTCTAAATTCCAGTCTGAGATCTGCTTGTCAATCTAATTTATGACTTTGTTTTGGCTTTTTTTTCCCTGCCAAAAATAATGGGCTGGTAAGTGGGGAAAGAGAACACGGGCAAACAGGAAGAGCCCCCACCAGCCCCAGCATCAAGGATCTACGCGCATGGATTTGCAAACCCCACCACTCACACCTGTGCAGCTGACGGCCAGATGCCACCTGTGCTACGGTTTATTTCCCTAGATCTGTCCAAGGAATTCATGTAACAAGTTAAGCTCTGCGCACTGCTTGAAGACATTAATCACAATTTTTTAACCTCCTTTTTTTTTTTTTCGTTGAAGAAAAATAAAAATTGAGCCTTTAAACTGCTGCAGCTGTTATATTGCACAGTTTCAAAAAGAGGATGAAATAATGTGGAACACCAGGGCAGAAATATGGCCCGCAATTGCAAAGCAGACCCAGAGCTCCGTGTGTGCATGCTATCTCTTCAGTGAACTCGAAGCAGCTGTGCTAGCTGTCTCCAACTTTATTACTGAATAGCGATGACGTTCTGAATTTGAAAAACACATGTTCTATGGGTGTATTTTGCAAGTTATTGTCATACTGTGATGTACAGATTAACAGGGAGTGGGCAGCCACAGTGGAAATCCAAGGATAGGCATTAACAGTGGCACAGATTGCATGTCTTTCAGAAAAAAAGAAAGGGAAAAAATGTTACCATCTTCCAGCATTTTTAAAGGATAAGGAATATAGGCATCTTAAATTGCACAGCCTGTTAAACTAACGCTTCTCATTCTCCAGACATATTCAACACCAGAATTATAAATGACTCAGCAAAAATTTAAAGCAAATATAACCTAAATGAGCATTAGAGATGTAGACATATACCTCTGCAATTGTCAATGAGCAATGAACAATGCTGAGATCCATCTTCAAAAATCACACAACTTTTCTTCAAGTAATAAGCAAAAATATCTTTCAACTGCTTTTTTATATGGTAGGGCTTTCCAGTGCTCAGCCTTTGGTGATGCTTTTCTGCTGCTGAAGGGTTTTACAGCTGACCCTAACTCACTGTTTTTAGGCTTATTTTCAGTGCAAACCTCTGCCTAAAAAAGCCTTTCAGCAGCTGTGCGTCAGTCTATAATACTCTGCTGATTATCCCAGTCTCTTAATTCCTTAAGTACATGATTAACATCTTCAGTAGCTGTAACACCTAAGCACATTTTTAAAATAAAGTTTGACAAGGAATTTGGATCCTCTTTCCCCTTCAAATTGCTCTTGGAAGGCCAAGAAACATGCAAGTCATTTCAAAAACCATACGGATGCTGAGAGGTTCCAAAGGTAAAAAATACACTGTTGGTAAGTGACATGTACTTTAAATGTCTGCCCTATCACTTGCACCTCTTTTTGGAAAACAAAATAATAAAATTGGAAATTATAATTAACATTATTCTATTGTTGGTTTGAAAACTGAGGGGAAAAACTGTAAAAAACTGTGATCTGCAGTGTAAGCCAAGGGCAAGAAAACTTTCTGAAACACTCTAGATGGTTTTACAGGCAAATACCGAAGGAGAAACTGAAATGCCTGAAGATTAATGCTTAAATGTGGCACAAACCACAGCTCTTTATTACAGAACAATAACGTAAATGTTCCTGACAACGTAGGTTGTCTCTAGTTGCCTTTGGAGTACCTTGTCTGTCAGAAATTTAAAAAAATAGAATTAAATTTATGGTTTGGTTTTCAATATCACTTAAAAAATAATGAAATTTGAGAAGAGACTTCATCCTTAAAATTAATCGGTACTCAGTGATTTGAACCTGGAAGAAACATTAGCTGGCTTACCAGAAGATGTTTTGATGTTTTAATGTTAGGGAGGGTACATCAGCATCAGAATAATATGCTGCATTTTAAGACTTAGAATAATTACAACCCCTATTAATATTTGTCCATTTTATTAGCAGGACAAGGTTAAAATTTAATTTTTTTAATACTCGGATATTAAAAGCTATATCCTGCAGTATTATACAGAAATGGCTTCTGTTACCGTTGGCTTTCACCGGGAGAGGTTAGGTCATTAGGCCCAGCTCCAGGAACATACTTAAGCATATGTTTAAGTGCCTGATAATTATGCATATACTTAAAATTGCGTGTGCATTAAAACTTTATTGTGGATGCTTATAGAATTAAAAAATCTGTTCCAATTAATATCACTCTATAACATTGTACTGAAACACCTCTCCCTACTCCCTTCCACACACACCCCACCCCAAAATAATATAAAATACCAGAGCAAGCAGCAGCACACTGCATGCATCCTGCTTCATTTTCTCAAGCTTATATAGCCACAATGGCTGGGAAATACTGGAGGCAAAAAACAGGGAATAAGCCAGTTCTCATAGACACTGATCACAGAACCAGCTTGGTCACAAGCATTCAAAACATTTGCCATTTCAAACTTTTCTTGATCATCATGTAATCTGTTTCAAATTGTTCTGTTTTGGGGGTACACTATGCAATAAAAAGAATCATCAACCGAGTATCTCACTCATGGTTTTTACTTTTTAACTCACCCGTATTTCCAAGAAGTGGAGATATCTGCCAAAAAATTATGCTGAAATAGAAATTTACACAAACTGCCAGTTAGGGAACGTTAGGAGAGTTGTCATTTAGTTGTAATTTGCAAATGGCCTATGAGGCAGAATTGCAGAAGCTCGTAAAAGATGTGTATTTAAAAAACGGATGATAAGCAAAACATTGTTATATACACTCACTGTGGATTTAATATTTATTCTGTTTCTGTCCATCAGGCTCATCAGTATGCCCTGCTAAAAAAAGCCACAGGTACCTTCCAACCTGCAATATCAACATTTAATCTGTATATTCTTTTATGTCTACTCCTTTAAACTGTACGATCTTTCCTACTACTGTATTAAAAAGAAGTCTTTATACAATAATGTAGTCAAAATTGCCCGATTTATTTTCAAATTATTGTAATTTAGTTATTCAGAAGCATTACATTTTTATCCTCAAGTTTATCTGAAATATGTTCTGATATAGTAGTTTAAAAGACAAATGTAATTGTATAAAACACCATTAGGTCACATGTTTATCTTAAACACTAAATTGGGTGACAGAACAATTTATTTTAAATTGTTCGTTCAGTGTAATTACACACATTTTAAAACAAATTTATTTCATCTTTCATGTGCATAAATCCAATGAAACATTAATTTTTCTATTAAAAATGCTACGTGTTATTGGAAGAGGGGAACTATCATCCATGCTCATGAAATTAGATTGAATAGTTTTGGGTTTGGTATCGTATATTAGAACAATCAGGTCTTAATTTTCTTACCAAGATCTAAAATGAGGATGTACCTCACATTTGATGAAAAGTTATTCTAGCATATCTATTTCAGAGGAGATGATATTTAAAGATTACTCTTAAGGTAATTTTTTTCCTAAATCTTTATTCCTAAAATAAAACATAAAGTAAATTATTCCTGTACTGAATAAAATATATTTGAGTTAATGATTTGTACACTTTATGAGCATATTGTAAGAACAGAAGAAATTTAAAAACCCATTACAGATTCGTAAGTATTTTATTAGAAAAAAATGAGCAGCTTGCTCTCCAGTCTGGCTGGCCAATTACAATGACTTGTTTCTAATAGGAGGAAAATTTTGTTTTGGTAAAAAAGAAATCATTAAGTTTAGTGTTGTCATTTTTTCACAGTCAGATTTTGTAGAGTGTTTGAAGCCAGCAGTTAATTTGTTCTTTTCTTCTGTATTCAGTTTTGCTCCAGCATACAGTTTGTGTGTGATGAATATAAATATAGCCTGATTAAATGCTCCTTAGAGCAGTTAAACAGTTTAGAGAAGGTAGGTAAAAGGGGAAACAAATTTTTAAAAGGCAGAATCTAAGGTCTAAAATAGACCTACTTGCTTGCGTTCAGCTTCTGGAGTAGGCACAGGATCCATTTATAAGGCATCTAGATGATATCAATAGGACAAATAAGAGTCAAGATGTTTTTTTGCGAATGAATCATTTCAAAGCCATCAAACTTTTTTTTGCAGTACAGTGACAGGTCTTGGGGATAAGAGAAAAACAGACTATATAATTCATCACGACCCGAGTGTTTTACAATCTCACATGATACTCTCATGAGTGAACACAAAAAAGATTGTCTAGATGGAGTTTACTCTATGTGGGATGATTATTAATCACTGTCAATCTAAAAGGATGAATAAAACGCAGTTCAGATATGTCTTTCCTAGGAATGACAACTCACTGTTTCATAGTATCGTCATGGGTGAGAGGTGAAAAGTATCCTTATTAAACTGGCAGATAATACAGCCACAGGAGGTAGTACATCTACATAGCAAGAAAAAATAGAATTTATTGTGATCTCGACTAACAATAATAAATGCATACGGAACCATTGTATATGAACTTCAGTGATACAGGCTGTAGGAAGCTTTGCTAATTTTAAAGTCAGTATCCTACCTTTATTTTTTTCCCCTTCCTTCAGAAAATACCCATAGACATGAGGAAGCCATTACTTTTCCTTTGTCCTTGCAAGTACTCTGTAATCTTTGTTTTATTCAGATAGAAGATAAGGCTCATCACATCTGGTAATGATCCTTCTGCTCTGATGAGATCTGTCAAGTCATATTGGCCAATTATTTTGAAATGTGCAATCCTGTGAGTTGATTGTTTCTCAAGAAATACAAAGTAAGAAAAAGAGAAATATTATTACTTTAACCTGTATGTGGCATATACTGACAACACTGTAATATTGTGTCTGAATTTTTTATCCATGTTTTTAACAGGAAATTTAGTACTTGTCCATATAATGGAAGAGGCCCAAAAGGATGGCTGGATGAGTTGGTCTTAAATATTTTTTACAAATGCTTTTGTTACCTAGTTGAGGATCGGTACAGGTATTGACACCTCTGGTCAGCGTGAGACAGAAAATCACACCCCCGAGGGGCATACGGGAGCTGAGTAAAGCTGCAACTTGATCTTCAGTAAAACTACAACTGTATTTTATCTGCTGAATAGAGATTATACTTCCAAAAGATTATGAAAAACTTTTTGTATGTAATTTTGTCCTCGGCTCATTAATGAGTTTTCAACAAATGGAGATCAAAAAGCTCTCTCCACTGCCTATCTCTCAGTGCAGCCCCAAGTGGTCAGTAGTACCTCCTTCCCTGTAGATGCATCACCTCAGGTAGTCGAGGAGGCAGATGTCACCTTTGTCTTTCCAACCGTTTCCTGAATTCCTGAAACACTGTTGGAAATTGTTCTACATATCCTCCTACAAATCACCCAGTGCAGTGTTGTTGTCGTCACAGTTAGCAGTTTACAGGAAGGGCATGCAGCAAACTTGTCCAAAGTACCGCTCCCTCTTTTTCTCCTCCCCTTTCTGGGGAGTTTAGTGTCAGACACCGTATAATGCCACTGCACATAGCGTGTTTTATAGTTTTCTGTTTTATCTTTTAAGTGCTCATCTATATTTCAGCAACTTACCTCTCCCATGATGATCAGGGAAGGAAACATCATTTTGCATGTGTACAGTTAAACACTGACTCAACAGCTCGCTCAATGCAGCTGAACTACGTGTTTTCCACACCCTTAAACTATGCTAACATTAAAATAACAGGTAAAGCTGTTGACACAGCAATGCCATCAACAGTTCTTTTTCCATGAAAGATGAAGCGTATTTTAGAACAAAACTTCAGATACTTCCAAGACCACAGGAAAAACTGATGTCTGTTTTTGAAAGAAAACCCACAAGACGAAGCAGGTGGGTAGGCACGTACTACACAGATAAAATGCTTCCTTTTTCTTTAAGGACCAGATGGCATTTTCAAGTTCATTGAAATCTTGAAGTACAGAATAACTTTTACTACCTATTTCTGTTTTTAAGGGGAGCTGGGTGCCTAATTTGCTTGGAGAATCTAGAAATTGTATTCTTAGTTCCTGAAGGAATGAGGACACACTTGTTAAACCTGTTCAGCTAATTTGACACATATTTGCTAGAAGAAAATATGTTACCTTACAAGTTGTCTGCTTCTGTATGATGTTAAATTACATTTAAAATATTTTTCTGTAGTGAACTGTGCTATTAGTTTACACAACAGAATTTCAGCCCTGAAAAGATTTTCCAGGAACTGAAGTGACTGATGATAACATTTCTCATATTTTACAGAGGAAAAAAAAAAAAATAGCCATTTGCTGGCATGCAAGTAATCTAGTTTTGGGATTACAAAGATAAACCTCATCTGTATTAGTGTAACAGAAAAAAAAATATTTCTTTTAAATTGTTTTCTTACAGTCTATATGGATTACACACAAGGACATCCATAAACCTGTCTGTGAGTATTTTTAATCCCAGTGTCTCTGTTCTCCCCCTGGGTAAACAAAATGAGCTCCTCTTGAATCCACTGAGGACTGAACCAGTGAAATTGTAGGCAGGATGTGACCCATACACTCATCACCTCGTTCCAATTTGAATTAAAATACGTAATTGCTATGTGGAAAGATGCCTTTTTTACACTTCTAGTAGACAGAGAGGAAAGATTTAGCTTTCAGTGGCATTAACGTGTTTCTGCCTCCTCATATATCGCTCATTCCAGCCCCAACACTACCTTTTTCATCACCTTCAAGAAGCACCAGTATAAACGAGATCCTGAACATGACTGAGATTAAAATGTAAACGTAAACAAAATTGCTATTTTTTGGCCTGGCTCTGGTGCAGGATCTGGCTGACAGCTTGCAGAAGGCAGGCTGCGTAGCCGCCTGCAATGGGGTAGCACGTGCCCCAAGCCGGCTTTGGCACTGAACCCACCGAAGTGGAGACTGACTTGCCTTGCTATAATTTACGGCACTGCAGTGAACCGCAATCTCCCCCCCCCCCCAAATGGATGAGGGACAAGAATGCTCTTATTTAATTACTCAAGGGAAATATTGACACTTTTAATTCATTTTCATTTTCCTTCCTGTCAATACCTTTCCTATCTTTGCTATTGCTTTTGTGCACATTCGCAAATCTTCCTTTAAGGAAAATCACTGCAGAGACTGTTATTCTTCTCATAATATATATATTTTTTCCTCCTTTTTCCTTACTGCCCTTGAACACAAACATCAGCCTGCCTCTTAAAAAGCCTGTCTTTAGAATAACTGTTGAAAGTAATTACTCTGTAAAAGCTTCCATTGCTCAGGCAGCTTCCCTCACTGATGAACCAGGGCTTTGTCTGACCAAGCGCAGAAAAAGAGCTCCTCGGTACAGTTACCTCTGCGACAGGGAATTTTCCCCCTCCTCATACCCTGACTGCTGAACTGACATGCAGAAGAGGAACCTGCTAAGAAACCTGGCTAATTCCCAGGCCCCCAGGTTTTGGCAGGTGTTGGGAGCTGCGTGTTCCTTCCCACCTGAGCTGTCAATGAGCAGTAACAACATTAACTCCATCAGCAGCCAGCACCGCTACCTGCCTCCACCCCACAGCTCAGGGCAATGCATCTTCCTCAGCCACCTGAGCTGTCGCCAGGAGACGCAGTGCTATCAGTACGCCACTGCTGAGATCGTGGCATAACCCTCACTGATTTTCTTAATTGTTTAAATAATAACGTAGTTGTGAAATTAATTATTCTAATAAAAACTTCACAACAATCAATTAATACAATCATTTTATGGTGAGTGAATTGGCATATCTGCTTACTTCATCTTACATAAAATCTCCTGCTGGAAAAGAAAGTAAAGCAGAACTTTTCCCTTAAAGTATGCTGACCTGTGGCAATTCTCTGTAAATTAGAGACCTTTGTTATAAAAAAAATATGTAAAATCTAAAATGTGTTGCATCAAACAGAATGCTAAAATTTGGAGAAGAAAGGAGAATGAGCTTGTGATGATACCCTTCCTGGCAGAGTTACCTAGCTAACTGAAAAAAATACTTTTAAAAAGGGGGTTTTATTTGCTTATGCTAACTATTTGCTTTCTATTTAAGCATTCAGATGTGTGACACTATAATAACTAAGCATCACGGAGAGTGTACCTCTTTGCTCACTAAACTGCAGTCACAATTACTTAAGTGGATGTTGCCCTGAGGAAACCACATCTTTATTTCACACTTACCTAGGCTAGGTATTCCTGGATGGACACAGGGCAAAGGGATCATACATGAAAATGCTGCTGACCACAGATTTGAACTTATCCATGGATCCAGTTTCTTCTTAGACAAGTGTTAAAAATGGGTATGGCATCAGACCTGTAAAGAAAAGAACATTAATTGACATCGCTTTCTGGAAATGCTAACAAAAATTGCCGGTTTACAAGTGAATGCCAAGTGATTCTTCAACATTTTTCTAGCAGCTGTCACAGTAGTTGTTGCTTTCTTTCCTGATTTATTTTCTTTACTAGTTGGAATGAAAGTGCCAGTTTTGGTAAATAGTACTGTATGTGTTAGCATGAAACAAAAATAGTGATAAACTCTCTCTGCTTCTTGCTCATTACTGGGACATGATTTTTATCTTGTACTAAGAAAGCTAAATTTAGCAGAGTTAAAAGTTGAGTAACTCCAACTAACTGGAGTTATTGAAACTGAGTGCCAGGTTTACAGAAACACTTTTGATTTGCAATATTCTGCTACAAAGACTTCTGTTCTCATTGAGAGTGGGCTGACTCTAACAAGAGAATTAGTTTGTAAGCGTCCCGACAGGTGGCAAAAGGATACTAAAAGGTAAATAGAAAACTATCCCTCTTCTACAGCAGGCAATGGTGAAGCAAAAGCCAGGCTAGTAGGAGAGATTTATATCACCTTTCAGGAATTACAAATATTTACATCTCATTTTTGAATAATATTGTAGAAGCAATGAATAACCCCAAACCAGAAAGCCTTGTCCAGAGCATTACAGAGCCATGAATACAATGGTATCTACATGCACCAGGAATGCTGGCTCCAGCCTGCATTTGACAAGAGCCACAGTGCAATTAAGTAAATGAAAATTCATGGAGGTGAATTCTTTTTTTATATTCCATCAGAACAGTGTGCTAAAATTCAACTTCTGTAGGTTTTGTACCATTATTATAGCATACCTTTGGCTTCATTGGGTAACAGAGGAAAAGATCATGCATCTTACAATTACCTGTAGGAATAGATACAGCTATATTTATGTAAATTATGACACATTCTGCTAAATACATACAATATGTGAACATGCAATTCCTTCATGTATTTTTTCTAGAAAGCATTTCAGCTGTAAATTCTAAATAACATATGCAGATAAGAATGAAATAATATCCAATTAAGTAAACATGCTAACTGGGCCAGGAAAAGGGCGTTTTGTATTGATGTAGCAGCATCAAAGCATTTTGTTCAACATAAAACAAAACCTTTCACTCAATCTGAGTCTTATTTAACCATCTTATACCTTTTGTTTTAATGTAGATCAGTTTTAAGTCCAAAGCACTATCTTTAAATGATTTCACATACATGACTGAAACATCCAAGTAACATTTTAGCTTCCCTGAAATATTTCTTTTATGTCTTCCAAGAAATATTTCTACAAAAATGCAAATTTTTCTTCCAGCTTTCATTAAACTCATGAACAGATAATTTATACTCCAATGCAATTCTGCATGTTCAAATAAAAAATATTTAAAATTACTTGCACTTTATAAAAAGTTTTAACATGTTAAAGCAGAAATTTACTATTATTGCATGTCTACCATTCCCTTGAGCAAAGATCTTCAAATCTTTGAGACGTACTACTATAACAGAAAATGGTACAATAATTACATTAAAAATGTTACTGTGAATAAAATTATGCTGTGAAAGCAGGATTCAGATCCACTTGTAATGTTTGTACCATTGTCAATTAACACATGCAGCTTCAGGAAAATATTTAACTCATTAAAAAGTTCTAAAAATGGGAAACTGTGGAAAAATATAGTCGATTTTGATTAATATCATATATATTCATATATTTTAAAATTAATTTATGCTTTGGAACCCTAAGTCATACATTTGAAGTTGCCATACCAATAGATTTGCAATTAATCATGTTTGCACAAGTACTTCAGCATCATATTCAGTACCTAATCAGCTTTAGTGCATTTTTTAACCTGCATTATGCTTGCAGGTCTCTGTGTTGACCTTAGTTTTTAACAGAGAAGATTTCACTGCTTCTGACAGTATGTCTTAAAGTATAAAATACAACATTTAGAAAGGGTTTTCTGAAAATCCAAAGGTTCTGTATACTTTAAAGTATGCCAATAGCCATTCTCTGAATTGAGAAGCATGACATTTAAACTCAGACAGGATATATGGAACAATTACCAGGAAGAGAATTCACCTAGAGTAAATCTCTCAAATTAAGAATTATCTGTAATAAGAGTTGCCAAGATTGTAATAATATTTGTATTACTAAAGAAATAGGTGTTGCAAGACAGGTGTTAAATGTCCATGGAACTATTTTCCTTGTAAATGTAGTATATCCTAGTCTCACAAACCAATTGTTCAAGCCATTGCAGGGATTAGCTGTGATGCCATTAATTCATAAACACTTCAAAGGCAACACCTATCAGGACAGACCACTTTTTCCATTTTTGTGGTGCTGCATATTTTATTTTTCCTCCTCTAAATATCTAATCCACAGGACCATTTAAGCAATAAACCACATTGCTATTTTAGCTCTGTATACTAGGCAAAAATTGCAGGATTTACTGCATTCATCCCTGAACACCCAAATTAATTTACCTGCCGGTGCACACATGGTTGATGCACAAGCACCGCTGGGTATAAACTGCAGGGATTTAGTAGCCGGAGGCTGCAGCCGTGTCTGTGTGGTCCAGGATAATGAAATATCTGGGTGACCCACTCTGAGTCAGGGATACCCCAGAAGTGTTTTTGTCTGACTCTGTAATTGCTAAGACAAAAGCAAAATTACAGTTTTTAAACTCCAAACACATTGTGCTGAAGTTGTATGGAAATTTGGACCTTAAATGGCTGGACATGACGAGATCAATTCTGGGCTCTTTAGGGATACCAGGGACTGAGCAGAGGGATAATCATGCAGGTATGACATTAGAGATGAGAAACATCGACTTGGGTGACGTAGTTACTGTGCAAAAGACAGTACAAACCTGACTGGGCTGAATTCTGAATTTGTAACAATTAATTCATGAAGTATTAAACATTCCAGAAGTGTTCCTTGATAACAACAATATTCATCAAAATTCGAAGTATATTAGAACTGCAGTGAGTACAGAAAAAGGTTAGTTCTTTTACATGTGTTCTTTACTGACTAAGTATCTATGACTGCAATGTAGTTTTTAAATGTATGCTGGCATTTTTAATTTAAAAAAAATAGTTTGAAGTTTGTAAGTTACTTCAATATATATTAAATATAAGTCTGGTCATAAAGAAATTAATTTTGAAGAACAAAATGGCTGTTGAAAAATTAATTGACATACAAATATGATGGAATAAACAGGTACATTTTATGTGGTTATTTTGTCAACTTCAGTCAAACGTTTTCTGTAATTTTTTTAATAAAATACAGCTGGTAAACACAGTAGCAACATGCAAGTACATCACAGAGCAGTGGGGCAGGTGCAGTGCCATTCTGGTACACGGCTGGATCTTCCATCGGTACTTCTACAGCACAGTAAAGAGGAAATAGCTGCCAATAATACTGATTTCTTATACTTATTTTCTTTTAATCAATTCATACTGACCTATACCAGGAACAAAATTCCTCTCTTAGATTATTTGCCTTTTACCAAAACTAAAATGCCTCTTTTTCTAAAAGGAATGTGATTCATTTCTCAGCTTTATAGATCTCATTCAATTATAATGCGGAAAAGGTCTATGGAGTCACACTCTAGTGATTAAAAGGGTATTTTTGGATTTTTCCTTTAATCATATTAATAACTATACATGTGTAAATTATTTTAATTAGAAAGGTAATAATTGTACATAAACTCTTTTAAATGTCCTGCTCCTATATCCTCCTGAGATTATCTTATAAGAATTATGGAGAAAATGAGAAAGAATTGGTTTGGGTGTAGTATGTAGGTCAAAACTAGAACATTTATGCCACTAAAAAAAAAATCAAAACTCCTCAGATATCAGGGCAGAGACTTCAGTCTCAGTTTAGAATATGTGTAGATTAATGGATCTAATTCAAAATCCATGATTCCTGCTTTAACTCTGACATAAAACCAAAATACACACATGAGATCAAAATGCCAAGAAATTGATTAATTCAAATCCTTTTGAACTCCGACCTCAACATGAAGTTCTCAGAGGCACCTACTTTACTCAGGTCTAAGGTTCATACACACACAAAGATGTTTGTGTCCCTTCACAGCCTGGCGTTTCTGTGTATTATGAGGCTTGGCGTATCACAGGTTGCTAGTACTGTCTGCTATCAACATAGATCCACTCAGAAAATCCGTGTTGTCAGGCTTCAGCCCCTGTGAGGCTGTGCTTTGGAGGACGGTAACACCATTGACAATTGAGTGCATACATTTTAAAGTGATCTCTTTAACGTGGACCACAGAGACAGCAATGACATTCGCTGAGCTTTATTTAATCACCTTTGTGACAGTAAGGCACATATCTGTTGAAGAACAAGGACTATAACCAGACTTCAAAGTACCTCTTCCTCACACACCCCCTCCCCCAATCCAATTTATAATATGGCTTACAAACACAAACCTGATTTGTAACCGATCCAGATAAGAGACCATTTGTTCTCTCCAAATGTCTCATACAACTAAGTAGAATTACAAGAGGTACTACCCATATAATCATCTATATGGAAAAATGCCAAACCTGTAATAAAAAAATTTCCAACAGAAATGTAAGCTGTGAATTTAGAGAGCGTGGTCGAAACACTGACCAGTGATTTTTTTTCAGTTGTCTTGCTGATGATACTTTAAATGGTAACCAAAAACACTTCTGTGCTATGCTATCCCAGTAAACAAGGCATCCTTAGGAAGACATACAGATCTCCAGAACAATGTCTTCTAGATTCTCTTACAGTTTAATATAATTACATGAAGCAAATCTATATAAATTTAAATAAATTATGATTCTTCTTTGAAATGTAATAAACGAAATATACTCTTATAAAGTTAAAGACTCTAAAGTCCAAGAAAGGCTCAATTTTTGATCAGTATTCAAAGGATAAAAAATGGAGATTACAGCTGCCCCTATTTCTGTTTCACTCATTCACGTTTGCACATTATAATGTGATTTATAGGCTGTTAACATTACCAAACTGCAGATAGCACAAAGAAAATTTTCCTGCCTGTGTAAACGATGACTGCTTTTTTATATCAAGTGATGTCCTGAAATCTTGCTAAAATAATCCAACTTTCAATTGCCAGATAAACTCCACTTCTGCATAGCTCTTGCACATCACTACAGTGGTATTTTCATCTTTGTAAAGGAAAAAAGGTTTTCTTTCCTGATGTGTAACTTATAATGAATAAACCTTGCAAATGAGGTATAGGAACTGTTCTTTATCCAGAGAAATATGAAGGGCTTGCCTGAACCAAATTAATTATATAAACATTTATTTACTTTGTGTAGAAGGCCTGACTTAAATAAATCAGCCAGGAAGTACAGAAAAAAAAAATAACTTTAAGTGTATGAAAGCGTGCAGAAGTCTGAAAGCAGGACTCGCTTTCCGTGACACACCTGTGCCGGGCGCTCCCTAGGCAGGTTGTTCTAGGGTGCGAAAGCCACAGCCCAGAAAAAGAAAGAGGAAGGCAGGAAGGTCATCTGTCTGATGCTGAAGAGTCTGTTTAGAGTCATAAATTTTGTATGAGAGTTTATCAAATACCTTTAACACAGAAAGTGTCAGCAAAACGCCAGTGGGGAGCTGAAAAGGTCAGAAGAGTAAGGAACAGAGGGGAGGAGAAGCAGCTCAAACCACAAAATGGTGCAAAAACACCCAGATGGACTCATCCTGTCATGTCTCAGGGAGCACAACTGTCTGTTCTCACCCAGAGTCTAATTTGTCACTCATGTACACTTTTAAAGCTGAATGTTGAATACTATAAAATAATGGGGAAAGAGGGACCAGAACAAATAGCTTGGTGTCACACACGCCTGCAAATACAGCAACGTGGGAATCACAGCTCTTCTGAAAAACCTGTGGCCCTATATCTCATGAAGGACTGGAAAAACTGAAGGGAAGCCAGCAGAAGGACATGAGAAAATTGCTATAGAGATCTGATTTAACTCCCTCAGAGGAACTTGGTTCAGCCAGGAATCTTGACTAAAACTCCCAAACCTGTCATGTCTGCCCAAGCCAATTAGATCCGATCGATGGCCTTTACCCTAAGATGACCCAACCTGTGGTTTCTTTAAAGAAACAGCCTATACTTTAATCACGACTGCCCCAGAATCAGAGTCCCCTGTCTGAGTCAGGAGAGTTGTTCTATTAAATCCATCTCACTACACATACACCTTCAGCTCCCTGACCACGGAGAGCTGTTAGCTGGTTGAAACATTCCTAACCGTGCATGTGGAAGAAGTTGAATTAAGCAATGTGTGTCACTAATTAAAATCATTGCAACTTGAGTGGGCCTTAAGGGCAAAAAACTGTTCCTTTTAAAAGAAATACATATAAATACTCTGGGAACATTTAAATATAATTATTATAGCCTTCAGAATTTTGGTCTCAAAGTATCAGAGAGTGGCTATATACTTAGAGCCAAGTTTAGTAGCATTGTTTATTCTTATTTTCATGCAGTTATTACAGAAATGTCTGGAAGTGACAGTATTACTGAAGATCTGTTAAGATGTCCTATATAAACACTAAAATTACTTTTGTTCATCCAATTTCTTTCAAGCCAGTTCAATGGCTAAAAAAAGGACAGTTTACGAAATTTTAATACTCTACCCACAGAACAGGCAACGCTATGGTTTGCGTTTTTGTTAGTGCTTATGCAGTTAGGAACTAGCCCAAGGTCACGTGTGTTACATGTGTGCAAAGGGCCATAACACAAGACACTAAAAAATGAAACAGAAAGCAACTGGTACCCCTTCTGATTTTCCCATCATGATGCTTCTGGGACTGCTGTTTCCTCTCTCTTTTAGAAGATTGGCAGAAACCTGAACCCAAGCCTAGAATGTAAAACGTACATGGGAAATTTCCATAACTCATGCAATCGCATCTTTGAACTAGCAAAGAATATAATCAACACATTTCCTGGGATTGGATACAGCGTGTGAAAAAGACCTAACATGACAGTAATGAGGAATTACCGAGGCAAGAAACTTGAGCTGCTGTGTGGTCTGCTTGTAGCAGTAAACAATATTTTGTCATGCTGTTGTAAGGCAATTTTGATAACATACTGATGATACTGCTATAACTAATAGATATTAAAACCAAGCAGTTACCATGCATTTTATAGCTATACATATAAATGTGTACTTTAATGGACTGTTACTTTGTAGAGAGAACTATTCAATGACCCTAGGATAAGGATGGATGTATGACTAGGCTGGTTTTTAATAAGACTTCATGTTACTGGGTAGTCAGATGTCTAAGGCTGTTGGAGACAGAAGCCATAGCAGAGCTTTCCAAAAGGTCCGGCACCAAATGCGGAGAGCTGTGGCTTGAAGGTACGAGCACAGATTAATACCAAAAGCTCCAGCTGAACAAACACAAATCACAGATGATCAATTACTGGTCACTAAAGAAACACAGCCCTGCTAGATGGGTGGAACCAGTTACAGCATGCAAGTGGAACATATATACTGTTCTCAAATACATTCTGCAGCTGCTGGTGACGCAACTGTCCTTTGAGTGTATGCAAGACTCCAATGAAACTGACTATTAATGTGCCTTACCTTAGAGCAGGGTGTAAAGGATGGATCACTTTGATAGCCTGTAATCCTACAAATTAAGCATTTATTATCACAAAAAGGAAATGTAACTCTTCACTTCTGTTAGCATTATATTCCAACCTCGAAGCTGGTAATTTACATGCAAGAATATCTCTATTTTCTTGTTATTTTTCAAAAACATGTTAGAAGGGTGTTAAACCATTAGAGGAAAGGAATCCTCATTCTGCTGACCTTTAGAAAGTAGTTTACCGCATTGTGATCAAATCTTATTATGATTATGTATCAGCAGAGGCACTTCAGCAAGTCCAAAAATCAGGGTAAATGCATTCTTAAACTCTTTTGGTTTTGCTGTGCAAAGAAGTTTAACCATGACTGAAATGAATTATCTAGCTATATTTTCTATCTATCTATCCATCTATATATATATTCATATATAATGAAAGTATATTTCATTAACTTTGAGAATTACCATTCATGTGCAGGAACTCCTAAGGACTAACATAAATTTTCAGATGAAGACTTTTTATCTTTAGAAACTAAGAATATGTCTAAATATTTTCATTTTTTACACATTCCTTTTAAAGGCACAAAATTAAGCACACCTACACTACAGATAGGTGCTCTTATTTTAAACCACTGAACTGTTTTAAACTCAGAGAAAGGGGTAAAAATCGGTCTAGATTAGCATAAGATCCATATACAAGCTTTCTGTACAACTCATATTGCCTCATTTCGAAGAAGTCAGTTCTCTTTCAAAACCTTTTCCAGCTCTTACCAAAACCAGTCTGTGTCTCTGCCTTCACTTCAGTGAGGATCTGTAGAAATGCTAAGAACAGGAATTTCTGTGATGCTGGAGTTTGGTTTCCTGTATTTCTAATGCAATGGTTTTGTTTCCAAGTGTGCTATCCTGACCTTGTTCATTCCCAGGTACCAGCACCACCTGGAGATGTACTTTCAGCCTTACCCTGGAAGGGAGGGAATGCCGCTCTGCAGGAGGGGAAGGAGGGGAAGGCAAACCCTTCCAGGACGGTGATGTATGAAGAGGCAGAGGCTGTCAGAAACAGACTTGGGTCTCCAAGCAGCCTGAGGATCGCGCAGGCTTACCTTAATTTTTCCCTCTTCTCTGTCATTAACTTTCCTCTCTGGTTTTACTATACCACAAGGATATTGGTGAAGCACTAGGAGTGCTGGAGTCTGACCCCTGGTGATTTTCAGTATTTGTCTCTTCAAGACCTGATCCTTCTTCAGGTAGGAGACTGGATCAGATCATCTTCAGCAGGTCACTAGTGATGGGGCAGAGAAGGAGAAGGGGGATAAAGACTATTGTTATTATTCTTGTGCATTCACACAAGAAGGAATTAATTAATTTGTGGTAAGAGACACTATGTGAAAATTTTAGGTATACTAAACCCAAGTATTAATTATCTAGAAAATCTGAAGAGGCCTAAGTGTGCCTTGTGGTACCGCCATGCCATCACTATATAAGTACATCCAGACATTACAATGGATTTGGGCTTCTTTACCCCAAAATGGAGGCATAATCTGTGTCCTATCTTCAGTGTTATCAGAATATACCAAGTATTGGTTCTCTTGACTTTCTTGGCCAGCTGCAATTAAGGACACACATGCACACTGACCTTTTTTAAATGAAGTTTAAGACTGGTTGAAAAAACCCTGGATATCTGAAACTAAATTAAAAAAAAAAAACCAACAAAAAACAATCTTGACAAGAATTTTTATTTTTTTCTCAAATTAGAGACTCCCAGGAGACCACAGATTATTTCCTCTGTTCTTTCAATGATTTCTATGGCAAGTTTGAAAAGAATTTAAACTTTTTATGTGTTTTTACTCTTCATTTTTATATCTTGTATATTTAACTAGCTTCAGGGTGATCAGCTGTAGAAAAAAGCACAAAAAAATCCCATTCTGAAATGACTTCTTAAATTCCATTCTAAATTAATGAAATAATTAAAAATCAATAATAAAGTTAGCTGATAACCAGACCAGAGCTGGCTGTATAGTGGACTGGGGTCTCTACAGGCATCCCAGATGAACAGAGAATGTTAATGGCAACAGGCAGTGCTATCTGGGATACTGAAGACTTAAAGTAATACTACAAGTATGAGTAGAGCTTCATACACTTGTATGCTGTGCAAAAAGGATTAAACTAGACTCTATTTCGACCCAGAAAGCCAAGGTTTGTGTGTTACATATCTACCTGCATAAGACAGAAGTTGTATTTCCCTCCCGGTTTTCCCCATTGCAGGTGTGTGCATGCTGTGCCCAGTTTCTCCCAGTAGAATGAGGATGTTCTGCATCGCCTGGCTCTGCCTCAGCCTGACCTCACATCGGCCGGATGCCCGTCCCTGCTGAATTTTGTTCTGACAGATTATCAGGATGGCATCTGCCAACTTTCTGCTCATCTTTGCTAATAAATTTTATTTTCCCTCCACACCTTTAAAAAATACTCTTTATTTTTCTTCAGTGGTAGAAAATAAATGCCTGATGTGAAATTTCTGTAATGAACATTTGCTCACTCTGGACATCTGCCTGTTTACACGCCATCTTTAAATCCGCAGCATATCGTTACTGCAGGCTCCCTTGTATTACAGGCATCTCATATTTAATCTGTATGTTCTTTAAATGCAAAGCATGTTATATTTAGTGTTCAAACTGCAGCATTAGTAAACTGAGCCCTCTTTTATGTGTGTATGTGGGTGAATTGGATGCCTCACAAAGGATTCAAACAGATGCTTTAGCTTTAATGATATTTCTAATCATCTCACTTATGCCCCAAGGATATTTTCTTATCCTTTATTCTCCTGTCATGATTTCTACTCATTACAGCAAAGTGTTATTTTAAATCTACTTTTTATATTTGAACTTACTTCAGCATCAGCTCTTAAACAACTTCATTTTTTAAAAAAAACCACACACTTTCCTTGTACTGTCTAATTATAGGTACTGTTTTCAAAGGCATAGGCAGTGTATATAAAAACAATCACACAATTCAGTGGTGACTTGTGCTCTTTAGTGGTGACATTAACGGTGATTATACTATGCTTTCCTAACAGTTAAAGTACGGAAATTTCCTAACTCCAAACTTCTTTTCTACTGCCATTTTTTTTTCCCCTGGAACCTGAAGCCTAATAATCCTGTCTATTAAAAAAGCACTTGGTTAAAAAATGAGATTAAAATTCAGATTATATAAAAGATAAATAAAATTATCAGTATCTTTACCACAAGTAGGTATGATTTTAATTGTCTGGCCTTTTATTTCATACAAGTCAGATTCCCGAAAAAATATTTGCTCTCTTATCTCTATATACATGTACATATGTATGTATAGCTCCTTGCTATCAAGAAGACCATTCTTGGTCTTTTTTGTTAGAAAGGAAACAAAAAGAGGAAAATACTCAAATTCGTGGTGAAATATTGGATCCCAGAAAAGCCTTGTGGAATGTCAGAACGCCTTCCCTGTGACAGCTTATTTTACATCCATGAAAGTAACAACTTAGTGACTATCTGGGAGAAAACAAAATGAGGTCAAAATAGGGGAGAAGAAAGGGAAGGGAAGTGGGAAAGGAAGCATATACAAGCTAGGGAACTTGCCTTGGTCTGCATAATAATTCACAGAAAAGCCAGACACAGAAAAAAGGAAACTTAAGAAATTCACAGCAGAATTCAGTTTCTTTAATAGGAACATAAATGCTCGGGGGGGGGGGGGGGGGGGGGAACCATTTTTTAAAATACTGAAAGTTACACTGGTAAATATCACAGCAATATCGGCTTCAGCAATTTAACTTCTAAAATCTGTTCAAAATTGCACTTAAAATTATGGGCCTAATCATTAGCCAAACTCACATGTAAGTCAAACTAATTAAAATCTTGTTCCATTATTTTATACTGACATTAATTCAGGGTAAGCAAAAAGCCAAGATTTCTGATTAAAACTTTTGTAAAAATTAATTAAAAAAATAAAAAACCTCCATCAGAAATGACTGCCAAAATAAATTAGGGAAGGAAAAATTCACTGTTTCATTATCTAAAATAATTACCAGTAGGTATTGATTATCCAGAACTCATCATAAAAAAACCTGGAAAAAAACCCATTCCTACTAATTTGTAATCTGAAATTAATCATCCATAGCCATATGTATTTGCTTTCTATGAACATCTGACATGTTAAGTTTGTTAGAATTAATGAATAGAGAGCATGCTTTCTAAATCAGATTTTCAGTCATTGTATTTGACAGTCAAGTGTTTGTATCTCACCAATAAACACAACAATGACATGAGACAAAATTATAACTGATTTTTTAATCTGAAATAGAAAAATACTAGCTTTAAAGAGTTCTAGAAAACTATTCATGGACACTTTTAAAATAGTATTATGACCAAACCAAAAAATGATTATAAATATTCTGTCAAAATAAATAGAGTCCATTATAAATAGTTATTTACTCATAGGTTTTCAATTCAGAGAATAGCCTAAGCAGGTGTAAAATTTTCATCTGGCAGCCAGTATTCTTGCCTACACAGATGGCTTTCATATTGTATATTTACCTTTTGCTAGAAGGTTATAAAAATAATATATTGGAATTAAAAAGGGGAAATTTGTTTTCCCTTTATTTTCCTGAAACCTTTTCCAGCTCCTTGCTATTAGAGAGGTTTTGGCTGTTCTTATCAAGAAGAATTCTCATTTATCTTATGTCTTTTCGTAAATATTAATAACTCTCTCATATAAGGGAGATATTTGGTGTGACTTAAAAAAAATATATTTCCCACTGTTATATTTCCTACTTTTACAGTCAGAATTTTTCAAGATAAAGACTACGCACATGCAGATTTATATTAAATAAACCCAAACATTTTAGTTGGCAACAGACTATGTTCCAACCAAGTACACTCAATTTGCATCTACAGAGAATTTAATTTTATTTAGTAAAGACTACAATCTGTCTAAATCCTGATCTTGGATCTAACACAAATGCTTTACCTCGGAAAGCTGGCAAATCCAGCTCTCTGAGCCTCCCTTTCTGGGACAGGGAAAAAGTGAAGACTCTGCTAGCCATAGTTGCCTTTGGAAGAGCCCCGGGAAGGGCTCATCTGGCTACCGGGGACACACGAGCGTGCTCACACACACCTCTGTGCACACGCGCACGTCAGTCTTGCCTCCTACAAATATAAACACAGGTGCTCTGAAAGTCTTTTGCAGATATTTTATAGATTTCCAGCTGTGTACTGGCTATAAAATCTCCATTGATGAAGGTGACTTATTTTAATTAAGAATATAAGTGATCCTGTCTCTGGAGTTTTGCTGGAATGACAAACTTTTCTTCAGCTTTTTCTTTAAAGTAGTTGATTTGCCATAAGTGATTTCAAGGAAGCCCTGAAAGGCTGGACGCAGCAACCCAGCCAGGAGAAGACAGCCCAGTGGCAAACGGCTGCTCCGCTCCTGCTTTGGCCACTGCTTGCCTCTGCGAGGGGCAACGCGGTGGTCCCCTACCCCTACCCGAGAGCAATTCTGCTTCAAGGCGCAGTAAGGCAAAGTCAGCATCCTGAACTCTGCAAGGCAGAGCTGAGGTCGGCTCGCAGGAAAGGCAGCTGTAACAAAGCTGCCCAATTATGCTGCTTTTCCTACACAGCCGCTGCTGGATGCCACCAGCTATCCATTGCTCAAGTCAGGCACCTCCAGAATCCAATCTTTGTTTTCAAAAAAAGCAGGACAGTAAAGATAAATGCAAGTGTAACACACATTTATGAGATAAGATGAATATAATTTTCATTTTCACTAGTAACGTCTTGTTCTACTATTCTAGCTCTTAAAGTAAAGACTAGTGCAGTCATATTTTTCTTATTACTTGGGAGTTTTATATATTGAATCAAATATTTTTCTGTTATCGAGGATTTCTGCATCAGGAATGCTATACTAGGTTTAATAATTAAAGCACCTAAAGAAAGGAGAATCCTGTATTTTCTACTTTAGCCACCTATGAAGACTTGCAGAAGGCATTCATATTTACTGAGTATTTTATGATTTATACGAATATGTACTTTTTCCTTTCACAGCCAAACACAACAAATAGATGAACATCTTGACTTCAGATTTTATTTGAAAATGACTCCAAGCATCCTGAAGCTCATTCAGCTAAATTAATCTTTCCATATAATGGATAATTTTTCATTATTCATAAAACCCTAAAGAGCAATATTTAATAATTCTTACAGTAGAAGTCTCTTGTCTTCTGAAATTAGAGGCAACTATGCTCAGCCAGAGAGTGAATTTCCAACATTCACAACATAGTAAGCATTTTAAAGTTCTTTAGGAGAGAATCTTTACCCATATGTGTCACTCTAAACTGCACTTAAATTTAAAGGGGGGGCTTGGCCTACACCTTCTAAGGACAAGCCATAACGGTACACATACATTGTGCAAAAACTTGCTACTCTAAAAGATACTATGATTAAGGCTCTATACTTCTAATATCTCAAAATTATAATTAACTACTTGGACAATTGAATTTTAAATAATAAAATTTGCCATATGCTAGCAAGAGAAGCTGAAATACAAAAGTTTAAAAACCTGTGCATTCTCTAATAATTCTGTCATGAAAATTCTACCAGAAATATCTTTTATCTTCCTTTATACTCACTTTTCCCAGTGTGGTAGCCTATTATGTACATAAGTAAACATCATCGCATTTGTTAAAATATCATTAAAATTTATATTATTTATTCCATTCTAAAGAGGTAACAGTATACCCGTAGAGCACTGCAAGCTGTTTATTATAATCATGCTCTATATTTGCAGATATGCAACAAGGAAAACTGTGAAAACGAAAAGGATTAAAGAAGTACTTATCATAGCATTTTAGAGGTTATTCTTAAAGGTATAATTCTTCTATGACCATGACTCCACATTGTTCCTAAATTCCTTTGAACTGGGGAGATGCTTACAGGCAGTGATCTATTTTGGGGGGGAAAAAAAAAAAAAAAAAAAAGAAAGAAAAGTCTCTCTCTCAAAAACCCCACCCCCAACTACTCCTCTTAATCAAACAAACCCTACAGGCAAACCCCAGACAATCATCCCTCAGAAAATTATGAAAGGGCTCAGTTTTCATTGCATTAGGAAATATCAGCCTATTTTGACTTAACTCGAAATCTGCTTGAGTTTTTATCATAAGACATTTTAGGTATTTTCTTGTTAATTATAAATCTAATAAGCTCCCTCATATAACTAGTAGACTGGAAGAGTACTGTTATATTAACCAGATTTATCGTGACTTTTTTTTTTTTTCTTTTATGCAGGCACATAATGCTAAAATTAAACATCTTGCATAATCCCAGATAATTGGACTATGCTCTCATTTCAGTTCTTATTTCTAGAGAAAAGAGGACTATTAGTTATGGTGTTTAGCCTATACTTATTGTGACCAAAATGCTGAGTGCACACCAAGTACAAACCGGCTGTCCCCGTTCTTTTTATCTCATTAACATGAAATATTTTTTGTACAAACCATATCAGTCATGGTAAGAAATAAAGATAATTCTTAAATCAGAAATGATCATATTCTAAATGATTATTCTTCATAGTGATTAGTTGATTTTTTGATAGTCAATTTAAAGCTGTTCCATCATAAAATTCTTGTCATCTATGCACTCTTAATAATACTAACAGTTAAGATTAATGTTATGAGGCCTTTTTATAACTTAGCACTTACCCACTAAGCCTTAACACTAGTTAGTAGATGTGTAGCAGATTCACATTTCCTTAAAAATAAGTTTAGAATCCCACCCTTTTCATGCTGTCTACATAACGTACATTCACAGCGAGACTGTTAATCTCAGATTAAATATACTGTAAATGTTCAAAATATTACACAACTCAAAAGGAGGGAAGTGACTGGAAGGGGTACAAGCAAAATATTTATGCTTTCCAACAATGGGGAAGAGAAAAATAATGATGAGAGAAGCTTGTTTCTATCACCTAGAGATGAAAGAAGTGCAAAAGACGACATCTTGCAGATGCTATGGAGTTGTGTGCTGCTATGCCCTGAAAGCGAAGGCGAGAGAATAAAAGCAGAAATACCAGGGCCTGAAATATATACTCTGCTTCCATTTTCCTTTTAAAGAATGAATAGTAAAGAATTCACAAATAAAATATGAACGATTATTTTATGTGGAAAAAATCTGTAAGGTAATAACCTGTTTCTGTTCGCTAGGATCTGGCAGCACTGAGCTGCGGAGTGTGTGTTGCACGCCTGGTCAGAGTGACTGAGACATGCAGCACCCACCGGTTTGGAAACCGGACTGAACCGGTTCTGAGAGGAATAAACAACATAATAACGCAATACTCAGGGGTATGAAAACAGGAATATTGATAACCTCTAATTGAAAACAAGATTTTCTTATTCTTATTCATAAATACTGTTGCAGAAAAAAAACCCCACAACCCTCAAATTTTAGTGAAATTTACATTCAGATTTTCTGAAAATAGGCAATGCCAAACTTTTATAACAGATTTTATTTTTATTATAAATCAGAATATTTGAAGAGCACTCTTAGAACTAGGTTTCACCGTACAGCAAAAAGGCATGTTAAGTGTGTCTTGCTGACTTGTGCACAAACAAATGTGCCAGTCTGCCTGGTTCTGGTAGTTAGCCAAGTCTCAGATCGATGATTCTGGCTTTGTGTATGACACTATTTTTTTTATTTTTTTTAAAAAAATTCTGAGATCTCTATTCACACTTTATATGAGATTGGGTGTTTATCTCATCACAAACCAAGGCATGATCTGAATCACAACCTAAAGTTGAATCACTCTGTTTAAAAAACAAACAAACAAACAAACCCCACAAAATGTTCCTGAGTATGCTGAAGAGAAAATACTTTCAAAGTTACTTTAAAATCATATGATAGGGTATGTCAAGGTTGAAATAATTGGTATAAATATCACAGAATATTCTGACTATGAAGCAACGCAATCCCTACAGTACATTTTAGGATAAAGAAAGGAATCTGGACCATCAGCAGTCACTCATAACCATTGTTACAACCTACATCTGCTGTCTGCAGAACATAAATAGGATATCTTAAGTAAACATTTAACCACCCAATTAATATAATTGTTAGATAATGAACACATTTTTGACAACAATTAGCTTATTATATTTTAATAAGGCAAAAAGTGAACCCTAAAATTTATGTTTCTACTAAAGGAATGATATGGTATTTCCCAAAGCATAACAACTGTTGAAAAATTTGGGGTATTTTAATAGAAGGTAATATTTCGTCCTCCACTTGGCAATAATGTTTTGAATATTATTGCATTCTTCCAAGTTTGTACTAATCTCTTAAAATGAAGCAACTATTTTCTTTTATGCTTCTATTAGATGTCTACAAAACCAAAGCCTAGTGGAAAATATATTAAAAATAACTATCAGGTCCTCTCATATTTCTGTGTACCGTTATGTTTACATTCACTACTGACTTCCCCTTATTATACTTGCCCAAATAGTTTCTTCTTTGAAGTTAAATCCCAAAGTCGTAACTTCTAGTCTACAAAAATGTACCATTCCCTTCCCTTCAGGAAAAAACACCGTTCAAGGCCTAAGTCCAAGTCCAAGTATTTCCAAAACAAATACATTTGTTTAGAATGTGAAGAAGAGATCTCTAGAAGTGCCTATCCACCTGTTAGATGCCAGAGGAAAAGCTCCTAATAACCCGCTCTGATTTGAGGAACACAGGACTGGAAGGAACTTTTGTACCTCAGTGAAAAAAGTCATGAACCCATGGAAACACGTCAAAAATTTTATTGTAGCCTTCCTTTATGTCAGTTCAGTTTTCTGCCCCCCTGCTACTACTATTAGAAAGGAATTATTTTGATAATGCTTTTATTAAATTTTTAGTGTGAAAACTGATAAAATCACAAATGAAGTGCAATTATCGCAAGTGACATCCGAATATATATATTTTATATAATATATAATATTTGCATATCTATGTGCAGATCTTGCACATGGATCAGAAAGGGCAGGACCTGAAAGCATAACTGACACTTAAGCATTAAACAACATATTATGTAAAGACCACAATTTAAGGCACAGCGTACCACAGCTAGTCCTTTTTCTTTTCAGGGTTGCTCTTGAAGGCACCATATGTGGAAAAAAAAAGTCAAATGAAAAATATTTGTAATGCCAAAACCAAAGGTTTGGATACAGAAACCCTTAACATCTTTAATCACTCTTTTTTATTTTGCAAGACAAACCAGACATAATTTGAAATGGCTTAGTGAGCTGTAAAAAATTGACAGTAGATGTATGTGAGAAGACTGAAAAAGCAATTATCTGAAACTAATTTGGGAGTTTATCAGGCAGAAATTAGACTTTTATGGGTAAAGTTAAAGTTTTGTATTAAAAGCGATACATTAAAATATATAAAATTTCAAGGGTAATATAGTTAAAACTTCCTTGGCAAATAACTGATTTTGTGTCTGCACAGCTTCTGCATTCTCAATAGCTTTTATTCAAGTAGGAAACCTCTAAAATAACAAATAATAAAAAAATACCATAATACATAAAAAGAGGGGTAAAAAGCTCTTTCCAGCTTTCAAGAGATTTTGTATCTGACTTCCAACACTCTGGATGCCAAAATAGCGTCGTCAGTCTCTGAAGAGGCTGGACAGAGTTCATGTCAGATATGCAGTTCCTGTAAGACTGTTTTAGGCCAAGGTGCATTAGAATGAATGCAGTATGTGCTTCATTGACCCCAGAGGTCAACGTAGTTTATAGTGGTTTGTACATTTTAAAAAGTGAATAGATGCTACACTAGGGCAAAATCTGATTATACTATGTAATGATATCAAAGTTTACAATCTCACATGCTAAAAACAGTAAGAAAGTTGGATTTTATAGCTCAGATTTCTCAGAGCTGTCCTGTGAATCTTGAAGATACCAACCCTATAACACCCTGTGAAGAAATCACTATTTAGTGGCCAAACTGCTGCTGCTGTAATTAAAGTTTTTCAATAAAACAAGCGACTGTTTAGACTACATTCACATCTAGCACGAAATACTATCCTATCAGGTTACAAAATTAAGGTCTTGAAAGTTAGGAAAGAATGCAGGTTAAACCTTGAGCACTCTTGGTTAACTGCTTTATTAATCACTGTTTATAATATTAAATGCACTGTGTACAGTGTAATGCATTCAGATAAACACTGGACTGAATGAATTCGTACAGGTAACCTTAATTCTAGCATTTTTCCAGTTCTCAAGCATCAGTCTTTTTTAACTTAACTTACATGTGAGTTATATGCATAATGACTTATATAATTACAATATTTTTTCCTAAAACGATTTTGAATGCTTCAGAAAGATTGTTTATTTTGGGAGGCGAGGATCAGAATATTTCCATAGGATGATTAGGAAATCTTTTGTCTTGAATAACTGTGTTCAATGCACAATATAATTCAGTCAATTAGATTCAAAAGACAATTTTAAAAGGAAACAAGAAATCAAACGTAAATACTCTTTCACTAAATAAGGCAAAATTTAGATTCCTGGTAGGTATGCTTTTGTTTGAAAGATTCTTATCTTAATGAACATTGGAGTAGCCACTATTGTCCCTCTAGTGAAGAACAGTTGTCTAGTTCATAATTGCTGATTTGGTAGATAACAGAACCTATTCTTTCCCCAGAATCCAGAACTCATACTGTCAGTGAAAAATGTCCGTACAATGTGCAGTAAGAGCACACTTTGCAAAGCATGGGCAAACTTCTTGGATAAAATAAATGAATAAATAAATAAAAAGTTCTGATGACTTTGAGAAGCAAAATCAATTCCTTGTATTTCAGCATGAAGTCAACATGTTGTATGGAAAATGTGCATAGAATTACCATATTCAATGATTCAGTTCAACTAGAGAATTACATTGGGTTTATATTTACTGAACATTTACAATTCCTGGAAAATTTTTTGAAGGATGTTTTACAAGCCAAATTCATTGTCAAGGAAAATTATTTTACTACATCTGACCTTTACAACTTCCAGATTTTCCTCTACTTGGATGTTCTACATTCTTTGTCAGGTCTATTTCTTAAAAACTCTGACGATAATATTGCATTGCCACAGTAAAATCCAGGTTATATTTGGGAAATACGGGCAAAACATGAGCTCTTAAATATATGTTTGATGATGATTTAGGCATTCCTTGAACTTGTTCCAGTATTACCATTTACTAACATTGGAAGAACTGCCATATCTTCGCTTTTATTTAATGACCAGTCCAGTCTTCCAAACACAAAAGTAAACCAGTGAGTTTAAAACTGCACAAAATGTTTTGTGCCCTTTCAACAGCAAAATCCACACTAACTGGAAGTTAGAAAACATGGATTTAACTCTGACAGTAGCCAAGGGGATTTACCTAGAAGAATTCTGGCTGCAGTCATTGTGGTACTGCTGGTTCTGCCCTTTGGCAGGGTAATGGACTGAGTAACTCCAAGCTCCTTTCTTGACTGACCGCATTACGCGTGGGTGTTAAGCAGAATGTTGGAAGACCCAGAGCTGCACCATGACAGAGCACTGGTTTTAGCATAAGGTGACGTGAGTTAGGAAGAGCTTGGGGAGATGGGATAAGTCTTCTGTGTTGGTGTTTGAAAGAGATTGCACACTTTGAAAGTGCCGCCCCCCCAGTTTCAGGCCTTTGCCATACAGGTATATGTCTTAGAGGTGTACCAGCAGCGAGGCACGGGTACCTCCTCGTGACTATGATCTGTGGGTCAAATGATGAATAATCATGAATAAGTGAGTATATGAAAGTGAAGAGGTTGTAAAAAGCTATCATTTGCCATTCTTTCTATGGATCAGAGTGTTAGTTTGAAATGACAGCACATGTATAATGAGAATGTAGAGGGATTTTTAAAGGACCGAGGACATATGTTGCCGTTGTCCAGGTTGGACAACCCAGGCCTGTTAGTTGAAGCTGCAGAGCAGCTTTAAATTGTCCTGGGAACAAGCAGTGGGAGAAGGAAAACGAGCTATGCACAAACAAGAAGCCAGGTGCAGAGCAAGTCCTGGGAACTGCAAAATCAGCACACTCTCATCGGCACGCTCTGATCAGGCGCCTGCAGCATGCTCACCAATCAGTGACACGGACCCCACGTGGCCAGAGACTCTTATTCAATCAACTGCGTGTAAAGTCGGGTGAGCAGTCAGTTCAAGTTATAAATATGACCTGTTTGTTTAATAAAGTGAGCACGGCATGTAGCCATATTGGTGTGATTGTCATGACTTGGCCGACTCTTCACGGGGGACCCTCTTTGTGAGAACTTACTCCTTAACACAATTTATATTTCATTGGCTGGGGAGGAAGAGGAAACACATGATGGAGGAGAGATTCTTCTAAGAATTAATGTCTGTGCATGTAAATATTTTCAATATTTTCAATAACACAGCTGTTTCGATGCTACAGTCCTACGCAAATTATGTCAAGTGATTCTTAGAAGATTTTTCTCCAGTCTAGGACATTATCTTAAATGAGATTGAAGGTTATCTTCATACATTGAAATTCCGAGTACTGCTGCAAACAGGCTTAAGGAGGGACTCTTTTCCTAAAGTCTGTCCTTGATCATTCCCAGTTTTTCCCTGAAGGGCAGTTTCCAGGGTTTTTAGCCAAGCCTAATTATTTTCTTTCTTTTTTTTTTTTTTCATTAAAATGATAATATTCTATCTATATTCCTTTGAGAAGAAGAGCTTAGTCTTTACATCGCCATTATGTGACATCCTATATGTCATTGCATGGCAGTGATTTTGCTATTACTCAATAACTGTGTTAATTTCAAACATGAATGGTAAGAATATCTCCTTCCCAACAACTCCTTCCATACCATTCCACTCTTAAACATACAGCCTATCTTCTCCCTTTACATAAACATCATCTTTCCCACTATCACAGACCTCCTTAATCTGTTAGTCTTAATATAAGTAATGTTGTTCCTTGTCATCTGCGAGTCTATGCAGTAGTAATGTAATCAGGAGCTTGCTGGTAAATCATCACATTCCTGTTAGCCTCAGCTTCCACTGTGCAGAGCTCCACAGCTGCAACACGTACACTTGGCTATGTCTTAACAATTATTTTAGAGGTCACAGATTATTTCATTCATCTCATTTTTCAGACTATCATCAGTGAACAAAGAAATGAATATATATTTCAGTATCTGACGAGGTGATGAATCTATGTGCATTTAATATACAGTAACTACAAAGAACTTCTTTAGTTTACATTTTTGTTATTGAATTTCTGTGTCATAGAAAACAGCTATTGCCTTCTTGTGAATTTAAGTTTTATACTACGTTTAATGAGGCTTGCTAAATCTGACACATGGTATCTAGATACTAGTGATAGATACATTAAAAATACCAAAATAGATATATTAGACAGATTTAGCACTATATGTGCTAAGGGTGATTGATTACTTGATGAGTATTATATTCCCTTTACTGTTCTCTAAACCCCAGTTTTATTAACTCTAAGCAATTTTTTGCAACTCTTCAATTTGTAGAACAAATGGTGCCTCGTTTCAACTTCCTCCATTTAGCTGATGAAGACTTAAGAGAGAAGACTTCTACAGATATATAGTAGTCAACTATATATAACAAGCAGATTTTTATAAACTGAAACTTGTTTAAAATACATATATATTAATTGAAATTTTTAATTACAGGCAAATACCTGCATATGAATATTTAATAAATTCAGTTCTATTGCAGGTTCATCTGAATCTTGGTTGAGTTCAAGTTCATGTTCTTCTATAAAACCTTTATATTTTATTAACTAAAAAGTGGCAAAGAGATATTTGTTTTGTTTTCATTGCTCCTGAATTAAATTTATAGCACTGAAGTCTATACTTGTGATTTATAGAGGAAAGCGTCTTTTCTCCTACTCAGAGCATTGATTTTCTATAGCAGTTTAAAGGAGGCACTGCATCTATAGAACAGGTAATGAATAACATCTTCATAGTCTGAGAGGCACTCTAAATAAACATTTGCAAGAATTGATCTCATCTTTGTTTTGCATTCTGTCTTGGGAAACGGTTTGTGTAGATTGGTATTACTATTAATCTAATTTTCATAGCAATAACTTTGCTCTCTATCTGGATGAACATAAATATATACATATACAAATTAATTTGGTAATAGCCTTATATTTAGATCCATGCATAAATTCACAATTTAAACCACTACTGACCATCTAACACTTCAATCAAAAGTTCTGTTTAGCAACTTCAGGTGCATTGAATAGTTTGGGACAGGAGCTGGTCCTTTATAAACCAATCACATCATTATTACAGGGGCATAAAACTGACTCTTCAGAGTTGTTGTAGTATTGTATGCATAAAGAGATTTTTCACGATTAAAAAATTACTTGCTGTGGGAATTTAAAGACAACTATTATTTATCTGTGTATTTTAGTTACAGGAAGTCAGAGTTAAGTTAGGTTGACAGTAAATTCAGCATTTACTATGTATTTATGGTTTAATTTGACATGATAATTGATTTTTCTTGCTTTCTTTCTTTTTTTCAGCAGAAAGTACACTGTCATAATTCCGTTTTATTTTGTCGCTGTAAGTGAGCTTCCACAGAAAGTGCTTTACAGTTAAACAGTCCTCTCTAGCAGCAATGGCAATATAATTAGGTCTCTGTAGACTTATTCTGTAGCCATTTAGTGCAAAGGCGTAATCTCCAATCATGACATAATAATGTGGTCTCCGCGGACTGGCTTAGGGATTGCTTTGACACCGTAACGGCAATATAATAACTTCATATGAGACTCCGCATAGATTTCTACCGAAGCAACTTCTGCCCTGTAATAGCTGCACTGTAATGCCCACTTAATGCAATATTCTGACTGGCTCTGGCCTCATTCCAGGGCTCGTAAGCACTGTCGTCTGACAGCGGAGTGCACAGTCCGGCAATCCATGCTGAGGCACTGGTAAAGGAGCCTCGTGGAAATGCAAGAGACAACAGGACACGTGTAAGCAATCTCACAGCTACATAGCACTAAAACAGTACAGAAAGACTTAAAGAATGTCATGTCTTTTACTCAGTGATTAGAATATTTAGATAATACTGCTGTTAACGTGATAATACTCCCATGACTTCACACCTCCCAGTATTTGAGGTTGTGACCACCCCACACTCTGGCATGCAGAAGCCTCCCTTCCCCTCTCCTTTTGCTTTCCCTCCACCTCAATGATAATTTAAATTAAGTCTGGAAAAGTTTCTTGGAAGCCTCTCATTTATATTTAGAGTACAACTTTTCTCTCTCTGGCATGGAAATATTTTAATGGGAATAAATTTGAGTTTCTTAGAGAACTCTTGAGAATTATCTGGAAAGGTAATCTCTGCTCCCACCAGAAACTCCATGACAGGCAAATTCCTGGACCTGATCCCAGTTTATCAAAAAATGCTTGCACACAAAATTCACCAGAATAACACTTTCGATCAATCTTTCTTACATTAAAATAAAATTTAAAAAAAAAAGTAGCTTATAAGAAAGACAGAAGAACCAAATGTGACACAGTTTTATCATTCTTCTCTCAGGAACTCAGAGGAACATGGCAGAAATTAATTAGGAGACCATGAAGATAACAGATATACGATATAAAATTATAAAGATACATATAAAGGTATATAATAGATATAGATATATCACCTTATATTGGAGCTATGAGACTTCAATGGTAGCACCCAGAACTTTATACACACAAGTTTTTTGCAGACCTTTTTCCCCACCACCACATTATAGAGCATGTTAAGGAACGTAAAGAGGATCATTCCATAACCCTGTGAGGAGGTACTTTGAACACAGACAGCAGAAATATCAAAATGAAATTTTCCAAATACCAGTGGCTATATCCTGTAAGACTTAAACAAAGATGTTATGGATGAGAACAGAGATCCTCAGTAGCACCATCCCACACTGAATCTGTAGATGAGGATCTGGGAAAAGCTTGAATGCTCAAGCTTTCATACAAATTAAAACAGTTCTAAACTTTCCCAAAATTCAAGATGTACAGTAGAATAAGTCTAGCCAAACATGTTTCTTGTTGACCTCAATGTATCCATAAGCGACTATTACATATATAATTCAAAAACATTTTGCATTAGCAAAAACTACAACAGAAAAAGCAACTCATGTAAAGAATGATACTTTCGTTTGACACAAAGTAATTACTCATTCCTATTTAGCCAATTCCTGGAAGGAGCTGGTTTTATTCATAGCCATTCATTTTTGTTAAAGTCAAAGGTGAGTTTTATGTGGCACAGACTCTAACCTAGAAAAAATCCCTCAGTTTTAAATTGTAATAGTCTTGCTGCATTTTCTAAAATTATTTCAGTAATATGCTATTAAGATTCTGAAATATGTATTGTTTAGTATGTTGCAGAAATATTAACTTCAATATATCTAACAAATTACAAAGAATATTTGACATGTGAATCATCAAGTATTTATCTTTTCAAGAAATTTTGTGCCTGTTGTACTATGTTCTGATTTTTTAAGGGTATCAACCCCCCCAGCATTTTATACTGTAAATAAAAATACAAAAGATGCCTGCAAGATTTTGCTTTGTGTGAGTGCACGTACACAAGTGTTCTGCTTTACCTACATATGTCTCCATGTGTAGGTCAGGTCCAACAAAAATTGACGTGGCCATACTTTCAAAGACATTAAATTCCTATTTGCTCCACAGAAATCGGTACCCTAACAAGGCAAATGGATAATGTTTGTAACTCTCTTGGAGAAGGTTAAGGCCAGGCCTTTGAAACGCTGGAGGATAAACACAGAAAAGAGAGAAAAGGGATGAATGTTTCAACTGAGGAAAAAACATAGTCATAGCTGTGAGCTGGGGAAAAACCAAACCGTGACAGACTAGATGTCACGAGCTTTGCTGCTCTCAAACCTCTTTCTAAATAGAGCAAACTTGTAAAATTCCCTGTAGTCTCAAACCAATGATGGTAGGACTAAACTCAAATACTTTATCTGTCTATAACCTCATAACATTTTATATGTAAATGTTGTATGTAAAGATGAAATAGGATATCATCCATTTGACTTTTTTTCCTCTTGTACTTGAGGTTCATAAATATTTGGACTTTAAAAAAACAGATGTTGTAAAATTATTACAAACTTAAATTGTCATGAAAGTAGTTCTTACCTAGTCTGCGCCAGAAGCAGCCTTTGTTATGTTATCCCAGGTTTGATTTTTCAAGACTTCAGAAAGTATTTAGTCTCAATGTTTTAATTGCTTATCACAGAAGCAAGAAGCAGGCTGTCTTCAAGTCAGCAACATGGAATGCTGAAGTACCTGATGGAAAATTAAAACAAATTAATTTTAAAACAGTAAATTGAAAAATAAAGTCTCTGCAACATAAATACCCTGCTGAAGGATAATTTTATTATCCAAAATTCCAACAGTTCCTTTTGATTTACCTTGAACACACTTTTCTTACTTTAATTGGAAAACAGTTAAAAACATGTCTTATAATAAGGGCTATGCAAATATTCAGCTTTCTTTAAACGGCGTCAGGAAAGAAAGAAGAAATTTTGGAATAAAATTTTTTCCAGGCTACTTCCTAAGATGCCATATCAAAAAGGATCTTATGAAGATTACTGTGTCGTTACCATCATGGGTGGGGGAAGTACACGGGTCACAGAAATTTCTTCACATAAGACACACAAAAATCATAAATATTAACTGAACTTGTGTCCATTTTGTCATTATTAGAAATGACAGTAAAAACAAGATTTTCATAATGGGGATTAATGTTCTGACCCTTATCAGTACAAGTTTTGACAAGGGTTGTTCAAGAAAACAAATGAAAACCAGTTTCTTCCATAAATGATAACAGAATCACAGAATTAGATGGACACTGAGAAGCAGCTTCCCTGTTAAATGTACATCTTAAATTGTTACTGACCTTTTGCTATGCACAATAAACAAATAAACTGATGTAGGGCTAGAAATATAAAGAAGATTTTTTCATCCAATAACTTGTACACTATGTTTAAAACATGCATGTTATAATACAGATACAGATAAAGCTGTATGTTAATCACTGGATAGACTATCAGGTACAGAAGTACCGGCGCTTTTTGACACAAGCAGGAATTATCGCTGTGCAATATGCAGTAAATGTAGTGGATCTTACAGACTTTCATAAGGTGGCCTGTGAACATTGGCATCATAATACATCAAGCATATTCACATTTATAGCTCATCTTTTTGTGTGTTTTTTAATTACTGTAATTAAGGTTACTCCAGCACACCACGATACCATTATCTTTGACATATTTCTTTCTCCAGACGCTCTCACATACCCTACATCCCAAAATCCTCAGACTGTCCCTTCATGTCATCAAAGACTTGGTCTTTCTGACATTAAGGTGACCATTTTGAGTACTGAGCCACCCTTTGCCTTATTCACTAAGAATATTTTTTATAAGATAATTTTCTAGTTTGTTGATCTGTTTACATCACTGATCTCTTGGCCTTAATTTACAGTCATCCCTTCCTTGACTTCCCAACACTATTTTTTGCTGCTTTCGTTTTCAAGGTCACCTCCCCATCCCACCAGTCACTTCTGACATGCTCATTCTTGACTCTTACTGAACCACTCATTGCTACATTTCCAGTGAAGCCCATCCATACAGTTTCACGTGTAATCTGCTCGGTGTGTTTGTCAGGGACTCGCCCAGATAGCTCTAACGATTTTCCCTTTCTTTGTTTTTCCCTTACTGTGTAAAACTTGGCAACAATTAGGCTGCTGATACAGCAGTGACACTGTGTACTGTGCCAGCTCGACGTTATTACACCACTGTTGGGTGCTGCTGTCTCTGTCTTGGATGGAAACATCTGGTATCACTATTCATTTAGCTTACAAGCTTACAGGGCCACAAACCATCTACCTGTCCACCGTGTGCTCATACAGCATTTGGTACGACGGTGCCCCTCAGCAGTGACTAGTGGCTCGGGTGTGTTTCTGTGTGACGGTGCGTCAGGAGGACTGCACCCAGTCTTCAGCTCCACAGTACGGGGAAGACATGGGCATCCTTGAGCCAGTCCAACAAAGCCACAAGGATGACTAAGTAGGGAAGAGCCCATGGTCACAAAACCACATCTGAAGAGTGTCAGAAAAATGGGGTCATTCTGCCTGAAGGAGAAGGCTGAGAGGAGATCTGTTTGCAACCACCCACTGGAAAGACATGGAGATGGTAAGAGGGGGAGCTGTGCAGACACAGGATAAAGGTGATGGGAAATACTGGGGACAGGAAATTCTGATTAGATATTAGGATTATTTTTTTTTCCTTACCATGAGTGTGTTCAAATACTGGCATGAGAACCAAAGATGCTGAGGAACTGGCGTCTCTCAGGACATTCAAAAAACCGCAATTTGCCCTGCTGCAAGGTGAGCGAGGAGCAGACGAGGTTGGAAAAGATGACCTCCACAGAGCCTTCCAAGCCAGAATTAAAATGATATTCTGCTGATGCAAAATATAAAATTAAAGTGATTACTGCCATAAATGCCTCTGTTACAAACTGTAGCAAATACAAAATTATCGGACAAAGCTCCATAATATGATAGCTTTTATATACCAGTTTTATTTTCACTGATATACAGCTTATATTACGAGCTGTAACTAACCCTGCATACTGCCAGGATACAGATTAATTTTTTCATAATTTGCTTTTGGATCATCAGTTTTTCTTATGCACAAAATGCAAGTCAATACCTTTACAGCTTTACAACAAAAGGAATTATTCCAGATTACGAGCATACAGCATATCTATTATATCTTTTCTTTCTTTGATTCAGTGCCATGTAGTGTACATTTCATGAAAACAAATACTATTTACTATGATGTAAATCAAGAAGACATTTCCTAGGCATGGTATGAACAAAAGCCAGAAGTCTTCCACTTTTATGCACCTTTAACTTTTTTTTTATACCAGCACTTTTCTCATTCTGACCATCTCTGACAGGTTTCAATTTATAATGTTCTTTTTTTATATTCTCAACGCCGCAATCAAGCCTCTAGACCTTGAGGAGACAGAGGAAATTAAGGCCATTAACATGTTAGAGAATTGTTTGATTTACTCATTATAAATTATTCTGAATCTGAGCAGCTCATAAGACATGCCCAAAGGGAAGACGAATTTTGATTGGCAGTGTCAAAGAAGTCAAGGACATAGAGGGGGTTTTTTAATAATTGTGAAGTGCCGTTAAGAAATGCTTTTTGCTGTCTGTCTGGAATCATGGTGAATTCCGATCTGTTTCCCAGCTATTAAACATCACAAGATTTCACTTTATAATGACAAGACAAGATGAAGAATATAAACTTCTTCTGCTGTAAACATTGTCATAATTAACTATAAAAGACAAAAACACAGCTGGAAACCAAACCCGAAGCAGGCCAAAGCCCTCGGAGAGGAGCTGGGAAGGAACCAGGCAGGGAGCGCTCTGCGGCGTGGCTTCCTAGCTATCCTCTGCCTCCTTTTCTCATGAAATGACAAACAAAAAGACCACTTGATATAGCCATGCCTATATAAAAGGACCATTAGTCGATTTTTTTTTCAACTAGGCAGTTTGTGCTTCTGTTTTTGGGACAAATACCGGAAACATCCCCAGAGAGCAATATGACGGTAAAGAGCCTCGCGGCAGGACCGCCTGCCCGGCACACACATGACATCAGGCAGCACTGCCACGTGTCACCACACGCGTGCTACCCACAGGGAGAGCACCTATTTCACCTTTCCTATTCCAATCCCGGTGGCCTAGATCGGGATTTCTACTCCAGGCATATCCCTATGTTTACTGTAAAGGGGAGAAATGTAATCCATGCCTACACGCCTCAAAGCCCAATGCCACCAACCCAGCCACCCCTGCAGAGCTGCTCCAGGGCCGGGGGTGCTAGCTCCCAACCTTCCCCGCCCAGGTTGCTGCGGAGGCATGGCTGCGGGGACCTCACTGCTGCCGAAGACACTTGCGCCTATCATCACCCACAAAACATGAGAAACCCTGGAGGACATTAAATACGACTTGGCATCAATATTCGCAAGTACTTGTGACAAAGCCACAGACCATCAGTTCAACAGCAGATGATGTGGCGGTACCAGAACCCCACCTTTACTCTGCAACTTCTTGTTATTAGATGATTAATGGCATAAACCCACTGTAACTGGCCTACGCCGAGCACAGCAGCTTCCCAGTCTGATTGTCTGCCAATTAAATGCGTAAGCTGCTCAAAAACCTTGATACTACAAGTAAATTCTACAGCAACCCAGTGTTAAGGAAACCAAAAGCCACAGTATTGTAGGAAAGCAGGAAAGAACCATCCTACCATCCCCCAACCCAAACCTAGCCCAACAGCTTCCCTCAAAAAAACAGATCATATCTTTGCAGATGCAGCTGTGCAAAGGAGCAGCTGTGACTAAAGAGTTGGGCCTTCCCTAATTTTGGGTATCAGCCGTGGGTAACAGTGCAGGCGAAGTGGGATGCGGCAGGAGCCCCGGGCCCTTGGGCTGGTGTGTGATGCACTCTTGGACCATCATGTTGTCGCTTCTTTAGGTGCTTATCATACAAACTTGAAGCATTAGCTATGATGGAAGATGGTGGAAAATAGATCATCAGAGCAATATTTATGTCACTAGTATTACAAATCTGTTCACTGTATAATTTTTTTAATTGTTTTTAAAAACTCTAGTAGGGTAGCCAGCTAAAAACTCAGGTATAGATATTTTGATGTTGCATCCACACTCTCCCTTACAGGTAATGTACCCCTCTAGCAGTTTTAAGTTTCTGAAGTCTTTAGTTTCTGAAGCCACCTTGATGTCTATATGTCTTTCTTAAATAAATAAGGCAGTTTAACTACACTCTTGGGTATGGCATGCTGTCTCAGAAGCGTTCTGTGAGCAGTTAAGAGCTTTCACATGATTCTTTTCTAATTTTCAGAAACAGTAGTCCAGTTCTCTCTGTTTAGAATTAAATGCACTTTTCAGGGAATTTCTTATGCACAGAAATTTTTTAAGCCAAGATGAAAATTTTCTTTTCACAGGAAACAATTTTTTCCATTTGCATTAGAAATTCCATATTTTTTTATAGTTTTAGCTTTATTATTGCAGACCACAAACTACAAAGCAGCTGCAACTTTTGTATCAAGTTTTTTTGTTTCATTTTTACAAGATCACAGATAATTAACATCTTATTTTGAAAGCATTTTTTTCTTTAAAAATCTGTCCCATAATCATTCATTTTTAATGCACCGAGCTAAGGATTTGTCTTTGATATCATTATTACAGACATTGCACATCTGTAAATTTGAAATGATAGGACAGCAAATACCTTCATAAGGACAGACTTTGCCTTTGAAGTCAGTATATATGTTTTAACATAAATGTAATTTCACAGCAAACTGACTTTTATTGTTCACTGTTGTTTTGTCCTGACACTCTGTGTCTTGTAAAAAACATTCTGAACTTAGACATAAATAAATACTGCAATACTTTCCTTCAAACTCTCTTGAAAATAAGCTAAATGGAGACAGGCAATTAGGATAATGAACACATTCACTTGTACACAGACCTGCATGAAATCCAGCGTCCAACGTACGCTAAGAAGCACTGTGACTGCATCTGATGGCCAGTCTATTTAAAGTAATGGATCAGATTTCCAGCTATTTAAAAGGCTTTACCGTGTTTGAATAGCGTTTTTGTAGCTCAAATCCTGCCTTGCCATGATAAAAAATGTTGGCTTTGAAGTTCTGGGCGTTTTGTTTTTATCCTCAAGCCCTGCGAAATATCAATTTTATCAATTAATATGGAAGACAAATTATATTCTTAAGCATTTAATAATAAGCTTTTGATTTAGTTCTATGAGTTTGAGAGGGGTATGTCTCCTTCATAGTCTGCAATCCTGGGAAGCAAAAAAAGAGACCTCACTGTCACAGAAAAGAGAGATTTGGCTAGCAAAAAATGGCAATTAAGATTACACTTCCCTAAGGCAAGAGTGAGTCTACTGTCATCAGGCACAACATATACAGCACCATGTAACTGACCTAAGAGTGCTAGTTCATTTAAAAAACTTTGTGCTGCTTGTTTAAGATAAGATGATTATTGCAAAAGTGTAAGGAGTATAACAAATTTCTCTCAGTAAGCGTTAAGGACTGCATCATTCATATAGCAGCCATGCTTATGGAAATGTGATCCAGGAGAACGCTGCCAGTACCCAGCATTCAGGAAAGCACAGTGAAGAGAGCATGCACAAACCCTTCAGGGAGCTCTGTGTTCAGACAAAAGTAAACCATGTGACTGTGGCGATTAGACTGAAACAAAGTAAAGCTGAGTATAAGAGCAAAAGAAGGAGATGAAAGAGAGAAGATGAGTAGGAGGTGCGTCAGACTCTAAAGGTACTCAGTAGACAGAACTTGTCTGTCTACTTTCCTCAGAAATCCAGGGAAACATCTGATTTTTTTCCAGAAAAGCTTATCACACAGGGATGCTATTCACACGTACTAAACTTTGCAGCTTCCATCAGTACAAAGAGATAGTATACAATTTTTCAAGAAGAATAAGGGAGGTGTGCTGTGTGCCCCATCACAGCACTATCCAATTTAAAAGTCTGAAAGAAGAGATTATTCTTTCCAGTGTCACCCAGCTTTGCTTTGACTGGGAGTTAACAAATACACCTCTTCTGGCCCTGGTCATGGGACTCAGTAACAGCAAAAGCTGTTTTTCTATGGACAGACTAAACTTCCAAAATGTGCAAGTTCAATATCCTTTGGTTTATGTTAAACAGTCATGATGTTTTAACACAAGGGGTACAATTCTCTTCTTTTTCCTGATAGTTTACATTGCTGTAACAGCTTTGACTCCAGTACAGTGAGACCTGACTCATATGCCAATGACATCGTAACTGGGGCCAGAATTTAATGCAATTGATGAAACATGACAAGTGTAAAAAATTAAGCAAAAGAAAACGTTTCCTTTTTTGATAACTGTGATCAACTTGACATAAAGTTGGTTGTCAACATTTCTGGCAAACCTGAGAACGGAAAAAGTTGGTAAGTCAGGAAGATTTCCAAATTTTTGAAAAAGTAATAGTTCTATTCCAGCATATTTCACTGATAAAATAATCAGTAACAGGGCACTGCTTGCAAAACTATTTCCCACTTGTGTCACAGCTGATTACTCATCTTAGTACATTATCTTACCCAACGTATCTTCTATCAAATAAGACCAAGACATACATGCATATTTTCTCTATAACAGCTCAATGAACGCCTTGTTTTCTTAATGCTTTCCTAATATATTTTCTTAACAGATGCAGAGATCCATTTTCAAACCCAAAGCAAATCATAATCCCACATGCAGTGAATATGGCAAACCAGCCCTTCTAAATAACACTCTAACCTAAAAATAGTCTTTCGTTGTCTTTTTCATATTATGTAATTATATAAATTATCTAATATTATATCAAAATATATTAATATTAATTTATTGTAAATCATGCCAATATCCCTTCATTCTTTCCTGTACGTTCATAAAAGGGCTACCAGTGTTCCACTATAAGTTTCCAATATTTATGTGTGGATGTACTTAAAAGTATTTGTTTAAGAGATATTTGAAAAAAAATAATATTTGAAAGGCTCAGAATGTTGTGAGTAGTACATAAATTTTCAGGGTTTTCTACTGTGTTAGGCAGACAGGGCAAAACAGCCTGGATAAAGATAAGAGCTCCACCCTTGTGAGAAATATCTGTAATAATTGCTTTATGCTTATGGAGACTCCTTTGTGGGGGAAGGGAAGAAGAGCAAAGTCTGAACAGTAAAAAATACGCCTTGAGCTAGTATTACTATGTCTGGAGTGATCATATAAATTCATTTCTCTCATTGCACAATATTTCAGAAATAAGAGAATGACCAACATTTATTTTTGATCTATGAGTATTGAACATTTATGTTTGTATGATAATTTAAACTAATGACTAATGAACAAACCAATACCATTCAACAGTCAATTTATATAATGTCTGAAGCTTAATATCCAAATCCGTTAAAAATATACAGCATGTATGGAATAGGGAGCATCTCACTGGCTGTAACTGAAAAATGAATTTTCCTTAGAAAGGAATTCTACAGCAAAGCAGAAGAGTAGTATGTCAAGAGACCACTGCTGTTATACTATTTTCTATCAAATTTATAAAAACAATAATCATCCTGATGACTGGAGCTTTCTTTAAAACTTGAGCGTGACTAAATTATAATAACCACTTAATAACTGAAATTATTAGCAAGAGGTAGTAGTATTACTGCATAAAACTTAATTTTTCACCTTTTTACGAAAAATACATGCTTCTAGGCTCACAGGATGATATCCTACCTAGAACACTTGGGTGTGGGTCAAATACTGCTAATTTGGAAAAGGTATACTTTTGTTCTAGGCACACTAAAATGGGTATAGAGCAAGGAAACATAGCAGCATGAATCAATTTTAATATAAAGCCATGCAACCAAAGAAATGATGAATTAAAATATTACAAGATTGCCAATATGCTGGTTTTCTCTCTGTTATGAAGATTGTTCTTATTGCACTGACTCCAAACTTTACAATGATAACAAAGTCAACAAGGATTATAAAAGTTTTGTCCCTGTTCTGCTATTAATAATTAATAATTAAAAGATTTTTTAATAACTTAGATAAATATTTAACACTTCAGATTTTCTATTTAGACATTCTTCTAAATATAATACAGACATGGTAAATAATATAGCATCTACTGCAATCACAAACAATTTTATTAAGCTAAATATTCCAAAAAGCAAGTTATCTTTTATATGATTATTGAGATAAATATTGGAAACTTCAGACAGAGAAAACTGTAGGACAGAATCACCAGCTCCTTATCTCACTTGATTATATATCCTTGTTTAACTGCACTTACAAAATAAAAGTCAGTAATCAAATACTTTATACAGTTGGTATACAGTTTGGTAGCAAAGGGCATGCTAAAATCTCTCCTTCTCCATTTACTGAGGATATTGTTTTTATTGTTGAGTGCAGGTTACGGCTAGAACTAGGGAGTAAGAAACTATAAGCCACAGAGCTAGGCTTTCACTAAATGTGTAACTTTGAACTAAATATTACAAAGCAGGATCTCCCAAAGGTTTCAGGTGATGATACCTTTGACCAGCAAAGGTTGATACACACATGCAACTTGTGATCAATCTTACAAAACACAGGGTTTCTCCTGAAAAGTGCCAAAAATGATACCTTTCCACTAACTTCTACTGCTGCTGCAAACATTTCACAATTTTCAGAGACACTATTCTATTCTCGTTTTCATAAAAAATTCTTGTTCTGCAAAGCCCTGGTTTCACGAAGGTTGATACTCAGAGCATCCAATTCATACCCTATATGTTTCAGTTCCAGTGATCTAAGAAGTTTCTTAAGAGCTATTTTTCTTTTTCTGTGGCAACACTGTCTACTTCCCCTCCATTCGGGAAAATAGTCATACATCTGAAAAAAAGGAATTGAATTTTTATGTCTTAAAAGACTCATCTGAGAGAGGAAAACTGTTTTCAATCTTCAGAACCAGACATAAACCTGTTTTCAAATGTTAAATTTTTATATACTTCACAATTTAGGCTTATAAATGATGTAGCTCCTTTCATAAAGTGACAGAATTCTGTAACGTAAAAGACGAGTGTCAGTTTAATGAAACTGTACTCTCTATCTAACATTTATATAACATACAGATGAAAAATCTTCATTGAAAATTATCATCTTAAAGTATGGAAATAATACCTTAGAAATGCAGTCACAAGGTGAACTTAAACTCCCTCTGGACTGTCTAAAAAAGTGGTTTATTAAGAAAAAGCCAGAAATATTAAGTACAGCTAGTAAAGTAGCAACAATACCTAACAAAATGTCTCATCCATGAGTTACAGTAAAGATTTTTATAGTTTCATTATCTAATAAAATTTCTTTCTGATACATATTCGGTATTGACTTTTTCAATAATAATTTCATTTCTATCCATCAAAGTATAGGTATTGATTCCATGTATGTATTTACATATACACACACATACACAAGCCTTCTGTACGTCTGAAAACTTCTTTAAATAAAAAGCAACCAAACTGTTACTTAGGTACAGCAGGATGTATGACTGACAGAAATAAGCAAATACAACAGAAAGTTGCACAGTTATTGACTTATGGAGAGAGTATACATGGGTAGCACAACTCATATAATTTTACAAAAATATCTGGTGGTAATATTAAAATGCAGTACCACAGCAGTAAGCATGTGTACTTTCAAAGGGGAAGCAAGATTTAGACCATTGGGGTTTTTTTGCAAGACAGTATTAGTCTCAAGGCAAGGTCCTTATTCCTTTCCCTTCAAGACAACAAAAAGTATGGCCAAATATGTTTGTTTCTATGATCATAAAATGATGCAGCTCCAAAAGTATACTTTTGATATCTAACAACTTTTACATTTTCTTCTGAAAGCTGACCTCTGCTGTATGCTGTTCCCACTTTTCCTGTACGCCATTCCTTCCTTTGCAAAATAAGTAGCGTAACACACAGTTCGTAAGTGCAGCGTCTCTGGGCTGTCATGGAGAAGCTTACTTATTATTGCTATTGCCAGCTGACTAGGCACTGAAAAAAATATTTAGTTTCTTATTAGCCATGAGATTTTTTGTTGCTGTTCTGAATAGGTATCTTGTCAATATGCTGGAGACTGCAATTTTTTTCTCCTTTTTTTTTTCCTCTGTTATACTATCAGAATGATATTATTTGTAACAGGAAATTTATGGAAAAGAAATTAACATTAGAAACTAAAAAAGTAAAAATAGCTCCCCCCCCACAACTCTAAATCTCTTTTTAGACATCTAGGATAGTAGACACATGTAAAACCAATTAACAGTATGATCAGCTAACAAACTGAATCAAATATATTTCTTAACTTGTAATGAAGTTAAAATATTGCTAGCATAGATTTTTATGTAAGTATTTTTCCAGCTTGGATGATGTTACACACGTTAGAAGAGTTTTCCATATTAAAATAAGTACAAAAGGAACAAGGCATTGATTTAAATCATTGCCAGTTCTCATCATATTAAAAACCAAAAAAACCCAAATGCTTCACAGACAACTCAATGACAGAAGCAATGTGTCTGTATTGTACATGCAAGATATCTGTTGACCAGAAATCACAGAGAAAGTAGCAGAACTGAGAAAACACTCGTTTATAGGTTACGTATAATTTTGTATGTTGTATGGAACAATAGGAGAAGATAAGAAGAATAAAACAGGCAGGGACTCAGCGCCAACACTACCAACAATTACTTGACTGTTTCAGACTAAATGGCCACTCCTGGAGTGCATTAGGCATGCTCCTAGAGGACATCTTCCCTTAATCCAACGGAAAGCATTTCATGACGTTATCAAATCGTCATAAACAGGGCTGACCAGATTCACTTCAAAAGCAGATTCCCAGTCTGAACTAAAATACCAGCATAGATGCACCATTCAGCTGTCCTTCTTCTGCCTGGTGTGCTCTGTGAGCAGCACATCACAGAGACTTCCGTTCAGGAAAGCAACCATATGCAGAAGCACAACTGTATCTGTCCTCAAAAAGGACCACAAGAGTCTCCAAAGCTTGCTTCAAATTAAATCCTAGTTGGTTTTTTTTTATTTAGCAAGTTCACAGCTGTGGGTTCTATTTGCAATTTTACTTTCAATGCAATGTTGTTTAATTCTCACTCACTTTCCTTTTCAAGGTGCCTGTTTGTATTTGCCTATCTCAAGAGACTACATACGTGAGCTGTTATGCATTTCAAAGGACATCGACACTAAAGAAGAACCAAGCACTACCAACAGAAAAAGAGACTTTTAATGTTTCCATTCCAAATTGGTAAAGGATTTACTGCAGCATAAAATAACTGTGCTTTGAAGGAAAGGTATAATGATGTGTGTTGAGGTGTTCCAATGAAAGAATGATTACAGTGCAAAGTATCCTAATCAGTGCAACATTATATTAATTTTTATTAGTCATATGAATGCAGCTTGGGACTGATGAAGGTACTAAAAGATTTGCTGAAAGCTCCTGCAACAGCAGGTCACATTTTAATACTTTAATAGGCAACTACTGCATAATGTTTCCTAACCTCATATACTTCTTTTTGTAAACTTTATGCTGACCTTCGAAGTGAAAGATGGATCAATACCATTTTATAAGACTATAAGACTGTATGAAACACTAAGTCAATACTGTATTTTTATCACACTTGTAATGTAATGCAATTCTGTAAATCAAATAGCCCTGAAACTACCAGTGGAGGCTAGAAATTTTGTTTAGAGACATTAATTCAGCCAAGCACTGACCAGCACCAAAGTCACTGAATGCCAAAAATTTTCATCAGCCCAAAGACACCTTAGTGGCCTTCTAATTGCTAAACTTGCAATGCCACGCCAAACCAAAGGATTAAGCTAATCCAAACTTCAATTGTCCAAATGAGAAAATTCACATTCAGGAGCCATGGACTTGCAGATCCTGTGTGTGTATGTTCTCACAGTTAACTAGAGAAGACGACATGAAACACAAATCCCCACAAAGCAGTTCCTCACAGAATGTCTGTTGCTATGTTTGAACATCATGTGACAATATGAGGCACTGGTATCTTTATTTTTCTAAAGCAAAACCCCCACCCATTTCCTATGCCACATGCCAGAGAACAGCACTTCCAGAGGCACCGCCAGTGGGGATCTCACCACTTGGCTTTCAGGCATCTTCACATAACACACGGGCCAAACACCACAGAAGAAGTCAGAAACACAAGAGCCAGCAGTTCTGGGAACCTTTCATACAGATAATTTTAAGTGCAATAATTACTTATTTACTCTTCCCAAGACCAAAACACCTAAAATCTTAATCAAAGCAAGCAGGAGTAACTGTAGTCAACTAACGGAGTGGCATTTTGGGCAGACACTTTAATGCTCATCCCTAGTCTAACTGTTGGAATTTTCACATAAGCAGCAAGTACCTAAATTCCTGAGTATGTTTTAAAAAACAGATTTGCTAGAAATAGTGTTTTCTCTGCTCTTATATCAAGTTTATTTCACAGAAGCCCATTGTATATATTGACAAAAACACGCAAATGTACATGACTTGAAAAAACATAACAGGGAAGCACAGGAAAAAAGAAACAGCAACATTAGATTATTTGCTTTACCTTGACAGGAAAAGTAAAGCGAAACATAGTGTAAATAGGTAAAAGTTAATTTATAATTATTTCTGAAAACCCTCTTACCTTTCAAGTTGAAGCACAAAACCAGCCCACTGGGTAAGAACACCTGTGTGACCTTTAGGCCAGCAGGATAATGCTGGGCAGTTAGGCCAACTCATCGCCTCCCGTAGCAGAAGGTCTCCCCGTCTTTATGGTAGACTCAGGTTTCCTTGGCCTGAGGATCTAAGCCTTTCATTCCGAATTCTTTCCAACGTTGGCTTTATCACAGGGAGCCTGATGTAGGAACAGGGTAGCCTGGCTGACATATCTTTAAACAAAACTCTTTTCCTCTGGTAGCCAAGACATTTGTCTTCCCAATTGTGAGCGGCTCACCATCCTTTTTGTAATTAACACACCTATAAGCTGTGCAAGTTGGAGGTGTAATGCTCAGCTTCAAGGGCAAAACTATTTTATTGCCCTCTGCATGAGAAATCCGTATACATGACACGTGTCCCTTGTAAGTGAAATCCCCACACACCCAATCTCTAAAGAGAAAAGTATTTCTTCTGTTCAAGTAAAGCTGCAAAGGCAATCTCCAGACAAGCATTCGGTTGGATCAATAGCTAGAAATTGAATAGAACAATGTCTCATGCTGCTTTATAGAATTTTCAAAAGATTTCAACCACACAAACCCAATTTTTCAAGTTCCACCAAGGGATTTATAGTCTTGTTTTCTGACTCTAAGAGGAAAAAGAAAAAAAACAAAAAACAAAAAACCCAAACAAAAGAACATATTCATATACTAAAACTAAAAAAGTACTGCGTGGTCAAATAGTATTAGGGGTCTAACTTCAACCTAGGAAAGCCAGGGCATTCAAAGCTGGGCTCAGGTGGTCAGGTTTACTGCAGAGAACTTGAGGTGAAAAGGGATTTTATAAGTCTGACTTCTTAATGCCCAGGTGCAACAGATAGAGTTAATGCTTACTAAGATCTGATAGCATATCTTTCAAAATTAAAATTAACAGGCACATCTACATGAAAACAGTCTTCCCAAGAATTTTTAGAGGAATATGGTTAATTTATTTCATTTTTTTTTTCACTTGACTATCAAGCTATTATAATCCTTATAGACATGGTATTGATTACTTAATTTTCTATAGCACAAACCCAGGAAACATATTGTGAATATTAACTCCTGGTCTACAAGATGTATCTTATTTCTGACTTTACCATTTATTGAGAAAAGTAAATTGGCTGCACTACATGGAAAAGAGCACCATGAAGAAAAAAATAGTCAACTTATAATTCACACCAAAAAAAGAAATGCCCCTTTTCAGCATTTTATTTTTCTTTGTGGAAAATAACTTCTGGCCTGACATTTGGGTTTTTATTTGATTTGCTTTGGTTAGGAACACCATAGCCATGTGATTTGGGAGAGTTATTTAATTCCTAAGGCAAGAAGACAACAGAAGTTGAAAGAGCAATTTCACACATACCCAGGAGTCCACGGTTCCTCCCAGGTCTGATTCAGTTTTGATGTAATCTGTCTGGTTATGCAAAGTATCATGTTGTTTTCCATAGTAAACCCAGATGTTCCAGAGAGTACATAATTCCCACAACATACCATTTGTGCTGAAAACAGATTTTCAGAAGAATAGGTAGGAATACGTGGCTAGCAGACTTGGATCCAGCGCCATACAGGATGGCATACCTGTCTAACATTCTGCCATACACTTCTCTTTCATCTTCCTAAGTACCTTAAATTCAACCAAATAAATCCAATCCTGTATGTTACTGGATCCAAAACATGCATACAAAGTATGGTATCCTTCTTAAACAAGGGGTTATGAAGCACTTTTTTTTATCAAATGTGTGCCAGCATCATGGGCAATCTCAGAGAAAATGACTGAGAAAATTTACCTCCTTTGAAAAAATAGGAAAAATATTTATTTGTAACAGAACATAAAAAAAAAAATAATGAAAGACTTAGAATTTTTAATAATCCAAAACAAAGCCATTCAGACAACAGAAGTATCCACAGAAACAACCATCATCCAGATGTGATGCAAGATCTCAGTCTCTGATACAAGAAGCACATGTACCAACCATGGCTTGGAGACTTTATTCTTATCAACAAAGTAAAAAAAAAAAAAAAAAAAAAAAAAACCAAACCATTTAGTACTGAATAGGTTAAAGAAATAAGTAGGACAAGACATATTCTGAAGAGTAAAGGGAACAATTTGGAAAGTGACAGGTTTGGATTATTACATTTAATTAGTCTATATAACAATGTCCTCTCCTTTCCTTTCTTCCACATATAAATTTTTCAGCTTTTTGTTGCCAGTAACAATATAGGTTTAAGTTCTGTTTTGTCTCTTTTTCCCCACATAGTTTAACTTTATTTGTAGTCATTGCAAAGAAGCTCAGAAACAAGAATTTCTTGGCATGTTTTTTGCCTTGAATGTCTCAGGGGAGGTTCTACGTTTTACAGAAGATGTGAACAAATAGGTCGTCAGAAAACACGTCAGACTTAAAAGTCTCAAGCTCCACCAGTGGAAATAAGTACAACCTACTCTTGTCTCTTATAATTAGGTCTATTGATTTATGTGGTTTGTTTTACTTGCTTTGCATACAAGTATGAACAGACAAGAAAGTAGTCAGGGAAAATAAAAAGAAAACAAAGTTGTTTAGCATAAATCAGATACCTAGGAGAAATGACATTCATTATTATGATGTAACGTAGTCTAACATGTTTATTATTAGTTTGTTTTACCTGAAGCTGTTTACTTGTTAAATATTTCCAAGACAACACACTTTTCTTTCAATTTGTCAAACAAACCTTCCTGCTTGCCTTCAGCCCTCCGTTGCACCGATGGAGACTTTGGAGCTCATCTCTCCTACAGCTGCCACAGCTGCCGACTCTGGAAAGATCCTGTCAGCAAAGGGCTTGTGACTGCCTCAGCTGCAAGGGAATTAGTGGGCTTAAGGGCTGGTTCAGGCTGGAATCCTGGACTGTGAGCAGCCAGCAAATCTGTACTCAAGGCAGGAAAGACGGGAAGGAAGATGCTCTACATCTGAGCATTAAAAAGGGCTAGTGTTTGTCCTACCATCCTCCTTTTTCTGTCTCTCCTTTTATCAGTGTCTTCAAAACCAGAATACTGGGAAGCATCATTCCTCATGCCTCTCCTCTCCATTCCTTAATTTTTATCCAACCCATCCTTTGTCAAGGAAGCATTATAGGCTTCAAGATCTGCAAGATGATCCATCAAAAATAACTCTGTTTCTTGATCAATGGACTACATATTACAATCATACGAGATGATGTACCTCTGCTTGCCTGAAGGTAGCTTGAGCCAGTCTTCTCTACTGAAAGGCTTGCTTTGTGTCTTGGAGAAGGGACCAGCTCAAAGTGATCAGCCAAAGCTTTTGCTGAACTTTTAGCCTTCCATGAGTGAACCTGTGATGTTCACATATTTTATACTTGCCTATTGAAGAGTTAATCACAAATCAGCAAGACAGAATTTATATTTCTTCAAATTATTATTAGATGATGCAATTCAAATAAACAGGAAACCAAAAAAAAAGTTACAGGGTTTCTGCTGTAGAAAAATCTTATTCCACAGTCTGACAAGTAATCAGGTTTTCTAGCTTGAGTTCATTCAATGATAAATATCAGTAATTCTGAGACTTTTGCCAACTTTAGTAAATATTTCTCAAAGTAATAGATTTCTGTAACATATGCAAGAAAAAACCTACAAGGTCATTCAGATGGTCATCAGTATTTTGTTCTTAATACCCTTTTAAAGTTAAATGCAACGTACTACCTAACTTTCGACTTCTCAAAATGTAACAGCAACATTTGTAAGTTGACTGACACATAGCTAGAACTGAACTGACTTCTATAACCAGAGCTCTCCTCCCTTGGTACATATATATGGAAATGCAGTGTACTTATGAATGTCAAACTCTGCTTTCTTCCAGAATACTTTTTTCTGGAAGTAAAATCAATGCTATAAATCAATACCTTTGCAAAGTACACAGCCGCTACAGTAAGGCATTACTATCTTTGAGTTGTAATGCAATGATTTGAAAATATTTCTAAATTTTCATTTCTGAGTTACAATACTGTTTCTTTTACTGCTAAGGGTCAATGTATGTAAGATCTGGTAATGCTGGAAGGCAATCACCAAAATAATAATGACAACAAATTTCCATTTCTACTTCCCTCCAACAAATTTTCTTACCTTTCAGTCTGAGAATGCAGTAGAGTATTTCACTCTTCATTTCCTAAATTAGGATGGGAAATTGCACTTTTTCTCTCATTAACATATAAGATTATTTGAACACAATTCCTAAGCAGCACGCTCATTTCACTATGACAGACTTGGACTATTTTCAGTTCTCTCTGCTACAGGCTTCTAGGCATTACAGCTGTGTGGAGCATATATTTACTCATTAAGACAGTGGTGATACAACTAACATTTAAACGTGTGAATATGTAATTCATCATGAGTACAGGGATTAGTTATCTGGGTAAAAACTCATGAATACATATGAAAACAGTGATTACCTAAAAAGATACCTTGCAGGTTTCTAATGTAAATGTGTATGTTCACAAATTACTTGGAATAAAGTGAAATAGATTTTTTTCCCTTGAGATGCAAAGTTGCGGTTCCATAAATTGTTTCAGTACTGTGTTTATTATCACGGTTTTTGAGGAGGTTGGCTGATTGTCTATCAAAACTTGTCAAATATTAATTACTGTTCATCTATTATCATCAACAAAAGTGTAGCTAATATTTCTAAATGACATTTACAGTCCCGGAATTTACTATGTCAAACAAAAACTCCTTGGTTTAGGCAAAGCAGGTAAATAAATTTCCGAAGTCTAAACACCTTACCTTTTAACATCTGTAAAGCAGGTTCCACAGAATACCACTGCTTATTACAGGTAAAAATTAACTGAGACTTTAAAAATATGAATTTAGATCATATGTTATGAGTGGATTTTAACTGGGAAACACAAGATCAGACTGAAAAATTGAGCCCAACCTACACTGGACTTTCAGGAAATAAGACTGGAAGTTCATTCAAGGTGAACCAAACACAGGAACCAGAAATACCAAGAGCAGTCAGTTGTCATTTTGAGAGTTAAATAAGAACAAGTGGTCTATCAATCTCAAAGTAAGAGAAGGGAGTAGTCAGAAGGTGAGGGCAGACATCCGTACATCTTCATGGTGTTTCCTGTGAGGAATAAGTCAACAGAGGAGCCGGCAGTAAGCTCCTATCTATAAAAAAGCCACTTGGGTTCTAGCATAGAAGCAACAAATCAGTTCTGAGAACCGAAGACAAGAAACTGTGAGCTATTACAAAATGGAGGATCATGAACCTGACAATTTTTGGGAACCTGTTTTTTGTTTGGGGTGGTTTTGTTGTCTTGGAGGATTGTCTTTTAGGAACCTGATACTTTACTGTATTCCAACCATAAGCCTGGAATGGGAGCATAAACAAGTACAATAAGATTTTCCTGTTTTGGGGAGTTTGTTGGGTTTTTTTTAAAGGAGTTGAATCTTTCTTCTTCCTTTGCTTTCTGCCTCTAGCTCTGAAGCTGCTCTGTCCCAAGAGCTCTGGCTCAGCTCCCGGTTAGCCGTTCCTATGAAGCTCAACCTTCAGATGGCAACAGCAGTGACCTCAGTGATCTCGCTACCAGCACAGACCAGTACAATATTCCTAATGTTCCGCATCCTGATGTGCGTGTTGTGTACTGAAGGATATTTGATATATCAAACCTGGAATCAGCATTCTGTGGCATAACTACTGTGGACAAGCTGATCCATACTATAGTCCATACATGCCTCTCTTATCTCATGGCAAGTGCAAGGTAATGTTTTGAAACCTGTTTCTTGTGGGGTGCGCCGAGTCACCTGGTGGTTTTTGGTGGCTGGGAAGATGCAGCCACCTTAGAACTGCTTCTGCGTGGGAACCTGCGATGCCATGGTAAGTGATGAAGTGCACGAGCTAATAGATAACAAAGGCAAACACGAGTAAAAGCACTATTGCTGAAATACAATCACCTAATACCACTGTTGCCCTAAATGGATGGCAAATGTATCAAAATGATCAATATTCTTTTATTCTTTGCACTTCACTACAAAACTGACACCAATTTCAGTTAAACAAATACAGCAAGACTGGGTAAGAAAATGGGACATATATAATATCTCTACTCTCACAATAAAGTTTCAAGACATCTAAAGTTGGTGGAACTGTCTACTGTTCAAACTACGTATAAATTACCCCTTTACAAATATTTGGCAGGAATATACCTTTGAAATGTTTTTGCAGCAAATCTTTCAATGACAATTTGAGGCACAACTACAGCTGAATGAAATTCTCTCACTGTTTTAAGTGAAAAGAAATTGGTCAGTAAGTGGCTGCCCAGGACTCTCAGCCAATGTCTTCTGTTAGGATACAGGGTATTACACTTCCATCTATTTCCCCTAGAATCTCTATTTTGTCTGTGACAGCTACCAAAATGTGTATGCAAAGGATTAAAAGTGCTTTTCAAGGTTACTGCAGAAATTACAGTTTGTCAGAAGATGGTGCTGTTAGGCTATTTTTATCTAAGAAAATTACTTTTAATTGCAAAAATAAGCTTAATCTGTGTGGAAACCCCAAATTGTTGATTGGTTTAAAATATGATAATTTTTAATAAGTAAATTATTTTGCATTCCATTAAGGCAAAGCTTTGACCCTGAACTACTTAGCTAAGTGTGTGCTGAAGCACTTTCTGAAAGCTAGTCTCAATAACACAGGACAGAGTTTGGTTTCTGACAAACTGAATAAAACTGTCAGGTGTAGAAATATGCTACCTAAACCTGGGACAATGTGCATAACTTCATACATGACATTTTTTTTCCCAATGATTGGATATATTATAGGTATATGCATTAATAATTGCACCTTAGCAGTGAACTGAATGCATAGACTGCAAGGTCAAGTTCATACAGTTACATTAAACACGCAAAAAGCTGAGCATTGTGGAGGGCATACTGGGGGAAAACTACTAGGGAAAATGTCTATTATCACATAAATCTGAACATTAAAACCTGTTCTTATGTAAGAAATTTACATTTGGCTTTCTTAAGTTGAAAATATACTCTTACTGTATCTCCGGCTATTCTCAACTTGCATTTTATTCCATATGAATACTTATGAAAAATGTATGATTTGATCTCAATTTTTTCTTTGCTATTTGACTGACATTTAAGGATCACTATTTTTTATAGCAGATTTCAATAAAGGGGAAACTTGATCAGGTACTATAGGATGGATATCTATAGTTTGTTCTTTTAACCAGGCACTTGAAACGTATTTTCAATTCTCTTGCTGAATTAAAGCACTATCTTTAAGTTCAGCCTCAGCCACCTACAGCCCAAATAAACTAAGTATTCACGTTAGCTGTCCGATATTGTCGATGGCAAGTGAGTGTCGGTAAAGCTGAATGTAAGACCAGATCAGAGGGAGATCTGTTGGAGAGACTCTTGCCTCAGAGAGTGGGAAGTGGGCACTTTAGCGAAGGGAGCATAAGGACAAAGCAAATATCTCGTTCTTTCCATAGCTCCCTGCAGCCTGCAGTTTACAGGCTAATCTGAACACTTGACTCACTTGTTCTCTTGGCTCAGTTACTTGGAAGGTTGTTCAGTATTGGAAAAGAAATAAAATGGCAATGAAGATGACTTATAGAACTAAGCAGTGTCTTCCTTCCTTCCTGTTCAAATAAGAGACCTTGAAAATTAGATTTAAGATGCTACAGAATGCTGGCAAGCAACGAGGTAGCGGTACACTACTTTAAGATGATGTCTCTCTTAAAATTGTGTTTTGTTCTTTATCATTCTCATTTGAGCCTCTCCCCCTGCACCCCGATATAATAATAATAATAACAATAATGATAATAATAATAAGGCTAAGCAACATGGACCCACGCTAGGACTTGCCAGTAGGTCTTTGTGTGAATATATGGTGCCTTGAAACACTTCCCATCACATTACCAGCAAGGCCTTTAGCTTTGAAAAGACAAGTACAAGGTGGCTAGAGTCCAAAGCAAAAAGACCACGCAGAACAAGGAGACTGTGAGGGACCATTGCACATGGTATCTACACTTCATCAAAGCAAGACTTCTGACATGATGAAAGAACAATCAGAGCTTTGTCCTGGTGCTTTGGTCAAAACCTTTGTTCTTGGCATCGCCCTAGATTTCACTTTAGAGATCACCCTCTCTCACTCCGTTGTTGCCTCAATAAAATTATATTTACCACACTGATTTGTTCACTTGTCCATTTAGATCCTAAACTATTTAAACTGAAGAAGTTCCTGGTCACTCGGCTGCATAGTGCCCAGGAAAATGGCACTGACCTTGGCTGCTCCTTAGGAAATGCTGTGAAGAGTACAATTAATAGCATCTCCTCCAGGGGTATTCTTCACTTGGAAATCACACCAAGTTAACCACTACCTTGAGAAGCCACTTAGGGGTGTTTTCTAATTGAACATAATTGTCAAGCGAAACCAAATCCTATGAGAGATTTCAACATTAACACAGCACCTCCAACTGCTTACTTACTCTGACAAAGTGTTGATCTTCCATCCCGTGATATTACAAATCACGAAATATAACAGCATAACCGTTAGAACAGCAGGATACTATTTTGGCTTCTGTCATTTCCTCATCACATATTATTCAGGAAAATAATGTGTGTTTTCCTAAGCTTCTTCTCTTGTTTTAAAGGAAATAATAACTGTGACCTACCATGCAGGGGAACTGAAGGACACAATTTAAACTTTAAAAAAAATAGAAATGCTGAAATAAGAGATGCAAAAAAGCTCGAGTATTTATTATGACAATTTGCAGTAAATACAATTTTTCAGAATTACAGAAGATCCTTACCTGGCATATGGTTGACAGAAAGCCAGAAATTATGTTTTCTGTAAATTTTGTTTATATACACTATTCTAGCCCTATTCTTTTGTTGATAATGCTTTTCTGATCAAGTTACCAACCTAGTAGTCAGATCTTAGAGATTTTTAATGGCGCCAGCTCTGTTCTGAAGAGCAACGTTAGAGGCCTGTCCTTTTTATATTAACAGATATAAATGGCAATATCAAAAAGAATGTCAAAAAAAATTGCACTCTGCTGTGCAACCCATGTTCTTGACCTACTGAAATGTAATGAAAGAGTTAGGACTTAATACTCCAGCAATCATGCAGGTGATCTGCTAGACTGGAAGGATGAGCTCACATATTAAACAAGAAAGGAGAGAGGGAAATTAAAAAGCTGATAACACATACAGCTTGTTATGTTAACTTTGGCCAAATCCAAAAATAAAAGTGAACTAAGCCTAAAACCAGTGGCCCAGAGCATAGGGAATTTAAGTAACTCAGAAACTAAGGCACTCTGCACTTAATGAAAAAGCCACTGACCTTGAAGAGTGATCCAAGGGACCTAATTTAGAACTACTGGAAAAACAGAAAGGTTATGAGGCAAATAACCTGTTTCTTCCATAGCAGAACTTCTGAATGATGCCCTGGCTGAAGGTAGCAATTTGTAATATGGAACAACACACACGCAAACAGATGAAGAAAAAAAAAAAAAAAAAAAAAAACCACCAAAAAAACAAGGAGGGAGGAGGAGAGGGGGGCAGCAAGAAAAAAAGTCAAATAATCCTACATTCCATGACTTTACATCAATTGCCTTCGTGTATTATGTCGACATTAGCAGAGCACAGACTGAAGGCACTTGAAACACCTCAAATATCATCTAGAACAAACCAAGTCTTTCTCCCACCCCTCAGACTGGGTGAGATTTGCTATGTAAGTACATTACATATGTACTTGTGTCAACAGGAAGATCAATGGAGATTGACAGAAATACCTTTAATGTACAAGTGAAAAGCATACATATCCCTTATAGGTTTAATTGTGATTTCTTTATGTAACTTTTTTTAAATATCAAAAGTTGGTATAATAAATCTTAATTAGTGAGGGAGAACAATTTGCTTTCACTTGTTGCAGCAAAAAGATTCATACATTTAGATTAAAGCTCCCTGTGTTTGAGCCCACATATGATTTAACATAGGTTGGCTTTGTGTCATAAAAATCCAGTGCAGCAATTCAGCTCTATTAGTTTATCACGTTATTAAGATACTCCATCTGGCATTAGTGAAGAAAAATCATAGTTATATATAAATAAGCTTTCTCTTACTCATCCTTATCTCCTTTCTTCTAAGCATTTGGATATACTGGGACAACAGAGAATTAAGCTAAAAGACATGAACCAAGAATTACACTTTTATTTGTGGGAGGACTCTCTAATGACCACTGACAGCAAGGCTGGAGGCAGGATGGGTCCCTTTCCCCTTGCCTTGCTGATTATTTTTCATCATTATTTCCGATAATTATTGAGACTAATGAAGCACATCTCCCTGGCTGATAGCTCTGAAATGGAAAAACTATCGTGTACCATTCATAACCTGCTTTTAAACACAGTAACCTTGACTAACTGCTCTGGCAGAGGAAGAAGAAAAAAGTTTCCTGTCTGTGTTCCAGCAGGGAGCCGTACTCTGAGGACGCCCCACTCCTGAGTACAGTGTCCAGCACACTTCCCAGTGCTCCCAGACAGGTCTGAATTGCAGCAAGGGTGACCAGTTCAGGACTGGGAAGCAGAAGGGGGCTTAAACAAGTGCTTCAGCACCTTCACCTTTTATACTGGAAGTCTGTATCTCTGATGTGCATCAGCTGCAAAGAGAAAAAAAAAGACTGAAATAATGCCCATTATTTACTATTCTTTGTAAGTCACTTGGCAGCTGCAAATACACAGGGGTAAGTATTAACGAGTGTATGCCAGCCTTTCACATAAATATCTCATCTTTGCTCTTCTGCTTCATCTTAGCTGCAGCTTAATGTTTTCTGAGAGGCTTTTCTTTTGTGCTGAAAGTACATTCTGGATCTGACAATTTACTACAGAAGCCTGGATGCTGCAGAGTAACTTTAAATTACTCAATCATTAGAATACTGATTTCATTTAGAACAATGAAACATTTCTAACTTGGACTTGTCCCTTAAAAATTGCTTCATCTTTTCTCCTTCCAGCAAACCCTTTCCTTTCAAACAGCTCTTGGGGCAGCTCACACTCCAGCCTTCGTGTTGGAGGACTGAGAAGCAGTACTTTAATATGGCAGAACTAAAATATCTGTGTTTTGAATATATATATATACATATGTAAAGAGTGAACAGAATGTTGCAGTACACTGCAATTAGGTCTTTTTCAATTAAGTTCTTTCAGCAAGTTTCTCAGCACTGGTGCTGGCTTTGAACCTTTATGACCCTCTGAATCTTCACTGTTATGAGACAAACCAATGTGCAGTAAATCAGGTAAGTGGGAGATCTGCTTTAAAATGCACAGGTGTGTGAACCAAAATACCCACGTGGTTGCAGCCAAAATTCTGAAGACATTCCAATCCATCAGAAAACATTTATGCTTAAAATGGTATAAGTCAATAACCATATTTCATGCAATAGGGCTGTCCTTGTATGAAGTTGCAGACCAATATGCTTACTGGATCCCAGATTTTGTCTGGAATCACTAGTGTTCAATATGACTAAAAATAAGGAACTCAAAGTAAAACCGTGTATGCTATGGCTTTGATGGTACATTGCAGATTATTTCCCTTGGCAACATTTCTGTTTTGATTAGATTGTCACAAAATACTCATACCAAAACTAATTTATTCTGGTTTGAGTTGTACAGGCTACAATAGATGAAGTATAGTTTTACGTTCTCATGTCTCAGATCTCTCTCTGAAGACAGAGGCACATCAGTGGGATGGCAAGGTATCTCACATGCCTTCCAGCTGGCAAGCAGTCAACTTAAGGACAGAGATGTTTAGAGAATGGGGATGATCAGGTTCAAACATATGGCTAATTACAGCCAGGAAAGTCACTAAACATCACACATTTGGTTTTATATTTGCGAAGCTCGAGTTCCCATACTATGCACAAGTAGCTGCAGTTCAACAGTGAAGAAGTCTAAAGACCATAATGAACCTGGACAGATAAAGACAGGAAACTCTTTTCTCCAAAAAAAAGGCACCTGCCCCTCTGAGGAAGTAAAGCAATACAAAATTTTACTGTGCTTGTCATATAATATTTCTTTTCATTACGAGCAAGTCACTGTTTTCTAAATGATACCTACTATGTCAAGTGCCAACACAGCCTACACTTTCTGAGCAAAAATACCTGACAAATCTGATGCACTGTTTGCTAACAAACTGCCAGGAAAATAATTTGCCAAAAATCCATAATACAAACAAAACTGAGTATTACCTCCTCCATACTTTTGTTGTCCTCATTTTGAGGAGTGGCTGACATCTATACTAAATACAAAATGAGCAGGTATAGCATGGGGAAAACAGCCTGATTATATTTTCATAGAGATTTCTGTATGCTACTCTCCAGATTTATTTCTCAATCTGGTCAATTCATTAAAAAAATACACAAACAGCCATCTTCCAATAGTATTTGGGCCACTGGGGGGTATATGACAGTTCTGATGAAAATTAATTGAAGTTGAAGCTATTAACACGCATTTGGATTGACTTTTCTTATCTTAGACCACAGCTACTTGAGCACATTAATTACATAGTTGATCTTTCTGAGTACAGGAGGGAAAACAAAGTTGCTCATTCAACACTATATACCTTGTACCTGTCCATTCAGGAATGTATCATTAAATGTTATTTATCTTGAAAGGGAAAGCCAACTCTGCTCAAGAGAGGTCATATTTTCAAATAGAGGACGTGTTCTGCTTTAGTCAAGCAAAAAAAAATTATTTCAGAAATATGAAGGCAACCAAATGCAGAACTGACAAAGATGAGCAAACACAACAATCAATAATTGTGTTACACTCTAACAACAATAAATCCTTCTATAAAATATAGAAACAATTACAAGACACACAAATCACGAGTAGGCTGTTTAGATTTATGAGGAAAACTGCATCTCAATAAGACAAAGCAAGCCATGTGCAAAACAACATACAAAGCAAATTCCCAAACACTGTTCTTGAGAAAGATTGGGAACACTGACTTTAAGAAAAAAAAAAAAAAAAGTCTCAAATTTTGGAAGTCATAACAAATGTCATCCCTTTGAATACCAGTTGTTTATATACGACCAACAGACTTGAACATTGTTTCGTGCTTCATAGCTACGTATTAGAACTACATAAAAGCATAAAGCTCACCTTGAAGAAAAAAAAAACAAAGCACAGGTCTTGTAAACCAAGACAACAGTGCAGAATATCAGTACAGAAGTAGGACAGAACTGGTAAAAGCATAATAATATGAAAATATGACATAACTTTGTTAAAACTAGAATATAATTAACTATTCTGCTACTTGATTACTTTTTTCTTTGAAAAGGTAGTAGTAGTCAATCTTGAATTCACTACTATATTTTCCATATTATCTCTCTCATATTTCTTCCTTGTTGCTCCAAAATTTGTTTACAGGCTTGTGCTGTGAACATGGCTCTCATACGTCCGCAGCTATAATAGAGCAATAAAATACATGTACTTTTTTGAGGTCACAATTTTGTTCTCCATGGGATAAAATGTGTAAGTTAAATATATTATATGCATATACATATATATTACATATATATACACACACATATATAAGAAGGTTATAACATACATATATATAAGGAGGTTATAAACTTCTTATTCTGTATAATTATTATGAATTATCATTTTTACTGAGATGTCCTTTTCTTTATATTAGAATTCCAGACAGGTAGGAGCCTAGATGCAAAGAAAGAACCCAACACAACAGCAGCTCTTCTCAGATGTAATATTAAAAAAAAATAAATAAGAAAATTAATTACTTTTTTAGCACATTTTCCATCAAGAGTACCTGGGTTAGGTGCAGAATGTTGGAGTCTTTACAGACACTTAGAAGACGGTGTAATAGCCTAGCTATTTAAACATTAAAACATCCAAGGGAAAATGATACATTTATCAAACCCTCATTCTTTGTTATTCTTCAGTTTACTTTGCTGAACCTCCCCCCTCCCCCCCCAAAAAAAAAACCAACACCCAAAAAAGGGAAAATCTTTTAAAGTACAAGGTAGATTGGCTGAAAGAGGGTTACATGAGTCTAAACAGTAGAAATAGTTTATATAGCTGAATGTGTTAGTTTTGATCCTAAAAACTACTTTTTCTTCTGAAGGAGCATACAATGAATTTCTCTTTCAAATATCAAGTTTCCAGTGATTTCTTACACAGCAGACAGAAGGGATTGCTTATAGACACTGGTCAGCAGCAAGGCGCTGCCAGGGCCGTCAGTGTGGCTTTATGCTCAGCCAGCTTCCCACAGGCTACCCGTGAATCTAAACACCCCAGTGATGGCAGCCAACATCTGCCGTCTGTTTGGTTATTGTCTCGCTAAAGAAATATCTACCCTCAAAGCATTTACTGGCTGAATCACGTGGAAATCTAACAAAGATGAACAGTTGCTTTTCAATTAGGTTCAAACCCAAGTTAATACATACCAACCACTGAACGAAGCCTGTCATGGGCCACCGAAGAATAACTTCTCGCCTCTCTGATTTCCAGCAGAGTAAACCCTTTTTTGTGTGTGACATCGCAGGACTGGAATCTGGGCCATACATTCAGATCCATTCAACTTGCTTTTCGTAAGTTTTATGTGTGTAACAAGAGAAAGGTAGCAAACCTCCAAAGCACACGGGCCAACTGATTATTTACCACAGAGAACAAATGCACAGCATTCAGTGGGAAAGGCAGTAGCTTTCTACTGTAGAAAGAAGTATTTGATCAGAAGTACTGAACAGAAGCACAGAGCCATGAGTGAGGAGAAGATTCTTTTCAAATTCATCGCTGATTAACTGAAGCCGTTAAATTGTCAGCGCTCAGGTTGTGGATGGGACAAGAGCCTACTCAGCAACTGAAGGAATATCAAAGTTCTGCAGATCTAGAAAGGAAAAGGAAAATAATTATTGTGTTTTTGCTTGATATCTCTTGTGTGCAAGTCAACTTGAGGAAAAAAAAAGGCATAAATAATATATTAGCAACTAATCTGAGAGCACCTACATGCTTTCATTGCAACTGGATTATTTTTGAAGTTCTACCAGAAAAATGAACTGAGTATGTAAGGAAAACCAGATATTTATCAGATTAGGATATTCCATTGTTACTTCTTGAAACAGGGAGTGCAAATTGTAGTGAAATCAAATGCAATGCCAGCTAACGGAAAACATCCCTGTATACATAAGAGAAATTCCCTGCTGAATGAAACTGAACACTGAACATGTAACTAACTCAAGCAGCAATGAGCTTGGCAAGAGGGATCAAAGCAAAAAGTGTTACAAGAAAACAGGAAACTCTGAAAGTTAGATATTCGCAGCGATCAGACAGTCAAAGTCCATAAAATAACACAAACATGAAAAATCATTGTAGAAGCCCTTTTCACATTCTGAGTCGTCTGAGCTTGGAAGTCTTCATGATATGGGATAAGATGTGTTAGCAAGAACATCTGAAAAGGCAGAGACCTAAGATTATGGACAAAAAAAATACCAGTAAAAAAGGGCAAGAATAAGGGAAGGCGTACTGGTATATTGCAAGGACCTGTTGATGTGCTCTTGAAAACAAGAGAAAAATGTCAGAAATGAGCACTGAAAAATAAGTAGAGATAGCATCATTCTGATACAGTACAGTACATTTAATAATTAAAAAAATCAATTACCTAAAAATCTTACCCGATGAATAGCTATATTCAGGTTAATTTAAGCCTTTTATTCTCATACAGAATGTCGGGAAAAGACAAAGGTTATTAAAGAAAGAAATGTATTGATGTGACTCATGGTTTGATTATGAACAAGGCGCTTGTTAATTAATGATATATAGAAATATATATATTAGAAAAAACCCATCTTTATTTAGATAAAATGTTGATTAAAAAGACACAGCAAAACAGATAAATTGACAGAAACTTTTAAACTTTGCAAGGATGAGAAATCTGTTAAAACGAGGCAGCTTTTCCTCTAGATTGTAATTCAATGATTTTGTTAGATATTTCAAATATCTGTCCTAGTCGTTGTCACTGTTTCTAAAAAACTCTCCTTTGAGATGTACCAGTTCCACTGAATATTTGCCTGGGATGAGAATCAAGGGCTGAAGTTAGATCATGTGTATTTGGTGTTTCTATTTATTAGCTCATTCTAAGACATTCACATTCTGCATAACCTCAATCTTGTATTTTCCCATTGGAAAACAAATGCCTATATCTCAAGAAATATATGCCTCCTAAACCAGCCTTTTGATGGTAGCTTAAAAATAATTTTGGCTTCTTAATTGCATTTCCAAAATTCCCCCATTGCTGGCTTTCACTCTGAGTAATCAACATTTGTGATCAAAATTCCTGCTCAGACTTACAGCGGCAAGTTAACCAAGTCTGGAGAGCAAAACGTTTATGATCAGTCCATCGCTGAGATTTCAAATAAATAAAAAACAAACAAGGAGCACAGGAACAAGACAGGCAAAGATGCTTTTGTCCTCAGTCAGTCTGTAGATGGTTAAGCAAGAGAATAAGGTTTTAAAGAGGGACTAAAACCAGATTATAACAATTATTATAACTTAAATATGGCCTTTAACTGCTGCTACTTGCTAAAAGATGCCATTTCTATTAATTCATTTCTGTATCACTGTGTACTCCCAAATATATTTTTTCTTCCTTTGCAAAATATTTCACAATAATAAGAAGACCTTTTCACAGATCCTGCAAAGTTAATTGAAGCAAGGTAAGTACTAAAGTTAATTGAAGCAAAGAAAGCTCAGTACCAAGGTGAAGTCATCTTCACTTATGGTTCATATTTAGTAGGCAGTCAACCTATCAACACTACTAAAGGGAATAAAATCTGGTGTGTCAGATTTAATGATACAGAAAGTAGAGAGATTGTATTAAAATGCAGTACAGGTACATAGTCTGAGAGAGTTTATGAGCCCTAGGTTTTATTACTCATATTCACCTATATGATCGGATGCTGTATATTATAATGCAATATTCAGATGTTCAGAGCAAGGTTGTGACACCGCTGTATAAACCTTATAATGCAAAAGGATTTAGACTCCACAAGGTAAGTCTTACACATTGTTTTATACTTTTAAAGCTTTTATGAAACATAACCTTTTCTCTTGAATGAAACCTAAAAACCCCCAAGGTCATGACTGCCTTTACAAACTGATTTGGCTTTTTTCTTTTAATTCTTTAGATTAGTCTGAAAATCTAAACCTGGCATAGTCAACTCACTCAGTAGCCATTTGCTAAATCACAGATTTGTGGGTTTTCTGTTCCTGTCCTTAATCACATAGTTGTCTTTCCTCTCTGCTTCAAGTATGATACAGTTCATCGTGTCTCTTTCCCCTCTTCGTATTACAAATTAAGCTTTATTAATAGATTTGATTTCTATAGATCCCTATCCCCTTTTTTCAAACCAAATTTCTGCACTACTTTAGACTTAACATACTGCATTTAATTAAAGAAAAATTAATGTGGACCATCTCGAAATTGCTGCATTTTCAGAGTCTATTAAAAGCCCTTAACTTGTTCTAGTTTTAATATCTTAAGATACTTGATTAAATAGTAAAGAAAGACATGTCTGTTCTAATATACTGAAATGATAGACTGCAGATTAGTAAAAGCAAAGAATGCCAAATTTCATCTTCATTATATTCTAGCATTTAGGACTGTGCATTTTCTCTGTAACAATGAGATAATCCATTTGCCACTCGAATTTTTGGTATTTTAAGGAAGAGTAAACAACTTCAGTGACAGGCTCAGCCTCTCAGTGTAAGGCATGACTAAATAAACACAACATAGTACATCAACCAGATTAACCATCATAGATTAATGAGGAAAATCTGAATAACTAATCATGCAAAATCAAACTGGAGGAGACAGGGTTTTTAACTGTTCTTAACAGAAGGAAAATTATTAAGCACACAGGTAAGTAATTTTTTTCTTGCATTTTTTTCTCAAATGAAGAAGCTATTGCTCTTCCCCCACTTTTTAATGCTGTAAGATGATGATGTCTGGATAATTTGACCCAGAGTCAGGATACGCTACACTAGAGCACAAGTGGATTTACACTCCTTCTACTCTTTGCAGTTGCAGTATCTGCCTTACATTGTTACTGTCACCTTCTCCGTGACTCAACACCCAAGAGCTTTCTGTATTCCATGACAGCATAAATACTGGATCAATGAAAAAAATCTTTTTTTTTTAAGATGAAAATCAAGTCATTGTATTATGCAAAAGACCCTAATATGACCAATCTTAAGGTCAAAAATTTCCCTTTTGAAGCATTTTCTAGGTGTCAGCCAAATGACCATCAAGTAGGTTTGGTCTTCAAGGATTATTAGGGGAAAAAAAAGTAGTGAGATCCCTTGAAAATTACAGGGGTTGATAGGTTCATCGTTGATGTGCATATATTTTGAAAATGCATATTTTATCATTGAGTAAAAAAAGGTGAGATGGGAGTGAGGGTAAGATTTGGGCTGCCGTGACTAAGGATAGGAGTTGCAGAATAGGCCACAGTTCTCTTATGTTTGTAGAGCACCTACCTCTGAGCTGGCTGCTGGCTGGGAAATTCCAAAATTTAAATGAAGGGTAATAATTTTATTAGGTGAAAAATTCTGATTAAAGCAAGCAAGCAAAAGATGGTCTGTGTGTTTTTCAAAATTGTATGAAGCAAATATTACACCTGAGATGTACACTTCTGCATCCTTACATTCCTTTGTAAACTGTATCTTTAGCTGAGCCATGAAAAAAGGTATTAAAAGTATTTAAAAACAAGTAAATATTATTTAAAGTTCTGCTTTTATCTTTGGTTTAATTTAATGGTGCTTTTTAACTTATTTGCCAATTAAGACAGCAGCTCCTCCATTGTTTTGTATACATATCACTGTTGACATTTATAGATGCATAACTATACCTAAAGCAAACACCACCTAAACAATGGCCTTTTCAACATTATTAATTTTCTCTTAGATAAAATGGTTAGACTTTTCATCATGCATAGTTCTGGCTATAAGTATTCAATAACAATAGGCAAAATGTTCAAAATGTCTTCCCCCCAGCAAACTAAAATGGATTGTTTCATGTCAAGATGAATGAAAGTTGCATCTGGTAGAAAAAGATTTTTTCCAACTTCTGAATGTGATAATGTTCTCCCTCCACCTTTTTTTTTTTTTTAAAAAAATAAATTCTTGGATTTCCAAAATTAACACTTTTTCCTTCATCTGAAAAAGAAAACTTTCAAGAACCCCGACAAAGCAATTATGAACCATTATAATCTTATGATGTTAGAGCTTGAAAGGTACTCAGCTATATGACAATGGGAGCTCTATGAATGAGACTGAGGAACTGTATAGAGACTGAGACCAGCAGTCACTGTACCCCACAATGATAACAGGGACGAAAACTACTCTTCAAGGTACCAATGTCTTGAGAAGTACAAGGACCCCATTCTCACAGAACAACTGTTTGCTTTGGAGAATTTTTTAATATGCATGTTAGAACTATGGAATGAGATAAACTATTTTTCTATTCCTGAAATTACATATTCTTCGGCCTTTTTTTCAAGTGGATGACCACTGAAACATAATATATGAAAACTCTGATTTAATAGAAAGAAAAATACAAATAAATTTTAAAATATCTCTGTGTAAAAACACACTGTGGTCGGTATCTGCACTATTCATTCCCAGGTTTAATTTTAACCTTTGAAAGAATTAATCATTTAAACACCATACTAAAATCTAACTACTCCTTAAAATTATTAGAATTAATGTACGTATTGTGGTTATTAATTATTTGCTATGAATTCATATTCTTTGAAAGTTCTACATGGTTTCATAACTTTCATTTGTGATTAAGAAAATTTGTGTGCAGCTGTAAAATCTTGATATATACTTAGGCTGAAGCAAAAGTGAAAAATCATTAACTAATTAATTAAGAACTAATAATTATTCACTGATTATTAAAACATCAGGTTTCAAATCACAGCAAAGAAACCGAGCTGAGTAGCTGCTTAGTAAAATCCAAATATGCAAGTGTGAGACACTTCTCCTTTTCATATATGCCCTACTTTTACAAAGATGCAGTAAAATTCAATATATTCAAAATACCCTAACTTCTGTTTCTATTTTCCTCTTCAGTCATCTGTATATAAATCTCAGAGGGAAAATCAGCTGATGATCTGTATCTCTGAGCTAGCATTCAATTACTTTCTTCCCTTTAGATCACTTGTCAGGAGCTATGCGGTGATAGAAGCGCTCCTGCAGCGCACATCTGAAAAAGTTCTTCAAACATGGATCAAAACACAGTTTACAGGCAGCTTCTCACAGTCCCACTTGTATGATCCAAACCCAGGATATAGGTGCACAGAGCAGTATTTATCAATAACGCCCATTCCTTATTATTACAGCATTTTTCTTCGGTTCTTAATATGAATACTTCGTTTCACTGCATTCACAGGTAAAGTGGTTTTATTTTATAGTAAAATCCAGTATCTTGCTTTTAACTGTTACTTTTCAAGGAGAAGAGTGACCTTATTAAAAAAACTGACAATGGAAGACCCTAAGGCTGCTGAAATGAAAATAGAAGTAGTTTCTCTGAAACAGCAGTAAAATTTCTGTACTTAGTGCTTGACATTTCTGTTTGGAAGCCAGCTTCACTAGCCTGGCGGAGATATGGTGTTGGAGACATCAAGGAACAGCAGGGAGAAACAAACCCATCAAAAATAAAAAGAAAGAAAACAACCCAGACTAAATTGGCTAAGAATAAAAGAAACAGTGTGAAGACATAAGAAACCCTAGAGCAGGCTAGGGCTGATGTAGCTGTGTGTAGGCTTTGCCTTGTGGATCCTAAGAAGTCCCATCTTCCTTTGGGATCATCTGTGATTGATACCTCCTTAGCTCTCTGCCGTGAAAGATGAGATAACACCAAGTCTAGCTCGATGTACTTTCTCTGGGTTTGTCAAACAGAAGCACTGTTGGCCCTGCCTCACCCACCAGGAGCACCTGCAACATTGCAAACAATGTTCCCCAGCACGCCCCAGTTCCTCACATCTGGAGCTACTGGAAATGAATGCTGTGCTTTGCCAGTGGGGATAAATAACTACAGCAAAGCTATTGCTGCTGTCAGACCGTGTGTACTCTATCACATGGTTGTATACGCTGCTGCGGCTGCAAAGCTAACCCTAAATAAAAATATTTGGGGCTCAAAGGTAAGGAGCTGGTCTAAGGAAAGTACTGCAAGAAGGTATCATGGTATGGGGGCACATGACCACCAGTGGTCAGAAAACTCTGACCACTACCTGATCATCCAAGTGAGTAACAGCCACCCAGCAGCCAGGCCCATAGCTTATGAATGCTTGTGAGTGTCATGGGAGAACCATCTAGTAGCAGGGAAAGTGTAGCAACTGTCGATGTTTTTTATGGTTGTGTCTTTTTGAGTAAAAGAAGTAATAACACAAAAGAAGTCCCTTTTCTATTCAGTCAGCTCTGCACCAGGCAGAGGCTGCTAGCAGCAGAGGGCTGTGCTTTTCTTTTAATAAGTTCTTTTCTGGCCTTGACCAACAGAAAGAGAAAACTGAAAAAGCAAATTGGCAGAGAAATGGCAGAATTATTGATAAAATGAATTATTTCTTTAACACAGCCTAATACTTTCCCATCATCTATAAATTCTTAAAGATAAATAATTACCATTGTTTTATTCTTTCTCACATATTCTAATAAAATATGACTTTGCCTGGAACCTGATATAAGACCAATTCTAAGCTCAATGGAGCCCAGTTAAAATTATTTTTGCAAAATCACTACTGTTCTTAGGCATACCCTTTACTTAATGAAAATTACAGTGCTCCTGTGAGAAACTGCAGGAGGACACTGAGCCACCAGTATATAGAAAGTATAACTCTCAGAAGAGGGGTGGGATCTAAAAAGGTCTAGATTAAGACATTAAAATTATTCAGATTAGAGTGGAAATGTCTTTTATATCCTGTACCGTGTTTTGGTTGGTTTTTTTTTTCTCAATTGTAATAAACCAAATAAAAGGGAGGAAAAACAATAACAGAATGTTCCATGTTTCGTTATCATATCAAATATTTTACCTTTGCCACTGGCAAGCTCACATGATGAAGAACAAGTCCTGGAACTATATTTTTTTTTAATAGAATTATTGAGGAAATTAGTGACACAGTGTAGGTCTAAATTAGTGTGGCCTGTAGTAAACAAACACTAGAATCCTTATGGATTGTGAGCACAGTAGATTCAAACAGCGCTTTTCCAAGCACCTGCCAATACAAAGGGAAAGCCTACCTGTGAGCATCAGGATGCATAATCTCTGGCCGGCATTGTTTAGTATTTCATCTGCTTTGGGCTTGACTTCACCAGATGCAGACAGAAGTACTTCTTGCCTTTAACAAGCATTCCCTGGGAGCATCTGTCAGAAAAACAAGTGGTTATTCACTAAGATTTATAGTTAGTAGACATATAATACCCAATAGGAAATAATCACTTATGCCATACAACAGCTGAGCATGGAATTTTAAGAAGCGCTGCATAATTGACCAATAGCAATATCTGAAATAACACTGTTTAGGAAAAGATTAATTTAGTCTCATGCAATAGGGCATATTTCAGCCCTACAGGCATCAGGAAGGCATGTTATCTTACATCCAGCATTGCAGATTGGACTTAGTGGTATTATGGGATATTTCTGTTTTTTTCTCTGAAGCATATAGTATTAGCCACTGCCAGAGGCAGAATATCAAACATTTATCTGCACATATTTCCTTCATAATGAAGGGCTAATTCAATTTTATAACAATAGGACAGTCTAGCAATGAGTTGGAGATCAGTCGGAGAAGGGGGTGCAGGAGGCTGCTGTGCCTTCCCATCACAAAAGCAGCAGGGCTGCCTTGGCTGCCTCCCTTCGCAGGATTAGAGTTTTGACACTTCCCATGCATTAGCCTTGGCGGACTTCGAATGATGCCTTGTATTTATTTAAACATAAATTTCAAGTTCTGACCTCCCTTTTGAAGGGCTAAGAAGGTAGGCTCCCTTGGTGCCAGTGCAGGATCTGAAGGTATTGTTTGCTATTTCTCTGACACCCCTCTGCTCTGAAAGCCCATTCTGCTGAGATTGTTCTATTTTAATCCCAGCATGTGACTAGTTCAGATAAGCGAAATTTGCTCCCTTTTTGGGGTGATAACAAGGTTACACAACCCTGAAAGTTAAGCTACAAGACACTTTGCTTCCCATTCTATTACAGGACTGCTGCAAGATTTCATTATGTGAAAATGATGAAACTTGTCTAAGAGGACAGGTTTCAGCTGCTGATACAAATTAAGCTATATCTAAGCCCTAGTGAATAATAATAATAATACTAATAAAAAAGCTGTATTTGACACACTTCCTACTTGTAAATGAAAATCAAGTATATAACGATTGGAAAACATAAACTTTTATTAATAAAGAGAGCCTTCCACTTGTATGCTAACTCTGGGAACAAGTTCAGGCCTGCCTTCATCTTCTATCACCCCAAGGCTGTGACCTGACATCACATTCATCAGAACCAATAAACATAAAACACTGCACTTGCAATGAAACTGAGCATGAAAGTGGGAGAAATTTGCTTTAAGGATGTGTATTTACTACTTTGCAAGTTTTTAGGTAACGCTAAATGATACCAAAGTTGCAACTTTGCATTCTTGCATTTTAATTTTGTATCAAATAATTTAAATTCTCTTTTGTTAGAAAATTTTATAACAGAAACAATAACTCATGAACATAATGAAAACTATTAATCCATTTAAAATTTTGTCAAAGCATGCAACTGAGCAGTTTTTTGTACATTTTAATATCAGTAGGATTGTTAAGAACAGAAGACCTCTCAACTAAAACATTTGAAATTTCAGAAGAGCAAGAGTTTTAGAACTGCTACACTGTGCTTCGGAATCATGTTCTCCCATATTCACATCAGTTTCTACCTTTAATTCAATAGTGCCCCTTGAAAATCGGAGAAAAACCAAGGGAAAAAAGTCTTCAGAAGTTATTCTACTTTAAAAAGGAGGAAGAAAGCATTTCTCCAACATAAATTTTGCTGGATTATTTATTTATTTATTGTTGATATCCATTGATCTCTAGCTTCTTCAAATTTATTTACTAACCCACATCCATTTCTGCACTGTACTGGACACTGCTACAGAGCTGTGTAGAGCTTTGGTGTTTTTATTAACTATAATCAAAATTCAGGTGTACATTTCATAATAACATTCTATGCGTGATTCTCTGGTGCTGTATCTGCAGCCTGGCTGCTGGCCAGAAACCTCAGTACTAGTCATCTTCAGCGCTGGGAATGGTGTGTGTCCCCATTTGTATCAATAAAGGAGATCAAAGGGGAATCTCAGAAAGATTAGCAAGGAGTCAAAAAAAAGAAACCCCATCCACTTTGTTTAGGTACTCCAGGGAAAATTACTTGCTGCTTTACAAGGTTTGAATAGCAGCAGCCCGCGCCACTACTGCGGCAAAGTTGGAAGCCCCGAGGTGGATCCTGCTCCCGCCTGCTCCTGTGCACCCGGCGAAGGGCTGAGAGATGCCACAGCTCCGCCAGCCAACGCTGCAGCCAGCTCACTCCCGTCCCCCCTGCGCTGCAGCCCATGGGCAACAGTGTCAGGCAGATTTCTTTCCTTGTTCTGTGATGTTCTTTCACAGCCTGACAAACTCAAAAGGCAAACAGACCAGCTGATTTACTCCATATACAGTTACGTTTTTCCGTGAGTATCTTTCAAACTGCAAATTGTACGTCTTGCAGGCTCCCACACTCCACTTTTGGGAGTTCTTCCACTGGTGAGATGTACTTCACATCTATAGGAAAGGATCTAGCCATATCTGTGTGCCAAAACAAGGAAGCATAGCTGCAATAACTTTGCACAGTCAGGAACCCAGAAAAATCACCCTGTCTTTCTAAGGCTTTTGGAGATGCCTTGGGGCTTTTTTTTTAATCTGCAATAGGAAAAGAGAAAAAGCCTTATGAAATTCAATTAACCCTTCCCAATCTCCTGTATCATTCCATAAATGTGCAGTACCCATGACCCTTTACAGAAAGCTATTTTTTCTCATGTATTGGGAATGGTATCAGCTTACTTAGTTTGAAAGATGAAATTTGATATATTTTGCTGTAAGGTCTGGGAATCCTAAGATGACAAATATATTGCAAAAGCACCATCATCACCCTTTTTTTTTTATTTCCTTTCTGAAAAAAATATTCTACTTTTTATTCTCAGTTTTCTGAAAGCCAATAATCTCAAGATAAAAATGGCTAGAAACAGATATTTAAAGATTATCTTTAATATATTTCTTCTGTTTCTCCCATTTGTTATGATATAATCATGTTCAAAAAGAAAAAGATTGTATCAATGGAAGAAAAAGAAGTCTGAATGGAAAAAAAATTGTACTTTTTTTAACTGAACAGGAAGACCAAAGATTAAATTAACTGCTTGAACTCAGTTGGTGATGAGACTGCTATTCCATTACTGTCATGTATTTAGAGAAACAGCTAAATGCGTTTACCTGTATTTAGAGGCGATGGACAAAATTCTTTCAGGTTTATTCCAGTTTACTTTAGCTGTGCAGCACAGTTCTGACCAGAGTAATTACCAGTCATTTCTCTACGCAGAACACATTTGGAGGAATGTGGGGGGTTTTCACAGATCTTGGCAGTAATGCAGCTCAGAAGTTAAGGCATCTGCCAATCCATTTTAAAAGTTACTACTGAAGCCAGCTACCATACATATAGATATATATATAAGTATAAATGTTCAAATATCCACTCTCATGCACTTTTTTCAAGGTATTCAGTGCTCTCCTCAAAAAATTAACAAATGCTGAGGATATATTTTCAGTGTGGAAGCTACTGTATTTTGAGAAATGTACTGTTTCTGAGTGTAATGAAAAGTTTCTTGCCATTTTATTTTTCAAATATTTTTTTTACACCCTTTGGTCAAGAACTTCATCTCAAAACAAACAAATAAAATCACATGTTTAAAACTGTGAAATGTGTCAAGTTTTCATGTTCATTAATCCAGTTTACAAAATATTTGTGAATTCAAGTACAAAGAGGTACCATTTTTCCGGCTGTTTTTTGTGGCATCTTCCTTTCAGACCACCGCCAAAAATCCAGGATTCTCAATGCCTCCAACACTTAAGAAGTCCTTATACCATTAATGTCCCACTTATGCTTTTACAATGCTTTAGTAATAGGGCTGCCTCTTTCCCCAAAGTAGAATAATACCCCTAGTGTACCACTTACCTGTTTTTTTCCACTGTGAAAAACAGAAATCCAAACCTGAGCACTTTCTTGAATAAGGACCTCAGTTTATTTCCACTTTCTGTGGTTTATTTCGCTTCCAGAAGGAAATTTCTGTTATTAGCTTCAACTGCTTAATAAATTACTTTCTTAGTGATAGAGACATGCATTCCAGACACACTGTCACTAAAGATGTTCAAGTCTGAACAACATGAATGACTCTGGCAAAGGGGAGTGGGGGCGGGCAGAAATTGGGGTGGGGAAGGAATTATAGTCTATTTCTAATGAACAGGCATGGATGGGCACCTTTTAAATTTTTCCATTTTCCTTTTCCCAGGATTCCACTAAGGAAAATTCTGCAGGCGCAAAAAGACCTGCCTGCATTTAAAGCAGATTTTTATGTGCTATCCTTAATATCAGCAGTATATTTCACCCCTTCCACTCGGAAATTGCTATTTAAGAAGAATTAGCTTGTAATAGGATTTTATTCCTCTATTTCACAGGACACAAGTGATTTCTTTACTTAAGACTTTTTTAAGGGTATTTTTCATAAGGGATATAAAACTTGTCTTTCCATACTTCAGTGAAATCATTAATTTTACCACCATTTTTCTTTGTTGTTCTAACATAGTTTTGAAAATCAGTGAAAAACAAAGCAATTCATAATAAATAATAATTTTATGATGATCTCTTAGACCAGGTAGCTTGCTCAATAAGGTGAGATGAATAACAGAAGGACAGAAAAAAAAAAAAAAAAAAGAATGTGGACACTGGATTGGAATAATCGCTGAAAGATATTGATCAAGTTTGGTTCCTTAATATTATTCAGTAATTGTCCAGATTTGTGTTAATCAAATTATTAACATGTAAATGATGAATCAAAGACTGTCTTTGGTACCTGTGGTTGTGTTATGCTGATCAGTATTGAGTGTTTTGGGCCTCACTACCACCTTAGATTCCTAGTGCACATTATAAAATGTTGCCCAGCGGTGCTAACACACCTGGGAAGGGGCGATACGTGCACGCTTTGGTCTGCTCAGCACCTGGCTCTGGGCACTGCTGTCACAGACAAGGCTGAACTGCCTCTACAGGAGCTTGGAAAAGAATATTTAGGGGGAAGTATCATCCAAAATAAATAACAGATGCTAATAGGAACTGTCTAATCCAATGAATGCTACTAGAGTATTAAATATTTTGGTCAACATTTTAGAACTACATCATTGTATAAAAATAAAGAAATAGAAATAGATTGTAAAGACTATCTAAAAAATTTACAATCGTATCTAGCATGTGAAATCAAAGAAAAAAGCAAACATTCTTTGGATACACTATAAAAGTGATACAGCATTCTTAAAACAATATAAAAATCTTATTAAATATCTAAATCTGGAAGGTTATATTGCCTCAGCATTGGAATTAGAATTCCCTATAAAGTGAATATTCTAAAATGTCTTCACAGAAAATAAGCCTTTATTTGAAACAACACTGTAAATACTTTGGGTTTTTAGAAAAGGAAGGTTTCCATTCCTGGGTCTCACATAAAGTAGGTGACCAGAGATCACAGCATTCAGTTTTCAATTTTTGAAAACCTAAAGTAACTCTGCTAAAATTTATCTATATAATATCCAACTGAAATACATATATATATAATTGTCCCAAAATGAATACAGAAATCCCAAGTCACTACACATAAATTAAATGCCTTTATAAATTTGCGTTCAAGTAATGCACATTAATTGAAACAGATTTATTTTATTATGTGAGCTAAATATTTTTAATAAGTACATTGAACGTGTATCAAATGTTACTAACGTGTATGCAGTAATATGGAAACATACAGCAATACTCAGACTGCAAATGGAAGTACTTTTCCAAATTCTTGTTCTCCTACTTCTGAATTTTCAGCATTCATAAATCACCACTTTGTTCAAAACCACAGTGTTTGTTAAGTTTCTTCCTTTGAAGATTCCTGGGTTTAAGCATCTGTACATGAAAGAAAAAGAAGAAATCTGGAAATGTCTGCACGAGGGCTTTTCAGGAGAGAACTAGTTTTGTTGCTGAATATACATTTTGTATCTTTGCACATTAATGGGCATTCTAAAAGTTATCTGGATTAAGCACCATCAAAGTTAACAGCCTCTTTTTATAAGACTTTATCTTTTTCATTTTAAGATGTTATTAGAATAATAAAATTGGTGCCTGGTGGGCTGAAAGCAGACTGCCATTTAACATATTTAATGACCATCTGGAGATTTTTTTATTCAAAGTTTTATTTTGTATTTTCTCTTAAGCACTTCTTACTTTTTTTAGAAAAAGAAAATCTCATTTTTCCTTTCCAGTTTGGAAGCACCATGAGGCACAAACACAAAGGCCTTGACCCCACTTCTTTATCACTTTTTATCTCTTCATCCTTTGCTTATGATCAATCTGCTGTAAGTCCCATAGCCCAGCAAACCCAGAGCGGCTCTTGCCAGGGGAAGGCAGAAGCCGTGGTGGCTGGGAGGTGCAGCATCCTTCTGCACCAGCAGAACAGCAAAAGGCAGAAGAACATTCGATGCCGCTTGCTCCCGCCGTAACCAGCTATAGCAGACTCTGGGACTCTCATAGTTAAACAGTCAGAGAAACCAGCGACATGTGGCAAACCTGAGGAAGACAACTTGCCCTGCTTTTGGAGGGTCTTGTCGCCTTGGTAGGCTGCTGGTGCTAGTGACCTGCCTGCACAGCAGGGACCTCGGGGACCTGCATATGGCTTTCTTAGTGGCACTGGCTCCTTGAAGCTCAGTTCATGCTCCTTCATGTCCAAGGCAACCGGTAGTCTCAGGGTGGGTATGCTGAGTGTCACCCACACGTATGAGGTACGTGGTGAAGGCTGGCAGCAGGGCCTGCCGGGGCCACCTCTGCCACGAGCAGTGGGAGCTGCCCCGTGCCCCACATCAGCTCCTGCCGGTCCCACCGTGGGCCAGAGCTGAGCCGATCCATGGAGCTGTTGGGAAAGCATGGCTGAGGAAAGGCAAAGGGCTGCCAGGAGCAAGGGGAACAGTGCCAGGCATAGCCTCGGTGGCAGCAAGGCCAGGGAAGAAGCAGGGAGAGATGCTTCAGGCCCAGAGCAGAGATTCCCCTGCGGCCATGGAGAGTCCATTCCATTGCAGTTTAAATAGCAGGTAAATTTCTTTGTGTTAATTCTATGGCTTTTATATATTTCGGATTATTTCTGGTTATGAAACATGAAGAGTTCTCAGATATCGCCTGCCTTTGATATCTCTGTTAACAGATTGTCTGCAGTGCAAGTATTGGTTGTTTATAACATGATTATTTTTGTCTGAAGGCAAACACAGATGGAGGGGAAGATGAGTTTGGTCATCACATTGTATTTGTGCTGGGTGACTGGCATCAGCTTCAGAAAACATTGCTCTGTCCCTGTCCTTGCTGGTTTTAATATTGTATTCATTAACAAAAATTTTGAACTAGATGTTATCATGTATGTTATTTGGAAGTCAATGGAAAATATCCTTAAATAATTGTTGCTAATTTACTAATGTTTGCAGAATTTTGTGCTACGCAGTTATGAACTGTTAGTTGAATAGCCTGTTAACATTTAAAAGTAGAAATGGCAATATAATAATAATACATGGCCCTGTATATGTGCAAAAGAGTGAAATAAGACTAGCAAGATTTTTTTTCTATCTATACAGTCTTCAAAAAAGCATTTCTCAATTAATTGCATATGCCTGCCATACCATATGAAACCTAAGAAGAAGGTCTGGCAAACTCACTTCTAGATATATCTCAGGATTCTGGTTACTGTTTGTCTGGTCTACTCTTTGTATATCCAATTGTAGTTTGAGGGCAATTAGGCAATTAGGATAGCAGCCATCTTTCCGATAGCACAGGCTACAAAGCAATGTGTATCTGTCTATATTAATGGTGGAAATTTAGAACCATTTATATGTGGACATGCTGCATTTTAGGTAAGAAACAGACAGAGACATAGAAACATCTTGTAAAGAATGCTGGGGGCGGGGAGGGGAGAAGGAGGGGTAAAAAAACAAAACCAGAACATATTCAGAGTAATGCAGGACTAGCGACACGTAAATGACGGAGTAGAATGTCCTAAACAGTTTCTTAGGAATCTGGAAGAGAGCTAAGGCACAACTAGCAACCAGCCACCATGTGAATAAAAGATTAAATGCATTTGTACAATTGTTTGTGCAGTGAGGAACAGAGTGTTCCTTTGGAAGTGACAAAGCACTTCCAGAGTTACTTTTGGCAATATTAGGAAGTTAGTTCAGATGAGCTATAGGAACACCCTTAGCTGGTTGAACTGCCATATCCTTGCATCACCTTTGCTTCCATGAACAAATCTGTTGGACTTACCAACTAAATTATTCATAGCGTTCATTATTATTATCTACAGAGGCACATTTCAGTTCGCACTTCAAATCTGAAATGCAAGGAGAAAGGAGTCAGGTTTGTAAACATGAATGCAAGAATTGTTTGGAATGGTTCACAGATGGAATTTCCCTGTTTCTTCATGATGAAAAGGATGCCGGTAACTGAGCTGTTTTGAATGTAATAAAATCTTACCTAATTCTAGTTTAATATTACCTATTGCTGTCATGCAAATAGTTGAATGATGCCTAAAGAAACACAGTTTACAAACTGAAAGGAAAGAATCCAAATATAATTTCTTCTTATTAATACCTGTGCTTTTCATCTTACCTCCTGAAGTTGTGCTTTCCGTACCACATTTAGTGAGATTCAGAGTGGACCTCCAAACCTTCTTCCTAGCTGTCACAGCAGCAGTTCCAGCAGCATCTGGGCATCTTTACCTCCACGTGGTGTCCTTTGGAGGGACATCTCAGCAACATAAGTTTCTGGCAAGACAGATAACTGTGGCTCCTAGTTAAACTCCTAGTTAAAGCGCTCTTTCCTACAGGGACCTCAAGTGTCAGAAAAGGTCAGTGTGGAAATGGAGAGAATATCCTACATGATAACAAAAAAAAAAAACCCCAAAAACCAATTAAACCCAAAACAAAACACAACACCTTACCAAAAGCACCACTAGTGCACAAACCAATGTAACATCTGCCACTATATGAAATTTCAAACACTAAGACAAAGTTCAATAATCCAAAGTCCTTCTAAGATTTATGGAAAAATATATGTATATAGCAACAACTCATAAATAAGATTATCCTTCAATCTACATAAATAGTGGGAGAGAACAAACAAAATCATGGGCTAAGGAAAGAATGTCAAACACCAAGAACTAGGCTGGAAAAAAGAGGTGCATAGTATATTAGATCTCTTAGGTCTCTACAAAACACATGATGCTGATTCACAGAAAACTGAATCCCCCATATTGAGCCTTATAACAGTACACATAAAAGTCTTGGATCACAGGAGACCAGCGGAGAAGCTTGCAATTAGGTCTAGGAAGAGAGATTCTGCACAAAAATGCTGCATCGCATGACTGACAGTTCCCTGAACCAGCTCCACCATGTCCAATCATACAAACAGCTCATGCAAAATGGCAGTTTTATCCTGCATCTTCCATATATTAACTGTTTGCATCAGACTATCATGGAAATAAAAGAAGTGACAGTACAAGGGAGCTAGAGGTGATGGCTTAGCACTTTGCAATTTCAAAAGCATTTCAGAGAATATACATATTCAGGAGGGAAAGTCAGAAACACTGAAAAAGCCATGAAAAACATTTCTAGATATACAGGCTATATTTGCAGTGCTGTAATTCTTCACCATATTAAAACAGAGAGAACACCTGGACAGCAGAACTGCAGTAGAAATCTGACAACAGAATTACATTTGTCTTAATTTGCTTTACTGACCTATACATAATATTTGACACGCACCTAGTCACACATTTGTTTTTCTGCTGTGACATTGCTGCCAAATTTTCTTGTTAGTGTGAAAGATTAAGTATTTAAAATTGTTAGAAGTATCTTTATTTCAGCTGATGCTCTTAATTCAGTTGAATCATAATTGAAACAGAACGATGGACAACATTTTTCTTCTAACAAATACAAATGACGTATTTGTATATTCTTTCTATTATTGGAAAATGACTGTAAAAGTATATAAATTTAGTTGTTGAATACTTAAAGGTAAACAGCTATCAGAATTTGAGAATATAAAACAGTTGTGCTAAAATAAGGTCAAATTTCAGAATAAAAATTGAAATCTGAGTATCATCACAATTTGGACACAAAGTTAAATGCAACCTGGCATCCCTTGGCAATACACACCACACCGACTGGCCAGCCAGCCATACACTGTGCTGCGGCCAGTGAAGCAGCCATCTGCAGTTTCAATCACATTAAGATTTCTGCACTGTCTGGCCTGCCTTTGAGAACTGCAAAGCAAGGTTGACTTTCCATACCACTCAGAAGTCATTTAAATCCAGAAAGGCACTTGGCTACAAGCTGATCAAAGTTGAGTGTCCTCAAAGGCAAGTTCTTGGATTCTAGAGGACCTAATTGTGGCTGACACGTGGACTAATGACAGTGTCTGAAAGGAAAAATAAGATTCAATCAATGTAATTTATTTCACATTTTCATATTTCTTAGTCTTCAGCTTTCATCTCCACAACATTAATTTTTTTAAAAAAAATCTTGTCATCTCTACAGATAATTGTAAGCTGTATTTCAAACAGAATCTAGTATTCAGAATATTTTTCTTCCCCAAGATTTCTGCTCTTCCAAACTTTTATTCATTATTTACTGGACTCACAACAAAACAAGAAATATTCCACGTTCCTCTTGAGTTATATGATTGTGCCTTCAGGATTCAGCCTCTGTCATTTCTTCCAATTTGCTTTAGTCTTCCTCAGCAATGCCTTTCAGCTCAACACCCTCTGTTATGCTCCTTAACTGTGCTCCTCAAAATTGTGTAACCTCCAACTCCCTCCCTTCTACTTCTCCCACCACCACCACTAAGGAAAAGTGATTTATGAACAAATTAAGTATACATCCTCCATCCCAAGCCTAACAATTATTTCAACAGAAACGAAATAAAATCTTTGCTATTCTTTAAAAACCCATGGAAATAATACTTGGGGCTGAAATTCTTCTGCGAGCTCTTTAACCACAGCTCAGTGTACAAATTCAACCTGAAGTAAACATATTAAAAATTACAGAGCTTGCACTGAAATATATATGCTGTATTACAGTCTGCAGAAAGTAATGGCAATAAGAACAAACCTAATGATGAAAATTTTAACAACCACCTTTTTAATTTAAGTTCTAAGCCAGAGATGGAGAAGCTGCCTGGATAGCAAGGTGAAAGCAAAGACACAACTGACAAGGCAACACGCAATCAAAATCCACCATTCCATAAAACAGCCTTGTTACACTCACAAGAGATGACTGTCAAAAATTTACCAGGGTCATAATTATTAATCATTTTATTTAGCTGATAAGCAGGCAGCTTGCTGACTTAATTATATGTAACAACACTCTTAAAATTCCTGTACTAGCATAAATGTTGACAACACTACAGATTTGTATTTGGGCTTTCTTGTTACTCAAGTGACTTTGGAGCCTAAACATTAATTACACTTACATAATTATTGTGCTGACAATTAATCTGAAATTCTGTGCTGAACATGGAATGTTTGCTTTTTTATACAAATTGACATATTTGGTTTATTCCCTCAGCCACAGATGTACAGCCACCCCTTCGTCAATCTGGACTAACTGCATTATGTTAATTAGAAAAGAAAGTTTAATTTTGTTCCCCTATGTACCCAAAGGAATCAAGAGGACATGGTTGCTAAGACACGTTCCTGTAAAAGAAAAGAATTTCTACATATTCACACCCAGAAAGTGCTGATTATGTACTGCAAACGAACTTCTGTTAACAGAAAGCAGTGAAGTAAATTTTAATGATTAAACTGGAAGAATTTTATTAAGTCAGAATTTAATTTGTGATTAAAACCAGTATGATTGCCCATTAAGCTTGGCAGCTAAGGTTGAAATGTGTGCTGCAGTTAAAGAAGTTAGGGACAAATACTCAAAACTGGTTATTATTTTTCTAATTATTTTTACCACCTCCGACTATTCTTTAAAATTAATAAAGAATTATTAAAGCTAGAGATCTTATTTGTTCTATTCCAATACATATAGTACACACACGAGACAATGTCTTTATGTATATATTTACTTATTTTTAAGTAGTACAGATTTTGATGAATCTTATACGTTTAATTCCCTTTCTAATTTCCACAGTAAATAGCACGTGAAACTTTCTTTAAAAATAGTTGCAAATTGAAAATACATCCCACAGCATACCTCTGTAAATTACCCACAGTTACTACTTCATCAGACTCGAGAAATAATTTGGTTTCTATAATACTATACAGCTGGTTATGATTGCAAAGATAGTTTTACATTAAGTTCACATAAGTTATTGAGGATGCAAAATGAGAGCAGAGGGTTTATATTACTTATGGAGGCCTACATGAAAAAAACTTTGTTCCTAGGAAAACCTTACCAAAGGTAAACAATATCTGAATGTAGGAAAAGGAAATTTCTAGTTTTACTTTTTTCCAAGTTGCAGCTATGTGTTGGAAATTAACTGGAATCAGTAACTTTATATTAAGCTATGTTTTGATAATTTAAATAGTTTGCCTAAAGCTTGCTGTACTAATAGAACATTTTTGAATGTTCTTCTCCTTTGTAGGACTGGCTGCCAAGCTATGAAATATCACAGGAAAGACTAATTCCAGGTCATTTTAAAGGCAAGAATTGCTGGAGCTTTTAATTATGGAACCTGTTTTCCATAGGCTTTAGTCTAACTGCTCACATCTAGGAGCTTCGATGGGATACCAGTTTTTCGAAGTGTATTGCTAAACATGCAGAAGTCTGAAGGCAAGACAAGAAAACATTTACTCTTTCTGCGCCAGTCCATGAAGAAGGCATATATCCTAAGAAAACTTAATACCTTCTTCTCAGCAGCTCCTGCTGCCTGCGTACCAAGGATTGGTGGGAACTGATGTGCTGGAAAATAGTCTTTAGTGAAACGAGGAAGGTAAAATATCAGCCAGAGGCAGAGCTGTTGAGACAGGATTGCTAATAGAGCCCATGGATGGAAGAGGAAAAACATCAATATATAAAGATATAAAATTCCAAAGGAAACAAAACCAAACCAAACCAGAGAGGATAATCAGGTCAGCTGGGCATCACCAGGTCATCAGGGTGATTTGATGATATCCACAGAGCTGGTAGGAGATGGACCTAGAGCCACAGACTTCTACCCTCTGCTCCTGGAGAGACTAAGCAAGCGCTTAGCTCCATAGCTCATCGTGTCATGGCAATAGTTTACATGCATTTGCCAAGGAATGGTGCCTTTATATTTTGAAGTGATGTAAATTTGGCTTGCAGAATCTCTTTGTACCTAGTTAAAGAGGCTTGACCCAAAAAAGAGGCCATGAGGCCATCTTCTGCAAGCGGTATTTTGTATAGGCTGGTGCATGCAAACACCTCCCACCCACCATGGCAAGCCCTGTGTAGCCATGTAAACTGCAGACTCAGGCCTCAAAGTGAGCTTAAAACTTTCTGCTTTTCTCTGTTTTTGATTATACAGTTCATCATTTTTACCATTAAGTATGCACAGTGTCCAGCAATACCTATTAAAATCCCTCCTAACAAACATGCACTAACAAATGTGCAATCCAAAATCAGTGTTCAAAATTATACAATTAGGTGTTACATTAATTATGTTGGTAACTTTAAAAATATACAGCACTTGGCAAAAATCAAGACCCAATGCTTTTTGTCTAATCATCTCTCAAATTTCATCCATTGTTTCAGAATTAAAGCTTTATTAAGTTAATCCTCAGTAAATAATTCCCCTTTGATCATCTTTACATGTCTTTCTATCCAAGGTTTTCACATTTATAAAATTTGAACACATATGTATTTTAATGGAATATAAGTTCCTGACTTCCTATAGCTTTTCGGACAGTCTCCATCCAAAAGCATTTTGAATTAATTTATTTTCTGTTCCACATACTGAATGCTAATACAATAACATCTATGGCTATTACAATACTTCAGTGTACAATTGTAAAACTATTTTTCTCCTGATTAGTTTTTACAACTTTTTGTCCAAAAATATTTAGATGAAGCTCTCTAGATATTAAAGTGAAATAATCTAATATACTTTTTACTGGAATATTAGAATTAACCTCTAAAAGTTCTACGTAATTCTTGCGGTTTCAGTTCATGAAGGACTATATTATTCCTTCATGTTATATCAATGTACATTACTGTTATATTGGTTAAAAGGGATACCACTTCACAGTTTATGCCTTGTCAACTTCAAATACACCCACACTGTTTGACAAGAATAAATTGAACGTTTACTTGTCATTTCAATGCTGCTGTTGTTTCAAAATATTATGGCTCTAAGCAGCAAACATACATCACATTCTTTTGTTATTAAATCCTACCCATGCATCAACCCAAAGATATCCAGAGTTCTTCCTAAAAAAGAACGAATGTAAGCAAAGTAAGACATTTGGTAAGAAAGGTTAAAGTAAGAAACACAACTACTTCTTCAGTGATGCTTTTCCTGAGATAAAAACTGCAGATAAAACAATGATATTAAGATGGAAGTATTCAACCAGGAAAAAAACCCTCTGAATTGTAGTGTGGCACCACATCTAAGTTATTGAAGAGTGGCCATGTCTGGGGTAAATTCGAGTAGATCTCTTGTAGCAATAAACTTTGTAAATATGAAGTAAAGACATATATAAAATGTTGATGGTAGTTTAGATCAGTCAGAGCACACTGTATTTCACACAGTCAAAACCCAAGGCAAACCCACATAAGCGAACTCAATCCTGAAACCCGCAGGTATCCCCATAGCCATTACGGCTGTATCGTTCCGTTGCATACTTCTTGATAGTAGATCTGCAAGCAACGGGTTTGAACATCATAACTAACCGAAAGGATAAAGGGGAGCCAAATCTGCATAGTTGAGAAAAGTTAGGCCGCAGTGATCAGTAAAGTATTGTCTTTTGACACCCAAAAAGAACCTGAATGTAAGTCTGCTGAAAGACTTCTTGAGCGTGGTGAATAGAAGAATTTGTAGTTACTATAATGTAAACAAAAGGCATAGCTTATAACTGCTAAACTAGTCAAACCAAATTTGACTCAAGAACACCTAACTGTGCTTAACAATGAAATTCTCTGTTACTTTGAATTTTGTTCACTATTTTATCAGTGGAAGCAGGACATGTTGAAATACAACACTGCAAAAAGTGTACATCCTTTAAGAAATAAAGGTATTGCATTTATACGGCAAATAGGTTTCAAGTATGTTTAGCATATTTAAATATATGTTTAAATATAAACAGTTCTTAAAAAAACCTGTAGTTACATTTGAAGAGGCCATGCCATTGCTGACCTGAAATTACCATTTTAATCTTAGCAGATTTGATTCCTTCCCCACTGTTATATTAAATCTATAAAATGAGTGATCTCATTTTTTTTGGAAGGATCCTTTACTGTTGTTGGTTCTTGCACTTTGGGTCAACCTGGTAACTGTGTTATCTACTAACCAACTAGGTTGTGCTTCACCAGTTTTTCCACATTGTTTTCACTTACTTGAACCTCTATCAAACCTGACCATGTCAACAAGTGATAACCAAATACTTCATGATCGCTAAGGTGTGCAGTTCTTTCTATTGCAAACCTTTTTAAATTTAATTTTATTTTTCCCCACCTTATTTTTAAATAATAAAAATATCTACATCCTAGATACTGCTGTCTGCGATTATACTTCACAGAATAGCAGTCCTTCCAAAGGCGAGGTAACCGCGCTGAATAGTGTACCTCACTCTACCTAAAATTGCAAAACTCAGGCCAAAATTTGTCTACCTATTATTTCTTCACCTAGACATGGGCAGGAAAAGAAAGTCAAGTCGATGATTTGACTTTGCAATTCAAATTAGAGGAAGGATTTTTCAAGAAAAAAGTTGCTTTCAAAGGAAGTTGTAATGTCAGATCTCCAGACCGAAATACTCTTTTCAGAAAGAAAAAACAAAACCAAAAACAACCCCTTACTTCTCAACAGTCCTGAAAATAAACAAACATTGTTGGTAAAGGCAAAAATTCAGTAGAAAAATAGAAGCGGTACAGGACAGCAATACCAATGACAATTATTGCATGAATAGGCGAGGAAAAACTTTTTGAGTACAAATATCAGTTTATTATTGCCTTGAGATCACCAGAACAGTCTGGTAGTGATACATATGTTTAACTTTAGTATCAACAGCGAATATTCAGTAATATGAATATTGCCCAGGGACTATATATTTAATTTTAAGAGAGATTTAAGAGTAAGGAATACCTCCCCTAATGTACCTCTTTCCAGATTATGACAAATAGTTTTAGCGAAAAAAGTCATAGAATTCCTGACTATAAAACATTACCGGTGGATAATATTATTAGCACTCTCTTCTGGCAGATTTAAAGCCAGCGTCAGACCTGAAAGGGCCATTGTCAACCATTCAGTGTTGTGTGTGTGTAATAAAGTCAGCTCTGACCAGCATCTTTTTTAACTTTCTCAGTAAAACTGAAGGCTGCTGAAATAAACGGACACAACAGTAGGCTTGCTGCTGCTGGCAAACCTCGGGAAAGTGCTGGCGGTGACACAGATGACACTGACAGGCTGACACTGTAGATTAATTTACAATTGAAGTATTTCTGATATCCTGATCATCAAGTCAGACCATCTGCAATGAGCTATTTGTGCTTAAGGCATGGGGAGAAACACATATATAGACATTACCTCACCAAAGGCAGGGGCCGACACTGGTCTGGAAACAGCTATCACAAAGCCACCAAAAGAATGACACTGTCAGACCCACTTTCTATTTGATTGTGTTGGCTATTTTCTTGTTATAGTTGTTCTTTTTTATTTTATTCCTCTGAAGCACATCCACTCCATATGAAAAGCTGAAGCTGTGGCTGCTTTGAAAATTGCCTGCAAGTACCAGCAAACATCATTTTCTTTCGTGTTTGGGAAAGGTACAATTTATAAGCTGTGGCTAACAGACAGATAAATGGGACCAAAGGATAGAAAAATTATTCTGATTTGAAAGGCATAACTATATGTTTCTTGAAAAAAAAAATCTATTTCCTGGAGCTTGATGAAAATTCATCAAATCCACAGCTTTTTGTAGACATCAAATAGAACACTGAATTAAATGCTCTAAAAACACAGTTCAAACGGCGGTTCTACCAGGATATCCTCGCTGAGTAACCACGCCACAGTACACTGGCCAGGAACACATACTATAGTTTTAATAAAACAGCTCACTTCATACTTACAACCCTGCTTTTGAGTGCAAAATCTGCAGTAGCAAATACAGCCATTGCTTGAATAAACTGTATTTATTTTACAATTATTTTCTACTCTGTTTCTTATATCTCATTTTATCCCAATTTTTATGTCATCTCCATATATATATTTCCATGTTTCAGTAAATCAGAGATGCTGAAAAGCTCACAGGACAGGATGCCATCTATAAACCAGCCCCAAGTCAGCACATCTACAACTGGCAGAGGTTAAAGGGGAGACGCACACACCAAAGCTGGAGTTGTTAGCGCTCTGTTACTGGGCTGCAAAAAGTATAAATTTATTTATAAGTAAATTATCAAAACAAAGCACTTAGTATGTTGGCTTATATCACAAGTCACTGATGCCCTTGGGCTAACAGCATTTCTAAGAACTCTATTGACTTTCTTCCCTCTTCTGACTCAATGCATATTTTATACAGCATATTTTTGCCTGCTTAGGCTCTTTTTCAGGGCTGTTCATTTTCCAGGATAAACACTGATTGGAGCAGTCCACTTTTGCATATGAAAATAGAAGGCTTCAGTGCTCTGAATTTCAGAGTTAATTAACAGTGAGTAAATCTATGAAAATTAAAATGAACTTCATATGACAGCCCTGTGGAAAGCAGCAAGATCCAGAGGTGGGTCACAAACGTGACTTGTGACCGACTGCAAACAGCCTCTCAATGAGACAGACTGGCTGTGCTGATGTTCAGCGTTAATAAAATAGGGAGTGAGAGAATGCGAAATCCAAACCAAGAGTGTTTCCACAGGTATTTAAACAGCTTATAGATCATACATTGAACTGGCAGAAGCTAGGACAAAATAAATAACTTCCATTAACTGAAATCTGAAATTAACTGAAATTAAACTGGAAATTAACTGAAAACTGAATGGACATAAAATGACATAACTGTCTTTTTTTGTTTTTAATAAAAAAGAAAATCCTTTATGAGATTGAGCTTCCAAAAGACCATCCTTTTTCTAAGACCAGTTGTTTTTAAACCATGTTCCCTTTTCAGAAGTTTAAACTGATTTGATAGTGCAAACTGGTGATATTTTTAAACAAACAAACTACAGACCTTTCAGAACAAAGGAAGAAGCTTTTGGCCTTTTGTGCCTGCTGGTAAACCAAACCCACAACTTCCACAAGAGAAAACTGACTATGAATACAGATCTGAACTCGTTCTAGAACAAACTGTCTGGTTTAAATTTTTAATAGAACAGTTTGAAAAGAAGTTTTGATTTCTTACAAGGAAATTAGGCAATGAGTAGTAGACTAGGAAGTAAATCTAGCTTTCCATTTAACATTTACTTTAAACAGAAAAAACTTAAAAATTTAAACTTCTCCTAGCTCCAGTTTTTCCTTCATCCTGATTAAAGTACAGTACCTTCTTCTCTTTAATCTTTAAGCATTTATCTGCCTCCCTACAGTGTTATTTCACCATTTTGAAAAATGCAGTTTCTAAAATAATTTTAAAGGTGGACTTCACAGCAGTGTGAATGAAGCACACTGATGCCTGTACTAACAGTCACCTCAAAGCTCTAGTTAAAATGGGAGAACTTAAAAAGTATTACACGTACAAAACATGAAAACATGCCTGCTTCCATTCAAAAGCAAGATTACATGGAAAGCAAATGGAATTCTAATTTAATATCTCTAGACCTAATAGTAGTGAGTAGCATTCAAGAAAGGCATAGAAGATTGACAGACATGGTTTTGAAGAAAGTTGTTTTCAACATAGCCAGAGAGATAAAACATATGAAATTTCTTTTGACCTAATGAAAAATCAAAGACAATTAATTTGTTGAAAATATTCAATCAGATTTAAACTAGTTATCTCTTCAGCAAGCAGTGATAATACGATCTGGAAAAATGTATTTCTTTTTTTGACAACTATTGTATTTATGATTTATTAACTTTTATTATTACCTGCAGTTCTCTATTTCTGAGTGTTACATACATTTCCCATTTTCTGAAATGAATGTTTTGGAACATACTGTTAAGCCAGGTTAAAAAATATTAATAGTTTTTGCTTATGATTTTATATTCCACTGTTTTTATGTTTGAAACTAACTAAATTGCCAAGTGAGCCAAGGAAAAGGACCAGTTTTAAAATAGCTAGTAGACATTGCTAAAGGAAATCTGAGCAGAGCGGAAGGTACTGAAATAATTACCTGTTCTTTGACAGAGAGATAAAATAGCATGCAGAGAAGTTAAACTGTGGGGGTTTTGTCTGTATAAAAACTTAACATTAATGCCTTTGGGTATTTTTTTTTTCCTGTGAGTTTCTTTCCTAAGCGGTTATATCAGTTTGCTTTTGTTATTATATTTAGTTTAGGTAGATTACTGATAATCTCAACACATGCTTTTTTTGAGTTAGAAAGCACTGGTAGTCTAAGATAATTATCTGACTTCTTTCACGCTTTCTAGCTGTGTTTAATTGGACTTTTAATTTTATCTTCATAAGCAGAACCATGGTGGTGAAGCTGATCTTATGCAATGACTTATCTGCCATGGCCACAAAAAGAGCACTGGAGAGTGCAAGTAACTTTATGTACAAACTTTTGCTTTCAGACTGAGGTTATTTTAAGTTTTTATGGTAGGGAAGAGCTAAGCGTATTCACTTTCTTATCATTGGTAGAAAGCAGAACTGAAACTCGCACATCTAAACAGTAATCTGTGCTGCTTTGAAATAACATTAAATGTTCCCTCCTCTCATCTTCATCACTTGCTGGCTGTCTGCTTGCTTGCAATGACTGGGTGTGCAGAGGATGCAATGTGACAGGGAGCGGGTTTTGTAATTATTACGCAGGAAGGGTCATCTTGAACTTAGGGCTATGGGAGAATTCATTCAACACAAGAGCGATGCTGTGGTTTTAAAATATACATCAGGAGAGTGGTTGTGTTGGACAGTAGCTCCTTGTGATAAACAAGTTATTCAGGAGATACCACTAGTAATTGGCTCTTTCAACTCTACCTGCATAACAAAAATTGCCTCTCACCTGCATAGAGTTATATATATATGTATACACCTGCATAGAGTTATATATATATATGTATAAGTCTTAATTTATATTTCTTCTTAATATTAGAAGTTGCAAACCTATACAAAGCATTATTGCAGATATTTATAGGAGGAGACTGTCACTTCAACTGAACATATGCTTTCCAAATAAGTTTGTTAAAAATTTAAATTTTAAATGTCTTGAACTTGGTGTGTCTTCAACAGAAGTAGTTTCTGCAGTGACGTATGGAGTTAACAACCACTTTCCCAACAACCCTTGGTTAACTCTGTTCCTTTACTTCTTTGTTATAAACAAATTGTGGTGGGATTTTGCTGCCACAGCCCATCACGCAGTAAGCGAGATACCAAGTACCAAGACACAGATGAACTCAGAAACATCCCTAAACCCTGTGTGCTTTAATTTTGAGGAGCTCTAGAATAACACAGGTACAAACATTCCTATATTAAAAATCTTTCTTCCACTCATATTTTACATATTCCACACAAATTTACTACAACTGCTTTATTAACCCTTGTAAATTTTTTATGCACTCTTTTCTTTCCAAACTGCTTATCATGCTCAACCTTTATGTTTTAATGTCTTTCCTATAGACAAAAAAGGATACTGGATGTATATTTTTTTTTAATTTCATAAAAATAAGTCCCTGTTTCAATTCACAGATATTGATAGGCAAGGGCATTTGTAGCTACTTCCATCCAGGTACTGTATTGCATAAACCCAAATTAAATCTTTCATATAAAACCACTTAAAATTTCATTATCACCAGTAGGCATTGAAAGGCTATGTGTCAAAACTTTTGAGATGCCCTCTTAGAAAAAATAAGCCGCTTTTATACCCTAAACACAGGCCAGAACTATAGCACTGTTTATTCAACAGAGGAGAGCTGATGGTAAATGGGATGGAAAATAATCACATTGTGTTATTGAAATTCTTTTAAGGGGAAGTTTTAATACAACTGTAATATTTTAAGGTTAGTGCTGTCTATTGCCTGGTAATGAGTAATAGGATTTTATTGGTAGCCTGAGTACAGTTTCTTTTAGATCTTTTCCAAAGTTATCTCATGACTGACCTAAAGAGGATTTTATTTTTGTTTTAGCTGTAGTATATACCATACTTCCTTTTACCTGCACCATAGAAAGTGTTCAGACTGTCAGTGTAGTCACAGACTGATTACAAATTGTAATTTGATTAAACTAAAATAAAATAAAGGTTCTACTTAAAGGATGGCCAAAAATATATTTCTTCTTCCTCTTATTTACCCTTTTCATTTTTATAGGAACAGCTGAACATTCAAAAACCTGTTCCACTGTTACTCTTCAGTCAATAGCATTGTGCAGAATCTTAAAAGGGAACTTATGTGAGCAGAGGATATAGGAATAATCTCCTCAAGGCAATTACTTTCATTGTTTTGCTCCTCTGCGAGGTGCACAGACCTAACCATTGTTGCGGGACATGTAAGTGACAGAACCCTGTGTTACATTCTATAGAGCGATTATGAATTAATGGCAAATCAGTGATTTTGGATTTTCTGATTCTTTAATTTTTATTTTAAGCAGCTTATGGATTTATTTATTTATTTGCATTCCTGGTAACCTGATAAGATATTAAAAGTGCAAATGTAAAAAGCACGCAGTTCTGAAGTGAGCTTTCAAATGCTGTGTTTAGATAAGCCCACGGACTCATGGTGCAAAATTCCTTCTATTTTTTTGCAAATACATTTTATTTAGAGGATTTAAGGCCATTTTCATTTTGGCTTAATATGATTATTTCAAGTTTTACCTCTGAAACATTTCATTGGGCCTAGCCTTTCATATTTCTTTTCAGAAAACTCCTTTTCTGATCTGCTGCATGTCTATGTCCAAGTCTGTAAATTAAGAAGACGCTATGTTAACTATTTCCTATTTCTTAGTATTTTTTTTCATATTTTATTCAGTTTATTTTAAATCATTTTCATACCTCTGTCAAATCTGATCTAGTTAGTGATTTTTTTGCCTTGTTTCTTTGGTCTTTGATAAAATAAATGTTGCTTTTACCTTGGGAAGAAGTTTCCCAAAGCTCCTCGCCAGGTCTGAGGTCCTACTCCATTGCAATCGTGGTTCTGCTGCCGTAGTGTTTTAACGTATTTTTGCACATCAAAGCAGTGGAGATCAGGAGTCTCGTTGTAGCTACACGTTACGAAGTTTAGGTCAAGGCTGTTATATCTTTGGATGCATTCTTTCCATATTACTTTTTAAAAGACGTAAAATAATGTGTTAATGCTCAGCCCTAAAGTAGAGGCTGTTGCACAGCACAGATTCGTTAACAAGTCTGTAACGGAAAACCAACGTCAAGCATAAATGGAAATGCTGGTTTTCTACCTGAAGGTAAATTTTCAATCATAGATGCTTTCTCAATGCAGAGCTGGATTTCTGGGCTTGATGACAAAGATATGTAATATTTGCATATATCACTGGGACTTCCCAAGAGCTCAGAGTAGAACATACATGGAAACCTGGAAAATGTTATGGAGTTATATGACAACTTGAAAGTTTGGTCTTACATTTCCATCTATATGTAACTACCGGAAAGGAAGCAAAATATAAATCAAAATAAACAGATAAACAATCCAAATAAAATCGACTTCCTATTCAGAAGATATAAAGCAGTGTTTATTTTCATGAGAAAACCTGCATTTCAAAAATCATTTCATCGCATTACGAAGCTTAGGAGAGAAGGAAAAAATATGCCCATAAACGACTTTTGCTTGAGAACAAATTTGCATGTAATTTCACAAATACAAGAACAGAAAAAAAATCAGTTTTGCTGACCATATTCTAAAGGCTGTATTCAAAAGTTCATAATCTCGTGTTACTCCAGCATGTGGATTAAATATGTAACTTTAAATATACTTAATGAGTTGGAATTCCAGCAACAAATTTTCAACTTTAATTACAGATTATTTGAACAGTCAATTATATATTTTAAAAGGTACTTAATTACCTTTAGATTAGTTGCATTTAAATATTATATAGTTTCTGGACATAATTAGGACACTACTGGACATTATAAATTAAAAACCTTTGAAAATACTACAGTCTTGTGTTCTGCATTTGAAATATGTTATTGGTTTGGAGCACTATACCAACAATGAGTCAGTGCTTCCAAGTATAAATGGGCTTTTTTTGTCATTGTACTGGAATTTACAATGGCTCTTAGTTAAGAAGTCATTTTGGTAGAACCTACCTACAGAGCTACAGCAAAAGTCCATTGCTTTTTCTGCAGAAGTCCCAGAACTTGCAAAGGTTGCATTTCCTTATTGACATACTCATTTTGGAGAAACTAGAAGACAGTATACACTTAAAAGCCATTTTGTTCTTTTTTCCTGCTTTGAGAATAAAATTGCTGGGAAAAAAAGACAAAAAACAAAGGACAAAACCAACCAAAACCTTAGGACCTATACTTCCTTATAGAAACATTTCCTAAATGTTTTTTTTTTTTTAATAAGTAACTAAAACATCAGTAAAGGGGCATGCAGAGTAGGTGTGAATCATCATTCCCAGTGCTAGTCAACATCAGATAGGGATTAAAAATGAATAGTTCGATTTACATTTATTGTCGTACTTTAAAAATGAGAGCATACATATTACAGCTCTGAATAAAAAGGAGTAATTGAGAAAAAAAAAATAGATTTTGTGATTCAAAAGAATCAAGGTGATTTTCATTTTCACAAAAAAAAAATCTTCTGTAAGCACCATTAAATCTGTGAGTATCAAGCTGGATATCACTTACCTTGATATTGGTAGCTCTCCCTCTCAGACCACCAGCACTCCCCACCTAAAGAAAAGAAAAGAAAAAAAAAAAAAAAGCCCCCAGCACCTCAGTAAATGTTAGGAAAGAATAAAGAAAGAAGACATGCTGTTCTGTATCTCAACTCATTAGCAGCTAATGAAGCAGAGAATAACAGCGGTCCAGAAGGAAATAGTATATGATTCAGTTGAAAAAGGGCAGCAAATGAAGCAAATGAAGACAGATAATGGGTGTAATGAGCCAACAGAGGAGTTTTCAGGTTGCACCTTTGAATTCATAGATAACTCCAGATGTTTTTTCCCATTTTCTCATGTAACAAAAGACAGAGGAAAAAAATTTATTTTTTTTTCCCTGGTTGATGTTTTCTCATTTCAAAGAGACAACAGACTGGATTATCTCGAAGTACAACTATGTTTTGTCATAATAAATCTTCAGGACTGTTCTCGACAAGAATGGATGAAGATCACTTGCACTTAAAGCAATATTGTCTTCAGAGAATGAGCCAACAGACTGACATTCTTTTCTGTGGAAGCTAAGAGGAAGCATGTGCAAGGACAGTATTTGGGCAATACATGATACAAAATAACTTGAAAAACTTTTATTGATATGAATTATAGGCATTAAAAAGTAGCTTACTGTAACTACTACCAGTATCGGTATTAAAGCTACAAGATGAAATTCAGAAGTATATTTTCATCTTAAATCTTTTTAAGGATTAAATGTTCTCAAAATATACCTCCTTGGCTACACAGAAAGGGATATGATAAGTCTAAATAAGTGGCAGGACAGCTAGACTCTCTGTATGTGCTAAAATTTCATCTTGGTTTAAAAACAGATTAAGTTGGGGCCTCCCTCTTGAATTAATCCTTTAGTCCTTGACCACCAATTCTGAGCTGCAAATAAAATAAAACAGATTAATTCTAAAAGTGTTCCTATGTCTGAACTTTTTTTGTTTGTTATTTAAGTTTAGACATTGGAACTTTGTTGAGAAAACAGAGTGGTTTGTGTAAACACTTAATTGTTGGATTGTTATCTATTAGGTACCATAAGGCTTTAATGCTGTCACTAGCACTTGCAGTTGTTAAAAATTACATTTACATGAAAATAATCTTAAGGCTCTTCATAGTAATTTAAAAAGTAGTGGACATTTCAGTTACTTTTCCTTCCCAGATTTTGGAAATACTGGGAATAAGCATATGAAAGGAGAAAAGTCTCCTGTTTGCTGTTGTTAAAGACATCTTTGGACATTCAGTCACACACACGTCCCAGACACCCCACCCCACATTTCTTTCCTCAACATATGGAACTTAGACAGGATATGTACTGTTTTCTCTTTCCATTCCTGTATAACAAAACCTGTATTTTCACACATTAATGCTGATAACTGTATTCATACTTTTTAGAAATTATTCTAAACATTTTCACATTTGTAACCTCAGCAAAACCTTTAATAGATGGAACCCTAACAAGCAGTATAGCATTTACATAGTCAAGACAAAACTTTTTAGCTTACTCCCAATTTTTGCAGAGGTATATTTTGAATAGTAATTATAAACTACTTTATCTTCTTCTGTCAAATTAATGACCTTCACCATAGTGACCATAAATTCCACCACTATAGAAAGAACATACTTTTCCCCTTTGTAACATTTTTTTCTGAATTTCTTTTTGTCTTTTTCTGGTACTTAACAAGTAGACATTATTTTAAAATGATGACACTACAGATAAACAGTTCAAAGGGCCTCACCACTCATTAAGGATGAATTAAAGAAAACTTTGTAAGTGAATCTGTCGGTGGGAACACGTGGCTGATGGGTTACCTGGCAGCCTCAGCAGCTGTCCTGGGGGAGCTTGGGACCAGCGGGGCAGCAGTGCCATGCCGGCACCACAGCACAAAGGTAAGCAGAGACAAAAAAATTAAGCCAACAGCAAGATCCCATAGCCATCAGCACAAGGTTACCCTGGCAGCGCTGCACAGCCCGGGGAAGGCAGCAGGACAGCAGTGCCTGCCCGCAGAGGTACTGACACCGTGTACGTTGTTAACCCCAGGGATCTCCCTCTTGCTCCAGCTCTCTGGGCACAATGTGTTTAGTGACTCTCAGCTGCAGGAAAGGCAGATCCTTAGCAGCTTTTTCTTGCACCATCACTTGATGTTATTTTAAAGAACAGTATTGCAAAGAGGATTAAAATCCTAAGGGTATTTTACTCTCTACCAGGCTCAGAGGCCCTGTTACAGCCACAGGAGATCACTTTCCTACCTAGACACGGTCTCCTGATATGTTTGGGATAGAAGTAGAAAAAAATGGGTCAGTTGGCCAGACCGGTCACTCTGCTTTCTACCATTACTTTTCTGTTGATCATCTTTTCCCTCCTTTTCCAAGAACAACCTTTCCAGCTACAAACTTTGAAGGATGGGTGGAACTTTCAACAGATCAAGAAGTAATCATTTAAAGTTTGTTTCCTTAGATTTACTTCAGCTGTAACTGTCCCAGTTTCTGTATCAGTCATTTCTACATCCTGTAGTTCCCATTTAAATATTTTAAAGTTGGCTGTACCACACGCACTTCTGGTATTTTCTACGGAACACGAACTTTAATGAATCATGCAAAATTGCTCACAAAAGGAATACCATATATTAAGAGGAACCTGAAGTCCACAGCCAATATATCAAACTGAGAATATTAGTATTTTGCTTACAATGTCAACAGGATCTTACATTATTTTCTCTGAAAAGTAATAAAGGTATAATCAAACACAAGCTGATAATATTTGATGACTATTCCTCTTACTTGGTTCCTTGACCTTGTAAACCAATAGTTGGAAAATTATAAACTTGTTTGCCCTGGAGGCAGAGGAACCCAGAAAAGCAACAATGCAAACTGCCTCTGGCAAGGTGCATTGCATATTGGATGTCATCATCAGAAACATCACAAAACAGCGTTCTTACAAACAGATGATACTACCTAGAATAAATACTGTTTTATAGGAGTAACACCTGTCATTCCTGAGTTAAGTACCATGGTCCATGCGTACCATCCACAGGTTGAAAAGCACATAGGGAAAACATGCCTAAATGTCAAGAAATATTTTAAAAGTACACAAGAGAATGGAATTGGTGAAATGAATATATGTACTTCAAAATAAGTTGCTTCTTTCATGTGTTAAATGAATCATGAGGAGGAAGCTGCAGTAAAGCTTTATTTTGTTCCTTCTTATGTTTGTCTCCCCTCTCCTGAACAAGACTAAATATCAGCTTCTCCCTCATCCTACATACTAGTTTCTTAGAAACAGCAAATATTCTTCCTGCAACAGTAGAAAGAACTGGCAAAATATTCCTGATACCTGCTAACTTTGCAAGTAGGATTTTTCTGTATTTGAGCCAGACCATGCTATATGTGACATACTACAGCTGGCAAGTGATAGGATTTTCAGATTTAAAAACTGTCCATCTGTTCACTACTTTAAGTATAACTCTTAGACGAAATTAATTATATGCCTTTCTCTCTTTACGTCGTAACTTTTCTCTAATATTCCTAGGTAGTAGCCTCAAGACCATTCTCAGTGTAAAAATCCCAAATTGTGTGCTCAATTGCAAGTGCAACATAAACCTTAAAGGCAGCAATATAATTATTGCCATAAGCTCATCTTTATGTCAGCTTAGCATTTGTTAGGGAACAACTTAAGAGTTATTTTTAGGCATTTAAACAGGGGCACATCTGGCATGGGGTGTTCATTAATGAAGTGTGTTAAAACTGGTAAGACATTGCTGATATCAACAGAGTAAAATGTTGAGATTCTGGAACATTTGGCCTCGTATTTTTATGTCCTGCTTTGAACGCTAAGTGTTAATAATGATGAATCAAGACCTGGCAGAATGTTCTTTTTGTAATACAAGCCATAACATTACAAACTTTCAAGGTGTTGACAGAAATGTCTGTCTTCAAATTAAGTAAATTTGAGCATTTGGACATACTTCTAGAGTGACATCTCATGCATAAATTGTATTTGGTGTCATGTACCGTTGCAGATATAGCCTGGAAATAATTAATTGCTAGACAATCCATTTTAAAAACCAGTGACTGATCATATCAATTATGATATACTTTCCATAATAATGATTGTCTAAAATGTGCAGCACACTGCAGATGAAATGCAGCTTCAGCAAGCATCCTTTGTTTTTAAATTAGTTGGGAAAAAATGTATGTACATTGTCATTTTGATCACTCTAATCTGGAAGAAATCTTGTTTATAATATACTTCCAGAGAAAGTCTTGGAAGATGCATAATCCATCAGAGTATGCCCCAGTCTGTACTTTGTATGTAATTTTTTTCCCCTGTTTTGCCTTTTATTTCTTTTTGTCGTAAGAGCAAGTGTTTTCTATATGACACCTCAGATAATTTTTTTTTTAAATCAAAATAAGTGAGTAAATAAGAAAAAATCCAGTAGCATAAGGGATTATGAATTCATGGGGAAATAAATGCATGCTGAACAATTAGATATTGGGTAAATAAAAGAGGCTTTTGGAAACTATGCTGCTAATTAACTACTTAGTATTTTCTATTCTGTAGTTCCTGTCGATCTTGAATGACATGGAAGTAAGTGACCAGAAAGAGCACTTTTTCCTCACTGTTCATAATTTGTTGGGCTAAAAATAGAGTTTCCTCAACAATTTTGCATGATGCACAGACAGAAATTGTTAGTCATAAGGTTAAGGCTTATTGGCATAAGAGCATGATGAAACATGCCACTCTCCCTCTTGATCTTGTGAGACACCCACATTTTCCATTGAAAAGCAACAACACATGAAATCTTCTGACATGAAACACTGAATATGCCCTAGAACTTATGAAGAAGTTTATAAAATAACATAAACCTTTGAATATTCAGCATTACCCAAAAAATGGAACATAAAGGCTCATAGTCTAGCATCCTAGGCAAAGCTGGGAAAATAATACGTACATCATTCCTGACAGATGAAAGCATTACAGGACTTTCCATCACCAGAGACACTTAAAAGCAAGTTAGATAATCTATTCATTTCTTAACAGTTTGGACTACAGCAGGAAGGTACTTACAAACAAGACCTATTTCAAGTATGCTACAAATATTCTAGCTGTACATGAGCTAAAAATATAAGGGAAGTCTTATTTTAACACACTTATCTTGAAGAGAAATGAAGAAAAATAAAACTGAACTCTTCAGTAGCTACATCCATGACTAGAAATTTCCCCTGGATATATATTTATTCCAAAAATAATGCTGGAAGTAATTTATACACAACCTTCCTTTTCCATGCAGGGAAATCCCTCAGAGACAGAGATCTTGAAATAACATTCTCACAGTAAATGGTAGTAGTGTTGTGCTTCAAAGCATGAAATAGTTCAACATAGAAACACAGGTATTTAACATCAGAGGTTCAAACAGCAGTAACCCTGCTGCCTTCTGCAAAGGTGGTGCACTCAAGTACAGTGTCAGGCCAGAAGTATATAAAACATATCTGGTCAGCGAAGTTAATTGTCTGTATGAGGCTGAATCACCACTCATTTCACATTAAATATGTACACTAACCTCATCCACAGATCATGTCTTTAATTCTACAGAGAGCAGTGATTTATTTCCTTTTAAAGTTAACATTGAGACAAACATTTGCATCCTATGAAGATGAAAGGTAAATACTGGATATATGTTGAGAGGAAGAAGGTCTGAGACACCAGAACAGCAGAAGTGATCTTTTTTAATTTGCTAAGGTCCACCAGAGGATGTTCCTTGAAATTCCTTTGTAACAGAAGGAAGTTATTTCAGGTCTCTGGAGGAAAGTGCTTAATTCATTTGCATGACATTTAGTGTCATATTCATGCTGAGAAATACACATTTAGTTGGAAGGGAATAATTCATTAAATTAAAGGGTATAAGGTAATTCTCATCTTCCAGACTTCTTGTACAGAGAGAAGTCCAAAACCTGCTGCTATTCCAGAAAAATATATGTGGTAAGATCTGTGTTTTGGCTAAAAGCGGCAAAGATATTGGCTGTGTCTGGTACTTCTGCATCCAGTCTTGAAGTTTTCCAACTGGAATTGATACTGACTTATGCTTCACTATAGTGTGAATGACATGCTCTCAAGGAGGTCCGGAAAAGAAAAATAAAACTTTGTGCCAATAGCAGGAGAGGTTCACATCCATGAAGAGACTCCCCTACAAAGCAAAATTGAGTTTACTCATTAGTAAATCCAGCAGGATCAGTTTAATCATGTGATCAGCAGTGGTCCAGGCACAGAATCCAGGGCAGCTGCACAAAAAACGGCATATCTGGGTATTACCAAGTACAGGACCAAGACACCTGAGGCAAAGGTTTGCAGCAGATGCCAGGACATAGGTTAAAACTGTGCTTGCCATGACTGTACTTCAGGACAGTCTCAGTCTCATTGCTGCATAGACACAAGAGCAGAAAGGCTACACACATTGCGATGCTTGAAACATGCAAAAGTTAAGAATTAATATCTGCTTTCTTAATAACCTGAGAGTATTCTTCTGAGAAAAAAAACACTTTTAAACTCTTTTTTTTTTTTTTTTAATCATTATTTTAATGATTATTGTAAACTGTTGACCACCTGGCCTTTTTGAAAACTTAACCACTCTCTTCAAGTTTCCAAACAGCAAAGGGACACTGTTTCAGGAATCACTCAGATACTGAAAAGACTTGAACATCTGTGAAAACCAAGTGGAGTTTTACCACAATGCAGTCTGTAGAACTGGGAGAGCTTATCCAGTACAGTTTCCTATGACTGATGTATGGCTGGATGATAACGTAACTCTATCTGATGGTGATCTACCACTGAAGGAGAAGGGTTGGCCTTGTTCTTGAATTTTCTTCCCTTGTGTTGGAACTGAAAATTGCCTGACCATAGTTAACTGGTTAAAGATGATAAACTGCAAGAAAGTGTGCCGCTAAGGATTTCTGATCCCATGGCTTTATCGCAGCAAGTCCTGATACAGCCTGCAAAACACACATCCGATACCTTGCACATGCAGCTGATCCCACTGAGATGCAAGAGGCTCTGTTTAGACAGCGGAGCAAAGGCACCTCGTGCTTCCAGGTTCCTCACTGCTTTTCCAAAGTTACACACAAGCCAGGGTGACTAAACTAGGCTCCCAGGAAAACAAGCGCTTCAGGAATTCTCTACAGCTGGGCAAGTGGAACCGACATTGTTTAGTGTTCAAACCTTACTTGTTTACCTTTCTACCTTTTGAAAACAACACAGTTTAAAAAAGAATTAAAAAAAAAAAAAAAAAAAAACAAACAACCAAACAGAGCTTTCTGGGCAAGTGGAATTGACATTGTTTGGAGTTCAAGTGTTACTTGTTTACATTTATTCCTTTCTACCTTTTGAAAACAACAGTTTAAAAAAGAATTAAAAAAACAAACAGAGCTTCCTGACTGCATGCCGAGAGTTTAGCTACTTTTATCTTCTGCCCATAGAGAAAAAAACAATCTCGGAAACAACTAGGCTATGATCTAAAGACAGAAATCAAGACTTATTTCACAAAATTTCTTTCCCTCAAAAAAATCGACAGAATGTTGGTACTGGTGTGTATTGGAGATAGGCATTTCTGAGCGGTGGATTTTTTTCCCTTGTGGAAATGGTTTTGCTTTTTCAAACAAGCTCAGACCATTAGCCCTGCTTTTAGAAACACTGTATTTTCTTTTACAAGCTTCCACATCCTCTGGCTGGAACTGCTTTTGTGTGTATAATCTTATAAAACCAATGATGGTAACAGTGTATATAATTCAAACAATTAAGCTCCTGCAGTAGGGGTAGTGCAATGTCTCTGGGTGTTAAATCATATTTGCAGTTTGGGTACTGTCCTGCATAATATATTTGAATGGTGCAATGTTTTGTCTGCCATGAATAGCAGCTTTTACTTTCTTTGCGATTCTACTATATCAGCCATGCAGTAGGATAAACAACACACCATAAAAGAGCAGAAGGCACAGTTAAGATAGAATCATTATGCAAATAGGTTATGGCATGCTTTATATGAGAACAGCTTCCCTAAAGAGACCTAATGGGATGACTGACCTATAAAGCATTTAATTTGTTGTTAGCATTTCATTTAATTGTCTTTCAGTTCCTCTAGGAATAAAACTTTTAATTGTAAAAACTTCTAAATGACATAATGGTTGATTTCTCTTTCTGTAACTAACAGGTTCCTCTCATTGTAAAAATAGCTCGCTGTAATTTCCAACTGTACTTTTTAAATTCTCATATAATTCTGGTGAAAAAGTAGGATGTTAGACTTCAGCTGACAAAACTCTATTATAAAGAATGTTATTCTAGAAATGTTAACGAGGGGCATGTTGAAGAAAGACTATATATCTTGATATACAGGTATAAAACAGATGATCAATTTTTCTCACTTTTGACCTTTGAGCGGTAGACTCAGGATCCATAGTCCTAGCAGAATTGATTATTGCGTGAAGGTTACATGTGATGGGGGGTAAATAGATTATATAAATAAATCTTCATTTTCTTTGATCAACTACTATAGGAGATTTAAAACCACTAAAAATAAATCCGATGGCACCTAGTATTAATTATCAAGTCTAAGTAAAGGGACTATATAAAAAACATTATGCAACATATTGGTTATTTCAATAAAAGACTTCAGATTTGTTTACAAAAATAAACTGATTTTGCTTCAGAGAGGCAAATTTTAAGTCTCCAAAGGCAGGCCTGGAGGCACCTCTTAGGGTATGAGAAAGGAAGAGGTCATCACTGTTGGGACACATGGGTTTAAAGTTTGGGATTTTGTTTGGATAAGCAACGGGATGGCTGACATAGCTTGAGTTTAAATTGCCATTCTTTTCTGACTGGGAGAAAAATACTGCGACTGCTTTCAGAGAAATGAGGAAGGAAACATTTTTCAACCAACACATCAGTATTTGAGGTATCCAACTGAAATGGAACCAGCTGCAGTGCTTCCCTGTCCTTCCCAACAATGATGAGGTTCATTTTTCAGCATGAAGCTCCTGAACATCTCCAGAGGGCTTTCTCTCATGTTATGCCATTTTTTAAATGTGTTCTGGCACCTGGATATACCATATTCCATGCAATGAGCTAATTCCGTAGACCTCTGAGGGTTATTTTTAGGCCAGATTGAGTGTCCATACAAAATAAAACTCTGTAGGCAGAAAAGAGACATCCATCACAGTCAACTGATGCTGGCTAGTTTTTCTGCTTCTAACCTATTTAAATATGGCCAAATAATATCAGCTGGCAGATCTGAGAGAGTCTCCTTGCCCCATCTGTCTAGGGTTGAGAACCACTGTGTAAATCCTTATGTCAATAGGGATGCTCATTTTGCACCGGGAAGAGGTTCTTACAAACCTTAGATAAGTGTCCCAACAAGTGAGATGCAGGGTATACTATTTCTTCCCAGTTTATTGTGAATACTTGATCTAAATTGCATTGTGAATCAGAATAGAATCTGAATTTATTTATAGTCTTTATGGTACTGTTGCCATACAAACCAACTGCTTTCACACTCAAACCTTCCTCTTTTACTCCTGTGTTGGCTATGTACCTCCATGTTCCACACAGGGAGGGATGTTGACAGGGATTCAACTTGAAAAGGAATTAGCACAGTCTGCATTCACACTTGGATCTAAGTGGTATTTATATATGCAAGAAGAAGGTTCTAGCCAATGGAATTCCTCAGGCATCAATACTAGATCCAAATAAAGGTCAATACCCTTATGAACAAGCTGGATGACAAGAGCGAATATAATCTCACCAAGGCTGCAAATGCTGAATTTGCAAAATTTTAAAAAAAAAAACAAACCAAACCAAACCAAAACAAAATCAAAACCAAAAAAACAGGAGGAGAAAACCTGAACAGGCTGGAAGATTGGGCCAGCAAGAATTGCATGAGGTTCAATTAAGATAAATGTGATGTTCTACACATGAGACAGAGTAATCCCAAATAACAGTACAGGCTGTTACAGAGCCAGAAATACACCCTGGCAGTCAAGACTGTCAATGGCATCTTCGTCTACGTCAACAAGAGAACAGCCACAAAGATCAGGGGATGTGATCGTTCCATCCCATCCAACAATTGCCAGGCCACATGTGGAATAATTTGTCCTGTTTTGATCCCCAGCTTCAGAGACAATTAAACAATGGAGAAGGTTCAGCAGAGAGCCACCAAGATAATCAGAGACACATGGGGAAAGGTTGAAAGAACTTTTTTTGTTCATCCAAGAGAGCAAAAGGCTCAGGGAAAAAACAACAGCAAACTTCCAGTACCTAAAAGGGTAATTATAGAAATCATGGAGGCACTCTCTTCATAAGGATGCATTCTGACAGGGCAAGAAGCAACGGGCTTAAGTTGATTCAGGGGAAATGTTGGTTTGGAAATAGGACAACAATCCACCACAGGAAAAAAACCAAACTGGAATATGTTACAGAGAAGTGGTGGAATCTCCCTAGCTGGAAAGATTCTAGCCTCAACTTGACAGGCATAACCTTTCAAAAGAAGGTGGGACCAGATGGTCCCCAGATATGCCTCCCAACCTAAATTTTTCTGATTCCACAAAAGTCTGGTATGCTGCTACAGCACTCCTTCCTACCCAGCCTTTTTAAAAACTTAAAATCTTGTCTGAAATTTATACTTCATTTCACAACCATTTATCATGTTAATGATTTTGTTATTGAAAGAAACATCCTTTCTACAAATCGAACAAATTAAAACACCTCAGTCTTTAGTAAAACTTGCTTATAGGCTAAGTCAGCTGGTAAGATATGACAAAGGCAAGAACTGCTAACCAGCTATGGATTTGAGTTGGATATATTTTAGTTCTTGCTCCAGAGAATATTAAATCCAAACATAAACATAGAGAGCAACATATTTTAAAAGGTCAGAGCAGAGGTTTCCAAGACTAATCTCAAAAAAAAAAAACCCACCAAAAAACCCAACAGTTTTTTAGAAAGGCTCTTCCTAATTCTAAAGTACTGAAACAAAACTGAAATACACATTTTTAGTGGAAAAGAAATAGACCTGATCCTTCCAGAGAGAAAGCTTTTAGTATTCTGTTGGCATCCTTCTCCATGAAGCTGCAGAACTCATACATTTTCATTTAGATTCTTCCATCTTAACCTTTCTTCATGTCATTGTACCCTTAAGCAAAAGTGTATAACGTATATTATTTTATCCATTAATCTCCCATTTCTAATGTTAGTATTCCCCAAAATGATTGACTCTGGGTAATTCTGAAATATTTTGTCCAGCATAACACCATGCTCAACAAGCATTCAAAGCAAACAAAAAAAAATTGAAAAAGTCTAACCACCTGAAATCTTTAAGTTTTATCATCCCACTATTTTCTAAATATATGAATAATTATTAAAAAAAAAAAGCCACACATTTATTAATTCTACAAATCCTATCCATTCTGGAATTAAAGCACATTTCTGAAAGCAAGATAAAACCACACAAGTTGCTGTTAATAAAGTAATTTACAAGACTAGTTTAAGATAGTCAAGCTAACTCGAATTAAAAGGGAGAGACATTGAACTGATGATATGGGGAAATTCAGAGTTCCTAATAATAGGTGAAAAGGACAGTAAAACTGCTTGGAGGGAATACCAAAAGCATTAATAGGCGTCAAAGTATAACAGATGCAACTGCAAAATTCTTGTAATGCTTCTGGATTCCAGGTGGTGCGGACAGAATGAATCCTGCTGACATTTTATTGGAAGACATTAATTGGAAAAGGAATCAGAGTGAAAGAAGGCAACAGGTAGGATTTCTAATATGGCCAAAGCATGAGAGAATGAAAATGCATTGGTTTGTGTTTTTTTTTTTTTATACTACTTTCAGAATAGAAGATGAAATAATTTTACCTAAAATTGTAATTTCACTACAATTGTATAAAATGTGCTGTTTAGGGCAGTTAACGTTTAATTACAAACCTGCCAAATTTCACTTGTGGCCCTGTAGACACAATGGCTTAGTAAGCATCGAAGGGTCACCATTACTGATGTCAACCATCACAGTAAAATCATGTATTTTTATTTGCTGCATTCATAGGAAGGGAAAAGATTAGCTGACTAAGCAAATCACGGAGAAAGTAGAAAAAAAGTTTACAAGAATGCAGTTTTATCCAGTAGGAATGAGCTGAATCAATGTTATCCACACACAGATTTAATGTTACCAAAGACAGCTTGCTCCCTAAACTGTTTATATTATAAAACCATATGCAATTCACTGTGGGATGAGTGGAAAATCACACTTGTTTGACTTGTCTAATTCAGAAGTTTTTCATCAGAAAAAACTAAACTCAGCTCTGCACAGATTAATGCTCCTAAACTGATTTATATTCAAGTCCCTTAGTAAAGCATCTGTTAAGTTTCTCCATATCATATGTGTGTTAGGCAGAGAGCCTTAGGGTTTTTAACTATAATAAATCCAAAGTTGATTTTCCAAACCTATTGCTACTAAGGCGGTTTTTCCATTTCACAACAACTTCCTCTTAGATTTATGTCCTTTAAAATGTATTTGCCCTCTACTAATCAAGGATGTTTGGAAATCTCTCTGATTGCTTTCCCCATGATCATCATGTCTACCGTCCCCTCAGATAACACCGTTTATTTGAACTGTCTCAGATACCTACAATGTTGCAGAAAAAATATGGTCCAGTTTTGCCAGCAAAATTCAGCACAATCCTATTTTCACTTTCACAGCTTTAAATAAGTGCTAGTTTTCAAGTTAGTATAACTTTGGTGAGCAAAGGAAAGGACAGTGAGATTGAGAACTAAGCTTCTTTGCATGCCACTGTCTGAATAATCTTAATTTATTTCTTGCTGCTCAGGATTATCCACTGAAACATTTTCATAGCTTGATATTTTAGTTTTTATATTGTTTGTTAAAAGTTAGCCAGAATGAATATTTTATAACACAACAGGGCACTGCACTGTGTACATCAGTGTCCAAACTACATGGCATTTGTTTTCATTTATGAAGAAACAGATCTCTTGTGTAGTAGCTGTAAAAACTCTTTCACCAAGGCACCTCTCTAAGGAGCTGATTTAAGACAGTGTAATGAACTCATGAGGAACTCTAGATCATATAAAATCAAACCCAGCCTACAAATGTAAACTACGTTTCTTTGGGATTTGTATTCCAAGGTCAGCACACAACTTTCTTGTTGAAAAGAACAAAGTACACTAATTGACAAATTGACAAATCTGACTCACTGTTCCTAACAGATAACTAAAGCAGACTACTAAATATTAGGATGAACAGTGTGAAACAAAGCCAAGAGAAAAATTATGCCATGTTTGAACTTCCAAGATTAAATTTCAGACTAACTTTCTTATGGATGTTCTACAAATATTCAGTCATTATTCATTGTTTCAAAATACATAAGTGAAGTAACACTACAGTCAAAACACCAATGGGTCACGTTTCACCATACTATATTGGTTTTAAAATATGACCTCTTAAAAGTTTATACAAAAACTGCATTCAACCATCAGTCCATTGGATCATTTTTTTACATCTTCTTCTAAGCAGTGCTCGCTCATAAACAACTTGGAAACTTGCCATACATCCATGGTATTTTTTGTATAGTTATAGAAGCGCAGTTTCTAGAAACATATAGAACGTAAGAATTTACAAAGGGGAAGAATTGCAGCATCAGTCCTGCAGGTCTTTCTTAAATCTGCAGGCTTCAGCAGGTGTTTAGGCTGCAGCCTTTCAGAGACGTACAGTTAGTGCCCTATGAAAGAAGTATTCTGTGATCATGCAAAGACTTCTTGAGACATGAATATGAGAAAAGCCATCACTATCACAAAAATCTACAACTCTAGAGATACTTACCATGAAGTGCTGTCACTATTACAGTAGATCCTTCTAGCTTACTATTATTACTGATTACTCAGTTCTGAAGTGAAGGGACAGGCATTGTTCATCGTCAGAGTATTCCACTTGCAAGAGGATGAACACGTCTGTGTCTTACTTGAATCACACAGGGGATGCATAAAGACTATATTAATGGAAAAAAGGAAAAAAAAAATAGATTAACATGGTCAGAACAACTGATTAAAAAAAAGTCAAATGACAGGAATTTACATTTAATTTTGCTGGAAAGACATTGTTTGAGATGAAGACAAAGACTGAGCTTTAGAATTACTATTTTTTGAATCTGCTTATAATGGGTTAAATTATAAGGTTAAATTTCTGTGATTCTAAAGAAAATTCAGCTCTGACTCTGAGCTGTAGCCAATATGCATAGCACTATTAAGGGCCCATAAAATGAATCACAAAATTTATTTTCTTTATTAAAAGAATGTAAAATGAAATGTTAACTTTCAGCCTTTTTCATATTAACTCAGTGTATGGAAGAATAATCAAAAAGCATATAAGAACTGGAACTTCCTGGCCATATTTTGCTTTTAAGAAAAGAGAAATAATAATAAAGGGGGAAATGTTAAAAACCAAATACTACTATAATAGTCTGCAGATGAAAGATGCCATAATTTCCCTGGTTTTCCAAGTGTGGGTTAGCATTTAGAGGAGAGTAACAAATTTTTTATAACTCAGGCTGACATTTTGTACCCTATAAATGCAGTTAATAATATAAATTAATAACCTGAAATACAAGCCAAACATTTTGAAATCCAGTCATGTCTAAGCTGCAAATGAATTCACAAGACTAACTTTTGGGTTCCATTTTTAAGTATTCTCACATTTCAATGGATAATAAAAAAAAATGTGTTTTAAAGGCTGTATTTATAAATATGGTGGTTTTCTTATACACTTTTGTATAGAAAGGTTACTGTTTTGTATGTTTTGGCACTATAGCAGTTTAATGTGATACATTCTTTTATGTCGGTGTCATAATACAGCAGGTTCACATCCTCCTTTAGTTGTATAAAAATGTTGACTTGAGCAGTGTTCACTGTACAGATTAATCATATTTCATCATTGCAGTACCATTCATTTCTATTACTTCTGACTTTTGACATCTTCACACTTGGCAAGACAATACAGCAAAACTTGTAAAAGATAGCCAGCTGCCCCTCCCCTCATTCAGGATGTAATCCAAACTTGAATGCAGAGTAAAGCTCTTTTAAGTTGTTGCTACTAATGACTACTCTGCAGTGGGACATGAACTACAATCATATTTATGTACTTTAATCAGAAGCAAGCAACCAGTTGCATTAACCTGTAAGGCACGCTGCGACGGATGATGTACAAATGTTGCATGAAGGACTGTGCTCCGTCTCCAGGAATTAGCACTTCTTGTCTCTGTCTTAGTAACACAGAGTCTAGTACGGTAAAGCTACACAGCAAAGCAGAATGATACTTGACAGATACAAAGAAAACCAGGAAGAATGCTAGAAGTTAAAGCAAACTTCTAAATGTGACCTCTTCTGCCCTTTCCATGGGGACTGGACATTCTGATCACTTACATGCCACTACCGAAACACGTAAAAGCTATATTGGCATGAGGCCAGAGAGGTGAAATATTTGCTGAGAAAATGACAATGTTCTTTGTTGGTGATTTATTCTAGCTCCAGTTAATGTGTTTTCTTAAGCTTTTGGATAGTGTCATCTCCATTCTAAATTGTTACGTTTCAGACATGCAGCTATATTATTAAAAATTCCTTTTGATAGAATTAGACTATCATTACCAGGTAACGAGAAGAACATTAGTGACTTTGTGAGGAATTATGTCTTCTAGGATTTTCATCTAAATTAAACTTTGGTCTGACTTAAAAGAATAAATTGTCTCTGAAGTCTACAGTTTCCTTGGTGATATTTTTTATTCTTGTGTCATAATGTAAGTAGAAGAAGCATTTGAAACTTTTTTAAGACTACTTTCCAATTCTGCACTGCAATATATGAAGATCACACAAAAATTGAATGATGCCAAATGAATGGAGTAGAGAGCAATGCAATTATCAATGAAGTGGGATTAAATAAGTAAAGGTTAAGTGCAATCATGACATGATAGAGGAGGGAAAAAGAAGGAAAGGAAAAAATTCACCATGCTTCTTTTCATAACTCATACATACAAGTTCTGTAAGTCACAGATGATTTAGATAGATCATATAAATAAGCACTGTGCAATATAGAGTGCTATGAAGTTTCACAGAGAATCAATTGACTGTATTTTAAATGTCAGAAATAACTAATAAAAAAAACACATGGAAGAAAGGTAGAAATATTTTTTGAAATGAGATGTTAAAGTTATTTCTCCTTGAGAAAATACCACTCCAGCTTTGTTGGGGTCCATATACCTTCTCAGAGACGCGTACTTTCTTCTTTCTTTCTCCTTCCATACTATATATAATATATATCAATGCATATACGTATACACACACACGAGTGGAAGTGCAAAATGGGAATACTATAGTACACGTTTAGGGACTCCAACACAAATATGTACTAATTTGACTTTTTTCTTCAAAGGCGACCACTTTCATTATCTGAAATTGGTAATAAATAAAACAACCCTAGAATCACTACATTGCAGAAAAGCCACTCGCCAAAGGGCTACATGAAGAACAGAATAAATTATTTGACAGTAAGGAATCCGATCCAAGAACTTCTTGATACTTTAGTGCCTGTTCAAAGTGAATAGAAATTATATGAAAATCTAATAATCTTCCAGACAGATTTGAGGGAAAAAATGAAATCAAGCATTTTGTCCAGAATACATTTCATTATACATAAAAAAAAAAAAAAAAAACAACAACTGAAGTAGAGCAGTGGGGAGCTTTCAAAGCAGTTAGATCTGAAGAACACCAATGTCTTTAAAGAAAGACCTCATTTCAATATTCATACTGACTAATACCAATGGCAACAGAATTTCTTTGAAGAGAAGCTCCTGAGTTTACCTTTGAGGACGCTCATCACTGTGCATGCTCGCCTCCTTTACATCTTGAGAAATTTCCAGAAGCAGAACTCTTGGAAGCACATATTTATTCCAGGGCAGTGTATTCCTGGGGTTTTAAGACAGTTTGTCAGTTAGCGTTACCCTTTTGTAACTGAAGAGTAATTATGATCAGAGACACCTAACTCTTTAAAGGATGCATATGTAGAATCACTCTTCATGGGGCAGATGATTCTCTATCACATTGACATTATTTTATGATGATGTGTTACAATTTCAATCAGAAAAGGTCAGAGCTGGCACTAAAAGAACACTGATTTATTATTCAGAGGAAGATTGCATTGCAGCCCATAAAGCATTCAGTACTACTATTAAGACAAAACCTACAGTCAGAATAGTAGCAATACTACAGTCCAAGGTTATTTAGCTGCTGCCCCAGCAGGAAGTATAAGAATAATCCCTTTTATTTAGCAATTCAAAAACTACAGCTCTGTGCTTTTTTATTCTCTCATAATTAAAGTAATAAATAAAAATTTGATTAATAATGACCAAAGCCACTGTCCAATCTTGACTTTTTTTCCCTATAGCCTAGTAGTCTTTCAAATATGGATGAAATATTAATTAAAGTTTTTTTGTTAGAACAGGACAGAGATATAGAAAATTAGCTAAACATAAGTGACTATTACACTGCAAACATGATCAAGTACATCCTATTTTTAAAATTTTATGTGGACATTTTAAGAAAACTGAGGAGATGGATAAGCCTTGATAAACCAACCTTTTACAGAAGAATAGCTCAATACTGTAAGAAAAATATTCACTTGTCTGGAAACATATACACTTAACCAAGAGTCTAATTTTGGATCAAATCCTGTGAAACCGTGTGGATGCCCACAGCAGTGGACTAGCCCAGAACCAAGGTGTAGCCACAGCAATGAATACAGCAGTAGGAGATGCTGTACCTCATCACTCTCAGTTAATGAGGAAAGTGCATTTGGAGACAGTGGGTTGTTGGCTTGTGTGAGGACTCAAGGTCATTAGCTAGACAGAACATTAATTTCTTTCAGAAGAAGTCTTACATTATGAGTTGAAATGAGAAAAATAAGAATCTCTTAATTGTTAGGATCTATGCCTAATTTGTCCACAGTTGAACGTTTACTTGGACTTTGCATTCATCACAGCAGGGAAAATGGTTGCAGCTGGACTAAAATGTGTGCATTGCCTTGCTTCTTGAATGGATCGACAGAGCATTCTTTTCAAATATAGCATGAAGAATAACAGGAAATAGTAGTGAACAGGAGTACTGAAAATATAGATGGAAGTTCTTCGATTGTCTTTACCTCATCACCCCAAAACACCTCCCAAAATACCAGGGACTGTTTTCAAATTTTCAGCATTTTGACAATGCAATGAATACTTCATTAAATGTTATTGATTTTGCTAAAGACTTTGCTGATTTCTAACCGTGGTTTCCCACTCTAAAACTGTACCTTAATAATACCTTTTATTCCTGTATACAGACTACTTTAAAAACCTTTTACAGTAGAAATGGAATTTTGCTTCTAATCTCTTGAAAGTCTTCAATTAATGTAACCTATTATTTCATAGTGGGCATAAAACCATTAACTTTCAATCCTTATCAGCACCACTAGGGCATTTCTTAAATTCACATGACCATTTCCAGTAACAGTATTATCATTAGTGTGTAAGTGGCTAGCAGAAATATCTTTAAAAAAACCCCAGCCAATCTTAAATGAGAAAAAACAAGTGTGAGAATATTCAAATGTCTGCAAAATTCCATTTAGGAACCAAAATGCCAGAGTTATTTTATTTGCTCTTGAGGACTGGGAATGAAAACAAGTCATGCAGGATTTTTCTGCAGTCATCTGGAGCCTGCAAAACCTGAGACCATAGAAGAAGTGAAAATAAGGTCTTGGGCTTCTGTGGAGCACAGAGCTCTGAATGTAGATGAGACAGCTTGAAGTAGACCAAGCCTCTGCGGAGTTAATACATTGTAACAAGGTTTCAGTATCAGAAACTAATTTAATCATCATTTCCACTGTGGAAAACTGAGTTACTGGTGCCCCTTGTGCTTCAGAATTATTTTTTTGAAATGATAAATAATAGCTTCCAAATAGTTTGCACCATATTAATCATGTGGAAATTCATCACAGGTTAAGGTACAACAAGATAGTAAGTACTGCCTGAATATACTAATAAGCACCTTTGTTAAGTAAGGTCAGAAAGCGCATCTGTGCCAGAATCAGGAATAGAATATTTATATGCCAATTTAAATTTCAAGATCATTGTCATCTTTTCTCTTGCTGGAGACTGTGTTTTTTGGTTTTGGGTTTTTGTTTTCTGGGGGTTTTTTGTTTGGGTTTTTTTTTTTTTTATTATTTAAGTAAATTACAGTTTCTGCAATCAATCACTACTTTTTCTGTCTTTAAATCGAATTTCTGAAGTTTCTTTGAAAGGAATAAAGGCTTTTTGTGAGCTCTGAACTCTGATGTGAAGCAGCTGGGTTCAGGATGTTGTAGCGCAAGAAGGGTTTGCTCTTTAAGACACAGTTTGCGAGCAGAAGCTATACTATTTGGTAACATGATAGCATCGGAAGACAATGCATGAATGTAATAAATTTGAGTGTTTTAAATAATGTGTGACCTAATATACTGCTTTAAAATATTAAAATTTCAAATTACAAAGATTCCTCTTAAACCTGATATATGAGAATGTTTCAGCAATTTCCATTATATCTATAATGATAGCTGTTTCGGAACTGCTGATCCTGACAACTTTACTGAACTCATTGTAAATCTGGAGAAAACGTACCCCAAAAAACATCTGGCTACATAAGGGAAAATCCACAAAATTGTTGAAAGATACTAAAATAGATGCTAAAAGCTTACTTTTATGATTAAGATACATATGCCAAAATGTATATTACTCACTACATGTTGTAAAGACAAGGTAAGTAGGTTATGAATTCACATCTTACATTACAATACAGCATTTATGGTTAAGCTGCCTTATTTCTAGCACAGTAACTTCAAAATCCATCAAGCTTTATACTTATGCCCAAAGCATGAGAGATCAGAGGGAAAACAAAACCAAAACCAACCCAAACCTGTGTTCCATATTTAAGAAATAAGACCCTCTAAAAGCAATCCTTGTTAAACTATGTGTATTCAAATAAAAAAATAAATAAATAAATATATATATATATATAAATGTTAGATTGGTAAAGACAAAGCATTCATCTAATCATGAAAAATCTCTCCAGCAGCTGTTCTTTTAGTGTAAAAATAATCTGTAAAAATGTCGTTTTGACTACCTAGGAGTTTATTTTTGTGACTGTTATAGCTAGACATTTGGGGGGAGTAGAAAAACAGACTTAACAGGCTTTTTTGAGGCTAGAAAGGCATGGATGGCTCAAACCTGCTATTAACCTGCCTGTCCTTGGATAACCTCCACAGTATTGAAATTGGACTCAAAACATATTTGGAGTATCTTATTTACGAATACATATGTCTGCTTCATCAAACCAAGTACTAATTTCTTTTCCTGTGCTTTTTATTTTTAGGCTAATATCCACTAACCAAAATGTCCTTTTGGTTCCATCTTCCCTTTCTGATGTCTGCTACCTTCTAGATAAATTGTTTTTTAAACAAACAATGAAGAGATGTTTCCACTTTCTGTAAAATGCTGCTTCCTTGTTTGTACTGCAGTTTAGACAGATTTTGAAGCCTTGACTTCAGATTCCAGCCTCCTTCATATTAAGTCTCTTGGCACTTCTGTCTTGTTGACTTCACTAATTAGTTTCTGTAATTTCTCAGTCTGCTCTTTTGGAATGAGAAACCTTAGTAACCAACCTGTTTTTGTTAATCCTTCTATTTAATTGAAAATGTATCAACTTGTCTCATTTATTCCAAGGTTATTCTCTTTGACCAGCTAATCTTATATGCTCCTGTTGACTATGCATAGTGAAGGCATCTAATGACTAATGTGCCTGACAGTACGAAGTTTCTATCATTATTGGCAGCACTTGCTCCAGTCAATATGTGTAAATGTAATGTCTGCTGTAATGACACAGATCTGGGTAGAATTCCTCTCTCCATAACATTAACGATCTCTGCATCTATTTAAATCTGGCCATGGAAACTGGAGCAGAATGAAACGCTGACTTTGAGCATGTTTTTTCACCATATTTCCCAAAGTGATTTTCTGATTCTTATGTCTATTGTACTGTGTTGCTTCTAAAACCAGTGTGCCATTGCCTCTTTTTCTGTTTCAAACACAACTTTCTGAGAAGCAAGCACTCTGCAGTTTCTCTGTTCTAATTATGATAGCTCTTAAACAATACTCCTATTATTTCCCAAATTATTTTTTTCAACCAAGATGACTTGATATTACAAAAAAAAACCCAACCAAACTAACTGAAACTTGTTTGAGTCAGATATTTTCGCACAGGAATAAGAACATGTATACTGGAACTTCATTCAGTGAAACTCGAGCTCTGGCTGTATTTGTAACATGCAGTATAGCATTTGTACCGTGTGCTGCGTGACTGTAATATTAGTAACTATATTACCAAAAATGTTTCCGTAGGAACCTATTTTCAAAGGACTCGTCCAAATGTCCTATCATGATACAAACAGGGCAAATGCTTTATGGAGTAGGAGATGTTTCTGCACATCATAACACATCATTTTCAGATATTCCACTGATATATCCAAGGTATTTTTTATACATATGTATATATATGCAATACTTGAAAAAGTATAATCTAAATGCACTTATCTTCATCTTCTATGGTTCATTAACAAAAAGGAAACCCAACCCTCCAAACTGCTAAACCACTGAGTGTGTTTTTTAAAGCCTCATTTTTACTGTAATATTATTAGTTGTCTGTGTTTCAAACTCTATGTTCTACTCCACCTATTTTATTTTTCTAAAGTTTCTGCTTTGAAAAATGAAAATCAACTATTTTATTCATTTTCGGATTCTGTTTTAATATATAACAAAGACACAGTAAGTCTCTATTTCTCACATAATTGTCTTTGCATTTGTATTCAACTTACATTTGTGGTATTTTTCTAGCCTTTATTTAACAACATATTAATTCTTCCTTCTAATTAAAATCTCATATTGAATTTTATACATAAGAAACTATAAGAAAGTTGTTTTGATGAGGTTATTGAAAGCACATTAATGGAGTAATATATATCACCATAATCTATATTACATTTGTTTCCTTTTGGAGTTTTGAATCTTGACAGACAAAATACTGGAAAACCATTTTGCAAAGAATTATATACTGGTATTCTGGTTTAGCTCTGTACCAAGATTTTTGTATCTTGGACCTCAATGCTGGCTCCAGGATAGCTTACTGTACATCTGAGATAAACTATTTCCATCAAGACATTTTAGTATGCATATCACAGTTTAAAATATGCTAGTTTCAGCCTAATTTATCCTTTTCCATTTTAATATCGAACCAAAGACTTACTTAGTGTAATTGATCTATAAATATTTTGAAATTAAGTAGTCAATTCAACTGAAATAATTTTAAGATTTTCTTTTTTAAAAGTAAAAAAAATACCCGACGCTATACAACCTCTTAACCTATAAATCTTTTCCATACCCTTAATCTGAGTAGCTGCTGGGTGGGTTTTTTTTATCAGCTTTTTTTTTTTTTTTTTTTGGGGGGGGGGGGGGGGGGGGCGCAAATTCACAGTTTGGTAGCTGAACCTGATAGTGAAATTCCCTTCATTAATTCTAATAAACAACTACATTCAATTCTGAAACAGGGTAAAGGATTGCATACAGAATATCAAGGGGGCATTCCTGAGAAGCTGAGGCAAACCATAAAGATATATAGGATTGACTCTTCAGAATAAGCATTATAGCGATATGGGAGAAGAATTAGAACCAGATATGCAAGAATCATTGTCACAGCCCTGGAAGAAGACAGTTGGAAAGCACAGAGAAAGACTTATTGTTGTAATGAGCTTTGGTCAAAACGGGTAAGTACTTACTTGGGATTCTGACTGCACAAAGGCACGGGGGAGCTGGACTTGACATTGCTTGCTCAGTTCCTTCTCAGCTTGAAATGAATTCTCAAACACTGAGCTTGTTCCCATCCAATGGCAAGCATGTCATTGCAATTAATTTCATTTTAATGGCTGTTTCAAACAAACAAACAAGTAGATTAATGTTTAAAACATGCCATGAGCAGCAGTAGTCAGAGAAATGGAATTTAATAACTCACAGTGCAGTTAGCCTCAACTAAGTAAACTTTCTGTCTTCAGCAAAATTAAATTTAACAGCCTTATCACAGAAAAATCTGTTACACAGTCCGGTGAATCATATATTTGAACTTAACAAGCAAGCAGTAAACTTACAAAGTTCACTATACCTGGGTAAATTCATGGCAGCACACATCCAAAATCTGCCTTTTATTATGCTGAAAACACACATATTTGCACAATGAAAATGAAATTTTTTGGAAGCCAAGTATTTATCACTATGACAAAACTGTGCTCAAATCCTAAAGATATCATGTGGTTTACAGAGATTTTTTTAATAGACTTTTTATTTTTTTAGTATGAAAAATGGCACAGAATGGACAAGGAACAAGGTTATTAAATTTTTTCTACTTCCTCAAGTTGCTTGATTTTCAGATTGGCAGAATAATCACCCATAGCTACTCTCAACCTCAAGAATACTTACAGGAGTACAGATCTTACCTGAAAAGCTGATGAAACCAGTCATTTCAGAGTAGAATGCCATCTTATCCTTAAGTTATGCAACATCAGTGTGTACTTTATTACTAGTTTTATCTGTATCTTCCAGAATTTCAGTACCTTAAACCCAGAGTTTTACAGAAGACTGCTGTCTCCACATCTTTTCACCCCAGTATATCACTGTCCAAAGCCAAAAAATGATCTGTCCCCACAGTCATTCAAATATCATATGGACAAACAAAACCTGTTACATACATCTGATAAACTATCTGTATGCTGGCCCTGCCCTTCCTTTTTTTCAATCACATTCTCCAGCTTCCAGTCTAATTCTGCCTTCTCTTACCTCCTTTTCCCCCTTTTAACTTAACAATTTTAGCAGGGTTTCAACTCAGCTGGTCACACTAAATCAACCCCAACTTAATATTGTAAAAGAAAAATTAAATTTATATGCGACAGGAAAAAAAGCGATAACACAGTTGCAGAGAATTTGAGGAAACTACATCGTTGATACATTTGATTTTACAACTTTAAAAGCCTCCAGCATTCTGTAACATGCTTGTGCATAGTTTCTATGAAAACAGAAAATGAAAATAGTATGGATACATTCATAGAACATTTTTAACAGAAAACAAGTCTAAAGACACAAACATTTGCTGGAAGCAAAAAAGCTGATGTGGATTACCTTTGACTTCTCTTTCACTTAATTGGCAATACGTGATAACATACGGTTTTGACAGGAAAATAAAAGGAATTAACAAAACAGTAACTGAAGACATGTTCCAACTTTAGAACCCAATTATAGCCCACATTGCTTAAAGCCAGAAAATGTGCAAACATCTAACACAAATGAAGAAGAAAAATCTAATGAAAAAGACAACATGACATGAGAAAACTGAAGCAGAAGCAGCTAATTAAACCTATACAACTGTAATGCAGAGGAATTATTAAGAGAGACAGAAGTTAGCGACAAACTTGTAGTGCTCTCATGCTGAAAGATTTAAAATTAAACAATCTGCAAAACACAAGATATATGGAGGGTTGGGGGTTTTGAGTAGCTATCATCGCATTTTTTTCCTCAGATGTAAGCTGCTATACCATGCGATCTACATACCAAAGATTGTGCTGGACAGCTTTGCCTCTGTGCTGCAGGGTTTTGATAAAAAGCTGTGTAGTGCCCATCGTGAAATACTTCTTTTGGGGGAGATAAACCTCCATCCACCATCATTATTAACAACAACCAAGCATAATCATACTTAAAAGGCAACATTCGTTTCACTTACTATGCAGGCTCATCCTGTAATTAAATTAATCTGCAAAACTTCCTACTTGACAGTAAGGTATCTACTACTGATCTACAACCTAGCTATAGAGCAAAGCAGCCTGTGCAGCAGAATGAACTTGATGCCAGGAAATTAGGGACATGACACGGGTCATTAATATTGTTAATTCTCTGCATGTGGAGTGTAACCACAATGAAGTAACATGGCAATAAGCCTAGTTCAACTTCCACAGACAGCACGCACTAGAAAAGGGCAACCAAAGGGCCATGCTCCGGTCCTCTGAACAGAAGCATCCACACCTCCATGCAGAACAGGAACACAGGCTCTGGATCTGGCACAGAGACCTGTGCAGGACAAAGGAACGAGCTCTCACTTCTGCACACTCTACTGGCCAATGTTACTGTATTGCCAGAATGGAAATCAGTGGAGGGAAACATTTAGTATGTCACTGTGTCACCCCAGACGTTCGAGGAGTCCTAACTTTTCATGAGCAATTCTCTATCATGTCTGTCTACTTGTTTCCTCTCTATATTTCTGCAAACATATATGGAACTGTCTTCTAGATTCATGATGCTTGAGGTGTTTTTACAAACTTCTGTTAACTTTTTGAAAATTTGTTGTAAAGTGGAAGAAAAGCAATAAAGAGTTGCCCTAGTATTTTATTGCTTGGAAGGACATTATATGGATATTTTCTGTGAGTTGCTAACATTTTTAAATTAGTCTGTAACATGCTCTCCTTTTGGCATTTCCACAACAGTTACTTAAACAACCTGATAATGTAATCATGCTAATGATTACACAACTGCACTGAAATCAGACTTAATCAGAACAGCTTTGTGTATTCAACACAAATGGTAAACCCCTACAAACTAAGCCTTTGTATATACTCTGTACCTGCTTTCCCACCATTACAGGCAAGTATTTTTATGTGAAGAAATCTCTTCGTAAGAAATTATTTTTTAGCTGGAGTGAAAAATCCACACCACTTCCAGGTTTCAATTACTAGGCAGATATGACCTCCCTTTCTTCCATCCAGAGTACTTCTCTATTTGATGAAACAAAAGATTGAGCAGAATAGGAAAATAGTCTCCTCTGTAATTCATTGTTGTGCAATTTACTGAACTTTAAAATCCATCATGGATTAGACTCCCCCACACACCACCCCAGATGACAACATGTTTGTTTTTACAGTGTAGATTTAACTCCTAAAATATCATTAAGTCTTCTGTAAATCTTCTTTTCTGCAAAAAGTGATTTCCTTCAAGAGAGATTTAGAGTTCTCACTGAAAAATGCTGTGAGATGTCTTGAAATATCTCAAAACACTTTTTTTTAAAAAAAAAATCTATAAAACAATAATCTACGGTACGTAAATATTTTAAAGGACAATTTTGGCAAAATCCTGTATTTCATTGTAATTATAACATAGAAAATCTCTCAGAGCTATTTTCTTGTGGGTCATTTTAAACATATCACCAGCTTCTTTGGTTTTGAAGAACAGAACGTTCCTTAACATCAGACCCTACCACTGGCAAATCATCTTACACAGTTACTAATTTTCTGAAATAAAGTAAACCCCAGGCCTCATTTCACTATATGGTACAGAAGAACTTATTCTGAGGAAATAAAAAAAAAAAAAAAAAGTCCATTTTAAGAGCATACCAATCACAATATGTGTGTCTGCACAGCAGGTTTTTAACTCTTAATATACAGAACAATACAGAATTTCATAGTTTAAAAAAGCCCTACATTTGGACATCTGTAAAAACAATTGAAACTAACAGTAGTTTTTCATATCACTTTTTAATATATAGGCAGTCAACTTCCACTCTTGCATAAAAGAAAAAAAAAATTTAAAAAGACAGGTTTTGAATTAATGATTTAGAAATTTTAAGGTACTGCCTAGCAAACGTGGCTTAAATTTCTTGTCTTTTTTCTGCAAACTCTTTCATGTTTTTTGACAACTTATTGTCATCAAAAGTGTCTTGTGTTTAAAACCTCCTATAGACATCTTTACTAATGAAAAACAATAAACTACATTTTTCCCAATATCAATGAGTTTGTCACAGTGAAACTGAGTAAGTCGTTCCTACTAATCTGAATAGTTATACGCTTTTTTTGTAAGAACAGATGCTCTGTTGCTTCCCAGTGATCACTTTCTCTGATCTAAATTACTTAGTACTTTGGTACTGATCATGGCTACACAGAATTTGTGAAGTGTTTTTAATTTAAGTCTCTGAAAATGTCAAAATAGACCTTTAAAACATTCCCCATAACCTTGAAATAGTCATATGTGTGAGAGATCATCTCAGGTTTTTTATAGCTGGTTTCTTCCTACACTAACTTTGCACAGTATTTGCTTTGCCCAGTACCCTTAAGCATCTGTATGCTCTAAACACAAAAGAGAAGTCCATTTCCAAAACTGATAGAGCAGGAAGGAAACTGTCAAATATCTGTGAAGTGTATTTTTACAGCAGTAAACAATTTGGTTTTATATTTCCAGTGTACTTTAACAGACATTTACAAGTAGAACTTTTAAAAGTACACAGTACTAATTTAATAGAATGTCTATGGACCCACAATAGTTTCCAGCAATACATGTGACAGTGGGATTCCATATAGCACACCTTCTTAAAAATAGAAATAGATTACAGTCATTTGCTCAAATCCTCTTGTATGTGTCCTGTAGTAAATTAATTAAGTACAACCATCCATTGTTTTCTCATTTATTTATACAGCAGCAAGATTAGTAATGTCATAAACACAACCTCTTCCTAATGAAGGAACGTGTTTAGACAATGTGTTTATCGTAGGTTCTTTCATCCAAAGTACTTTCACGCCAGTGGAGGCAGGAAATTTCCTATCAAGCCAACTTCATCAACAGTCCCTTAGTTCTAGTATTTTTCCTGTACACTCAAGTGTTGCTACGAAAATATGTAAGTTAAAATCCTATCAGTCCTAAAACCAGTACTATTTTATTGATGAGACTGATTTAAAAAAAAAAAACAACAAACAACAAAAAAACAAACCACAACCAAAACAAACAATAAAATAAGGATAACGTTTTCCAAAGTTCATAGGCAGCCAACTGATATCCAATACTCAAGGGCCATGTAGGAATTTCAGTGGGTCCAAATCATAGTTTCCCTAGAAAGACGTGGTCAAAATATCCAAACCAAGGTGCTTAAGATGCACAGATTGACACACATAAAATGGTGCCTTATTTATAGGAGTTATATGTGCGTTGGAATGCTCAGTATGTTTCCCTTTGTATACCAAAGACAGGAAAATGTCATAACAGGTGTCTTCCAAGTAAACTAATTCTATCAAGCAATATGACATGGTCAACTTCCCCACCTTAAAAACAATCCAAAAAAAACCCAAAAAAACAACCCCAAAACCAGAAATAAAACTACTCAGTTTTATTTTCAGAAGATAAAATTCTAAAATGTTTTTTGTACACTACGAAAATCACGGTTATTAACAACGTGCTCCAGCATAATTTCCAGCAAATGGCAAACACCCATTTTAACTATACAGCCACTTCTCACTTTAGCTTGTGAAGCAATGGTGTTTATTTCTTGGATTTCAAGGGTTATACAATACAGATACCTTCTCTAGCTTGTTAACTTGCAGAATGTAAGGAAATGTGGGATTACATACATGCGAAATTCTCATGCATGGGAAAAAAGAATCAGTCCTATAAAATTGATTTCCTATTTTCTGGCGTTTATTTACCAAATACTTTGATATGTAAAGAGAAATTAACATAAGTATTTTTAAGTAGGTTGCTTCTTAAATTTACTAGGAGACAAAGTTTTCCCTTTTAGTGGCATGTTTTCATCTAAATTGGAAAACTATAAATAACGTAATAAAACCAAAATAAAGCAGATCAGGCATATCCATTATTCCTGGTGCATTGTCTTGCTGGATTGCTACATGAATTTTCTGATCCTTGCACCACACATTGCCTAGGAACTAGTCAGAACATGAAACTACATTCAAATTTTTGCTAAATTGTGCCTAAAAAAAAAAAAAAAAAGACTAAATTGAAAACCAAAACCAAAAGTTCAAATATTAGGTATAAATTGAAATTAGTTATTGTCCTCAGTAAAAACAAGGTTCTTGTGATTTCCTGATCAATATGAAATGTCCAGAATGGAGTAACTAGTGTTAGAGAAATGGAAGATACCAAAGTCTTTCATAAATACAAGTTAATTTTGTAATGTATTAATTTATAATATTTTTTGTAATATCATCTCCAATGGATGAAATAAGATTGTCTTATTTTCATACCTCAGCGTGGACAACATGGAATTATTTTCAAAACAGCTTAGCAGAGAGATCCTCTCTCTCTGGGTTTCCTTCTCTGGCAGAAGCTTGTTAGACCTTCCTGAGTGCATACTGGTGGAGAAATACTAGTTTCAAAAGATATAGTGCAGGGCAGTGACACAGCTGGCACTGCACTTGGCAGAACAGCAGCGCACTTAACCAGAATGCGGGGTCCTTTATTCATTTTGGTGGACCGCCTCTACATCACATTGCTTTCCAAATACAAGTTATCGCTACCTGCCATTCAGATGTGGTAGGCCTTTTAAAATTTTCTAAAGGTCAGTTAAGCACTGTGTGTTTATGCTTGAAAAATAATTTGACTCGAGTATTGGCCAGAAAATGGCCTATTAATACCTTATGTATCAAAAAGTATCAAAACTGCTGTTTGTTCAAGGAATTAATACCGATATTGATGGTCTATGAATCTGAAGGCTGGAGTTGACTATTCAAATTAGTTTTCAAAATAATTTAGATGAAGCAAGCATCTTAGGGTGGCTTTTCAGACATGAACAATGCCAAGATACTTTATCAAACATTTAGCAACATCTGCAGTTCATTTGTGTCTTCTTAGATAATAGCCTCAGACTTTTGACATATTAGATAGCTTTGAAAATATATGTAAACATTCAGATAAAATGAAGAGAACACTGACAACCAGAACAGCCTGAATTGAACACAAGGCTGATATTCTTGACTTGGGCAGAGAAAGGTACAGCACAGAAAGAGACAGGCACTTTATATTCTTTTGTCCATTGCTTTTAACAATTGATTCCTTTGCTGACTTTGTAAGTCTGCATGGTGGCATCTGCAAATGAGAAAAATCAGAACTCAAAGGGACTTTCAAAGGTCATCTAGTGCGTTCCCTGTAGATCAGCTTTAACTATGTTGCACATGTTTGTCTAACCTTTTCCTAAAAGTTGCCAGAAACGGTCAGCAAACTATACCAATGCTTCAGCATCTTTACCATGAAGAAACTGCTCTTCATATCAAATCTGAATCTCTCTTACTGCAATTAAGCCCCGTTATTATTTATCTATGCAGGGTAAACATAAGAAATAGCTTTCTTTTTTTTTTTTTTTTGCTATTAGAAAAAAATGTCACTTTGCTTTTTCTATTTGAAGACCCATCAAATTCCTGCTTCATCTTATCCTCTTTAGCCTGAATAATCACAGCTCCTTTAATCTTTCCTTCTGTTGTGTCTCCTACTATTCTTGCTCTTTTCTTTTGACTCTTAGAGCGTCAAATCTGCACAAAGACCTCCAGCTGAGCCCCTGTTACAGCTGAGTGCAGGAAGGAAAAAGGTTGATTCATGCATCCAGCAAAACATAAATTCATATTCTTATGTGCCAGAGTACAGGTTGCCTTGCTGGTAATAAGATGCCATAATTGACTGTGTTTAGCTTGCAAGTCCTAAGCAGATGCCCCCACCCAAAGAACCGCTGTCTAGACAATTATTCTTGTTCCAGCAGCAGACCTACCCCTTTTAACAGATTACAGAAAATTAATTTTGAATTACAACCCTGACTTGTAGTTTCTTCCAGCATTATGCCATGCACAAAATGAGTATATATACTCCCTTCTCTGTCTTCCAGTCATCTGTGATATCAACTGACAAGGCTCAAGGTAACCCCATTTAGTTTACACTTCCATTTTGACAGCTGGTAATTGGCAACTCCTCTCTACATGGTTTCCTCTTCCATTTAAACTTTGTTATTTGCAAGACTTTGACTAATCTCGCAGAATCACTTTTTAGCCAGTGCTGTAGGTGTGGTAAATGTCATTCAGCATTATAAAGCAGAAAACATCAATGCCTTTAAATATTATTATTGGAACTGAAAAAAAAAAAAACCCCAAGTGGAAAAAAAAAGAAGAAAATTATCTAACCTTGTATTAGTCCCTGCTGGAGTGCTGTGTGCAGTTGCTGGCTCCCCAGTAAACGAGAGACATGGACAGACTGGAGAGAGTCCAGCATAGATAGGGCTATGAAGTGATTAAAAGACTGGAGAATCTCTCATATCAGGAGAGGTTAAGAGAGCTGGAATCCTTCAGCTGAATCATATGAATGTGTATAAATACCTGATGAGGGTAGTAAAGACAATGGAGCCAAACCCTTCCCAGTGGTATCCAGTGACAGGACAAGAGGCAATAGGCACAAACTGAAAAATAGGAAATTGCATGTAAGAAAAGGTTTGTGGTTGTTTTGGGTTTTTTTCTTCTTCTGCAGGAGTGGTCAAACATGGCAATGGATTGCCCAGAGAGCTTGTGGAGTCACCATCCTTGAAGATCTGCAAAACCCGACTGGACAGAGCCCTGAACAACCTGCTGTAGGTAACCGCTTTTTGAGCCGGAGTGTTGGACTAGGTGATCTCCAGAGGTTCTCTAGTACCCACCTACTCTGTATTTCTTTTTTTGAGTTCTTAGCTGGTTGATCATTTTAATTAGCCCCTGAAATTGTGTCTCTCTTTTCAAAAAAGCATGCATTATGAGATTTCTTTATTAATAATAAATTTTTTATCAGGACCTGTAGAGGGGATGAAGCTGGGTTAATTAACATTGATAATATACAGCTGTGGGCTGGCTTCAGGGGTAGAGGGGGGGGTGTGGGGTGGGTTGGCTGATGTAGATAAAGTGCAGGTGTGGCTGGTTCTGTTAAGTGGTTGGGCAGCCAAGGAAGAGAGATCTGGAGAAGAGAGCGGGCCCTGGGTGAGGAGAGGCTAGGAGAAGGCAGCAGAGGGACTGGCATGAAGAGTATGTTGGTATGAGATGATAAAAGACCTTGTTGCAGCCGGCTAGTTTGGAGAGTGCTGCAACAGGGACCAATTCCGTTTATTGACCTGAATATAGTCAAAGATATTGCAATTAAATACAACTGCAAAACTATAACTCATTTGATAATCAGTAATTAATAAATCATTAATAATTAATGTTATATTCAGATATTAAATGTGACCCAGCTACAAAAACCAAACCAAATCCACCTTGTATCTATCTAGGCAGTATGAAATCAACTTTCGCTATTAAGCAGCTTCTTGTTAATTTTGCTGAATTAAAAATAAAAACAAAACTATAATATTCCTGTACATCCATCTAATCTTATTGTTAATTGGAGTTGTTGTAATTTATTCTTTAATAAGGTATTCTTAGTTCCTTATTTTAATGTGTTCAAGTAAAGAGTGAAGAAAAATTTTCAGTACACGAAATAAACAATTAACTGTCATAATGACCAGATTTCACTGAAGTTTGAGCAACTGCCTTTAGAATAAGGAAAAGGTATAAATGAAGTTAATATTTGAGATATACCGACAGGCACTGCCCTGGTTTAGCTGGCAAGTTGGGGGAAGCAAACGCTGCCCTGTATTGAGCACGTCCCGTTCTGGGCCCCCAGTCCCAAAGAGATGACCCAAACTGAAGAGCCCAGCCAGGTGCCATGGTAGGGTTCACCTCGGGGACCTATGGGGAGAAGAGACTGAGGGCATTTGTTGGGCTTGGTTATTCCAGGGTGGGAAGGCTAAGCCTGGGGGATCCATCAGCAATCAGCCGCCTAACACAGAGCCTTAGAGAAGGCAGGAGGTGACACTGGTCAGAAACACACAATGAAAACCAAGAGGTGACGGTCACAGGTCTCTACCATGGACAGCTGAGATGGCTACGAGGGAAAAGGTGAGCATCAAACCACTGACCCTTAGGGTCTGTGTGCATTATCAGTTCTTGCACTTTTTCAAAACTTGTCCGGAGAAGGCCACGAGCAATCTGAATTTACTTTAAAAAAATTTCATCATATAAATTGAATGGTCATACCTTTATTTGAATTAATCTTAGTATTTAGCCCAGGTTTGAGAAGGAGGCTGAAATGAGGGTCCCCCATAGGTCATTCCAACCTAGTTTCTTCTCCAGTTCCAGCTACATGATGCTATATAATCAAATATTTCTAAAATATTGAAATCCTTGCTATATTTGAGGTTCATCTTTGAATCTCGGTGATTTTATGGTTCACTTCCTACTCTGAAGCAATTGCATTGAAATTAATACACATGTTACATTCTTTTTAAGATACAGTCATCTTTACCACATTTCACCAGGGCCATTATACTTAAACGTAGTATATTATTTTTGTTTCAAAACTTCTTTTTAAAAAGTCATGCATACTTCTTTAAGATTTCTCCTCCTCTATTCTTTTGTTCTTGATGAAATGAGCAAGAATCATAATTTCAGGTCTTTTTATTTTACTTTTCAAGGTATAATGCATCATTTAAAAAGGAAATATAGCTCTAAAAGTTGCTGTTAAGGACCATAAAGCAGAGAAATAATATGTAGTTCCATTGCAAGTTTTTTATCTTAACAGCATTACTAACTGTGACATTTATCCTGCTTAACCTCACCAAATGTACCCTAGGGAAATGTCAACAGAGTCTTATGGTTTTAATACAAATGAATTATCAAAGAGTTTGAATAATGTAATCATCTTAATGTATTCAGTTTTTATAACGAACATCTGCTATGGGGATAGAGAAGCAAAGTCACTGGTTAATGTAACAATTAAATAAACAATTAAATGTAAAAATTAATAAAACTGATTTTACAATTTTAAGTATTTAGAGTAACAACATGAAGTAATTGTCACTGAAATATTCCTTATATTGCTTATTTCTGTTGGATACCATTTTTCTTCGATGGAATTCATATACTCTTTCTAGATGCTTATTATGGCTATAATCCTGTTTACAAAGACAGCTTGTTCCCTGGATAGAAATCTTCTCCCTTGAGTGATGCATATTTGTGTTCTTAAAGTTCCTGCCAAATCTCTTACTTTACATGCCTTTGCCAGTAATTCTTTTGCAGTGTATTTTCTGTCAACTCCATTTATTAAGAGGGTTGTTTTCAAACATCCTGCTAGCATACATTACAGTAATTCTACTCCTATGGGAATGCATTCTCTAATTATCGAGATGGTCTAACAAATGACTCTGATATTTATTGTTATTATATTTTAGTCTGGCATTATGCTTTATGACCTGAACATGATTTTTGGAAAATGTACATGAATGATACATAATTTTGCAGTCTATACTTCTTTGAACTACATTTTATGAGTAATTCTAAGAAATCATGGATATTTTAAGGAAATCATGCCATCATTTACAATTCCGAAAATAAATATCCTCAGTTTTCTCCAAGTTCCTGAGTGACATTTCACTCAATCTGCATGCTCTGAACCTTGTTCATATACTGTAAACAGTTTGTCCTTTTGCTCCTGAAATGCAGAAATTTGAATATACTTTAAGCTCATTTGTCAGCTTGTCATCACACATCCATATAGAAAGGACACGTTAGGTCCTCAGTATGCAAATCTGGTTTATTGAAATTATACTCTCAGATATCCCTTACTAGGCTGGTTGAAGGTCTGATGCCGTCTGCCTGACAGCTACTATTTGCTATTCACAATTTGTTAGGTGGCGATAATGCAAGCTGCTTCCAGAGTAATATTACAATGAAAGTAAATGGTCTTAGTTACTCAAAGTAACCATAGAATCACAGTGACAGAAAGGAGATGTTTGACTTTCACCAGAACCATAACTTAACTGGAGTGTAACATGGTATTTTGTACTGCTAATGTAACATGTAACTTCTAGATTTCTCACTGAAATCCACATCCTCAATGTAAATGTGTTTGGTATGGCACGTCTAGAGGAGCTGTATACCTCAGAATGGTATTCACAGCTTCTGGTGTATTGACAAGGAAAAAACTAAAATGGTGATATCTGAATTTTGAAGGAAAACAAGTCTCTGCTCTTGAGGCTTACACACTAAGCTCGGGTCTTCAAGGAATTCTCTGCCTGCTGTCAGGATTCAGAACTTACAATGAGCACTAGAGTAACTGCCCATCCCATCCATTAGAAAGAACGTGTGTGTGGTAATATACCTTAAAAATCTATATATGATAATGGTATTTGTCTATACAGAAGTGTTGTAGTCAAAATAAATTAGATACGGTATGCAAGTTCAAATCTGATTTAAATACACATTTCTAGCTGTTCTACAGAATATTTTATACCATCCTAAAAATCTTGCTATTGAAAGCATGGCACCTGAAAGCGAAAATTTCAGAAATCACAGATAGGCAGAGTATGATAATTGTTGCTGAAAATCAGTGGAGAAGGCCATTGGAAGTGAGGAATCCTGGCTCTCCTGATCGCTCACCCTTCAATAGCCAAGGGGGTAACTGTGTCTCATACGTGACAGCTCCGAAACCTGGGCACATAGACAAGCTTTCTCACAGGGAAAATCAGTCATTTCAGTCAAGAGCTAACATAGAAGTTGCTGCTGTCAAAATCACAAGAACATATGCATAATTTTCATTCTTGTATTCACATTCATCATTACTAAGCAGCATGTAGAGCAACCAAAACAGATGTCTGTGACTCTGAACATAACTTAGTTTACTGTCTGTTGGGTTTGATTAGTTAGTTGAGGATGCCCTCGCGTGTCTGGCTGCTGATGGTTTTTCTTTCTCCTTTCACTTCACTGGTTACCAAAATCAGCTCTGAATTTTGCTGTACTCCATGCCATGCCCCTTTATGTATCCCAATATTTGGTCTCGAGCCTTTTGAAAGCCCTGATCCTCTAAACCTTTTCAGCCTGACCAGTTTCCCGAGGGGAAAATACTGACATGCTTTTTCCAGGATCTTCCACGTGCTTTTCTGCATATTATCTTTTTTTTTCCCTATACCCAGATTATGTTTAATTCTTTTAGGAATGGTGACACTGTGGTCATCCAGAGCTCTGTATCTTTTATGTGATGCAGGCGACAAGGACCCTGGGTATCAGGTATGGATTGAGCATAGCTAGTCTTTCCTTTGGGTAGTAGGGACCTGGAATAACTAGGCAGAAAATCTCACCTAGGGCAAGATGTGAAATAGAGGCTAAACTGTGACATTATAGTAGCAATCTTGTGTATGAAAAGAGCCTACAATTTAGATAAATCTTCCTGGAGCAGTTGGAAGCATTAGCAGATTGTTGTCTGTTCACATTTGGGCAGAAATTGGAAGGATTACACTTCTTGACATAAAATGCCTATATTCTGTCCCCGTTAAGCTTTAAATGCCTTTTGTGAACTAAGCCTTGGTCTTTTAAAATTGATTATCTTTAATTAACAAATTTACTCTTCTGTCCTCTGAAAAGTGTCACTTTGTTTGCTTTGTTCTAATATTTGCTTACCTTCCCCATTAAACATGACTTCTCATAAAGGAATTCTCAGTTGTGCAGCAGGGTATTTCTCGCTAATTTCCTTAATACCCAAAGGATGCACATAACCTGGACTTTCAGAAATGAGTATTAACTTTTTTTCTGTATATTCCCTTCTTTGATCTTAGTTATTTCACAAGGTCAGTTCTAAGTAATAACTTCATACATTTTCAGATACCTCCTCCAATTTCATTTTCTGTGTTCTTCAACATTAGCAGTCAGGGGTAAATGATAACCCAGCTTTTTTTTTTTTCTTTTCATGCGTTATTTTCCACTTCCTGAAGATTTCACTGCTGTGTTCCCTGGAGTTTCATTTTGCATGCCAGAAACCGAGACTCCTTTGACATAAAACTACCTCTCCAAATCTCGCCTTTACATGGATCCCTGAGTTACTCATTTTCATTAATATTCCATCTATATGAACCAGCACATTAGACTTCAGTAATGCATAGAAAATCACAAATGATGTCACACACTTTGCTTCTGCAGTCTTCTATTTCTGTTTGTTTCTTCTCTTTCCACACATACATTTCAATACATTAACATGTTCCTCTAATCTGCTTTCTCTCTCAAATAATACGAGTAAACTGAAATCGCCTGGCCCATTGTAGCTCAGGTGCCACTCGAACTCTGCTCCCCTTCATCATCCCCTCTCCCCAGAACAGGTCCTGCAGGCATTACGGTTCATGCCGACCATGAAATAGGTTGCTATTCAGAAAGCATTCATTGCTGAGAGTGATAACTATTTGTCTGGGTAAATTTGCTGTGCCTTAGTGCTTTGCTTTTCAGCGAGTGCTTTAAAAGCAGAGGGGAAAAGATCTCCAAGAATTTGACAGTGACAAGTATATCCATTAAAGATGAATTAAATTATTTTAATGCTTAGAAATTAAAAAGAATCCAATATTTTAGGTTATATTAAAAATAATAACTTGGTGGTAATATTCTCTATAATGGATTATAAGCTATCTATTGAATAATGGCAGAACATCCAAAAAAATCTATCTGTGATAATGACTCTGTAACTTTAATTGACATTCAAATTTTGTTTAAACATTGGCCTATTGAACTGTAAGTCTATTTAATTAAGTTTAATTCTAAAACAGAAAAGATACTCTAATTTTAGATGTGGCCACTGGAAAAAAAAAAAAAAAAAGCTAAGTTAAAGTGATAAGATCTTAAATCTCTGGGAATTTAGAACCAAGGTGTGTTTTTTTTTAACCCAGTAAAACAGGACCTAGTCTTTTCACTATTGTATTTTGCATATTTGCCTCTTTTTTTTTTTTTTTTTCTGAGTCTCCTTTCTTGAAAGCTGAGTTGAAATTACTTTCCAAAATCATGTAACAGGTTGATACAGTTTCTCAAAAACATTATGAAGCAAGTAATTTGCTTTAGTGCTGCCAAGGCTAAGAAAGGAGGGAAGGTTTGAAGACAGACTTTTCACCCTTCTTCCAAAGTAGAGCTAATAATGAAAATTTAGCAGGAGAAATAAATTTATCTTTACAAAAAGCTTCCCTTACAAACCTATATATTTTACTTATGGAGCCATCCAAAGTTCACCTCTTAATATTTTTAAGAAGTCTTTCCTGTAAAAATATTCACCATTCTCCAAATTATTAGTTTAATACAAAGACACTTATACTCCCGGATTCTATAAACTCACTTTCTCATAAATAAGATGTCTTAGAAAAGCAGACATATATGTACTCCTTAAATACACAGAGCATCAGAGAACGCATGAACCACAATCAGATAAATTATTTGGAAAATTTCTTTGAAATATTGTAGAACTTTTCTTACAGTCTTAGAGAAAAGAAGATAAAACATTTAACAAAACCCTATTCTATGAAGTTGTGAATAAAGATGTTTCATTTTCATATTAGAAAATTGATGAGTCACTAAGACAGACAACTGAATTGTTTTGAGCAACACAACTTTTAAGAGTGCATGTATTCTACTCTGTCCTCCACAGAATGTTGGACTTAACTCCAAGTCCTTCTCTTTGCTTTGTCATAGTATTTCCTAACATATATGTGAAACATAGAAATCTATCTTGCAGCTGAAATTGTTCTGTTCCCACTTATATCTTATTCCATACCCTTCCCTGGTACGTCACAACCCTGTTAGTTGTAGCAGCAGGGCTGGATGCAGAATGACAGGCTCAGCTTGGTCTAACAAGTTGTTTGTCGGTTTATTTTGTTTTACTTTTTTTTGCTCCACAGATTTTGTTTTTTAAAAAACTGCACAGCATGTTTGTTCACAGGTGGGTGATTCTACTCAGTCATTCTGTTTACCAAAGTCATTGTGCACCAGTTTGTGTCCTGGATCCTCATACATTTGTTGTACAACTGGAAAAGTTAATCATGACGAAGATTACCCTTTGGGTTCTGTTTTTTCTTTTAAAATGAGAATCTGTCAGAAAGTACTGATGTGGTTTATGGGTTTGGCACTTCAGAGATTTTCACTGACTTGTATGAAATTCAGTCACTTAACTCCTTAATGACTCACTTTTAGTGCTAACATTTATGAAAAACAGGGAGACAGAGCATTCCAACTCTTCAATGAAATTGGAAAATACTGCAAAGGAATATTGTATTTTTGTGTATATAGTGTCTACCACACACCACTAACAACAAAAAACCCCAGTCCTCTTTGCATTCAGCAACACTGTGACTATAAGTAGCCCATCAGAAGGATCAAGTAAAAGCCTTTATGGTAACACCAAGAGGCTTGGCTTGCTAAAAAAGAATTATTCATAGCTTCTATCAAAAAACTGATCTATTATACAGAAACAAACACATAAAACTTCCATCCATTTCAAAGCCTGGTTTTTAAGAGGAAAATTGAACACAGTGAACAGTAGTCTCAAAACAATTTTCTGACCGTTATTGAAATAAAGCAAAATTAAATGTTCATGTATATTAGATTAGAGACTATATAAACAATACATTCCACTCTCAATACCAGATTTTCTGTTCTTCTGAAAGCCTAAAATTTGTGAGTAAAGAAAAAAAATATTCTCAATTGCTGATAAACAGATAATTAGAAGCAAACTAGGCTTGAAATTAGATTATATACTTTTACAAGAGGCTGTATAGCTAAAGAATTATAAACTAATTGCAGGGGAAAAAAAGGTAGGCTTTAATTTGTTGAAGCACAGGATGAGGTAAACTTTCACAGACTAAGCTTGAAATGGGAGCCTTTTGTAGTACAAAAACATGATGAGACAGCCTTTCACAGTATTTCAAGCTTTTCCGTAATATACTGTCATTGTAGCCAAAGAACCCGTCATATATGATAATTTTCACACAATTTTGAATAAGAACCTCAAACAGATCAAAATAAACTTTCAAGTTGTTTTGTGGTTTGTAAATATATTTAGAAACTACTTTGTATCATAAACAATAGCACTCCAAGCACTTCAGAAAAAATGCTGTTAGTTATGTTACCTAACAAAAGTAATGTTTTTTACTGAGAATAGTTTACAACACTTACAGTGAATAGACACATTTATGTAAACAGCAAAATACTGAAATGACTTCGTAAAACATACTTGTAAAACAACCTCCACATTGATTAAAGTTACTGCTGAATTTTCTGCTTTATTTCTTTTAGTTCTTTTAATATACTGAAAAAAAATGATTTAATTATCTCAGTCCAGGGAAGATGTGACTTGATAATTTTATTTAAATATATAAGTATTAGACTGCAGAAACCTAATAATTTTCTCTGATGACTAACCTACAGGGAAAAAACAAAACAAAAAACAAAAAACAAAAACCCAAACAAATCTTCCTGATCATATTACTTATTGTCCTCAAAACAGTCACTATTTAAAAGCTGCATATTGCAGTTACACGTATGGGCAAATGTTGGCAGTGAAATGTACCACCAAAGTGTGTTGTCTACAAACATCAATTAACAGTTTATTGCAGAAATTACATCTAACAAAGACAAAACTAAGGCTGACACCAAGAGAGGCAGCACTAGCTGACATTATTACATATTCCCAAGCAGATTTAGCTTAAGAAAATAATTTCCGTATCTACCTGATCAGTAAATAGTGACTTTTCCATTGATTATTCTATTTTCCATTCTGTCTAGCTGCTGCTTTAACATACCACTGGCCAGTCTGTTCTCATGGCTCTGACTTAGTTAAGAGGAGACTAGGCTCCAAAAATTGTCACTAATTGGTAAAGTAACTTAGAAGCTAGATTGAAAAAGTTGGGCTTTTTATATCATAACATTTGGAAAATGAAAGTGAGAAGTACTTTTTTCAGTGAAATATTTTTGTTTTCTTAGGACACACAAGCATATCATGTTGACAGAAACATACAACATAACTCATTTAGGGTATGTGCAAGCACAAAGTGCTTTTCTTTATTAAAAATTTTATAGAAGCTGTTTTTTTTCCATTACAACCAGATGTAAATCCTTATTTCATGACAAATGTTGGAGGAATTTGCAGTCTTAGATTCCCCTAAATGCTGTATGTTGAAAGACACTGTGCTAGGCATATAATCTTTATCACTGCTATACAGGGAGGTTTTATTCATTTTTAAATCATACAGATCCCAAAACAATAATCCAAAAGGCAGACTTAACTGAGTTCCTGTGGAAGCATACCACTCAGATTATTTTCTCTAAATCTCTAAGGCCATTAGCAGAAACCTGATAAATGAGAAATAGTACTGAATAAAAATAATGTTACTGCAAGGCTATAATTTCATTTTATAGAATTTTTCTAATATTTTAAGTTTTTAATAGCACCAAGATTAACCGAGTCATACTTCATTATATTACTTTGCTTCAAAGAGTTGACCTTTTTTGATTTCATTAATGGAAATTATTCTTCTCTTCTGTGAACATCATTATCATTGTTATTTTATAATACTTTTCCTAGCTTTTATAGTTCAACAATGTGTACATAAACTATCCAAATAATTACCAGTTTTGCTTTCGTCATATTGGATACTGGTGGATGTTGCTGGATATTCAAAAAAACACTTTTACAAATCAATAACTGTATTTATAATAGAGGGATACAGTAATCAAAGAAAAATCACATATTCTCAATCATTCTTGGTTCAGCAATTCTTTGTGACAACAAATATGTCAAAGTAATGTGAAACAAATCTAAACAAACACCTCCTTTCAAGTTCTTCTGTAATCCTTCCTATGCAAAACAATATCTACCAGGAGCAGCTCAAAAAATCTCCCATTAATTTCCTTTATCAGCATAACTCCATGTTGAATATTCATTTGTAAGGCATGCTTCTCTTTGTAAGCAATACTCCCTAGCGAATATCAAACTACATAACAGGGTTCCTGCTATAATCTAGTAATTCGTCTCCTTTACTAGGTGGCACTGGAACAAGGCTTTTCTCAGATTTTCTCTCCCACCTCAGAGAAACAAAATGATGGCATAACTATTTCTGTAGGCTTGCAAGGGTGGAGGTGGTTGCTGGGCCTGGCCTGTGTCCAGCTAATGTAAATTAGAGAGTTTACACAGTCAAGCTCATTAATGGCTGAAGAAAAATGTTCAGTGTTTTCCATGGAGGGCACTATTATGTGGCCAAAGGTTTCAGATTTTTACTATACTCAATATTGCTTCCTTTACTCAAGCTATTTAACCCAATCTCGTTTAATTTGAATTTCACTTCTGAAGGAGGCATTTCTATCCTTGTCTATTTGAAGAGCTTTTTATTAGAAAAATAGGTAACTTCACCATCTCATATATTAATAGATTTATTTTTCCTAAAATTTCCCTTGTTTTTAAGGTCTTTCCAATAATAAAAACAAAAACACAAACGTGTCTTATTTTAAAAATAAAATTGCTTGGTCAAATATGGATTTACGAAATACTTGCACATTTCTTTTCAACCAAAGCTCTAGTAATTAAGAGTTGGACAACATTTAATTAGCTTGTCAAGTCCAACTACAAGCTCTTACATACACTTTCTTTTCTTCAAAAGAACTGTATCAAAACTTTATAAATCTGCCTTTTCACAGACCGAACCTTTCTACAGAAAACAATTGGTTTTATTCCTTCTGGAAATGTGAATCATGTCCTAAATCCCATGCCATATAAATAATACCTCCTGGACACAGACAGATCAAACATAAAAAGTCTAAGCCTTAATCCTCATCCCTAGACAATGCAAGCAACTTTAGAAAGCAAATATATCATGTGTCTGAAAAGGGCTGGTTCTGCTCCAAGTCAGCAATACACAAACACCACTGAATACTATTGTTGCTTCCACACCAGTTTACCCTTCATTTTACAAAAGGATACTTGTGGTATCTGACAATGATGCATTTTTAACAGTACTACAAGTTATTTATAAAGATAATTACCTTTAAGCTGTTGAACTAAACTGGGGAAATGCTATTTTTACATTCTTCTTGATTTATTACTTGAGGATGCACGCAAATGCATCCATATACCACAGTTTTCACATGATCTACTACCTTTTTTGAAGTAAAATGTGCTGCTTATGTTTTGAGCAGTAAAGAGCTGAACTTTCAGGTAATTTTAGCAGCTTAAAAGCTTTATTAAAACTTCATTAGGAAATGTAGCAATAATTCCTGACTAACACCATACTGCAAATGAAGAATATTACTGTTCAGAGGTGGATTAATCATGTGCAGGGTCTTTAGAAATGCTTAATGCAGTTGTTTTTTGCTTGAGAATCATTTTTGGCACGCCAGTGCTCCATTCTGTATCACATTCTTCAGCAAGACAATGAATAATCCTTACCTAAAGAGCAATTACAGATCCTTAATTTCAACTCTTTCATTTCCCTTAATTAGAGAAAGTACCAAAGGCAGAAAATATAGGCAAGCCACAACTGCCGTTAACGGTAAATGAGATTTGTATAAGTAACTTTTTTGAAACTTAAATCTCTCCACCTGTACCACGTATGTCTGCTGCATCAGTGGTTTATATGTTTTTATAGATGCTACATATACTCCTGTTTGTCTGCAGCTGAAATGTCTGTCCGTCTTTTGGGACCGTAAACAATGTTGACCAACACCCATCAAGCAGTTCCTGTGTTTCTACTTTCCTAAGAAGGAAAGCTGATCCAAACGTCATGCTTTGAAAGCTGCTGTCCAGACAGCAGGACCCCTTCCAGGCTGGGTCCAGCTCTGGCCCCACACACGCACCCCGAGTTTCTCCCGGAGGGAATGCAGAGGCATGCTCTGAAATGAACCAGAAAAATGTTCAGGCCCGCAGCTCAGCCACCTTCTTTGAAAACCATACAATCACCTTGTACCTTGCTAGCAAGTTTGATTTTGCTTAGAATGAATTTTTATATGCTAATTTTATACATAATAGTTTTCAGAATACTATATGACACAGCAGCTTAACAAATTTCATAGATGTAAATGCTTATCACAAACAGTGTCAGAGCTTTGAATCTTATAACTTTGTCTTCTCTATTTTTAGCTGGTAATGTGCCTGCGAATGCATAAGTTCTAAATTGTAAAGTTTGAATTTTTACATTTTCCTTATTAAAGATTATTAACAGTATTTGACCTCCTGTGGCAATATAACATCATCTAGCTTTTTCTTTAAAGTGATTTGTTGGAGAGACTGAAGAAAATCTAGTTATTAGCAAAAAGTTGTCTTTTTTTCCCCAGATTTTTTAAAAGTTTCAGAGGAAATAGGCAGTCCTACTCCTATGTTTTAACTTTTTTTTATTGTAGAACAAAAAAGGATGGGCAGATACATTTTCAAAAGATTTTACTTGTAGTGATTTCTTACCATACACTGCAGGTGGTAATTCAGTGTCTAGACTTTAACAGTCCATATCTCAGGGACGCTAATAAAAACTATCTGTAGAGCCTTGTATGTGCTTCAAAATATTTTTTAAAAGGTAGAAATTAATTATTCTTAGTTCACTGTTATCTTTAACTGTCTTACATTTCTTTGGGGTAATTACGGACACACTTTTCCCAGCAGCAAAAACTGCCGCCTGTTCCCCACCTACCTCCTCTCCATTTAAGAAAATTATAAAAAACCTGAGTATTAAAAAGTCAAATTCTGCCACTGGTCAAAAGACTTGTAAAATATGAATTAACTAATCATGCCTAGAATTCACAGATATGAAAGTATGAACGTTTCAGATGACCTCAAAAAGATGAATCCTCATGGAGTGAGATCACGATCTTTTAAAGTTGTTTATTCTCCTCTTCATTACCACTACATTTTAAGATGTAAAAGTGAAGTGACGTCTGCAGATATCCTTTTGCAGATGAATTTGTTGTCTGTTTGGATGGTGTATGTTATTCACCCATTTTTTACATTTATCGTTCCCCTGACATCTTAAGCATTAAAGCAGGTGAGATATCAGAACAGGTGATCGCCATCTCAGATCAAACACAGGTGGGAGCTAGTAGAACACTACATGCATGTTGGGGTTTTGTGAGGGGGAAACTAAAACATATGAACATTGCAAATTGTCAGCAATTTATTTCTATGAGTATGTAAAGATGCGACTAGAAGATAAAGTGCAAAAGACTAAAGGCAAACAAAAATATTGGCCAGTCATCTGATACAAAAATATTCCTGCATTTAATTTGTAAAATCTAATAAAAAAGATAATTTCATAAGAACATAAAACACTGCCTTGGATTTTTTCATTACCTATTTTTTAACACTATTTTTCTGCTATCTAATTTCTCTACCTATAATGTTATAAATCTGTCAATCATGCTAGAGGGAAAATGAACAAGCAAATGAAAAAAAAAACCAAACCACCCTGGTAATATCACAACATAATTGTTAACTCAGAAATTAAGATTTGAATTTGTTGGAAGCTCTGAATAGCAAGCTGCCCTGAGAGCTCTACCTTTGGAGTACTGTTACAACCAGCAATGCAAATTGCAAACAGGAAACAAATCCATCAGCACAGCTTCTCATAGGCTACACCTATTTTGCTGCAGTGGGTTAAATTACAGCTACTCATACTAAATAAAAATTTGACTTTGAAACGTATATTGAGATATGTCAATTTCACACACACATAAAAAATTGCTACTTCCTTCAGATGTTACTTGTTATCACTCTCCTTTTATATAGAAATATGGTAATGTCACCAACTTCTTACAAGCACATTTATCTAAAAACATATGACAATATTTACAAAATCAGCAATTTTTAATACAGATTGGTAGATGAGCTATTGTTTTGTATTTCCTAAGGTCTCGTTCTGTGTTATGATAGGCAATTAAACAGCTGGTGTGTTTCAAAGTCATAGTTGATGAGGTTTCTGTGTAACGTTGTCACAATATTAAACTATGCAAACAAGCACACAGCAATGGCAACAATCTTTTTCTAAATTTATCTCTCTGATAGATTTATAACGTATCTCACAGTATTTCATTTCCTGAAGATTCACTGCCATATTTGGTGTTCTTACCTGTATTAAACAGTTGCCTCTTGTCTTAAAGAGGTTATCAAGAATGCATTACATACATCCTTTCCCATACATTTAGAATTTCCTTCTCAAAACAATACCTGATAGCAGGGATAAATTTGGAAAACAAGTTAAGCAGCAATTGAAAACACTATCTCAACCTATGTATATAAAACATTCATATTGCATTACTTTTCCTCACAGATATAAGAAAGTAAACCTTTTAGTTAAATAACACTATCAAGCTGAAACATAAATCCACATCATACTACTCTGCTATTGTTTCTGTGCACTTAAACATAAAGGAGATCCTCTGCGTTGGCCTTGAATATTAAGTGGCAAAACCCCTAAAACCTGAATATTTCCTCCACTGCAAGGTTCAAAGTTAATAAGCTCTGTAAAATACTGCTCACGTACATTATGTACATGTACATTGTTTGTATAGGTATTTTTATCTTAAATGTACCTTTGTTCTGTATATTATTTGAAAAAATGTATTCTTAGAAGTAGGATATTGGATATCAGCTGGCATAAAGAAAGTGTTACATGTTTACTCCACATAAGCATCCGTCACATGGCTGTACACAAGTACTCAAGCAGCAGCTTTCACACCCAGCTCAGGTGAATACATGGTCCTTTGCTTTCTGTGGTTACAAACAACACATTTCCTGAGAAAGACCCTTAGGAATCATTGCTTGTGATCTCACTTAATTTAAGAGCTGGTTGTTTACACCAACCTTCTTCTAGCCCATTACTTAACCTATGGCAGGACATTCTCTTGTAGTTCTACAATTGGGTTTTTTTGATTGTTTCTTTGTTTCCTGAAAGCCTTTTGCAACAGGTTTTGCCAAAGTCCTTTTGGAAATGGTAGCAATTACAGAAAACAGATCATCTTCATTTGCATGCTTGCTGACACCTTCAAAGAACTCCAAGCAGCTGCCAAGGCAGGACCTCACTTTCCAAAGTGGCTTTTTTTCACTCTTCCCAAGTAAACTGTACTAGTTCAGGTACTGATTCCATCCTTTATGATATTCTGATATTTAAATCTCTATGCATGGCAGAATGATCAGGTTTTAGTCATGTACTGCTTGCCTTCTCTTTATGCACCAATGTGGAGAATTTGTTTCTTACAGAAACAGTATTTTTTATCACTCAGCTTACTATATTAGTAAAAGCAGCATTATTGATGTCCTCCAAGTTAAATTTTTAAGAGAAATGTTAAACTCAGACAGACAACCACTCAAAATACATTTCTGTTAAGTCAGTTGAATTCAGCATATTCTATTATAATAATTTCTCTCCATTGTTGCTTACAAGATGACTTACAAGAACTAAAAACCAAAGACTGAATTATATGGTAAAAAACACCAGTAAATTTATCTCATACCACACTGACAGTCTTGAGAGTTAGCTCTTGAGAAAGCCAGGCACAATTCTGTCCCAAAAACTCCTCAACAAACCAACAGGATGGAGCAATTTCTCTAAGTTGCCTGGTTGCGTGGTTTTTCTTTTAAAGTTACAGTTAATAACAGTTCAAATTCTATTCATATGGAAAGGAGGAAATTGGGAGCTTCAGTCCTTAGTATAGTTTGAAAAGGTATGCAAATCAATTTCTGCTTCCAAAAAATCAAAGTCAATCATGTGCAGAACATTTCTTCCTACTACTTTGATGCTCCTTACGTCTCCTTCACCATTAAAAAAACATTACTAGAGAGAGTCTCATCACTACAGTTCATACCTACTTGTATAATCCTCTCATTAAAAGGTTACAAAGGTTTACACTGTATGGAATAAATTTCCAAACCTATACCAGTTAAAGAATGAACAGGTTCCATGGGAAAACAGATCAGAGTTTCTGCTCTTTACATCCTCAACCAAGATGTAGCTAATTTTGAGGCTTCTTCACCTCTCCTGAAGCAAAACCACACAGCAGGATTACACCGGTGGGCTTGGTGTACAGTCTACCATAGGACATATAACATTCTTTTGGGGATTGCAGTATTCTTATGAAACACAGGAGTCACATACTGCCTAGTGGTATGCTTTGGTTTTCTGCGGTAATATTTTGTAGCTGAAGCAACACTTAACCTCAAGGTAACTAGTCAACAGTAGTGCAAATTTTACAGTTTGTTTCATTTTTTCTAAGCAATGCTTACTACTACAGCTATTCTCAAATTATAAATTAAAAAAAACCCTAAATCCTTGTACTTACATCACCATGATACAAATATTAATTCCACTACCCTGTACCCTGTGGAATTTTTATTTACCTTTTATATAAAAAACATCTTTCATATTTCATTGTATCAGAAGTAAACCAACCAGAAGAAACCCTCTATGGAATTACTGAACAGGTAAAAGGCCCACTAAAGATATATCTCTCCAGAATATGAACAAGAAGGTAAGAGTTAATTTTTAAAAGCACCTGCTCTACAAATTGTCAGTACCAGCAAAAAGAGAGTAGAAGTTTCGACAGTAGTTACTTCAAAGGGACATGATGTTTTGATGGTTATGAATATAGAATAAATATCTGGGGGGAAAACGGAATGCAAAGATATTCAATGAATATAACAGATAGTTTGATTAGAGAATTGTAAGAAACAGATGTTAATCATAAAATTTCAAGACCTGAATCATAAAGTAGCTTCTGGAGGTGTATTTTCAGAAGGTGATGGTGAAATGCACACAGCTAGATGCTTCATAAAGAGGTTTGTCAGCAGTACTTCCACAAGGCCAACTGTGCCAAGACAGCAGGCGTGCACAAACTGGGTGGCAGGACACACCAGTGTGAATCAGTAACCTGGTTTGGTTTTACTTGAAATCTGGTTCAAATCCTAACTGCTTTCAGCATAGGTCAAGTTGTACCATCACCTCTTCTGATGTCCTGTAAACTTCCCAAAAATGACTTCACAGAGAGCAAAGAGAAACCAAGCTGCTGATAGCTCTGGTATCTTGACAGCGGTCTACCTGCCCATGTTTCAGAACAAAGCATTTTAGCAGGTGTGTAGGTCCATGTCCTACAGGACAGGCACCCTCCAGAGGCAGGTCAGTGAGGCTCCGTCTATGGAGATCAGTTTTGCAAAAAGCCATGTTACTCAAGGCTGAAATCATTTTGAAATCAAAGACTGACTGAAACAGCTTTTCTGTCAGATTTCTGTCTCGGAACAAGTGCATCATGAAAGCTTCCCTCACTTTTCACAGATTAAAATGAGATTGAGCCCACAGACTAAGATCACAAACCAGCTGTCATCGCTACTCTGAGTGTAAGATGTAGCTGTGCTTTCATACGTGTAGTAACGTGCTCACTGCAGTCATGGCAGTACAGACAGCAAACTGATACACTACTCAGGAAAAAGGTACCGTTCATATACAGAGAAATCAAAGTTAAAAAAAACAGCATCCTTTACAATAAGTGGTATAGGAAGTAGAATATAGTGTTATTCTCTGGTACAGTAATTAAAAGGCATGGTGATTCTGTAGTATATTAAAATTTGTCTTTTTCTTTTCATGTCCCCTTTGCCTGCCTCTCCTTTTTGAATTTTCTGCTTCCTTGTCCAGCTATCTTGCTATAATTGCTCTTGCTTTTCTCTCCTCAGAGCATGCACTATTATTTACTTATTAATCTTTAGTTTCCTCAATGTGAACCTTAATAAATGTGAAATTAATGCAAAGCAAAATCAGAGGTGAATAAGTAATGAAATGTTATCTTTCATTCTCTTAACATTTTTCGATTCGGTCACTACCTCTATTTTAATGTCACTGCTTTTGAGATCTCTAAAACCACAAGCACAGACCCAGAGAAGAAATATGCAATGTAGAAAACAGAAACATGATTCCCTGAGGCAGAATATTAAATATTCCTTTTCCTTTTTTTGAGAAATATCATTTATTCATGGACAAAGCCACTTAAATAGATGTTTCCTAACAGCAGCTCTTATTTTCCTTCCTTGAGAATGAAAAGCCATGCACTCCATTTGCAAAGCTGTCATAAAATGTTTCAGTAAATGCAAAGGAAACGGGTATTTAAGAAGCTCTTTCAGACAGGGGGTATAAGGCACTAAGCCTGAGAACTACTAAATGGCTCCTGTTTGGGTGACAAGCTTCTCATGACAAACTGCCCTGGAGGACAACTTGGAGGTTCAAAGAGAATTGCAGAATCTCTCTGACAAAACGTTGCTGAGTGGAGGGGTGAAGGACAAGAAAAACTTTCCTCCCTCTCCCCAACAGGGAAAAATTCCTCAGATGGGCAAAGCTTCTAGCACGGTGGTTTAACTGCTGGTTTTGGCTAGATTAACAGTCCAAAGCACAGTATGTATTAATAAAAAAAACATTACAGTGATTTTGGGTGTAGGCAAACCTGACAAAATTAGAAACCACAAACTGAAGCCAGTCTTGGTGGAATCTACAGGAAGGATCCAAATTCTTTCCTCTACACATCCTGTGGCAGTTGACTGACCTTCCTGTGATAATCTATTTGGAGATTACCTGTGCACCTGAGGGCTCTGGCACTGGGGCAGGGGATGAAAAGCCATTTAAGCATCATCTGTAGAACATGAAATAGTGGGCAGTATGGAGAGGCTGGGAGAAAGCCAGATGGAACAGAGCAGTCTGGCCTCTGAAATATTCAGGATGGAGTCATCAGACACTAACTAATAAGAACTCAAGCCTTTAGGAAGACAGAAGCAGGAAAGAGAAACATTGAGGAAGACAGAGCAAAAAAATATGCAAAACTTGTGACTTTTGTATTCAACATCTTACACCGCAAAACATTCAGAAACATTTTAAAGCAAAAAATTCATGAATTAACATGCCAGTGTCTTAACAGAAATAAGTGGTGGGTGATTATTTTAATTTGGCAAATGAAAGCAGAGTGCCTAATGATCAACTCATTTCAAAATGTGTGCTTTTGCAATAGAAGTTGGCCAGGGATACGTTTGCCTCCCTTGAAGAACTGCCTTGAATAAGTAGTCTAAAATGTGAATAAACCATTATTCTGTGAACTTTCAGACCTTCAACACATCTAAGAGAGAGACAGTGCAGAGTTTGGAAGGCTTCCCAGAAGGTTTCTGAAATTAACTCCCAATGCAGTTAAATGTAGGAAAATTTGAATTAAAAAGAAATCGGGGTTTTGCAGATCAACAGAAGAGGCTGCTCCAAATGCGCACATTTATGTGTGATCACATTAGTCCACTTTCTAAAAGATGAGAGGTCTGTGTTTAGTAGGAAGAATGAGGGTCTTAAAAATAAATTTGTGTATCCCTTTTCAGTTGACACACTGCAATTCTGTGAAGAAAGATGACCTTTATCTTCCTGTGAATTTATCCCACAAGATCCCCAAGTCTCATTAGCAAATAAGATTTGGAAGACCCGAAGGGAAGATTGCAGTATTTGCAAGATTTTCTATTGGAATCAGTAGAAAATGGTATGCCTTGATGAAAAAAAAAAGAAGAAAAAATGTATCCGCAAATATTGCCATTCACATGAGCACACAGTGCCTTCTATAATGTGAAGTCAAAGTATTTTACCGTAGTCAAGGAGTTTCACAGTAATATTCAGTAGCTATACTTTTCTAAGGATTTCAGTGATTCCATTTCTGCTTTGTAAGAAATACAGTTCTAGATGTCTATTATTTTTTAATATGTAATTTCATATGAATGCTAGTCATTGCAGCTTGGAATTAATTTTAAATCTAAGCTTCACTGAATTTCCAAGAATAATATTGTTTAGTCACAGAGTATTTCTAAAGCTCAGATTTCTCATTAAGTTTGGTTTTTTAACCTGTAATTAAGTTGTTGCTGCCTTAAAACTTTTCATGTATTGATTCCTTTAAGGTACACTATACATTCTTTTTAATAATATAAATTTTATAACTAAACCTGGAATAGGATATGATGCTGTAGTAAGATGGAAAGTTAGGGATAAGAAATTCAAATTTTAAAAAAGATTAACTATGAAAGTTATATAAAGTTCATATGCATAACTATGTCAAGTAAAAGGAGTACAGTAATATTAGCACAGTAATTTCTGGTTTTCTGTGAGCCTGGTAGCCCTAGTCAGCAACCCCATCTGAAACAAATGCAACATACCTATATTCTTTTTGAAAACACAAGGACTAAAGAACAGGCTCCAATTCCTAATATTTTTCCTTAATCCTTTTGTCTGCAGGCTTCCTTAAAGGAATAGGCCATTCTTAATATCAAAGTTAATCAATTTCTGCTCACTGTTGTACAGTTCTTTTTAAGTATTGTATCTGTCATCTTTTTGTTAGGGTCAGGATCAAGAAAACTGAAACATCAAGTGAGTGTTCCCGTATTAGGACCTCCCGAGACCTCAAGATAATAAAGACAAGTTTTGCAGTTTTACTTTCCTGTGAAATTCAGACTAGTCTACTAGAAAACTTTGAGAAATAGTAGAATGCTATTTTAAGGGTTCACCGTGTCCCTGGGAGATAAAAGTATTTCTGAAAGAATTAAGAAACATGAACTACACACACTTAAAAAAAAACATTAATAAAATAAAACAACCACCCCTCTCCAGACAAAGAATAGATATTTACTAAAATCCTAAACACCACCGATAACTGAAATAGAGCATTCTTTGATTTATGATGAATACATGGAATTTGGAAACTGCTTAGAATGTAATGACTTCTGATGTTAAAGACTGTTAAAGTAACCTCTGAACTGAGGTTGTACAGGGTTTCTGATATACATTTATCTTTGACAGATATAATCTCCAGGTCTTATTATCATCTTAGAGTTCCTTAAAGTTTTCAAAAAAAAGTCAGAAAGTTAAGCTTTCATGAAGGGACTAAATCCATTTGGGGAGTTTCTTGACTCTGAATCTGCAAAGATCAAAGTTTCTTCCATGCAGTTTTCATTCCTAGTTAGCTATAATGCTTAGCCTGAAAGATGACACGCCATTGAATTAATATGTCCCTTTGTGAGCATAACTGAAATCATGTCATTTAAACTTCTGAAGTATATTAAATACGGAGATAACCTAAGATTATTATCTAAGCAGTATCAGATTTTAAATAAAAGGATTCTATTCTACTACCCTTATAATCTATATGCAACAAAAGAGCTAATTTCATCTTATTTGTAGCTCAAGAATCTTTACTTATCTATGTTCCTTCGGTGGATTTGGCTTTGCCCACCCCACCCAGAACCATCCACAGCCCTGGCAGGATCACCAAAACCCAAAAGCATAAGACAGCATGTTTTCATAGAGTGTCCTGATGGTGTGCAGACTTCTCAAAAGTCAGAATAACTGCCTCTAGCTTTCCAACCTCAAAACACAGACAGAACTTCATTAGTGATCCATCCTATTTTTAAAACATTTAACATAGCATTCAGGTTTCTACAACCTTAATTCATAATAACATTTTAACATAATATGATTTTTGTTCCATTGCAAGAAAACAATTATTTAAAAAACATTAAGAGAGTTACTGTAATTTTCTCTATTAAAGTCAAATGAAATTAAGTATACTGACAGGTTTTGTATGATATGACAGACTAAAGGAAACTTACCCAGGAAGAGAAATGAAGCCTTAAGGCTTCCTGATGCAAATAACTACATTCATTATTTTTACTGGAAATAGTAGTGAATGGGTAAGCTAGGTGCTTGAAAGCCTCTGGAAGGATTTGTTCATTAAACATGTATTTATGTTGTATTCTGTTCATTTCTGCACCATTCAATATCCACTCATCCATATTCTAATATTCATTTTACAAGACTATTGGGATAGGAATGTTTTGCAGCATGAGGTCTTGTGAAGTGTGCATGTTTCTGTCATATATACAGGTTCCACAAGACTACAGGAAGCAAACTGTTTTGTGTTACCTGATCGCTTGCATAAAAACTGTAAAATTAAAATAGTGGTAGGTATCAGATAACCCATCCAGATAACAACCTCCAGGTGACACTCCACTGGCCCCCTTAACTTGGCAGCCAAGAAGTTAACAGCTCTCTGGATAAGCCACAGAACACTGGTCCTGTCCTATGCAAAGGGGAAGTGTAATCCCTTCGTCCAGAGCGGTCTTGATCCATAGGAAAAATATATATAAGCATCAACGATACACAGTGAACTCAGGAAAGAGGGAAGTTGCTTCCCAGGTGGAATTGCTCTCTAGTCTCTGCTGTGTCTACCTCCAAGATGAAGAACTGCCAATGACTATGGACCACAAGACAGCATCATACTTGTGTGATATTATAAATCTAATGCTAAATTACTTTGATTAATGCTTGAATCTTAATTGTTAACAGATGGACTGCCTGAAATTTGAACATAAAGGGTCATTTGAAGCTTTGAGGTTTGCCTGATATCTCAGTCTCTCAAAACGTTTCCATCATAGCGGTTCCAGCTTTCCTGCAAACCAGTGTTTGCCCTACCCTACAATTTCTTTTACTTTTTCTTTTTTTTTTTAAGTACTACCTTGTTCATTCAATAGCAGTGTTACATACTGTGGGGTTTTAGATATATATTGCAGGAGGTAAACCTATCATTCCATCCATTAACGAGAAAAAGATCAAATTGAAAAGACAGGAGATCTGAAGACCAGAAGAAAGCATTTAGGATTTAATCCACTGTTGCATCCTGAGTAGATACTATATAATCTACAAAGCAACAGTTTCTTTCAAAGGATTATTCTCAATGCTGCAGTAGCACCCAAGTTCAGGTCAAGAGTAGTGTCCCATCACATTAGAGGGTAGACAGGCACATAATTAGACAGAATTGGTGTCATAATCTGAAAAAATTACAATTTCATTCCTAGAAAGTTAATTTGAGCTCAACATGTTCTGAAACAATAATTGTATTCCACCTATTAATAATAAGCTATGCAATTTTATTAAATCTCTGTAGAAAGTTGACAGCTTTTAACAAGATTTTATAAAGAAACCATAATTTTTCCTCTTATCACTATTAATATTTAATTTAATCAATTGTGTTAAGGACAGAGAACAAGCGTTCCTTCAAACCATTCCTGTTGTTAAGTGTGGCTGAGAGTTGGAACAGTTTATGCGCTGTTGGCATGCTCACCTCTCCTGAGACGCACAGTAAAGCAACACTACTACATTTGTTTCACTGATGAGAACACATTTCCCTATTTATCTTTGCCATCTACCACATTACTCCTAAGTGAAATAAGGAATAGAAGAGATCTGTCAAAAGTTAGATACCTCAGTTTTTGAATGAGTTTGAATTTACACGTGTAAAAGGACATCAGAAATTTTCTCACATTTTCCTAATCTTCTCTGATGGATTCAGGCCATGCTTTTCATTTACTCCAGATGCGATAACCAAACTGTCAACTATGTTTCAGCTTTTCCTTTAATCTTTCCCCGAAGCCAATAATAAAAGATTAGTAATTGACAGTGGTTGCTAGGCTAAGGGTAATGCTTATTTTAAACACGGAAAGCAAAAGCTGTATTCTTTGAAGGGATAATTTGTGGGAGGCCAGAAAATTGGATTACTTTGTTATCTGTTGTGTAAATGACAAAGATATTCAATGTCCTTAAAATGTCAAAGCAAGTTTAATTAAAAATTTACCACCTAATTTGAAGGTGGGAGAAGAGCAAGAAACAGGGAAAAGAGAGTGATGCTTACAGGTAATTTAGAAACTTTACCAGGAAGCAGGTAATGATAATAAAAGTTATTTTTAAAAAATTAAAAGTATACTGCTGTTATAACGTATAAACATATGGTCAATTTTTGAACCACACAGACTCTTTTGACAAGGAAAAAGTACCCATTCTCATCAGAAGCTAAACATAAGCAACACACCATCAACTAGACATTAATGACATTATTACCTATATTTTAGAAGTCCAGAGCTGGGAACAAGAGGACGTCTCAAGAAAACATTTAGAAAAATGAGCTTCCTTAAACAGAAATTCTCCAACCACATACATACTTCACTAAAATTGTCTGCGCAGAGATAAATTTCACTTTAGCTGTGAAGTCACTTAACTACACAGTATATTACTACACCAAGTAACATAACATAGCATTTTTCCTAGATTATATGTAGAGCACGTTGTGGTTTCCCTTGTAAAGTGAGGGAAATTGCATGGAGAACATTAATACTTTGGGACAGATTCTGTTTCAGGCAGCACAGCTGAGCTCAACTCCACTACTGCATGTAGACATTCATTAACTAATCAAATTGGATATAGGAAATGTGAATTGAAATACTAGTGCAAAACTTCACTGGTGCGGTTCTTACTGAGAAAAGCTGTGGATAAAATGTTGTTATTGACAGCAGACAACATAAACGAGATTTTGCTGAAATAAGTAAGGTATGCAGTTTAAATAGGGGCAACAAATTTTTAGAAGTAAAAGTACTTACGATTTTATTCTTTAAACAAATGTTGACATGTCTCACTAAATAAATTATCTATCTTTAAGCTGATATTACACATATCAACATTCCCCCCCCCCCCCCCCTTTGTTAATCTGGTTTCTTTCAGCTATGTAGATATTTCTTACAAATAAGATATATGAATAGATAAGCGTGCAGATAGCTAAGGCACAAGCTACCCTGACAGCTGATGCTCGTGCTTACTGGCAGCAGGAACAGAAATAACGCTGTAACTTCATAAGCATACAGGCGAGTGCAATGAGTGTGGCACAGGTGCAATGCTACATTTTACCACCTGGAAGCATACCAGCAACCTGAGCACTGTCCTTGCCACTTCCCTTTGAGAAAGATTTGGATCTGTAAATAATTTAGCTCCTCATACTAGTGTCTAGAACTTGATCTTGGCCACATACCATTTTTCTTACAACCAAGGAAATTTTTACTGCAAGATACGTTAAGAAAGCAGAATACGATCCAATACGGAGATCTTTCATAGATAGAATAGATGAGAAGCACCACGGTAAAAATCAAAATGAACAAGAAAACCAGAAAATCTAGAACGATAAAGGTGGCTTTGAATTTTCCAACCCATTTAATTCATAAATACTACAGCTTTCATGAAACAGGCTGCAGTGCCATTGAGGTGATTCAGAACCAAGGAACTTTTACCTAAATCATCACAGTTTGGCTTATGACTTTTCTGTAAATGTAAAAAGACTTACAGAGTTTACAAATTACCTTCAAACACATTTCGTTCATGAAATACTATATTGCTGTTAGTTTACAATGTATTATGCGATATGACTGACTTAAAGCCATGCACACAGGGGACATGACTGAGTACATCACAGAAAAAAATCTCTGCCTACATTAATTCTTTCAAGATTTACAATCATTTCTGATTTCATTTTCATTCTCAAGATCTGCAAACCCAGTTCTCCACACAATAAATCACTGGTCAATGAGGAGTTTGAGTACCATTTGAAATCGTCAGTCCCAACACAGAAGGAATATTTGTAGAAACATGTATTTGAGTTAGATGGATATGTGTGTTGTGAATTTTTTTCGCTATTAACAGGCTGAACTGTGCTTTCACTAAACATTTGTGAAGGGAAATGTTAGAATTTAGGAGAAAGATGGAAAACATTACAGTTCAGCACAAGTCTATCTTTGAGCACCCTCTCTCTTTCAAAAACACATTTGACATTTAAATTATAAAAGCTCATTTAGATTTGCATCTAATTTAGACTAACATTTTCTGCAATCAGATGTCCGGGTAAATGGATAGAAAATGGGATGGTATCTTCCTATAAATATTTTATTTATGCTGTTAAGTACAACAGATTCTGTCTGAAAATTTACATTACTAAATCGATAACGGCACCGGGTTCAATCAACATTAAGACTAGAGCGCAAGAATACAGACAGACTGATGAGCTAGATTTTACTAAAAGCCTGAATTAAATAACTACCTGCTTCACTATTTCTGAAAGAATTTAAAGGTCACATAACTCAATATTGGGATAAATTTTCCCAGGGCAGGTAAGTGAAACAATAAAATGCTTTTTATGGTTACAAATTAGCAGATAATTTGAATATTTGAACCTTTAAGAGTGGATAAAGTAGCACAGCAGGATGACTTATATGATGATTATTTTTTTTTTAAATAGAGATGGAAAAACCAACATTTTCATAGCAACTCAGAGTCTATAAATCGATGAATTCTATTCATAATCAATATCATATATCAGAAAAAATAAAGAGCTACAGTCCTTGTAACCAGATATATTAATCCCTAAATTGAATGGAAAATGTTGATAATGTAAGTCTCTCAAGAACTGAATTTTCCTTTTGAAGTTGAGCTATTTATTTATACAACTTTGTAAGTATTATCTCAAGAATCTGGAATATTTTTTAAGTTCTTCAATGATCAAGAAGAGAGAGGAAAAATATGTTAGAATGATTTTAAAACTATCTAATAAAAAACTGAAGTGGGTTTTTTGCCTTTTTTTTTTTTTTTTTTTTTTTTGGACATATAGAGATCTTTCCAATATTTCACAAAAATTATATTTTAGTTTGCTAAGAAAGGTATCTGGACTTAAGATAGAGGCTATCAATCTTTTATGATGCTTTTTCCAAAACCAAAGAGAATATGGGGAGTGCCTGAATCACTTGTGCCTCCATAATGTAGTGATTTATATTTATTAATACATCTTAGATAGGATACCTTTATGGGAAAGGAGTTAATCACAGTGAGAAGTCACACAGAATATTTGTTTTATGATGACTTCTTCAGAAGCAACACCTAAACCACTTTACTTTTACATATTAAAATGATAAAAGATGCAGAAGATGTAAAAAAGAAAACAAGATGCTTGACAGGGTACCTTTGGGAAAGGCTATACTGTATCTGCAGTTGACCTGAGAACGTTACCTTTCTAGCACCAGAGAAGGGCTGCAGCCTCTTTCTACTGCCCAGAGCTGGCCACAAGATAAAGCTTTTAGGGCAAAATTACTTTCTCTGTTATGACATAATGTCACAGTTGGGATTTCTTTATAAGATAAATGTCATTTAGGAGCATTGAAAGGGGATTCCCAAATTAATTTTCCTTGTCCATAACTTCATATATCTCCTGCTACTTGCATGAGACTCTGGGTCTGGCCAGCCCTCAAGTGCTGCTGCCAGAGCATGCAAGTCCCCAGCCACCCCGCTGCCCTGCGGGCACGAGCAGCAGAGCTGGGAGAGAGAGCCTAACAGGCCAGAAATCTTAAGGAGCAGAGGATGATACTGGCCACAGATATGGCTTTCATTAACTGACTTAGTGATTGACAAAGAATTCATGTGTGTCTCAGAAGAATCTCAGGTTTGGCAGGGCCAAGGGACACTTACAAGGTTTCCCTACAGTATGAAATCCCATGAAAAGGAAGAGGATGCTCCCAAGGCAACCAGAGACGCAGAGGGCGATGGGAGAGACCCTCTTTCTCTTGTAAGCTCCTGACCCAAACCCATTTCTCTGAATGAACTAAAAAGTTAAACATCAGCAGACCTGACAAACCCATGGGCTGATAGGAATGAACAAAGCAGAGGTCATTTACTTTATACTTCAGAAAAGAACAAAAAAAAAAAAAAAAAAAAAAAAAGGCACTATCCAAATTAAATGCTGCAAACAAAATGTAATGAGATTATGAAGTTTTCATTTAAATTTATAAGTAGAGGTTATTTCTAAACACTCAGTAGAAGTCTGTTAAAACCGCATTCATACATCAGTTGGCTAAAAGTCACATACCTAATGAAAGCAACAGTAAATCAGGACTGCAGAAAATACAATCCCACTTACCTATGGCAAGAAAAAAAGAAGTCTAAATACTAAAAGCCTTTAAATACCAGAGTAATCTTAACTGTCCAGCAATAGAAAAAGACAGCAACTGATAAAATTAAGTCTTGGTGGACTGAGTTAATTCACATTATTTTCCTTTCTCAAATGCCTATGGAAACATTTTTTTCCCTTCTCTAACAAAATAAAGACCTGCAACAGTCATCAGCAGTTAAAATAGTGCATAGAGTAGCTCGACAGATTTCTTTTCTTTAGGGGCAAATTCTATTTCAGAAAATTTACCATTCAGACACTAACTTGAAGAAATTAAAAAAAAATCTTTAGCAATATATTTCATAATTACTTCAGTACATTTATAAAATTGTTTGGCTAATCAGTTGAAAACAACACAAGTGATAGAGGAAGCTTCAACAAAACCATCTTGTACTTTGTCATTATTTAAAAAGTTAGCAATAGAGAGCAGAGTTTTTGCAATGAGATATGAAGGGATTTCAGCCTAAGAGCACTTAGAAGTAAATGAAGCAGCATTGTACAAAAAAAAGATAAATACGTATTTAAACAAGCTCTTCCTGATGGACAGACCCTTTGAATTGCCCTTTGATGTCATTCCGTACACCTATAAAGCCTATTAAAATACATTTAGCAGCTTTTTTTTCCAAGAGAAAATATCTATTACCATGCCACTCTCACATAGGATTTTACTGATTCCGTTGCAGTATAATCAGCTGGGGAGGTAAGTTTTGCTCTCAAATGTGGTTTATCAGTTACAGGGCTGAGTTCAATTCATGGCATTGAAGTGAAAATTTAAAATCAGCCTAGGGGGCACTAGCTGGAGAGTAATTTTCTTGAAGATTAACTTGGCAAAATATACATAGATACTGGTTCTTCTTAATGTCCCAACTGTAATTTTAGCCTATAAAGTTGGAGAGTAAGGAATTCCCTGCCATTCAAAACTTAGACAGTAAAACAAAAAGCATAGAGGAGACGGAATATTTTATTTCAACAAAATATACAGGTATATTAGTTAGTATCAATTATGGTGATACTGTAAGATTTTTTTTCTTATGAAGTAGAATAATTTGTCATTTCTTTATAATGTTGTTGGTTGGTCTTTTCTATATTAATCTGCTAATCAATATAGAATAAGAAGGGTTTGGGCAGCTAGGAATCTTTCAGTGGTTTCCATTCTTTCCCTGGATATAAACCTTTTCATATAACTAGTATTGTATGACATCTTCAAGCTAAAAATCTATATGTTTTTGCATGTTACCCTATCTATACCTGAAAGCAGCTCACCTTCCATGGAAGCTCCATGTGCAAATAAAGTAACAGTGAAGCCACATACAGACAGTATATGTCAATCTTTATAGGTTTATGCCTGTGTTTATGTTGGTAAAGTGTATCTGCTAGGGCTGAAGATTTTTAATTGTTGACTTCTTTGTTTTCTCAAAACAATAATGTTTCCTTCGTTTTGTGAAAGTAGAAAAGAAGATTAAAGACACACGTCTGGTATTAAGGAGAGGTTGTTGCAATTTGTTCTAGGAAGCACATGGAACAAAGCACAGTATTTTGGAAAGTACACTGAAAATATCATTAGAGTTCAGATTTACATTGACATGCTGAGTATTCACGCATGAAACAATCCACATAAATAATGAGGAGCATCTAAGTGGGTTAGTTTTACAGTGAGGGTTTGTTGGTTTTGTTGTTTTTTTTTTTAATTTATAGTTGAGAAAATTGAGCCGATCAATTCTGTTAGAACTGCTGATTACATTGACAGGTCAACATTTGGTAGTTATCTAGAGCACTAAGCCTTCTTGAAAAATGAAGAAAATATGATACAACTATTTCCTTCAAGTTATACAGTGAGAAACAAAAATTATCTCTTCTTCCCAACATATGTTCCTACATGCTCGTAAGCACAAAAGGCAGAGAAGAAAGATGCAAAAAGCAGGAAAATATGTATGCCAAGGTAATAAATGCTTCACAGATCATATACGGGATTTCATGTGCTTTGCAGGCATTGGTGTATTATATATGTAAGAGTAAAGTAAGTGATTTTTGAAAAATCTTGCGTTTTCAGGTTTTGCATAGTAATAGTAACCCAGTAACACTCAATTTCATTGGTCCTGTAATAAATCAAGTTTCCAGACTTCCCAAATACCCTAGGTAATGTATCTTTTAGGCATATTCACCTAGACAGAGGCATCAGATTAAGTTTTCTGAAATAAGTTTCTACATATATTAATGTATCTGTAAATATATGCAAGGGAAAATTAAGAATACAGTTTTATGCTTTTCGGCTACCACAAATATGGAACATGTGGATGCACACATCTATTACACCTGTTGTTACAGCCAAAACCTTCTGATTTCAATGAAACTAAGAGAACGGTAAATCATGTATTTTCCCCTGAGATACTAAACACTGACTTTTCTGATAAAGCTCATCTTCAGTATTAGTTGACATATTTCTTCAGTAGAGCTGAATTCTCCCCAGTCTAGCACTGTATAATATCACATCTATTCTAAAATAATGTATTATTATAAGTTATAATTTAAAATAAAAAAGTTTGAAAAATATCAACTGTTTGATATGAAGCAATTGAGTTTTTAAACCTGCACTTTTGTTTGTCTTTTTCCTGCCCCCTTCAAGTCCAAATATCATGCATATAGGAGCATACAGAGATGTCTAGCTTTCATGCAAACTTAGAGGTAGCTCTGTAGGCAGTAACAAAAGACTAAACGATAAGGAATGGTTGGTTTGAACCAACCAAAAAAATTATTTTTAAGGACCAAGATTGGTAAGACATTCAATGGTTTAAAAGACCGTGCATCACACACTGCATAGTTACAGAAGGCATACATCTCCAAATCATATCTAAATATTTTGTGCCATATGCGAAACCATGTTACAGTAATTTATTCAATTCCATGCATACAAAGATCACTGGTAATAGCAATGTAGATGATCAGTACATATGCCACTGCATTTGTTTTTTCTTCACCAGCTATGAATAGTATTTACAAGTACAAAACTAATATTCAAAGCAGTGATATACAGCACAAAGATTTGTATTAATACTCATCCATCTGCTAGGTCTAACTGCTTGTGCTGCATCTCACCTTTCAAAACCCTTTTGTAAAAAATTATCCAGGACCATATTCTTCAAAAAACATCAGCTTAAAGCTGATGAGTACTTTACTGACGTTATTTAAGGTATTAAAGTAATGTCTACTTTAAACTGGTACTGTTCATCAGCAGGTGCTTTTATTTACAGCAGCAATTCGCTTGGCACATTGCAAGGGCAGATGACACACACTAAAAGGAATGGAGTACGTTGTAGAACTTTCCAACCGAAGAATCTGTATAGTAATATTGACTGTTTCCACTTTAATCCACTGCTCCCTAAGGACATATTGAATTTGGAGGTGCTTTTTAAAAGGGACCTTTTAAAAGCGTTTCTTAAGGTTGCATCACAAAATAGCCTAATAACACAGGACATAAGAATATGAACTACAGGTAGGATAAATTATTATTTCAGTGACTACTCAATCACTATTCCATTTCTTTTGATGGAGGATGAGGAATTCTTTGTGTTTTGTATTTCAGAACGTGCAGATGAAAGAATCTGCAGTCCCAGTTTTATTACAAACACATAAAAACATGTTGCTGCTGTCTTGGAAAGATTCTCACTGTGAGAGTTTACGCAGAATATGCATCTTTACTGTAATTAAGATGAGCATAAAAAAGGTGTCTTTTGAGAGGGCATGATGACAAGAAAGTCAAGAGGATAACAACAACAAATGTTGGCATCTTTCACTTTGATAGAAGGCATATTATTTCTGTTCAAAGCCAGTACCTTCCTAGTCATGATGACAAAATGCAGGTAAAAGCTATAGATAAACTTAAAAATGGTCAAATATCTCAAAAAAACAGCTTTGAGAGATCAAGAAATAAATAGGAGGTAACTGTGTTTATGCCATTGATCCTACCAATATTCCCCAGAAATGTTAATTTTTATTGTTACTCTACTTGTTTCATCTTGAAGTTTATTTTTCTTTTGCCACCGTAATTGTACCTTCAACCAATTATTTGTTTTCACTGCTGTCTTATCAAACTTTTGCAATAACTTTAAACATGAATATGCATGTGTGTTATTTATCTACATCAAATATTTTAACATGCTTTCATCAGAAATTCTTGTGATTTTTTCAAGATTCTTTGTCAGAATGGTAACTCCTTCATACAGCAAACTCTTTACAAAGTTAATGTGTTTATAGTAAGAAAGTTTTGAGGATGAAAGATTAAATCCCTCAAGGTTTACAATGTTGAAAGCATTTTTCACAGGAATATCCCACTTTTCCTCGTTGCAATTATTAGGATTACATATCAGTTAAGAAAAACACCCTGTTAATGTTTTTAACCATATATATAATACTCATCTTGTTTCACAATATATTCCTATTCTACTATTTAGAGTTTTGTTTTCTTTTATGAACTAAATAAGTTGAAATCACTTCACTCAGGTTGCACCCAAATGTGCATTTAAACTTGAATGAACTACTCTAAGGCCTATAAATCACTTGAGATACAAAACTGATATCTAAGAGGTATAAACTAGAAAGAAAAACAGTTCCTGGTTTAACCAAGAAAATTTAAACTCAGTGGACTGAGATATCTAAGTCAACTGTATATTGGTTAACATTACTAATTTACAGAAACTTCAATGTGTGACCTGTGGGGAGAAGAGGAAATGCTTTAAAATGCATCGGCAGAACCAAACCTCATGGCTGTGCTGGGATTTGACTATGATTACGAAGTTACAAGAGGACAAAACAAACACCTCTTTCCCCAGCCATGTAGAAATTTATATGGGGGGATTGCAGGGGCTGAATGGAAGCCCTTCCAGAGATATGACTCTTCAATCAACGCAATTTTATATAGAAATTTGGTGGGTCCATTTTTACCTTTTTGCCTCGAGGCCCCTTCTACCATGCTTGTTATTAATGCACGCTATGTAAAGCAAAATGAGCTTCAGCTGATTTCACTGTTACAAACTATCTGTGTTTTCCAGTGGTAACTTTTCTACTACATTCTGGGGAATCTACTGAATTTCACAAACACAATCTTAAGAACTATCCCAGCAAGACAGAAAAATACTAATCCTCTTTTGACAAGCCTGGTCAAACCTTATGATTATGGCCACTAATCATCAAAATCAAGTAATTTCTAATCATAGCAGATAATCACATATATTTTGTATCTTAGGCGAAATTTGTAAGTGCATCTTCCCTAAATAAAGGCTGGAAACTGAACATATTGACTTTTCTTTTAGCTTAAATTCAACTAAATGGAAAAATAAGACTCATGTACAATAGCTGGCTGTTTGTTAACACAAATTGGTAAACAGTTCCAAGCAGTAAGAATTTTAAGAATGTTAACAGCTTCTTAACACAAGTAGCAGTGGTAAAAACAGTAGCCAAAAACTCGAAAACAAGCACAATTTATGAATGTATTTCTATGATCTGGTTGCCTGCAATTGCAGGGAACTAAGCTCTATGACCCAGCAAGTCCCATTACACCCTCTGTCCTTTATTAAACTTGTATTTATTCGGATATACCCTTTTAAAAGAAGCTGAGCATCAACAAACCTAAAGTGGAGTAGCACAAAAGGCCCAAAGGAAGGTTAAAAAAAAAGTAATGAAAATCTATGCAGTTTATGGGTATCTAGGGAAATCACAGCTCTAGCTCTCTATAAAGTTAAAAATACAACAATTTCATTTTAAATAGTTTTTGTGCAATTCCAGAAAGCTTCAGGTGGTACAAAAAAGCACAAATTTTGCATTTTTCTATGATTCAACCTCACAAATTATGCCTCCAGATGCAATATGGATAGGAAAATTACATAGAACATGCATGTGGAAAAGGTAATTCTGAGCTCTTTAATAAGTATCTAACCTTCCCAGAGGAATTGGCAAACTAAGTCTGCACTGGATCCTTACTGAAATGGCTACAGATAAACCTAAAGGAGCATATATGTAACACATTGATGTGCAGGCTGGTTTTATATGTTGATGAAATCTACACCATGATGAGTTTAAGGTCTCTACATAAATTTCTGATGTGTTTCAACCCAATCAGCTCCTCTCACAGATGAGAAATATTTAAAGTACTGTCCTGGGAGGTATTTTACTGCAAAGTCTCAGCACACAACACTATCTTTTCCCTTTACATAGCAGCATGTTAAAGCTGTCGTGATTCTGCTGTATGTTATAGAAATAGCCAACTATCACCCAACCTTCCTAGCCTATATACTGACTACTAGGTGAGTGTAAAGGTATGTATATACATACCCATATATAGTAGGCTAGTATACTATCTATGGTGCAGATACCTCTCACTGTGGGGGGTGTACCCCTGCTCAGCCACCACGCGTTATGACAGTATGCTGTTGGCATTAAGCTTGTGGCCATAGGCACTGTATAGGTTCTAACCCAGACCCCTTTTCTTCTTGCTTGTCTGGTCTATATTGTATAAACTGACCATCCAAAAATCTCTCTTATTGTTTGTACTGTCCCATTCAGCATTTATCTCAAGAAATAAATGAACAACATAGAAGGTAGGGAAAGAATGTGAACAGATTAATGGTAGCAGAAACAATTAATGAACCATATTATTATTTTGACCTTGAAAAATCCTCAAAACCCCCACTAAAAAAAAACAGTCTCCTTCATTCCCTCAGATGCTCTGCAGTGCCTTGAAGTTGCTTGAGCAATAAAATGATCCAGGGCTGGGAGAAGCAATGATGACTAACAACGAATTTTAATGCAGTTGTCAGAATTGTCACTGAATACATTCACTTAGATTTTAGTTTGTTTATTGGCATTAAAGAATTCCTACTTTAATCTATTTTCATTGTGGTATACTTTAAAAACTTGAAACCAGTATCAGGAATCTATCTTCCCTGTAACATTCAGCTTATTATTCTTGAAAAACTAATTTGTTAAATTAGTATTTTTTGGATTAATGAAAAAAATTACTTTTTTTATTCACAGCAGAATTTAAATTGAAATGTCCTAGCTATAGAATATCCATAATCCCACAAGTCACAGAGACTTAACTAAACTGACTACAGTTTGGGGGTGGGGGGGTGGGAATCTGATAAAATCTTTGACCTAAAACAAAGACCTGCAGGAGCAAATCACACGCAGGAGACAAGTGTACCTAGAAGGGTATCCCAAGTTCACAATTACTCCCTCAATTATATTACCTGGTATAATACAGCAACTTAGGGCATTCTTTTCATGGAGATGGGAACTGACAGACTTGACCTGAAGGACCCAACAGTTTTCTGTGCCCTGTGAAAAACAATATTTCTGCTTTAGTCCCTTAACCCACGCACACTCTTTTCCCAGTCCTAAAGCCATTAATAACTTTTGCAAACTCATTCTTTTTTTTTTTTAAGAAACACTCTCTAAAGCACCAGCGAATGCTGTACAATGTTTCATAAGCATATGAAATGAAGAAACAGAAATAAGATTTTGACCAGCTGACAGCTAACACGGGGAGAAAGAGGTGGTGACAGATCCAGCTGTTCCTATTTAAGTGCCATTTAACTCTTAAATGATTGTCAATTTGCAATGAAAGAACATCGAAGTGAAGTCATTCTACAGCCATACCATTAATTAAAATTATTACTTTGATATATTACTGGATTTATTCTAATTGAGGAAGTAAAGAATTAATTGTATTTTTTCAGCTTTTGGTTAATGATTTTATTTTTTCACTATAGTTTTATTTTCAATCCTCCCTTTGATTTTCCTGTCCTGTAGATTAAAAATTGAAGACAGTGAATAACATAATAATAACTACACAAACTTTTATTTAGAAAAACGTATTTTAAATAAAGAAAAGTACAATCTCAATTTATAAAGCTTTTTCAGTATGTGACTAAAATTCTGAAGTCCCTGGATTTTTAGGGTTCTCTCTCTGGGCTTTAAAGGAGAGCCCAAAAGCTAACTCAAGTGCCTCTCTGCTGTGTGATGTGACTCATCAATGATATTTTTTGTTAATTTAGATGTTCTGTTACAATCTCTTTTCTACAGTTTTACTGGAGTGCTCCACAAGTTATCTCGGAATTTAGCCCACGTCTCCATCTTAATCCAAGGTACAGTGACTTCCACTTAACTGGATGCAAAAATTTAACATACTAACACTGTACTTCCAAAAAATACTGTCATCAAATTTTAGTCTTGACAGAAGAATTCACGTTTACAGACCTTATAAACTAAGAAGCTAAATAGTCTTGAATAACACAGTTTTCTACTTCCTTTGCCTTTGGAAACTACAGTCTGGACCCCTGTCCAAGTGGTCAAAAATTTTGCTTCTCTAGATTGCTCCTGTTGTGTATTTTTCAGTGAACTACACCTAAATGAGTTATATCTGGAGACTTTTACCTTTTATTCCATATTAATTCTTAATTTTATGCTGAGAATCTGATGATATATAGATCTATACTCAGAATTTCTACAATATGACCTTTCATGAATTTGATTTACTAAAGCCTCAGATGTGATAGTTCCCATTTGCACGCTTTGTTTTATACAGATGACATTTTCCCTCAAACATTAACCTGCCATTTTATTGTCTCCCAGCTACCTTCAATATGTCTCATAGATAGAACAATTTTGACTTGTCACAAAATCAAAATTGGCTCACAAAAATTTAGCTTTGGTAAAGAAAATGCATTTTTTGTTCTTTTTTGCCCTTGTGAGAACAGAATTTTACATTAAGCTTCCTGTCATTTTTTTCATAGAACACACAGATTGTTTTTCTCCTAGGCCATGTATTTTACATGAGTCTAAAGGCCTTTTCATGTGGTACTGTGTGTCATCTCTAGCAATAAAGGTATTATTTATAGAACTATATCTAAAAAAACCCGTGAAAATCCTTTCATGCTCTTCCATTGACTAAAAACCATGAACCAGTAGCTCTGTGAACTCACAGACATGTTTTCCTTTGTCATTGTCTAATATAGTTATTGCCATATACTTTGGATGTTTATCTGATCGACACAAGCCACACGAAGAATTAAGGATTTACTAAGACAAACCATATGAAAATATTGCAGGGAGGAGGAATTTTTTCAGATTCCTTTTTATAGCATAAAGATTTTACCTGTCCAGGAGAATCACTGCAAAACCAAAGGCTATATCAAAGACAATAATTTCTTCTGTATCATCACTAAGAAGAATGCTGAGCCATTACGGAACAAAAATGATGGCTAGCAAGTCATCCAACAGTTTTTAATACAATTCTTATGTCTCAGAAGACAAAGTGCTTGTTGTGGTTTAACTCCAACTAAATACCACACAACTGCTCGCTCACTCTCCCCTGCCCCAGTGGGATGGGGAGAAGAATCAGGGAAAAAGGTAAAACTCATGGGTTGAAATAAGAATTTAATAATTGAAATAAAATAATGTAATGTAAAAATAGGAACAGCTGGATCTGTCACCACCTCTTTCTCCCCGTGTTAGCTGTCAGCTGGTCAAAATATTAATTGGAATAAAAAGAAAAAAGAGGGAGAGAGAAATAAAATCCAAAAGAAAAAAACCCAAGTGATGCACAATGCAATTTCTCACCACCCACTGACCAATGCCCAACTGGTCCCTGAGCAACTGTCCACTGCTCCCGGCCAACTCCATCCAGTTTATATCCAAGACAAATGCCATAATGCTGAACAGCTTGCTGCTTCCTTCTTCCCCCAGCTTTTATATACTCCTCTTGGCCTCATATGGTATGGAATAGCCCTTTGGCCAGTTGGGGTCAGCTGTCCTGGCTGGGTCCCCTCCCAATTTCTTGTGCCCCTCCAGCCCTCTTGGTGGCAGGGCCTAAACAACTGAAAAGTCCTCGACTTAGTAGAAATGTCATGTAGCAACACCTAAAAACATCAGCGTGTTATCAACACTGTTTTTGCACCAAAGCCGAAACACAGCACTGTACCAACCACTGAAAATAAAATTAACTTTATCCCAGCTGAAATCAGGACAGTGCTGCAAACTCATACCCAGTTACTATCTGCCAGCAGTGCACAGGACAAAAGATCAGCATGAACTCTCTGGCATTAGTACTAAGGCATCTGACAGTAGGAATAAGCCAGTTTTATATCACCATGAACTTCAGATATCTAACTTTTTGATTCTATTCATATAGCTAAGATAAGTGTAAACCTCTTTTTTGAGTATTTGATTCCTTTCGTGAATCAGTAATACCTGTCACAGGTTGTGCTACTTCATCGTGCCACAAAATGCAGACACAAATACAGTTATTTTTCTCCAAAAATAATTTGAATGTTACTGCAACACATGTATTAGTATCACCTATTAAGAAATAAAAAATATTCTCTTGGTTGAATAGTAATCCTCTTTAAAATAAGGGTGAATGATAATTTACATAAAATTACATAATAAGTTACAAAAACATGCAGAAAATTACTTGAAATTCATGAGACTATATTGTTCTCGGTAGAATTATTTTTGCAAAATATATAGTGTGAATTTTTAGTAAGCTATTGTTAGTGCACTAACCTTGAAAACTAAAATACTGAGCATTTTTACAGAACTTGACTACTCTGCTCTGAAAACCAATACAAAACATTGACTTCCCTACACACTAAATACCTAGCTGAATGACTCACTATAGCTCAGCATATTTTTTTTTTTGTGTTAACTCAGTTGCCAGGCTTTTATAAAAAGTTATTATGAGAAGGCCAGAGGAAAAAAGTCCCAAACTATGCCTTATCCCTATCGCATACTATCATATATCATGATAAATAATTATGATTAATAGACATAGTCCTTATTCTAATAATATTGGAGTTACAGAGAAAGCAATGGGTTAATAAAATATACCATCCTTATAACGAAAGAAAATTAATTCCTTAAAAAGTAAGATAAATCATAGAGAGAATGAGAGTCTGAAGAATACAGATCTTGCAATCCGGACCCTTATTATCAATGAAAAAATAAATATGAATGAGAAAAAGTATTTTTAAAGTTTTGAAATCTCTTCAGATTGCTGCTTTGGAGGCAGGGGAAGGGATCTTCCCCAGCACATGCTGGTCTCCAACCGTGGCATGGCCTAGGTGAACTGCAGCTTGTCCTGAGCCTTTCCCTACGAGTGAAGTTCTCACTGCTGGTTCACTGACAGCACGCATCTCCGAGAAGTGGGTTTTGTCATATTTGTTAAAAGCATTAATAATAGCAGGGAGCTATGTCATCTCAGAAAGCACTATAATGCAAAGTTTTACTTCTTAATGACTCCGAGGCAGTTGTTATTCCGCATAATATGAAATACATAATGAAATATTTTTATGCATTGAAAATATAGGGCTTCACTACTAATTATTTTTTTCAACATCAGTTAAAAAGTCCTAGAAGTATAATACCTTAAAATAAGAAAAGGCAGTCTTACCCATCTACTTGCATGGAGAAAAGTGGCTTTTCTTGACACAGGAAGCCCCTTCCCCTCCCTGATCCTACTATTCATTGACCACAAAAAGTTTCTAGCAAAAAGTGGTATGATGGAGATATGCAGGTGAATTAATTGCCTAAACAGTAGCAGGCAATTCTACTTTTTTTTATTGTTGTATTTTAAGTTCGTCCTTTCATGTGGGTGACAATCTCCTTTCCTGCTGAAGATACATCTTGGTGTCCTCATGTGTTGATCATCGGTTTTCAAAAGCAAGTGTTAGATTTTCATCCATGTGAAACATCTAGCTGCTTTACAAAGACAATTACTTTTCAAATCCACAGAGAAAAAGATTCTGAACTCAAGATCATAAAAGGTAGGAAACAAAAGGACTATAAACAAATAAATAACAAATGAGATAAACCCCTCTGCTTTCCTGCCCAAAATAATGCAGTATCAACAACTTGACAGAAAAAAAAATTACGCTACACTGTTCTCCCTAAACATCAATCATGCCACCAGACACAATGATGAGAAGGAGGTACCAGGTCTATCAGCACTGCCATTTGCCAGCAGAGAACTAGATGTTAGATATGTATTTACTTAGCATTGATGCTGATAGTACACACAAATTTGCATTCAGTTCCACAGAAATGTCAGCCTAGGGAAGAGGGCAGACACTTAGGAGTGTCAAGAGTATCTATCAGAACAAGGTAGTGCAATGGCTGTGTTGGAAAAATACAGCTATGCAAAAAACCCAAAAACAAAACCAAACAAACAAAAACCCCAAACCACAAAACAATCCAAAACATTGCAATATGCACAGTAAATATCAAAGGATTAAATAAGAAAAGAGTGTGTTCAGATCAGTTGGTTTAAACAGAGGTACTGGAAAGAATAAGAAGCAAAAGTTAAAGAATTCTGGCTGGTTCTCAAGAAGCAAATGTCAGATGTTTTATATCTGGAAAATATATGTGTGTGTATATATACATATATATATATATGTAAGGTTGGAAAATGCCATATATAAAAATGAAAATGGAACACAGCAAAATATGTAACATGACTCATACTGAGACTTGCAGTTATATCAGCATTCCTTTAGACATTATGGTTCAGAAATGCAGCTTTCTGTTTTCTGTGGTTTTTTTGGAGGAAAGGCAGACAGGTTTGGGGTTTTGGGAGAGGTTTTGGGGTGTGGGGTGTGCTAATGGTTTTTGGTTTTCTTTAATGTATGTTTTATATGATTTTTCCCCAATGAAGACAGATCTAGTTCACAATGAGTTGCAACATTGTCCAGGAAAGGTTCAGACAGGGCTGAGCAGGACTGTCCGATTTAGGGTATTTTGTCTAGTCAATAGTTTCCTGTGAGTAGCAGCAATCTTCACAGGTAAATAACCACCTGACACCACCCTCAGCCAAGCTCAGCGCTATATGCACTCCTGCCCATGAACTGAATGGGGCCTGGGGACGGGCCACCTCGGTGTCACCTCCTTACAGAGAGATGGCTGCAACTGGCGCTCAGCTGCTCCTCAGCACCTGCTCCTCCAGCCCAGTGCATGGGGACCTCCGACAGCAGGGTACCTAGACACGTTTCTGCACTATTCTGTTTAAATGAGTCCCTCCTGTCAATACCAATCACTATAAAGCCACCCTTTCATGTCTTAGGGAATATGAAAGGCGCATGGGACTGCAAGTAGAGATCTTTCCCATCAAAGCTGTTTTCAAACCATGATTTTTCCTCTTTGCATTTTGCACCAGTGCCTCTTATCAGGGTGACCAGTTGCTGCAGGCACACTTGCTGTTTTGTGGGTCTTTTATTTCCCAGATGGCATATTAATGCTCATATAGCTTTGCAAAACTACAGTAAGCATTTTTTTGCTCCCCCAAAGCTCCAGAAACAGACTGGTAAAAAAAAAAGCTCAGATTTTCTGAGGATGAATTTTCACTGCTTGAACTCCTTTCGGTCTGCACACATGCTATCCGTGAGCCCTACCCTGTGACAGCCCCTGACCCCTCATCCTTCCCCTCGCTTTCCCACCTCATGGTCCTTAGCGGTAATACCACCATGGCATAGTTTCAGACTGTTCACTAGCGTTTAGCATTGAAACATGTTGGTAAAAGTGCCAGTTGTTCAAAAGGTTATGCAAGTAATGTAAAGACATTTGGAAGGTTTCAGATTAAGGGGGTGGGAGGACTGTTAGAACTGCTTGATCAGCAACACTAATTTCCCTATAGTAGCTGATACAGCTGAATTAGTGAAATTATCCTTATTCAAAGATCATTCTAGCAACTTACAAAGTGATTAAACCACTGCTTGCTCATTTATTATTTTTGTATTCCCATTTATTTTTACTGAAATCCTTTAAAAAAATTACTGCCAAAAATATAGCTGTTTTATTTCTCATAATAACCTAGATAGATTTTACCACCGTAATATTTAAACACATTTTATTTCCTAAGGCATTAAACGTAGTTTACAGTTAACCGCAATAGAGTGCCTAGCATCAAAAATGTTGGGCATTTAGCCGAGACAAAAGGACCGTGGCTTTTTTGTATAATTATTTTTTTATATTTCCTCCCCTTTCCACTCTAATTCAGCTTATATGTACACATAGGAAATACAGTGATAACCAGATATAATTTTAACCTATTTAATTTTATGCATTTATGTCTAGAATTCAGTGAAAATGTAATGATACTGATCTACTTCCACACAGACCTGGATATGGAGTAGGCCAGTTCATTAGATCTCCCCTGGAGAAGTCATATCAGCCAGTTGAGTTATGCAGGTTTTCTACAGCCTGCCACAATGACACAGGAACTCTACAACTGCTTAGAAATGTGGTTTTGGCAAAAGTGAGTACACACACACACACACAAATTATTACAACCTGAGCTACAACAGACAGAGACCTTTGTTTATTAAGGTAAAAGCAATCTAAAGTGCTCAGCACTGGTGAGGCCACACCTCGAATACTGTGTTTGATTTGGGGTCTCTCACTTCAAGAGGCATGTAGAGGTGCCAGAGCATGTCCAGAGGGGGGCACGGAGCTGGGGAAAGGGCTGGAGCACACGTCTTATGAGGAGCAGCTGAGGGAACTGAGGGTGTTCAGCCTGGAGGCTCCAGGGGGACTTTGCTGTCTACAACTACTGGAAGGAGGTTGCAGGGGAGTGGGGATCAGTCCCTTCTCCCAGATAACTAGGGACAGCACAAGAGGAAACAGCCTCAAGCTGCACCAGGGGAGGGTTAGGTTGGATATTAGGAAGAATTTCCTCACTGAAAGAGTGGTCAAACATCAGGACAGGCTGCCCAGGGAAGGAGTGGAATCACCTTCCCTCGGGGCGTTTGAAAAATGCGTTGTTGCAGTGCTTAGGGACATGATTTAGTGTTAGGCTTGGTAGCTCGGTTCAAGTGGACTTGATCTCAACGGTCTTTTCCAACCTAAATGATTATATGATTACAATAAAGTCACACTAACATCTCAAAGACATTCTGCGTTAGGATTGTGCTAAGAGAACGATGTATGATACTTGCATGCCTGATGGCACACACAGAGTCTAAGGAGCTAAAACATCATGTTCTGATTCAGGCGGGTTCTGCTTCTTGTTTAGGTAACTTGGAGCTATGTTATTGATGATGACATTGTATTCACAGTGGATACAAAACAGAACAAGCTTTACTGCTATGAATTTGAAACTAAAATCCAAGGAAGTATTCTCAAAATCTGTTTCAAATTCTGAACATGAATGATGCTCAGTTTATAAGAATAGACATGTTAGTTGAAGGACTACCCACCAGGCACAGAAAACTAATAAAAGAGACATTTGCATGCTAGTTCCTAATTATGACGAACCTAGCTATTGTGTAATTGTCAGACAAATTGTTCACATGAATTTTAACATATATAGCTTTTGGGCTTCATTTCTACAGTAACAAAGCTGTCAAAAGAATAGCTATTACCCTGAGCTTGTACACACAGAGCTTTTAACATGAACCATGCTCTGAAACACCTTCTAAGAGGTGCCGCAGATCCATTCCTTAAAAGGAATGAAATCAGCAGAATGGTAGTATTCTTTTGCTTTGAAAACTGATTTTCAGAATTTCTATTAATAATTTTTTAATTATTATAAATTAAAGATGTATAAGTGTCCGGGGGACACTTTTTTTCTCCTCTGTTGTTATTTTTTTTCTAATGGACTATGAAGTGTCCAATAAAGATTTTATTACTTTTATAATAAAACATGGAAGGTCAGGCATTTAAACATAATTTTTTGTAATGGATTATTTAAAAGTTTTTTTGAATTCTACATAGACATAAAGGTAATATTAACTAGGATGTTTAACCCATATTATTTTAAAATCAATGACAATATAGATTTAACTGTAGAAAATATGGAAGAAGGTAGGCCATCAGAAAAGAAAAAAAAAATAAATCTGTATTACCCATAACTGCTTAGATAAGTAAACAAAGTTTCTTTTCACAGTGACACTTACAAAACATTTTTTAAAACTTTCAAATGCCAGACTTCTATTCTTCCTTCAATCACATTGATAGAGCAGTATTAATATTAAGTTTGCTATGCCACCATACAATCAGATTTATCTCAGGGAACTAAGGTATTTTTGCAGTTGTAGCTGAAGTAGTATCCATCTCTCACAAAGTCTTCAAGATTTTGGCATTCTGCTGATAGACATTAACACTTTTGTCACTTCTGCAACCTTCTGTTCTTGGAAAAAAACAAAACCAAAAAAAAACCCACTGAAAAAAAGCCAGCTATTTTAAATACTTTTGTTTAGTTTTAGCAATTCTTATCTTTCTCACGAAACTTTTGAAGAAACTATATCTGTAGGATAAAAATTGAAGAAATCCTAACTAGTCTGTAATCACAGAAATCCTAAATTATTTTTAAGGCTCTTTTACAAACAGCAGAGGTAGATATTGTTCTTCAAATGACCTACTAAAGTTTGTAAAGCTAACTCATTTATAAAGTAATGCAGCTAAATTCAACTTATATTCATCTTTGAAGTTTGCTTCTTTTATTCAAGATCTGAAGGAAGACTTCACCTGAAAGCTTGTTCTATTTTTCACCTGAAAGCCTTTGTTCTCTTTTCCAAATAAAATTGTTTATAAGGAAAGATTACCCAAAGAAAAGAAAGAATACCCTCTGCCAGGAATCTTATCTTGAAATAGAAAGATTTTAGACTCCGAAAGATTATGTTAATGTAACAGCCATGAAATTATAATCTGTGGAATCCAGTGTAAGAACATCGGAATAGTCCTCCCCAAGCAGAGCAAGGCTCTGTGTCCTTCTGTCTTTAACAGGCAGTCATCGATGGGCAGTTAGGAAAGACAAAAAATTTACCAAACCTATGTGACACTTCCTTGGATTTAATGGATTTGACTGTTTAGTACCCTGCAGTGGATCTTTTCTAAAGAACCTGTTGCTGCTGTCTTGCATATTATTTGACCAGATTTAATAGCCGATCTGTCCCACTCAACTCCCTCACCCCAAAAAGCAGCAGCCAGGCAGCTGTCATTACAACAGGTATAAGAGCTGTAGGTATTACTCATCGTCTGGCAGAATAAAGAGCAGTGAAGAAGCGAGGTCTTTGTCAGAAGTACTAACGCCATTTCTGTATTTTATGTTGAAGAGAGGCCAGGGTTTAAAAATGACTCTTCATATAATGTCCAGCCTTTAACTTCTGTATGCTGAAGAGCCAATGAATTTCACTTGTGAAACGCTTTAGCTATAGAAAGACATAAGGAGTAATGTCATAGGAAATACATTACAGAGCATTAAGTAGTCTGCGTTGCAAAATCTAGGGAGTGTAAAGGTGACCTTAAATACATACTTTTCTTTCCCTATTATTTCTTCTCATTCTCTCCTTATTGCAAAGCATTTTTTTTCATGACTATTTGTTTCAGGTACCTAAATCATTGAACAGCAGTTTTTCCAAATGTCGACAGTGAGCTAATTTGCTTATGAATTTTGGCAGAATCTGCTGTTGTACAAGACATTTCCAAGATTGGTAATCAATTGAGGAATAAACGTAAATAAAAACTAGCTCAACAGGAGAGCAGTTATGTACTCATACCATCGGTTAGCAACTATTTGCCTGATGAGAGTGATTTCTGGGCTGTAGGTATTTACATCTCAGGGAAGGAAAAATGAAAAGCATAAATTAAAAAAGTCAACAGAAGACCAACAGCAAGAGTCTCTGAATACTGCAAGCTGATATGGATTGCTCCATAATTTTAAGTTTGGTAATCACTTTTTTTTTTTCCACAGAAAATAGCAACGTTTTCTTAGCCATCTCAGATTATAGAAACTGACTATAATGTCAGTTTATGTAAGTTCCTATGAGCTATATATATTAAGAGGTAGAATAATGAATAATCCAGGTGTTCACATTATACCTGCAACACTGCTAACAGTCTTTGACAACAAAATTTTAAGTACTGCTGTTAATACTGCTAGTAAAGAGTAGGCATTCATTATACAAAACACCATGTTCCAGAAGACATTTTACCAGAGTTATTTATTCTGTACAAAAAATAAACTGTGGGAAATCCTTTTCAATTGCCACTATAGTAAAATTTCCTATTGCTTTTCAAAAGATAACAATATTTTCCCCATTTTTGGGCTGCCACATCACCAGCATAAGTTGTTATTACTCCATTGAAGTGAAAGGTGAATTAGTAAAGGGAAATGACACATCCACAAGCAGCAATCGTGGGCTTTGACCAACTCCTGCTCATTCCATTCAGTCCATTTTGACTGCTACTGCTAGTAGACCTTCAAATAAATACATCTGCAAAACCAAAACAAGTATGGATTCAATTCTTTACCAAGTGCATAGTTTGAATATCAGGTTTAAAATGTGGACGTAAATTCACGTATATTATAACCAGTATTGTAATCTAAACAAGATAATAATCTTACATCACTCTAATATCTGAGCACTCTCCTAGAGATGACTGATCAAAAAATTCACAGAACCAGACCTGCAAAATTATCCAGGTCAACTGAGAACTGGAGAAACACTAGAAGGGAAATTCCCCAGACATCAAAGTAAAGGAAAAAGCTTTTCTGGAATAAAAGGCCAAGCGTAGTAAAGGAAACTTTTTCTTTCTATGCTTTGCTGAGATTTTATGATAAAATTTTCATACTTGTGGACATTTTTTTCAGTTGATTTGTGAAAAGCAGTTTTTTGAATACTAGTAATGGTGCCAGAAGGCTGTGCATTACTGGAAGAGAGGAGAAAAAGTAGGCAAAGTCTGAGATTGCAGTAGCTACAGCAGAGTAATTTGTGGAACTCCGGTGCATGTCTCGCCTGTTATCCATTCCCTGCCTTTAACCTGTTTCCTTGCTCATAAAGATTTCAACGACGATAGTTGCTTGCAAGGATTACCACACATCATTTTCTACTGTACAGTTTCTTAAAACGGGAATCCATTCTAACATGGAAGAAAAAGAAAAAACCTAGAGCAAGCCAGCCAAGAACCTCCCATTCATTTCTCCAGTAGTTTTTTCCTACGGAATATCTCTCAGGAAGCTCTCTCAGAGCAGTGACACAACAGTAATTCTTTGTACCACTTCTGCCATACCCAGCACCTTCTGACCAATTGGAAGTATGCTCTTAAGAAACCAACCCTCAGAGTTTCACATTATCTGAACTCTGCCTTCTAACTGTTTGCTGCCAGACGTTGGTTACAGAAAGCAGGAACACTCACCAGGGGAAAGCAAACTTCCCAGACCTGCCACTGCCACGCTGTTTGGAGGCCATCACCACACCACCCAGCTGGCATCTTCCTACATATATGGGAAAAAAAGACTGTAAAAGAAGTAACTTCTTCACATTTCTAAAGATGGTCTGTCTGTTCAGACTTCAGCACTTATTTTATCAGCATTTCCTTTGTCATTTTGGAATTTTTGGCTAAAAAGAAAAATTATTATTCTGAATAAAAGATGTCTGTTAATTGGGTACAGGAAATGAATATTCATACATGTTTCCTTAAACATCTGTACCTGTTGCCTTAAGTAATTTTTAAATTACTTAAAAGAAGTCCAGCTAACATCTAGACAGAAAGGAAAGTGCATTCTCCATTATCATAAATACCTTACAATTCATTAGTGACCTATCTGGATATTTTTTACCATTATTTCAATGCAATTGTGCTGGTGGATGCTGCAAAAGTGTTCAAAAATGTGATGTGTTCCTGAACTACATTCACAGAAAATTACAGCACAGTACTGTAGCAGGTCATAACTGATAAATTTAATCAAAGGACTGTTTATCTTAGGTTTCAATGTGAACACTGAAGAACTTATCTGGAAAAAAGTCAGGGAATTTTGACTGCTTGAGGGGTACATTATATTATTTTATATTTTTTGGTTCTGGTGGTATTTTTTTTCCCCACTGAAAACTGATAAAATATTGACAGGTGTTCTACTGAGTAGAAGTTAAATTGTAGTTCATTCACAGCATTTAGTATATTTTATCCAAATTATAAATATTTTTCCCCCTGGATCCAGCTATCTCACTTTTTGCAGTCACTGTTACATCTTATAACTGTCTTATAATGGTATAACTACCAGGGGTAAGAGTTAGTTGCATGTCAAATCCAATGTGTACGTGTGTGGCATTTCATAGATCATTGAAACAACTTTACATAGGGAATGGTGGGGAGCGGGGGAAATCACTCGGAAGACTTTAAATGTTGAATTATTCTAGTTTTGAAGGTTCAACTACAACTTTCAGTGATACTTTAGGTGTCTAGTATTGTAATTCAGTATTCTAAATAGTGGTAAAGTTTCATTCACCTTTATTCAGAACATGTACAAAAATATTCAGTGAATTAGATCTTAGGGGTGTAGGAGGGTTTCACTCTCACCTAATGAGCAATCAAGTAACCTTCTGCCACAGAGCCCCTGCCATGTCCTGCAGTATATTCCACATACACCGGTTTTATTTTTTTTCCCTGCAGTGAACCAGATTGTGTTTTGTACTCTGAAGAGTGTGGGAAATACTTTCAACCTAGTGAAGAGTATTTGACTACTACTTCCTAAGTATCTTCAAAAGAAATATTTCTTGTGATATAAATGTTAAGACATCAACCAGACAGAGCTGTCTGTGACTTTCCTTATCCTTTTTTGGTTACTCACTAATTGCTGCAGTAAAAGGCTGCTCAAGACCTATGAGATTCCAAGAGCAAGTCATGTCCTGAACATGGCAATAATAACAAAAAGAGCCTCTGTGTTTGAAATATTTTGGTGTTTTAAACGTTCCTACTGATACAGTCCCCTTCACTGCAAAAATTATTTTGGTTGCCTCAAAACATATGCTTTGCCAGAAAAATCCGAAACCCTTCAAAGACTTACTTCCTCCACTCATTAGCTAAACTCTATTTTAACACTGCGAATTATCATAGCCCATTTTAGCATAAAAAAAGAATACATAACGTAAGCCACTACTGAAGGTAATGTAACCTGCTATAGTTTATTTTAAGAGGAAGCAGAAACATTCAAATATAACCTATATGTCTAGAAAAGTAACAAACATTAAACACATACAGTTATACGCTTGTTATACAAGCCGGCCTGCCTTGTCCCCCATTTGCAAGAAATGCTGCTCTTCAATTCAGAATTCCGTAAGTCTTACAATAACATCTTTGCAAGAGGATGCCCACAATAACCTAAAGACAGACTTCTAGAATTCTGAGCCTGTAAGGAAATAATAAAAAATTAAAAAATCCAGATTCCTGTGCAATTTGTGTTCATAATTCAAAACAACTTGTATACCCTTATTGAACATGAACTCTTAATGACACCTCCTTTACAGGAAAGTAAATAAACAAAGTCATCTCAAAGAGGTCTTGAACCCCCTGGTATTATCTTTTATAGGTAGAATGGTACTGCTCGGCAAACATGTCCTGTAAGACATGCTGTCTCTATAAAATCTCTATAATCCTTTCCAAGCTGAATTGCCCCTGGCAAAGAAGCATTGGGAAATGACCTCAAGCAACTGTGCCACTGGGACCTGTCATCGTTTGACTACGACCTAATAAAATTTCAGTCTAAGGCAAATTGTCATTAATTTTATGGCTCCTAGAAGACTAATATAATACATATAACTTTTAAGTTTATATCTATGCTTGCTGAGCTAAATCTTTAATTGTAGCCCAAATCAGCCAAGCACTTAAACAGATGCTTTATTTTTGAGCATTTAATTCTACTGACTTTGACAGGTCTATGTAAGTGCTTAACATCAGGTGTCTGCTTCATTGTTTTGCAGGACTTACATTAAGAAAGCTTACTGCTTTGAAGACCAATCCTTTCCTACAGGTTTTTTTGTGGGGTTTTTTTTTTGGTTTTGTTTTTTCTTTTGGGGGGTGTGTGTTTGTTTGATTGTTGTTGTTTGGTTGTTTTTTGGCTGGTTTATTTTTTAATAAGAAAACTAAATTGAAGCACAAATATCATTAATGTAAAACTAAACTAAAAATAATAACAGCTTCCTTACCTTTCTGAAATTATAATTGATGTTGTGAAGTTGCTGGGTACTTTCTCCTTGTACTGTTTAGCTGATGCAACCTAGACCTTTACTTGTAAAGTAATCAGCTTTTAATTAAGCCAATGAGCTTTTTATATTACCCTAATGCCTGTAATAATTGTTATGATTCCATTACTTTCTTTGTTAAACACATTTGTAGTTTTAAATGACAGGAAGTCAAGCTAGCAATTTGTAAAGATGTGTGAATAAGGAAATTGCTCTATTCATATGTTCATAATGAACAGAGAGATAACATAATAATGCTTTGTATTCTCTCACCCTCCAACAAGAGGAAAGAAAAGCAAAAGGAGGTGGCCTGGATAATTTCCTGTAACCCTCCCTTTGTTCTTAAGCCTTTTTAGCAGTTTTTATTGAGGAAGGCAAAGGAAGAAAAATCATCCAGACCAAGCTTTGAACATACCGCTTTAGTAACACAGCTTCCAAGAACAAGAAAAAGCTCATTCATTAGAAAGAAATGCTGGAAAAAAGCCAATGCACAACCATGCACATTACTGCAGTCGTTCTGTACCACATCATACCACTACTACTCCATTTAATATACTATTGCTGAAATATGTGCAAAGCTAAGTTGTTCCAGCCTTAAATTATATGTTACGTCAATCTGTTTAGCTATGTCAACATTGTAAATAAAAACTATTTAAGACACCTTACTGTTCAAAAATCTCACTGATTAAACAGTGTGGAAGCAAAAGATACAGGTGCTACTGAGAGTTGCTGCTTTCCTTGGATTTTAAAGGCTTCATAGACACACCTGCCAGAGGACACAAGGGAGGGAAGAGAGAGCCTTATGACATTGGCAGCCTTGTCTTTCCCAGGTTTCAGACCAAGCTGCATACCCATAATCACAAAAAGGGTTCAGCTGCTCCACTACCCTTGCATCATCTCTCCCCACCTAATGAACTACATCTGCCCTTTCTGCCTTGGTTTTCACAGATCCTTGAGATACCACTAAACAAATATTTAAAGGAGAGGGGGAAATAATTTTTAGTAGAGACCTTATCAAATAAAAGATGATTTCTTAGTTTTTTAAGGAGATTTTATAAGTGTAGATTGCTATACAAACAAGTTCCTTGTTTTTCCCCACTGTTTATAGATAGACCTTAATGCTCAAACACTGCTACTAATTATGTATAACATTCTGAACAGCAGATACATGAACATATATTCATGCCAATTTGCTCACTTTAAGTGTTGTTCATCTGCCAAGTTCTGTCAAAATTTCAATTTGAACCTGAAGAAATTTTCAAAGATAATCTTATCAATTTAATGTAGAACTAACAGGCAGGAGAAACAGAACAAAAAAAAGAGCAACACATCAGAAGTGGGACTCCTTACTGCACCCAGGTTTCCTGGAACTGAATATGTCTCAGCAATCTACTCGAATTTTATGTCACCCAGTTTGCCTACCTGTTACCTCCCCTTACCAAGTTATTTATTCTAACTATTTAGGTTCACTTTTGCAAAACAGGTAATTTGTTAGAGAGGGTAGGCAATTTAACCCTATATGACATTAAGAATTTCTTAGGCCCAGCATAGCTTTTCTGGATGGCATTTCTTCCTATCACAGCATCTGACTTTTAGGATTGTCAAGTACCTTCAATTAAAATTCAAAATGAAAATTTGTATTTTATGTTTGGCATTATTCTATAATTATGTGCTTTGCGAGAACTTTATTACAATAGATTAAATACCAAAATGAATTTGTCACTTCACAATTTCATGGAATTGAAAATTCCTGCAAAACAGTAACAGTAAGATTTATGTCAGTTTACCAGGTAAGGAGGCAACATAAACTTTCTTTTACATCAAAATTTTTGAGGTTTTTTTTTTTTTCTTTCTTTTCTTTGGCATCTTTTAACTCACTTTAAGATACATTGAGACAGCACAAACCAAACTCACCCCCTGAACTTCAAAACGTAAAATATATTTATATTGAAAATATTTATCATGTCATTTCAGTAACATGGATCATCATAAGACATGAATGGACCTGACACACGTGAATGAGGCATATCACAAAACAATACATTGCCCAGAGCCAGTTTGAAATTTCAAAGTATCTTAATTGTAAAATTGATTTAAAAACAAAATATTGTTTGTGGTAACACGCTATCAAAATCTTGATGATTAAGATTTGTTTTCTCTTTAGGAAATTATTCAGGGAACAGGCTGACAAATCTATGATATTATAAATATATTCCAGTTGGAATATGTTGGCATTTTTGTACATCTGAGAACTTGTTAGATTTGGCAGTACTTTTGGGTAGCATAAATGTTGCCAGGAGATTCAAGCAGTCTGGTTTTCATTTGTTTGATGATCTTTGTTATTTTGTTTCATTTCTGTCTTGGTATCCTTAAACTAACTCTTTCCTTTGTTTGTTGGGTTTTGGTTTTTTGTTGTCTGTTTATTTTTTAAACCTTAAAACATGGTAGTTTGATGTAAACTTCCTTTTGCTTGTAAACCTAGTTTACATCCCTTCTTAAATATATATTTCAACACCCTCTTAACCTGTCTGTACCAATACCAGCTTTTTAAATGGAAAAGTAGTTGCAATATGCTTCAAGCAAAATTTTCAATGTTTTGTGTTGACTTCAAAGGCCATTTCAAAACTTTAAAGGTATGATTTAGATTGATTTGAAATAGAGATGTTAATATATGGTTCTAATGTTAATACATGGGGGTAAGAAACAGTTTTCAGAGAAGTGTTCATCCAAATGCTTCTCTTTGAAGGGACAAAGTTGGCATATTCATCACAAAATTTTTGTGATGTACGTAGTTCTTCTATAGCTTAACGTGTGTTGTGTGCAGGAGTACTGAATTAAATCTGCTTGATATGTTTTCACCAACAGTGAGTATGGGCAAGTACTCATGGGGGAAGGGAGAATCTAGAAAGGCTGGTGTCACTGTGACTCATGACTTTAGTATGAAATCATGTACTTCACACTAACAAGTCTAAAATCAAGATTAAATTACAAGTTGCTGAGTCTCCTAAGGAAAGAAAAATACACATTTGTGCTGTTTTTAAAGCATAATTTCCACATTCATATGTACATCTATAAGCAATAATTGTATTAAATTCCTGTTTATACATAGAATATTTGTCTTTGTTTCTCACCATCCTAATTGGCAATACATTAATTTTTCCCAAGCTGAGTCTGTTTTGCCTGTGACAGTGACTGGCAAGTGATCTCTCTGTCTTTATTTCTATCCCAGAGCTTCCCCACCCCCCCCACCCCCCATCTTATTTTCTCCTCCTGTCCTATTGAGGAGGGGTAATGAGCAACCAGACTGTTGGGTGTCTGGTAGCCAACTAAGGTTAATGTACCACAAGTAGTCATCAGCTTTAACCTGCAGTTCATTTGATCCCCCCAAAATATGAAGCTGAAGAAAAAAGAAAAATCTTATATAGAAGAACACCACAAATATTTCCCAAGGATTTGGTTCATTAATATTTTCTCTTGCCTGAGAACTAAGATTTGTATCCAAACATTCTACCAGAAAGATAAAAGTTCAATCTTTTTTTCAGTGATGCATCTTCTCAAATAAAATCTGTGATAATTTTAACCAGTACTGTCACATTTATGCAGCTGGAATACTAAATATTTAAATGTAAACATACAAAATATTTAAACGTCTTTAAAACATATGTAAGATTCAAAGGAATAGCTAATTAATGCTTCTTATAAACTACTATAGCTTTTGTATGTACAGCTTTGAACAGAGAACACTTCCCTGCAACTCTACAGTATTTGCACCCCTGTTCTGTTTTGGCATTAGTAATACTTTGTACTCTGAAACGATCATTTGCATATGTTATCACAACTTTGGTTTTTAATAAACACTTTTATAAAGCAGGCATTGGTGCAAAGATCACTTAAACCTTAAGAAAAGGAGTTCTGTGGTTTTACTAATGCCTTGTGCATAGATTGATTTCCTTTTATTTGGCTTTATTCTCATGCTTGCTGTTTTCATTTTATGTCCCTAATTCTTTTCACCTTTTTCCAGACACCCATAATTTTATTAATTTCAATTTTATACCCACACTAATCTCCTTGTTCTGTGATGAAAACTATTTGTTGCACCTCAAGCAACTAATCCAAGAAGTTCAAGCAGGATTTAACCATGAATTTAGCTAGCAGCATGAAGAAAAGGAAGTATGGTTTGGATTTATTCTTACCTCTCCTGCATAATTTTCCTATATTTCTTTCTGTGTTCAGTAAGAAGCTCAAACAAATTTACTGCTGATATTGGGATAGCTAACCCTTTATATTTACTTAAAGTAAAACAAACAATCTTTTCTTATTTGCAAATATTTTAGCTTCTCCTAAGTTTTACCCATGCAAGCAATTTTTCTGCTTTGCATCGTAAACATACAGTGATGTATTTGACCTTAGCAAAAACAAACCAAAAATAGCAATAAAAAATACACTATAAGTCGTAAAGTCCCAGAGATATTAAACTTCAATATGTTTTAAAAAAACTATTGTGTTTTTCATTACTCAGAAATATTAGCCTCTTCTTACTCTCACCAGTATATTTGGGGGTGAAAATTCTCTGGCAGACTATTAGCACTGCTTTTCAAGTGTTGCATGTTTTCTGTGGTTATGTCCTGAAACATCCCCTGAGTGTTCATGGTGTGAAGTAGCCACAAGCATAAACTGTACTGGTACATTTTATTTACTTCCCTTAGAGGTCTTGGAAAAGACAACCATGTCCCAACAGATACTTAATGACAGCATAATCATTCAGAATACTGGTGATTTATTTCAATTAAACACTTCATCTCTGAATTCAATTCCAGAATCCAACTTTTAAGTATTTATACAGTTGTCCTTACTGCAGTTTCTGAGTGTCCTCATATAATGTTATATATCCCCATAACTACCTTATCAACTAGGACAACAGACAGATCTTAAGAGCATTATCCACAATCCACATCGACTAGACCTAGTATTTTCTCACAGTATTGTCAAAACCTTGCAGAAATACTGAGCTGGCTTCTGCAGTAGAGGTGCCTTCTTTTTTAAAGAAAGCCTGACATGGTGTTGGATCCAGACATCCCACATTCCCCAGCGGCGATACAGCAACAGGCAGATCTGCAGGCTAAAGCCCATACAGAGCCATTTTCCAAAGTGCATACAGAAATGCAATTGTGGTCATGAAACTGTGGTCAAACCCGCAAATGTAAACAGCTTAGACATGTTGGAAGCTATATACAGAAATACACTCTAAATTTATAGCACATTTATCTAATGTCTATCATTCTAAAACACAAGCTGGCACTTGGCTTTAGTTAAGGTAGCAGCATTATTAAATGCTATTAATGTTATTAAATCTCCAAGCAGTGGCAGTCCCTTGGATCCCTGGCCGCTGCCTGAAAAGGGAAGGGCTCAGCTGAGAGCTCAGGGTGTACAATCTCACTCTCCTGCATGACAGCAGGAAAAATGCAAAACCTCTCCTGCCTGCCTGAGTTGCCTCTTTAGACACAGAAAATTTGTTTTTTCCTCTTTGCCGTTATTGCTATGCTGTAAAATATATTAAAATATTTACATCACATTAAGACACAGTAATTTCTGGTAACTGATCTGAATACAGAATAGGCATATCAGGGCTGAAGAGAGTTTATAAAACTCTTGTTTTGAGTGACATGTCACTATCCACTAATAGATATTCAAGACTAACTCCTACAGGAAATAAGATCTGAGATTTTTGTCATTATATACAGAAAATGAAAGTGAAATGTTCAGACTGAGTTTAGTATTCTCTGTGCTCCTTCACAGGGGAACAGAGAATAGAATTAAAAGGGATTAAGATCCAGTAGCAAGCTAAGAAACATCTGTCTATCTGTCTATTTATTACTTCTATGATGGACACTCTCTTACCTGCTCTGGACATAATTAAATTTCTGGTATCCTAGAGTTACCAATATAAATATCTTTTTCTATTGTTGAGTTCATTGACTGGTGATCTACACTGAAGTCTATAGCTCTATGCTGCATCTCATTCATCTTCACGTTTCAATTCATTAATTTCCCATTGAGCAATTTTGTTGAGTACATATCTAAACCTATAGGCAATCTACTTGTAATTTCATACCTTTTATATCAGGGTACCTGTCAATTTCTTAACTTATAGCTTTACAAAAGTCAGAATTAGATTTACATGCTAATAAACAAGGATTGTTCTATCAATCCCATTACATTCCTCTATAGCAGCATTTTTTGGCAACTGTGTATGCAAAAACTGATCACAACTATTTATCCTAATGTATTTGCCTATTATGACATTTTCTACTTCATAATAGGTCAGGGATTTGTCACCATCTGTATCTATTCAGTCACCCTCTTAATCCTGTGGAACATCCTGCACTGGATGGGAAGGTTGCAATAGCTATATGGAATAGTATGTTTCCAAAGAATCTCAGGTTTTTTTGGTTTTTTTTTTTTTAATACTTTTCCCTATCTAAGGACTTCTGAGCAAACAGTAAAATCCCAGTAAAAGCAGCCATTCCACACATACCTCCAGAACACCAGTAGACTATAAGTGGTAGTACATAAGCTGTCCCACTATAAACACTGCAACTCAGAAGTTCATTTGTCCCATTCTGCAACACAGCTACTAAGCAAGTTCAAATGTTAATAAAGGTTTGTTGGTCTAGAACTAGAATTCAGATTCTAAAGCATCTGTAGCCACAACTTCAACAGTGCAGAGTTTACCACATTTCTGAAACTTTGTAAGCATTTTATAGACAAATGAAATGTGGCTTTGTGAATTTCCAAATTTAATACTTTTCCTTCTTGCTAATATTCTACTAGTCTAGCTACAATCAAAGCAGAACTACTTCATTTTATCTTATTGCTAATTTGCCTAGTTTATTTCTCAGCTTCCTGGTACCTAAATTTGCATCATGTCCTATCTCAGCAAGTTACTCAACAAAAGGTAAATGTACTATATCTCTGCATATGTATAAGATGCATCTGTATTGTCAGTAGCTTATACCCAGAAGAAACATCATCACCAAACCGAGTCATGATTGCACATACTCTCCTATTATTCTCTCTCTTGCATGACAGAAATCCAACACTACCAAAGTAGTATTTCCATCTGTTGATAGATTTCTAGTATTCCAAGAGACCTTTCAATTTCAGCCCATCATTACTAGAACACAGACTGTATTTCTTACATTCCAAACACAAGCGCAGTACCAATTCCACTGGAATACATCTTGGTAACATTGTATGGTCACAAATAAAAGTCCTGAGACCACAACTAAAGGAGGAAGGGACGATTAACATGGAAAACATGTAGGAGGTGACATTTCAGGAAGGACCTTTTTCTTTGGCTACAGGAGAAAAAGAACCAGATTTTTTTTTTTCTGCAACAGACTTCACAGCTTGAATAGAGCCTCCAATCTTGAATATGATTTCTAACATCCTGTAGATTTTGACAGCCACATTTTATTTTGTATTTGTATAGCTTACATGTAGAAAGACTATCAGTTACCACGGTGCAAGAGTGCTCAATGGAATGGGCAGTAAGAGGTGTCTCTGTCAGGCACTGTCCTGCAAATAATCCATGAGGGAAGTACTACACTATTCAAAGCACCCACTTCCCCTCCTCCAAGCTCTGTAAGGTCACTAAGGGATTGCTTGAATCACTATCACAGGATTAACAACTGACCATTAAAACAAGGTGGTGTATTTTATTTTGTACTTTTGTTTTGATATCACACTAACTTTTACAGTTATCTCCCTTCTTAGTACATTACATTATAATGGAATAATATGTGGCAAAATTAAATTTGGTAAGAACGCCCAGCACTTCTACATACAAGAGATACAGTTCTATGTGGGAATACTCTTCTACTATTTTTTTCATACTATTCATATTGTTCATACTGATTTTATTGGATAACAGCATCTGGAGAACTGTTAAAAACAGCAAATTATAAATCGTATCAAATTACTGTGCAAAGCAGTTGTCAGCAGGTACTGGAACACTCTGAAAAGACCTCTGTTTTTTTCCAGCCTTCCTACCTAAGCAGACACCAAAGAACATGTCACACCATTTGTTCCTTGACGCCTGTTTCTGTTATGTGTCCATACTTTGTCTCCCCACAATCTGAATGGGTGCATATGGACACCATTACTCTTGATTCATAATGACAGTGTAGAACCAGAATGTAAGAAATCACTGCTCATGAAACTCACAGGAAGAAACATTTTAACAAAAATGTTACATGCATATTTAGGCTGTGAAAATCTACTGTTTTAAGCAATTCAGGTAAAGTTACCGACAAATAACAAATATAACTCTGCTAATAGTGCTACTTTTCCTTTCCAGACTGTCATCAGCTGTATCAATCTCTGCCTTGGTCTGTGATGTCCAAGGATATAGCCACAGCATTAAGTGGAAAATATTTGCTTTTTTTTTGCTGAGATAACAGCAACAACATGAATTTTTCATTAATGGCATAATAAAACCTCACAACTCAAAACTATACCTAAGTCCAGCTAAGCTGATTTTAATGGTCAATTTACAAAAACATTTATTGGAATACCAAACATGCCACCCAAACCCCAGTAATTTTCAAGGTAATTGCTCATTAAATCATAGACATGAAAACAAAACATTCCAGTACTAAGCAAACAAGTTGTGAAGGATTTTCATTCTTCCAGAAAAGATTTTCATCACCTGTCCTTTACCTTTTCTCTCATACTTGCATGTAATTCAGAGGTGGCAGCTACAGCTGCCAAAACACTTTTGTTAGTCTGGAAGGGAGCACTTGATTTAAAATTGAGGTTGTATCAGCTTTTTAAGTAACGTTGAAAACTGGGACAGATGTACTTATACAGTACTAGTCAGAGAAGCATTGTTATTACAGTAATAGTCACTGAACATGTTTTTGTAACTAAATTTCAATCAAACCATAAATGTTACATTTCCTATGGATTTCCACAGGTTAATGAATCAACATCCTAGAAATGACACGATAATATATGTACTTGTCAGAATATACACCGAATCACAGTTGTCTTTAACCACCTCCATTCTATGACAATTACAATAATAACCTATTACTTTAGTGACTTCTCCCAGTGTTAGCCTATGACAATGTACATTTTTCATGCCTGATGATTCATTACAGAAATGTCACAAAATATCTGGAAAGACTATGTTTACAAAAAGCCATACTGACTGGATTGTGAGTCACAAGTGTTTTGTTGGAGATACTGCCAAAGAAAATGTGGTGTTAGGTTTAAAGATGGATTTAAACAATTTGTATTTTCTACAGTAACTGCTTTCTCATAAGCTTAGATAAAGTTAAGATGGAAACAATGCAACTTGATAAGCAATAGCAAAAACGTAACAAGAACAGATTCTCTGTCTCCTATGAAGCATTGCCATTTTTGCAATGTGAAGTATCTCTGAAGGTAGGTAGTGAAATAGTCTTTGCCAGTGTCAGAATTTTACTTTGAGGGTTTTTCTGAAAAGGTTTTCTTCTAAAAAGAAGTGTTTCTAATAACTGAAATACCTAACAATAGACTTTCACAATGCACTATATTTCTATACCCATTACATCACAGCCAACAGAAATCCTTATTAGACCTATATCTGAATTGTAGAACTGCTAAGAGAGTCAAATTCCCAAATTTGTAATGCAAAGTAACACACAAATTCATTTCATCACTTCTCTTGCCTTCATTCCCTTAATTTTCAATGTCTGATACATTGTCTACAGGAAAGTTGAACTAAATGCACAAGCACATTTCTATTAAGGATATCCTCTTGCTAAAGGGCAGTTTATAAGCCGTAAAGCTATTATTTCTCCTATGAAAATGAAAGTAGCTTGCTCGCTCTCTAAATAAAAAAAAAAAATTAAGCCCAGATGCTTAGAACTCACTGCTAATGCTATGAATGAAAGCAGTATGTCTATACCCAGAGAGGCTACAATTTATGATACAAATCTGCTCAATTCTTTGGCAGTATGTTGCAGATATGTACCCCGTCGCAAAGGACAGATTTATCAAGAGGACGCAACAGATAATGGGTAAATTCATTAAAAGACAAATTTGTGCAGGTTAAAGTCTACCTGTATCCTTTAATTCCTCTATATTACATTTGTAAGAGAGTAGAGTAACAGGATTTTTGTTTTATCTACCTAATTAAAAGAATACGTCACATATATTGGAGACATCTGCTAAAATATCCTATGTACTTTTCCTACATACAGTGTCAACGTTAAGTGTAAGCTTACTTCCTCAAGTGTAGTTGCAAACATTTAAGAAACAAACAAACAAACAAACAAACAAAACAAAACAGAAATTCTAAGGTAGTATCTGTGACACAGAAGCACTGTGGACACTGTGGAGAAAAACTGAGTTTGGAATAAGCAGAAGAGGGCAGCATCTCACCACGTTTTACAGTCTATAGGCTTGGTTTCCTAAAGTTGAGATGTATCCCAAGAATAATTTGTTGAATTCTAATTTTGTTCAAAGATGACCTATATTTGTTAAAAAATTCCCTTTTGTTAATGCACAATATATCATCTTGCTAGTTAGGCATTTTTTTTTATAAAAGTCCTCTGTAAGCTAATTGCTAATAACAGCTGATAACATTTGTAAAAGCAAAGTAACTTACCTTTGTGCATTCAACCACAGCTTCCATTTTACTTTGGTAAAAATGAACTTTCTAAATGGAAGGTGCAGTAGTAATGCTTGAGCTCAAACGCAGAGACCAAACAAAACACCAGCTCCAAAGTTTCATCACACAGCTCCTTCTAATATTTAAGTAATCATTTAAAATCATAGAGAACGTTAAGGTCATACGTGACAAGTATAACTAAAATAATGAAACTTCTTCTGTGCAAAGCCACCTGTATGACACTTCCATGCTCCTAATGCGTACAGTTAAGTGTTCATATGTAACATATAGGAAATTCATAACTACGAATGTTCATATTTGTTACATTTTACATTAAATGTACAGGTGTTTAAACAGTTAGCCACTGATATTAGTAAGTGAAATGAGATTTTTGTGAAATAGCAACAGAATCTCAAATAGTGGATTGGAGAAACTGTAATATCTGAATTATTTTTCTAAAGAAAAAAGTTACTAAACTTGCAACATTTTTAAGACTGCACCCAGGTTTCCATGTTATACGGTTATGTTCCTCACAGACCTTGAATTGACTATAAACTCATTCTCTTAGAATTCTAACTTCAGATGCGAACAGTTGTACTTCCTGATAACATTTATTACACATTTTGCAAAATTCTCTCATCTGATTTTATTTGCTTAATCCACATTCCCATAGCTGTCTTGCTATAGGAAGCCAATTAGCAAATTAATATTTTCAAAAGCAGCAGTAGTAAATGAGGTTGTAATAAAAATTACATTTGAAAGAAATCAGAATAATAATTTTATGCTTTAAAATCTTTCTAACAAGAATTAATGCCTTATATGCAGATGAATTTGTTTACTTTGTAAGTTAATAAGAGTGGTGTTTGTTTAAAAACATGAACTATGGCAAAATTATGAATCTGCACGAATGACCTCCCATACGCCACATGAAATAACTTCCACATAATCTGTGATAGGCTATGCAGTACACTGAAATTTCTAGAACTGCATGTGAGAAAGCTTCTTGCAGGATTTGTTTCTAATAACTGAATTAAGACTGAACAATTCAAACATTCTTAAAATCACAGGCACATATATATTTTAATTTAAAATTTATATTTAATGAAAACAACGTCATGATGTCAGAAAGCCAGAAAGTATTTCAATATTGTTGTAAGAAATGTGTTTAACACAGGTGAGTATTTTAAAAGATTAGAACAGGTATCACTTAAACCAGGAAGGTTCTGCTGGTGAAGACTTTTGCCTTTGGAAGCTGTTCATATAGACTTTTGGCCAGTGTGCACCATTTTGCCCAGCAGAAAGCAATAAGAAAAAATAAATGATGAACTGATACTGTGCCTTGTTATTCTGGAGCAAGACTGTCCATGTGATGCCACTGGGTCTTAGCCCCAGTCACTATTCTTCTTAGCACCTCGTAGCTATTGTAACATGTCAATCAAGAATTAGGCTATCCTTCAGCAAGAAAATTAACTTCACTGTTAATATTCAGTTTAATACAAAAAAATAAATAATGCAATTCAAACATAGCTTATGCAAACGTAAACTATTGTTATATGATCATCAAAATGCCATCTCCTCCTCCTTCCAACCATTCAGCTGAGGAAGGGCTCAGAGGCAAGGTGGGAATAAAACAGTTTCTGTTAGTACATCCTGTCCAAAACAAATCTCTGACTTGAAATGTGAAACCTTTGCATGTGTGTCTGTGCCAACAATGTATTGCTACATCCTATTTTTGTGAAGGAAGAATGTTATTTATTTTTTACCTTAACCCTGGTTATGGCAAAATACTGCAAACTATTCACGGGGAGAAAGTAAAATACAACAATGAAGGGGAAAATGTTTTGTATCTCTGCCATTCAGATCCGTAGCTTAGTGTTAAGGAAGAATCATATCACTATCAAACAGCTTCACATCATATTAATGAACAGAGTGCAAGACAAAAACTTACGTTCCGTCCATGGGGACGATTTCCCCTTCATGTTAGGATTACATTTCCTTATTCTCCACACCCATATCATTTCTTTCGGTGCTTGATCACTGGTTTTGGCCTTCATAAATTCATAGCATTAAACATGTTTAATTGATTTTTTTTTCCTTTTTGTCTAGAGAAATTATTTTATTTTTAACTACAATATGAAACAATTATAAAGATGTATCTCCAGACTGGTTTTTTTAATAGCATTAATGCTTTGTCAGCTTTCTGTTATAACATTCAGGTACATTCCACTCCTTGCCAGCATCAGATGAGAGAAGCTATACGTCAGCCCATCATGTATTTCACATGCCATCTGCAAAGCAGTGCATAATGCTCCTATTTTCCCTAGCTGGTAAGTCAGGGAGCTTCAAGTCACACTGGGGAGTCTCACGGCCCAGCCAGCTCCTGAAGTAGCAGAGAAGCGAGAATGAGCAACTGAGGTAACCCCGGCCTGGCAGCTGACTGTCCCACTGCCCAGGCCCCTTCCCACAGCTCCCTCCAGCAGAACCAGCCCCGGCCCCTCAGGGAAAACCTGCCAGAACTGGGTTCTTTGGGTCCACACTTCACCGTGAGAGTCAAGGCACCAGCATCTCCTGGTTTGCTTTCTTCTGTTTGTGCTTCCCCAACGCAAAAAAATGATTTCCCCCCCCCCCCCATCTTTTCCAGGATATTGTCATTTTCTTTATATCTCTCTTTCAAAGCTAAAAACAGAACCTGCAATCTCTTCTGCCCTTCCATACTTATACAGGTCCCATTTATGTTCATTACAGCCATGTAAAAAGTATGTGAAAACATAAGATATTTTATAGTGCCTGCTGAGAAAACCTCCAGATAGATGGACCCAGCAGAGACACCCACAGGGAGAGGGTAGGAGTCACAGAAAACAAAATCCACCCGTGGCAAGAGAAGCAAAGCTCCATTCTGCACTTCCAGTGGAGAACAGCATGGTCCTGCTGGTGACCACTCTGGAAGGCTTGCCTCAGGCTCTTTTGCAGATTTCATATTTATGCTATTTTAAGGTAATTGCAATGCATTATTTACCTTGTTTGAAACTTTTCTGAAATTTACTTAACAAAGCCATCCAGTATGAATCACTTTTCCTTCTTCCAACATTCATCTTTAATGTGCTTCTCCCCTAATCAAATAATCAGTAAGGACACAAATCTTTCAAGTAGAATAACCTCATTTGTTTGAATAACAAACAAATTAAAACAAATACAATTGGAATATGAGGTAACATTTATAGAATGTAGATTATAAACCTTTATTTCCCTACACACACAAAAAGACTAAATTCTGCATTGAAACCTATTTAGTATAGAATTTCTTCTTAACATTTAAAATGGACATTTACACTCACTAAGGGATAATTGATTAATTGCTTCAAGAAGCAAAAATTTAAAGTAATGAAAATGTGACATCCTTTTTACTGTTTTTTTCCGAGTGGTTCTTACTGGGAAACAACCATCAGATATTTCAATTACAGTAAAAGTATGGTATTAACAACTACTTTGTAACTGGAAAACATTGATTTCTACAGAAAGGTGGTCTTGGAAGAGAGGAATTTATCTTAAAATTCCATACTTGAGATCAAGTAAGGTAGAAACAGGTGGTTTCCATAATGAACTACCTTATTATCTGTTATTCACTTATTCTATGCCAAAATGCTTACACCTATCACTTGTTTAGTTTGTGGTATCCTTTAACATTCTGAATTTATGCTAACAATGACATTATCTCCTATTTCATTTAGAAGAAAGCTGTGTGTTGCTTTTTATGTGTAAAACAGATGGACATAATATGAGCAGGACACTTGATAGTTCATCTTATGACTATACTTAAACATGTCCCAGAGCTTTAAGGAATATCAAAAAGTCTGGGCTGTTGACAATATACTAAGAAAGTTTGATAATTCCTTTCCATTCATTTCCAGTCACCGGACCATTTCAAACACTCAACAGCCAGAGGACTCGCTATCACAGCACTTCACAGCCTCACTAGCTATGTGATGACTAGGTATTGACCTTTCCAGTGCCCTTTGAGGGACATTCCCAGATGAAGGACTCTCATCCCAACAGAACCATTTATGAAATAGGAAAATACATTTTCCTTTGGACCCATGGGCAAAGCTGAAACTGGAAAATAAAGGATCAGAGAGGGCTGTACCTAGAGTTTCCCAGGACCTGCATAGCTAATAACCGTCACATGATTCTGTATTGGAAACTTGCTGGCTTTTGTTTTCCATTTGGTGTTAAAGATTCAGTGTATGCTAAAATTTTGCCTGTTTATTGCTGTTAACAGAAGATATTTTTTTTAGTTTGTTTTTGTTACTGTTGTTTTAAGTGTCTTCCATATTTTAGTTTAGTTTAAAGTTGACTGCATAATGTTCATAAATTTGTCACGGCTTAATGACTGCAATTATAATAGGGGCATTTCAGTTTTTAATACCCCCCTTGCTAGAGGCAGCATATGTACTTTTTTTTCCCATGTTTTATTTCTTTCTTTTGTCTCTCATGTCTGATAGCTATTATGGTTACAATTTTAAAAATAAAATGTTAAGTAGGGACTGAGGATAAATAGCGGCTTAATTAAAAATAAAGGAAGGAAAACAGTATCTTAAGATGATTATAAATTCCAGCAGGTTTATAAATGATGTTACAACTGGTAATTACATCTGCTATTGTTACCGAAATCTTGGAAGGATGAACTTATCGACACCAATGTGATGCAGATAAGCAGACACTTCTTTATTGACGGATGGATGCGTGAGTGAGTCCTCTCACAATCAACGCACACCAAGTTTCAAAATCATACAGCATATATAGAACTTATTCATACATATTCATTAAGTATTCATGCATAATCACAGTATTTCCTGAAAATCATTAACATACTCTCCTCCCATATCCGATTCTGTGCAGTAAAGGTTAGAAAGGTCCAGAAATGGGTCGAGGGTACGATTTGGGTAGGTGGTATATGAGTCTGTGGTCGCGATCTCCTCCTGCTGGAATTACCTTTTACTAAAGTTCACAGTTTCTTGGCAGGTAACTACGAGTTGTTCCAGTCGACTCTCCCCAGTTCCCATTAATTCTATATTCTGACATTTCAATACACTTTCTACATACAGAAACTAGTCAAATACAAAAAAAATCTGTAAAATCCCAAATTTGTTACCTAAGTTTTAAACAATGATTCTAGCCCATTCTTCTGGCCTTGGTACAGGGCTGTACAGAGGATTTCATAGCAGCTTTTGCTGTGCAACTACAAGTTTCATTAAAACATTTCTTATTCCAAATGATTTTATAAAATCAAATAAAGTAAATTAATTCTAACTTATTAGCAGATCTGTAACACTATAAGCTCTTCATTAGAGTTAAAAGTCTATTGAACACAGCCCTCTGGCTTTATGATGAAGTAAGATGCACAGTTACCTCAGAGAAGTCTAAAGGCACAGAATTTACATGCTTAGTTTTGGTTTGTTGTTTGGTATTTTGTGTGTGTGGTTGGTTGGGGTTTTTTGTTTGTTCGTTTATTTTGGGTGGTTTTGTTTGGTTTTGTGTGGGGTTTTTTTTTGTTTGTTTTTTATAAATCACTTTTTTTGTCCAAAGAATTAGATGAAATAAGTCTGGGACACAAGAATTACTACAAAACTTGCAGCATGAGCAGCAGATTTAAACAGGGAAAAGATGCTTTATATTGCCTTATTCCACTGTTTAAAGGACACCCCAAAAAGCAGAAGAGTCTGAGAAAACAATGCAGCATTACAGATGGAAGAAAATGAGTCAAACCATTAATAAGACCCCAATCTCACGTGAAAAATTTTCTTGACAATACATGTTGTTCTAATTTCCTGTTTACAAAGCCACAGTATTCATCAGGGCTTGGATCTTGCCATTTTCAAGGACTTTGCCCAAACACCACAATAACGTCAAATTTGCTTTGCACGATATGCAAACTATGTCAAGTAGACTATGCGCTATCTTTGTTTGGATGAGTTTTATTTCAGATAAGTTAACAAGGGACTCTGAAACCAGTATGGCAAAGAAATGTTCTTTTTGCACCGATCTTGTGTGGTAGGAAATTGTAGTCAGATGGCTTTTTACTGTAGTATCAGTTTTTAAATCTTTAATGAAATTACCCTTACAAGCATCCTGTAAAACTGTGAAGTGTTATCTATTCCATTTGAGTAACTGAGGTACTAAAACCTAAATGACTTAGAGAAAAACTGGTGAAAAAAGGCTTAAGCTGAAATTTCTTAAACCCTAGTCTAGTGGCTTATTCACCATGCTTTCTCTGGGAAATGTGATTAAATAAAAAAATCAATAAAGATTTAGGTTTGCCAGATAAAACACAAAAGCCTGAAAGTCCACTGACAACAATTCAGGGCATGAGGCCAAGCTTTTTTACTACTCTGAGTAGATCAGTTAATAGCAAGAAAACAACATAATAAGAAGAAAATTAGACATCCGCTTCAGGTGTAGCCATGAGATATGTCCTCAAGGACTTCACTTTTACTTCTCCCAGCGCTAAGTGCACACAAGTAATTCCTGACCCCATTAACACGAATGGTGAAAAACCCTTTACTCCAGACTGGCTACAGGTTCACCCATACCCAGCCAGAGGTAGTGCAGAACACTTAATAGCTAATTCACATCTCACTCTCTAGGAGACTGTTTCTGCCACTAATTTCAAATGCTGCAAAGAGAGACAAGTTTGAATACTAGAAATCTGGGCTCCACAGAAGCCCCTAATGCAATGTTCAAAAAAGCTGAGAGTGGCACAATTCTGAATGAAATAGCAAATTAATTAAATGTATGGGTTTTGGAACAGTCACCTTTGTAAAATTACGTAAAATTTGCACAAAAGCTTTGTGTGTATATATATATATAATTATAATTATAAGCCTCTACAGGTTTTGTTCACAAGTTTAATTTTCATTTCAAACCACACTGATCTTAATAACTTACATTTAAAGTGGTTTTAGAAACTAAGGTCCTGAAAATTAAACACAAACTGTTGTTTCAAATAAATATTTCATGTTACTGCAAAGTATTTTTTCTGGTTTGTGTTTCATTGTTAGTGGTCTTCAGCTCATCAAGCCAAAAAGATCAATTATCTGACTAGCTTTATACAGAAAGATCAAACAAGAGATAACACACATAGTTTGTGAATCTAGAAAATCAGCAGCAGCAGTCATGATCAGTAAGTTCTGCCACAGTAGACAGCAAACAAGGTCAACAAACTTTCAGAACTGAGCTGAAAAAAAAACAGGTGCTTTGTCACTGAGGGAAGATGCATCAGATCTACTGCTGTCTGAAAAGAAAACAGAATACTATTCTTAAATAACAGTGGAAGAAAATGTGGTCTAGCTAATTTAACTTCCTTCGCTTTTTACATGCAAACACCAAAGATCAGGGGATTATCTATGTTGTTTATGAGAAAATACACAGACCTTTAACACTACTTGCTGACTATTTGTTTAGTAAAAAACCCTGTAACTACAGTTCTATTACTGACAAACATATTTTGCTCCTTTCTAGCTCTTACAATGATCCTTTCATCTCTTTTTGATAGAAACATTTGGCGTCTTCCAGGCCAGCATAACCACCTAATAATGCTTCAGAATTAGTTATTACAGTCTGTGAAGACCTTGTCTAAATATCTGCAGACTACATTTTACTTACCAATGGTGATAAATAAAAAATTCATAACAATCATTGGGGTTTTGTGACTGTATAGCTTTTTGTGTCTGTTTTTGTTTTTAAACAGACAAGGCATGCTGAAGAACTACAGTTCTGCATAAAGAACAGTCATTTTTTTATTAGTTTCAATGTGGTTAGTCCTAATTTATAGCTGGCCATACATGTTTCCCCTTCATCCTAGTAACTATGGATCAATTTGCAAGAACAACTGATTGTTTACTTTTTTAATGTACCTTTACCATATATACATACATTACAAAGCAATGTAATGTTAATGAAAGAACAAGTCAATTGAAAATATTTGTACTAGAAAAAGTAGACAGTTACCTGTGAATGGAATTCCCTGCAGTATCAAAAGAGTATTAGGAATAGCTTAATGCAAGAGCTGTGTAATGATTAAAGATAAGCACTGAAAGAACATCAGAATTTGTTATCCTGGAACCCTCTCTGGTAATTCCTATATCCATGTAATATTACAAATGACTTGCAGAGAAGGAGCCAGGATTGATTGCTCATCATGCCTTCAGACAGAAGAATAAGGTGTCGGCAAAGTGGTTAGTAGATGGCAAATTCTGAACAGACAAAATTCACATGACGTATAGTTCAACTTGTGGACTGCCTTGTCACAAAAGGCAATGGACACAAAACATTAACCTCTCTGGACTCTGTCTTAAAGCCTATGAATGGGAGGGAAATCCACTGAGGGTTACTGTATAAACCAAAACCGCCTCTGGCTCGGGAAGCCTCTGCTCCACAAATTCTTACATGTCCCTTGACATCCACTTTTGGCCACTGTCAGAAACAAGAGAATTAAATGGGCCTTTAGACTGATCTAATGCTGTCAGTTTTTTGCATTTATCAGGCTCAGGCAACACTTTTATACAGAGGAACCAATAATGTATATGAACTCGGGGTGACCCCGTGAAAAGGTATCTCTCCTTAAATCATTCACAACCTTTGCTTCAGGAAGACAATGATTGCCAGATAAGGTAAAAAAAATACTTCATATGATCAAAAGAGATACCTGAACAGCTGCATTAAAGACAACTATGTAACCATAGTGCACGTGGAAAATACAGGTATAGCTCTTATAAAACAAAAAATCATCAGATATAAGTTCCGAGGAAGAGGGAGATAGGGAAAAAGCCCAAGGTTTCTAGCAAAGGCAGTAATTATTGAAAGCATACTGCTGTTACATTTCTTCAATCAGATATATCACCTAATATATTACTGATTTAGCCTAAACAGTTTCATCAAAAAAGGTTCCCCAATCTGAAGTAAGGCTCTGTGTGGTAGGTAGCCTGACACATTGCAGCTATATGTCTGTGCTTGCTTGGTTATTAGCAGTGCCACCAGAACAGCACTACATTTTTGATTTTCAATACCCTGTTGCTGTGGCTTACTTTAAAAGAGCATGCTATATCAGCCAAGGCACATTTTCATCTTCTGTAACAGCTAACTATTTCAGACCAAGCCAATGAACTGCAATCTTTTGGCCTTGGTTTGGATTTTGGCCGAGGACAGGTTCATTTAAATCACTGTGCAGTTGTCCAAGTAAAACAATGGTTTACACACCGCTTCGATTTATGCGCTCCCTGAGTTTTTCACTGACACCTCTGAAATTTTCGTATACTTGGAATGTCAAATTGCATTTATTAATTTACTTTTTCTTAATCACCTTTTGAGGGTTTTTAGAAATTCTCTACTGACTGTAAAGTGGAAAAACATCACAGTATAAGACTGTGTGTGGGGTCAGGCTGTGGCCCATGCATTTTTCCAAAATGCAGATTGACTACAGAACAGTTTCTAGGGAGAAAGAAAGAGGTATGAAGGAATCCAGATGCATATAGAATTATTTAAGCATTTTGATTATATGTTCAGTTAGATATATTAGCAATTACTTCCAGTCTCATGCCAATACTTCCAGTCTACGTCAATGTTTGGTATAATTGGCATACCAATTACGATGCCATTCCAATGGCATTAAAATAATAAGTATTTCAAAGGTAAAAAAAAAAAAAAGAAAAAAAAAAGACTAAGATGAGAAACATATACTCAACACTTAGCTTGACAAAACTGTGAACTACTGCCACATATTTCTGTGGCAGACACTAGCAGCATGTGTTTGCCCTTGCTTTACCTACACCAGGATGATGTTTCCCCTACAAGAAGTTAACCAACCTCGGAGTAAAGGTGCAGATATGCTGCTTTGTTATGTCTGCTGCTGCCTATTAACAGGCAGAGCCCTGACACCCACTTACACCACAATTATAACCACAGGAAAACCAGATTTTCTGCCTCATATCACATTTACAACAAATTCTATAGCTCTTGCCACGTTTGAAAGGGTTGACATTCTGCTTGCCTCAAAGTGGCAATGTGCAAGCATATATCCAGGGTTTTATTTTAAAGAAAACAATATGACATTTGGTCAGACTTCTACAAGAAGCACAAGCTTATGAATAATTACTCTGTATATTACATTTCATTCAGGTGCTGTATCTATAGGAAAATAGTAGGATAAATATAACTATCAACCTGCTGACATAGAATTCATATTTTTAAGCTATTTATTAAAAAAAAGGATAGCCATCCTACAAACATTTTACTTAAAATGCTAAAGCGGACCTCTACAAAACCTTGAAGACAAAAATAACACCAATTTATAAAACTGCCATATTCTTTTTCTGACCAAAGCAATTTTGTATTTTAGCTAAAGTGAACATCAGAGATAAGTGTGATCAACATGATGGTTTTTTAACAATAAAGAAAAGATTGAAGGATGGCCAGCCATTGTTGACAATTCACTTTTCATTCTTGATTTTCCTTTCAAGTTAATTTTAATATATTGGTTTTATACAGTTACACTGAAAACAGTGTCTAACCCATAAAATAGCTTTACAGATAAGCAAAGCTATTTTTAAATGTAATCAGCAAACTAGATAGCCCAACTCAGGGGATTCAGTTTTTCACTGGTACAATGCTAAGTTTTCAATTTTCTTTAACCCCCACTATTTTCCAAGAGATCGACGATATTTCTCTACAAACTGTGTCAACCCAGAAGACAGATTCAATGTTCAGTGGAATCTACATCATAATTTTCCAGAGTAGCTTTCCTTTATGCAGGAAAAGATTCTTTTGAAAATCTGTTCAGGCCTTCAAACCAATGACTTACTCATTAATAATTTTGTATCACCAAGCACACAAATCCCACTGAAGAATATACTTAGCAATTCTCACAACATTTTTCTGCCTTTAGAGGAAAGACACTGCCAAGAAAGGTATTTGTGGACTATGGCTTTGTATATTCCACTGTTTCATTTTGATTCAGGTTAAGGTTTTCTTGGTATTTTGAGAAAAAAAAAATGAAATACAGAGAAAAAAAGGGTTCCTACATCTTTAAATATTTAAATGACTTACATGAGACCTGCAATATATAGGACATACTAAACCTGATTTTTTTCTTTGTGTATGTATATATTAGAGGGCAAGAATGCATTAGGGCAGACATTCAGAAGTACTGAGCAGAAATAACATCAACTCTTAAGAAATATTACCTTTGAGTCTGCTCTAAAAAATACTGAAAACTTTCAAAATGCAGTGAAATTTTCCAGATATTTCAAAGGTTCTTTATAAGGGAAACAAAACCTTATGTAAAAATATCGTGGTAACTCTGACACATTGTTTTCCTGTACATTAAAAAAAATAAAATAAAATAAACTGATAACATCCTGTTTTGTTTTGGGTTTGTTTGTTTGTTTTTTCAATCTCTACCTAGACAGTGTTTTCTAATATTATACTAAACCATAGCTTCAGAGCAGAGACAGAATTGAAATGGCAGAAACACTTTTTCCTTAAGTAGTCTGTAGAGATTACACTTTAAAATTTTAAGTGCAAATTTTTCATAGATGTTTCTTGATTGTCCCTAGGTTTAAGCATCGTGATTTAATGCCTTTGCAACAGTGCTGTAAATGTAAATTTATCACAGTTATTTTATTGCCTATCTCAGTTAAGTTTAACAGCTTATTTTATGAGGATTTGGACGAAAGTGGAAAAATTAGATTTTGGAATGCACGGCATACATTGTAATTATACAAACTGTTATTTTAATATTTCTTGAACATTGTATGCCATGATTTACAGTTGCATTACAAGCACTATCTGATTAGATATCTCTAGAAATTGAATTTCAAATATTTGCTCCTCTCAAATCATTTGGAGTAGAAAGGGGGTGGAGAGCAAGAGAATACTGAATATAAAATTTACACAATCATCTGTGGTCATCTAAATGCTCTTTATAGGATATATGTATTTTATCATCGTTTTATGTGTTTCTGGATGAACAAAGTTTTTTTGAATGTGCTCAGATTTCACTAAAGGGTACATTTGAATAAAGTGAAACTACATAATACACATAAATAAGGAATACTATATGCTCACACCTGAAGGATCTTTATGGTTTAACTAAATGTATGAGATAAGGGAGCTCTTAATTTAAGCACTGCTTAAGCATGCATTTTAAAGTAAGAAAAAGTGTACATATCTGAGGGAGTAGCAAATATATCCACCCAACATTCATACCTTGCCTAGACTAAGTTAAAGCCAGTGAAGGTCAAATAACAATTTTCAACATGTTTTTACAAGTTTGCACATTACTGTGGTAAAGCTGGATCAACAATTCATAGATATGCAGTCAAGTTAAAATTTTAATTTTCTTTGGCTTTATGATTCTCTTAATTATTCATTAAATAATTTTCAGAAGAAAAAGAATAAAAGACTGAAAAGCAACAGCAAAAAAGTACTATATATTTTGTTTTATGAAAAAAATAGCAATAGGCCCAAATTAAGTATCTGTATTTGTGGTCTTAAAAAGAAAAGGTATAAACTTCACGCTTCACAGTTCTTTCTGGGCTAGGCCCATCTCAAAGAGACAAAACAGAAACAAATAGCCTAAATCTACTAAATCTGCTAACTTCTTTGACTCAAGCAGAATAAAGAAAACTCCCCCTCCCCCTTATCCTCACACACAGGAGGATAATTAGCCTCATATAAATACCCAACCTTTTGCATGTCAGCTCGCTCTAGTGATAAAGTACGAATTATATTATCAGCTGACTTTCTGAATTGAATGTACAACTGACGTTCTGAATTTAATGTGCAATTCTAGTCACTGATATACAGATTAACACATTAATATTAAACAGATCTGCAGTAATTAGTACCAATTAATGTAAAGGATAAGTTAATCTACAAAGCATATCATTCAATATACAAACCAATGTGTGCCAAACAGTCTTGTGCTAATTCAGTAGCCTTATTTTAAAAGTCTTATTAACTGTGTGTATGAGTAACCTGACTGTTTAGGAGCCAAGATCACTCAAAACATTATGTTTTTCAAAGCAAGCGGATGCAACTACAGTTCCATTATAAATCTCTATTTTTACTATATTAGCAAATCAGAAGCATTATATAGAAGACAAAAGACTATGAAGAGAAATATTTCTTGAAAGTTTCTTTTCAAGTTTTAAACTCTTTTTATTATAGCTATCAAGCCCATAGAAGTTTTTAAACTGGGATTTCAAAGAATCATAGAATCATTTAGGTTGGAAAAGAGCTTTGAGATCAACTCCAACTCTTACCTCAGGAGTACCAAGTCCACCACGAAATCATGTTTCCAAGCACCGCATCTATGCATCTTTTAAACACTTGCAGGGATGGGGACTCCACCACCTCCCTGGGCAGCCTGTTCCAATGTTTGACTACCATCTCGGTGAATAAATTTTCCCGCTATCCAATCTAAACCTCCTCTGGTGCAACTTGAGGCTGTTTCCTCTTGTCCTACTACTCCTTACTTGGAAGAAGAGACTTACCCCCATCTGTTTACAACCTCTTTTCAGGTAATTGTAGACAGCAATAAGGTCCCCCACCCCCACCCCTGATCCTTCTCCTCTTCTCCAGTAGTCTTTGATCTTATGTTATTTCAGTAAGTATTACTACAGAGCTCCAAGTACTTTGAATAGACTCAAAACACGCCCAAAATTAGTTGTTGCAAGTCTTCAGATAGCATGTTCTGTTCTTGTTGCAAGGTAAATATTAACAAATACACTTATTTTCCCCACTTCTTATTAATATCAGCCAAATATTTGTGAGGTTATGTATAAACGGTTTCTGTGATTCCTTAAATCACTCATTATCAATGCAGTTTATTTGTAAACGTAAACTAGAATGTAACCAGAACATAACCATGTAACTAGAGTACTGATTAAAACCTAATAATAATGTTCCAAAATTGACAGTTTGCCATTAACCTCGAAGGAGGATTGGACCCAACTGTAGAGAAGATATACAGAAAAGCGATGTGATTTAGTATATATGTAAACTGCATATATATGTATACATACAATACTGAGTGATGTAATATATGACGCATCTATGATGTAACTGTTCTTGATTGCCAACATTTGTTTGGCTATTAAACATGGTAAAAATAGAAATCTAACAAACACGACATACAAAATAACTGCATCTGTGCACTAGGAAGATCTGTTCTGACACAATGACCTTCTAAAATTGCCAACACAGAGCTAAAACTGCATTCTTGTAACAGTGACAACAAAACATTTTTTCCTTTTATTCCCCGTTGTGGTTCAGGTTTTAAGACACCTAGCAGTGTTGTAATTTTAGGAGAGTTTATAATTCCCTCATCAAGGAAGTACTTGAATACCCAAAGTTTTCTTTTCTGCAGCGGGGACTGGAGGCTTCCTAGGACTGCTGAGCACCAGACATCTATTCTGAAAAGGGACGTTTCCCGGACTATTAGCATCTTACAAGACGGCTGCATTTCTCCATGTCATCTTTAGTCATGCAAAATACTATGCAGAGTCACACCACCCCTCAAGCAAGATTGCAGACTGACAGTGTGCTTAATGGGCAGAGGTATGGCTCGGGTCAGCTTGGCTGCTTTATGCTGGCTGTTGAATGCAAACCAGAGTTACTGGACAAAGAAAATCAGGTATGGATGATTGCATACACATTAAGGCAGGGGTTAAAATCTTCAAGAAAACATTCCTTCAAAAAAAGTATGGCAGTTGTTTCTACTGTTTGAGCTGGTGGAATGTCAATTTTGTGATTTCTTCTCAACCAGTTGGTACTTGGGGCCGTGCATTATGGCTCTCACCTGGACCATTTACACGTTTTTCACCCACGTGAGCAACCCTTATGTGAAATCTGAAACGGCTGCCAGGAGACAAAGCCATGGAGAGGAAAAATACAGTGGGGTTTTGTTGTTCCACCCCAACCTTCATTCCTGATTATGAGAAATACAGCTGATCACTTTGAGCTTAAAAATAAATAGCAAGGACTTCTATACTTGGAATAACTGCTGGACAATTCCCTGACTGACTTATATCTCTGTGATGCAAAAAAGTGTTCCTTGGAGTGAATTAAACTGGCCATTATATTTTCTCCAGGAATACAATTAAGACTATTCATACTCATAATATCACATTATATTGGATGATATCGCAGACTGTATTACATGCCGGAGAATTTCAAACTCAGGTATTAAGGGAACATATATAGATTTGCTTACTTTCAAAAATATGGATAGTTTCTGGAGAATCTTATCTCAGTATTTTTCATCTATGCTTGAAATATTTGCTATGTAGTGGAAAAAAGATGAGTTAGACCTTATAATGGCATAAACCAGAAAAATATAGCAGATGGAAGATATACAGGGAAAAAAAGCAATACCATACTACCTGAAAGGTTTGTCTTAATTAACAAAGAACAAGCAAGGGTAGTACAGGCTATTTGAAATTACCTAATTATTTCTTTTCCTTCTTTCTGTTTTACTTAGTTAATACTGGTTTGGTATTTACTTCTTGCTTGCCTGCCATCTGAGTTCGGTCTTGATCTTGAGGCTAGAACAAGTCTTTTCTACTTCCATACATTATAAAATGATAATGAAGTAGCATTTTACCTAATGCTACTGATGTTGAAAGGGGTTAAAATTTTGTAAAGTGAGTAATTATGATGGCCTGCCTTGAGACCATAGCAACTGGAGTGCAGGAGTAGAAGAAAGTCCTTAGAAATAAGATGCTGCTAGTACCTACTTCTGGTCAACTACTCTCTGAACAGAAGCCACAACAGCATAGAAGATTAAAGAATAACTTAGTAGTAGATAGGATAAATACATAACCTTTAGTTACCTTAGGTAATTATAATACTAAAAAAAAAAATACCTGTAGGAGGAAATTTTGTCTGAAAATGCATTACAAAGGCATTTTTAAAAGTAAGAAAAACCACTAAAAACGTTTGGAAAGGAATCATGGTGTTTTATAAAGAAACTAAAAGAATAATTTGATAGAAAAGGTAAACGGAACACAATTTTAAAAATCTGTATAAGTCAGACAAAGTACAAGAAGAGGGAAGACTGAAAAACACATCTTGAAGGCTGGCTGCTTGAGCTGAATACAAGTTATTTTGTTTTCCTAAAGTGGAATTTTATTTGTGAAAATCTGAAAGTGAAGCTTGCTACATTGCAGTGCTGTATGGCGTGTCCCTGAGCAACTGCTGTGTTTACTGTATTGGTTGCAGAGCCCTTGTAATTATATACCCGTGTGTTATCATTAACACACCACACTGCCACATTTAGAACTAAATTTACTCAGTAAAAACCAAAAGAAAGCTCATTGGCATCAGACTGGGGGGCGGGGGGGTGGGGGTGAGAAATACTCTGAGTCTGAGAACACATTCCTGAAGGCAAGGTCTTATCACCCCAGAACTGTTATCTTTCTCCAAGTGAGCCTGAGAAGGTCGTAAGAAATAGGAATTAAATGATCGCAACCTTTCCTGCTCAACAGTACACAATCATTTGTCTGCAATCTGTTCAGAAGCTTCAGCTCAAAAAGAGAAAGACTGAGAGTGACATGAGTATAAAAGTCTGCTTTGTGCTATTAGACTTCTTGCACATATAAAAATATTGAAGATTTTTTGTGTAAGAGCAATAATAATAAAAAGAACAACAAGTTTTAGCTGCATTCATTCAGGTGGAGGCATCTGTAATATGTACAAACTTATAAAAGGTATGTGCTTAAATGAAAGTCACAGAATGCTGACAGTATCTTAGAAATATTTCAGTATCATAGATGATAAAATGTTTTATTTGTTTGTTCACAATTTACTGGGTGAGTGCTATATGCATTGTTAGAAAGGAGATGCCCAGGTTGCATACAGCTTTATTCTAGTCTGAAATACATTGTCTTAAAAGCAAAAAGAGTATGTCCAACCAGCTGAAGCTTCTGGAGTAAAGGGCACCGCAAGAAGAGAGAGCAAGTGCAAGTGAGCTTGTACAGAACCTATGGGGTAGTGTGTGTGTATATATATATATGTGCATATACATATGTATAGGATAAACCCCCAGGCTGTCTCCTGGGAGAAGTTCCTAAGCTGCTGGGTAAAAAAAAAGGCAAAGTCATAGAAATAAAGCATATTCGTTAAGCCTGAAACTTTACCCTTATATCCATAGAGCTCTAAACAGTAGCACACGTTAGCGATTCTTATCTTTGTAGCCTGTGTTTGGTTGTATACATAACATGGCCAGTATTACCTCTATATTTAGTCTGAGTCACTAGTGAATTAAATAGATGTGAGTCTGAAGAAAGCATTACATTTAATTAAGATTACCTTTATAATTACCATTTCCACATTTCATATTCTATTATACTGATATTTCCATGACAAAAAGTATTTTCTCTTTCTTCTAAATAATCATCTTTGCAACTTTTAGGACCTTCAAAATATTACATCCATGAGGCTGTTTCTTCAAACAAAACAAACAAACAAAACCCCCTTTAGATACAACACAGTTTCAGATCAAAATTGTGCTTAAAGATTCCTACTTGCAACCACAATAACGGACAAACTCTTTGGTTAAAAGCTGAAATCATTTTCCTGGAGTTACAAATCTCTGTGTGTAGTCTCATAACTCCTTGCTTTAAGCAGGAGAAAAGAATTTGCCCACTGACTTAAAAAATGAGAATCTGTTTACTCCTACAAGTTTCAGCCTGCAGCAAAAAGCAGTATTAAAAAGCATGCCAGTTAAATACTGTCTCCTAAAACTTTGCTCTTGGAAGCCACCACAGTATCCATAAAAGCTTTTTTTCCCCCTCCCTGCTCACCCCCCCTCCCCCCACATACACACACTTAAAAAGGCTAACTGATCCCATTTTCCCAGCTTTCAGTATGTTAAAGGTACAGCAAAGCTAACTCAAAAATCCAATGTTTACCTCATAGCCATTTATGCATTTAATCTGGTAACTTTAAGCAAACCAAAAGAAAGATCTGTCTCTTATACAGCAAATTTCCTCACTAATATTTCCAATTTGAGAGGCCTATTTACACACTAAATGTACGAGAAATTCCACCTTTCCCTTTTGTTCATTCCTCCCCTACTAAACCCAGGTTACAAGAGGACCCATGCACTACCTTAAAGCAAGCAGATTTTCTACATGAATGAAAGAATGTTTCCAAAATGGATATCTTAATTTCTTTATAAATATTCTACACAATATTCAAGGTTTTCTGACATAAAATTTTCAATGCAATCAACTGTAAGCTATTAAGTTTCAGGATCTCTTTGTCGCAGTGATGGCCATTAGAAAGGAAGAAACGCAGGAGAGAAGACATAAGATGTGCAGTACATACCTGGGGATTTGGACTAGCTGACCTTTAAGGGTCCCTTCCAACCCAAATTATTCTATGATAGTGTTTAGCGTTTTGTTTTTTCCCTTTGCAACGACGCAAGGCTGGGGTGTTGGTTTGATACTCATGCTGATGGGGCACCGTTCAAAGGGACCTTAGCAGGCTGGAAAAGGGGGTAACAGGAACCTCCTGTGGTTCAACAAGGGGAAACACAAAGCGGGGAGGAAGAACCCCGTGCACCACCACAGGCTGGGGCTGCCTGGCTGGAAGGGCCTTTGCAGAACAGGACGGGTGGGCTGTGGTGGACACCAGGCAGTGTGCCCTTGCAGCCAAAGCAGCCAGCAGCACCATGGGCTGTGGCAGGTGAAGGGGGGGGGGATCCTACCCCTCTGCTCAGCACTGGTGAGGCAGACCTGAAATGCTATGTCCGACACTGGGCCTCACAGTAAGAGACGTGAGCATAGCAGAGCAAGTCCAACAAAGTGATACAAAGGTGACTGAGGAGCGTGTGGGTCTCACCGCTGTGTGCAAACACTTCATGGTGAGGTAAATAAGACAGAACTGGACTCAGTGGTGCCTAGTGACAGGACAGGGGGCGATGGGCACAGGAAATTCAAAACTATAAGAAAAAGCTTGCTTTTTTTTTTTCTTTTACTGTGAGGGCAGTCAGACACTGAAAGAGGTTGCCCAGAGAGGTTGTGGAGTCTCTGTCCTTCAAGATATTTAAAACCGGACTGGAATCAGCTCTGGGCAACCTGCTCCAGCTGACCCTGCTTGAGCAGGTGGTTGGACTGGGCAATCCCCTGAGGTCCCTGCCCATCTCAGCCATTCTGTGCAAAGATTCAAATCTATGTAACAGCATTTCAACAGGAGACAAAGGTTCTGTGGACACTGAGGGGGACATCACGCATATGGTACTGTGGCCAGGCAGCTTTCTTTCTCCAGTCTAATTTACTCAAAGCTCTCTTATGTTAACACTTGCCAATGGTTTCCAGTGTGCGCAGAAGCCTTCACTGAAGGTCTGAGCTAAGACACTATATACAACAAAGGGATTCAACTGTTCTGGGACCACTTATAACCTAACCTGGCAGGAATTCAGAGAACAGAAAAAGCCAATGTTCAACCTCCACTGAAAATCCAGAATTACATGTTGTTCTGCACCATGAGGCCATTATTAATCAAATATATACCTTTGACGTTTTTTGAGAACACGGAAGGATCAGTGAAAATCTTAAGCTGCATGGAATGTCACCATTTGTCTTCAGAAATCATGACAATGTTTCTGATTTGAACAAAAACCACTGGTATCTTGGATACAACTTTTGTTCAGAATATTTATTATCTATATGTTTTCTAGTTTTAAACCTCTAACTATTTGAAAGCTTTTTAATTCCTATTAAAATCAGAGAATCACTTACATTTATCATTAGGAGTCTTATGATTTTATAGTAAACAAGAAATTTCATTTTCCTTTATTTACTTTCCCTGCAGAAGTCTTATTAATGAGTACAAATGCCTGTCACAACTGAGTGGTGATTTCTTTAATATAATTCACTTTCATTATCTGTAATTAATTAAACATAACAAATAATATAAGGAGATTTGGGTGGGACAATTATGAGGCTTTATTCTTTGCTGAGCTGAACCTGATTTTGAGTGTAGGGCTTTAATACTGAGCAACACTTACACTGTTGGAAATTTTCATAAATAAGAAAAGTTGTATCAAGTTACCAATAAAAATCTCTAAACATCCCAATAAGAATGCTGAGGAAAGGGCTACATGATATGTTATGAACATTCTGAACATTGTGTTTAGAGTAAAATTTGAAGATAATAAAACTGCATGGAAAGAGATATAGGTCTAGAAAGGAACGCAAAAGGTAATTCATCCGTCTTCTCATCATTATAGCTAATCTTTCTTAAAACCATACCAAGAGCAAATCCACAACTTCTTTAAGTAACACTTATGATCTCTGAAGTATTAGGACTTACACAATCATTATTCTAAAAGTTTGTAACTGTAAATTAATCTTTCTCTTGAACATCATGAAGTGTGCTTGAATTTTCCCTCTTTATTAAAATACTTAAATATTCTGGAAGACTTCTCAGCCTACTTCTGCCTTGTGTTTTCTACACCAAATAAACCCAGTTATTCAAACCTCTATTTACAGGGCTCTGGAATAATGTCTCTTAATGATACAGCGGAACACAATATCTATTCTTGACATGTTCAGATTACGACTCGACTCACTGACTCCTACTTCCTTCCTTGCACTTAGTATTGCCTACTCAATACTCCCTCATGTTGTATTTGTGCTTTTCATTTCTCCTTGCCAAATGTGGTACTTCACACTTCTATTCACTGAATGTTATCTGTGTGATTCGTATCAGTTTCTCCAATTTATGAAGGTTAATTTAAATTGTAACCTTGTCCTCCAAATTGTTTGCAGGCCCTTCCAGGTCATTGTCATCCACAGATTTAGTAAGTTTACTTTTTCTTTCCATCATTCAAGGTTAAAAGTATGAAAGAACTAAATCCAGAGTAACTCCCTCAGGCTCTACATAGGAGTAAATGTGGAAATTTAGAGAAAAGTCATTCCAAATGAATGATTTTGTTTTATTTTATAACATGCAAGTAGCACTAAAAATACCTAGTGAAATAGTAAAATGTTTCATTTCAGAAGTACTTCAACAGTGTTGACATTCTATTTTTTTCCTTACAAATTAGGCTTTGGGGAAAAAAAAAAAATCAGTATAATTGCACATAGTATTTTAACTTTGAAAGCTAAACTTCATGATTAAAAAGGGGATTCTAACAACTTTGCAGATTGTATTTATTATACAGCTAATTCACTAACTCACTCAAAATAATTTGTAAGAAAAAATGCACACTAGGATGCACTTGAAACTTTCTGTATTTTTCTTATTTTACATTGTAACCTTGCTGGGGTTTGGCTTTTGTTTTGTACGCAGAAAGTAGAAACATCTATTTAGTTACAGTATATTGATTTTCGGAAATCAAATTGTAAAGGGTATACATAATAGGCGTGAAAGGGTCTCAAATTGGTAATACAGGAATCAATAAATATTAAAGAGAACTGAGTATAAAGCAAATCAAGGAAAATGACAGGTATACGCAGTATTCATTTCACTGTTCAGAAAAAGATCTTTTCTTATTGGAAACTATAAAGCTAAATGAGAAACTGCTGAGCACTGATGTTACTGGGCAAACTTCCCAGAACTCCTTATTCTACTCCCCTCAAGCCTTTCCTTTACATAGGTTCATAGACTCTCTCTAGACAGCAGTGAGAAACGTTCTAGGCCAAAGAACAAATGAAAATTAAATCTAATTGCTTGGTTGCAAAGTGTTCTTTTTTTCAGTAGCAAACAATGAAGGAAACAGTTACCAATTAATGACTGTTTTTGATTGCTGAACTGATGAATAATTAGTACCAATAATTTAGAGCATTTCTAGAGCATGATGCAAGAAGGGAAAAATCATACTAGACAGTCTAGGATGTATACATTGTGGCAGTGTTTGGAATCAGATTATTCACATGTATTCTGCAGTTTATTAGATACTAGAAATAACACCCTCTCCAGCATTTTTCTTAGAGTTTCTCTATGTCATTGTACTTCCTTAAAGAAGCGTTCCATACTCCTGACTAGCCACACTAAGTAAGATTCATCATGCTACCAAAAAAGGATTGAAGATGCTTTTAAGGAATTTTAAAAGTATCGTTTCTACATAATAATTGTTTTCCTAAAAAAATAAGCTTGAAAACGCTCTCTTATAGAAGGACTGTTAGTTATCCTATGTTGTCTTCTATGCCAAGGAACACTATTCTCAACCCTTAACAGAAGCTGATGTGCAAAACAGATAGAAAAAAACAAAGGAAAATATCAAGAGGTGGAAGAGGTAGATGAATTATTTTAAAAATCATCTAACCTGCTAATTTGAAGATGCTAGTTTTCTCTCAGCACATACGCTTTTGAAATGTGGAACACAACTCCTATGGCATTCCAACCCTCATCCTCAGTGGCTGATTTTGGTTATAAAAAGGTGTAAATGTGTTTAGATGAGTTATCTGTGGCCTTCTAAGTACAGAAGAGTTCCTTTCTTTCAAATAGATCTTACAGGATTGGAATTCCTCCACCCCACCCATCCCCCTTAATCTTATTCTCTATTCTCTTTGCTTTGTAATGAGCTTTCTCACCATACTGAGAAGGTTCCTTCCCTTAGTGTCAGTATTGTTCTTTCATTACCTGTTTGGAGCAAAAAAGCATAGGTATGGAGCATACTGCCCACATTGTACTGCCATTTTCTTATTGTAGCTTGCAACACTAATCAAACTTTCAAGCAAAGCAAAGCTTTCTTGGAAATGGAATGCAAAAGTAATAACACTCAAATGCTACTCATTTTGTTTAGAAACAAGAAAACAAAACAGAAATTTCCTGTACATTCATGCACAGGTAACCTTTGAAGTTGATGAAATTCTGCTGCTACTGGAAATTTTACCATACAAAATGAAGCATTACAGACTAAACACAAGCCATAAGAAGGACAAAGAAGCAGAAAGAGGAACCTTTAACCAAAATCTCAGTGCACTTTGCTGTATTTCATTCATCCAGGATTTTATTTATTTTATGGTAATTCTTTGGTATCTTTCACTACAAAAACCTGAAGAGACACCCATGAATCTATACTATATATAAACTTAGTTTAATAAAGCCAGTTAGTAACAAAACTGAAAGGATGTTTAAACAAACGTTGCTATGTTCATATTCACCTTTCCTCCTAAAAGATATAGAAATGATTAAGGTATAATTTGGAAAAGTATTTTACTTTCCCCTGGCCAAGTGTTCTCAGTAGCCCACATCAATAAGAGTGATACTTTACTACATAAAGTTCAGCCCCAGTATTTTTTATTTATTTTTACTTCTATGAATCCTACCCAGGCTATTCAAATAAAAAATACACATGTGCAGTCCCTTGAGGAAGTACGATAGCACTGACTTTTCAAAATTATTTACATTTATTTTGATATTGCTATGTTGAAATAGAAATAAAGGGAGGCATTTTTCATAACATTTACTTCGTAAGACATTAGAACTGGAGGATTAGGTCATGATAATCCAAAATTTGAGCAATATTAACCCATCATACCTTGTAACATAAAACAAAATACAGAAGTGAAGAGTGCGTGCCAGTCAGAACAAGTAATAAACTACTTGAAAGAATTCCATTAAACTCAGTAGAGCTTAAGGTGCTAATATTTGGGAATTCCATTGATGAATGAAACTTTGTTATGTAAGGACATATATTTACATCAATACCACATTGACTAATCACTAATAAGATTATTTTGGAGAAAAAACAGATTCAAAATGTGATTATTTGAGTGATCAGCATTACCAAATCTCCTATTGCTCCTGCTGCAATGGAGGATGGCTTCAAAGGGAACAGTGCTGAGCCCTGAAATTTAAACATCCTCCAATTTCCTCTCTAATACATGAAACAAAACCTGAGGACATGCTCAAATGCCCTTATGTTACCAATACTTGACACAATTAAAATTTTTTAACCTGATCAACAGACAGGCTAAGACAGTTTCAGTTTGCATTAATGCAGGGCTAATACCAGTTCCTACGGTCTTTCTTTTATTTCATAATTGTGCAAGTTGAATAACATGCAAAGACAAAATATTCTGCCTTTCATTAACTACAGTTCACATATGGCTAAGCATTTAACCCTTGATGCCCAGTCAGTCTTTCTATCTTGCAGCAATCTCTTGACTGCAAGTTGCATTTTGTGTGCTCATGCATATCTCTAAAATGTGCATAACTATAGCAGATATTTCCACTTAAAGATATTTGCCTCAGTTTGAGGAATTGACAAGACCGCATACGTGAAGGTGGCGATCTCTTAGAACATTGCTGGTAGTTAACCAAGCTATGTGCAACAGGAGAGATGATCACCCTTGTTCAAATACTCCCAGTACCCAGGGCAAGAGCAGTACACATGACACTAATGCTCAGTTTTAGAAACTTGCAGTATTGCCTGCCTGGGTTGTATACCAGTTAGTTTCTGATGCCCTCAGAAAGAAGCCACATTCAGGACTCTTTATGACAAAGCAACCAAAAAGCCATAATACCTTTAGCAAGTTTGTCATCTAAAAACATTGTGGCAATCACCTTGAAATATCAAGGAAGTAGAGCTTTTTATTGGGGGGGGGGGGGGGGGGGGGGGCACCAAACCAACAAAAAACCCCACCTCAACAAAAACCAAAAAACCCTATACGATGAAAACCAAACTAACAAATACACAATGATGCCACGGGCTCTTGTCAGAATGAGAATTAGAGAAATATTGGAAAATTGTAACAGATATATTGGAAAGACATTAAAATATTGAGTTGGATGAGGACTTAAGCAAAAAAAAAAAAAATTATTCCGCTAGGCTTTAGGAACTTTACGTTTCTGAGTTAATACAACTTGGAATTTATAACTACAAACCATCCCCCGATTCATAAAAATTAGATAGTGGCAACTGGGAGCACGCGCTGGACAAAGACTACCACCTGCGAGCTGAGCAGAAAGGATTACCCAGAGTAGTGACTAGGTATCAAGGATTAACTATGCTCTCAAGTGTTCAAACTAGATAACTTTCTCCTCTCAGCCCTTTTGCCCTGGACCTGCTCTGACTGGTGGTTGAAAGGCTACCTATGTTTCTCTTCCACGAGTAAAAATAGTTTCTATATTTCCTTTGTGTCCTTCAGGTACATTCACTCTCCTATCCCTCCGGAAAAATAAAGATACACATTTTCAAGCCTGGTTTGAGAAACAAACCCTTCAAGATGGTGGGGTTCTAAAGTGTTTTTCAACACAGTGAAAAAAAATGACAGACTATCATTACCTCTTCACATCGAATCCCGCTTTAAAATTCTAAATGGAGACAAATCATTCTGCCTCCATACATCCTGGCAGCTGTACTTGTAGCAAACTCAGGCCAGTTTTAACCTGTTACATACTTGAGGCTATGCATTCTGTTGACATTTCTCTTGTGTTATTATGATCAATTAATCATATCTCATACAAAATAATCAAAATGTTTACTCAAACATATGTATCACTAAATTGATTAAAATAAAAAATAAGAATAACACTTTTAAAATAGATCTCAAATATAATACAACTGTCTGAGCAACTGGTATTGTCCAGTCCCCAGTTACTACAGGATGGCAAACAATATGTGCATCTATTTCTAATGTAACAACTGAACATATGTCTGTCAGAGGAAGATGGAAATGCGATGAGGCTAGGATAATTTAAATAAACAGCTGTCACTTTATGCAAGATTGCCTTTGGTGAGTTTTGATTTGTGTGTGTACAAAAAAAGAAAAGCAGAATTATAGAACTAAACAGAATTACAGAACTAAAACTTTATAAGTAGGAAGGTCAGTGTACTTGTCTCCCATTTTTCTGTAATCCACAAACAACCCCAAGCCACAACTGAAAAAAAACTTACTCATCTGTATTATTTGTTCCTTCATTATACTACTTGCTGTCAAAGATTTCACTACATTGCCCTAGGCCTATTAAGATTTATACAGAATGCATCTGTGAACTGTTTGCACTTTCAAGAGAGGAAAGAAAGGTTTAAATTAATCCTCCTCTTTTTTTTTTTGGTGAAGCGTACTTGAAGTCAGTTTTACATTGTTTAAATAGACCTTTCTTGGGAGAACACAGTTGTTTTTCTGTACTTTGCATTTTAGAATGTGTATATGGTTGTATAACAGACAAACTATATTAACCTTCTTTTTGTTGTTGTTGTTTTTACTGAATGATACCACTGAAGAGTGGGGCTCAAAACCCCACTAAGACAGAAAATTTCTATGAAAATAACATGCACTCTTTGAAGCTCAATTTGCCAGAATTAATAAACAAAGTTAACCCCCAATATTTCAAACCCTTTAAGGTCTCAAAGCACAGGAGAGATTGTTTCATTTTAAGTGTATATTTAAGCCCTGATGTGAACGCAATTGTAAGATCCTGAAAAATGACTATCAATAATGTAAAAAGAAAGCAAAAGACAACCCCATAGGGAAGTAGTACACAGGGATTTTCTCCACTTTGGAATGGAGATGAGAAAACGTGCAAGTTTCCAAAATATATGACTTTGAAATTTTTTTCTGTATCTAAACCCTCAGAGCAACATCTTCCTTTGGAGTTATGTATAGCCGAGCCAGAACCTGGTCTTTAGAAGAGTTTGGTATACACAATTTTCATTCTGTTTTTCTTCTTCACTAATACTGGAGAATGACATGTTGAAGTGTTGTAAAACCTCTGGAAATCTTAATAAGATTCAGGGTCTTTTAAGGAAAAGAGAAAGAATACCAGTATAGGAACAAATAGCTAAGGAACAGTTTGAATCAGAAATCAGGCCACTGAAAAGTATCAGGAATATTATTTATCACCAAGAAAAAATGGACTAAAGAGGAGAGAAAATGGAAGATTTTAATGACAGCTTTAGTTATCAATACTTACACAAATTTCAGGAAACTCCCACTATTTTTAGACCTGTGGCATCCAAAATTCATACTCCTCCTACTTTCAGACACCACGCGTTGTCTCAATTTTCATCACCTCTTTCTCTTTACACCCAGATGAAGCCTGCAGGGAACATACTATATGGTCCCCAGGCCTACTTCTGCTTCAACAAGAATATAGATGAACACTAATGCTGTGGCTACGTATTATGACTTAAAACCACTGAAAGGGTTTCAAGCAGCTACAGCTTCAGAAGAATCATTTAAACATCTAAAGAGCAACTAGCATTGCCCTGCATCATTTGCCTTGGTACTGGTGAAATAGGAGGCTAGATCCAAGTAATATCCTGTTTATCACCACTCAGTTTCCTACAGAAAGATGTTCCAGAATATTTTATCTGTGAAAGTGAAGCAGACCCAGATATATGAGCATTGTTTATATTAGTAAATGGAACTCTTTGCTGCAAGGACATTGTGGCACTGAAGTAATACGAAGGATAATGCAGACAGTGGTTTTCATTTCCATTCCAATGGGCTTTAGAGACATACTGAAACAAATTACAAACAAAGCCATTCCTCTTCACATGTCCTGAGGATTTCTTCCAAAATTGGAATGTTTTACCTTAGTTATAAATATTGACAGCATTATGACTTTTAAACTTGGATAATGTTGAAATCAAGAAAATTTACAGCAACGTGGCTTGCAAATGAGTGAAATACAACCTACTGCTGATAAAACTGACTTCTAAGGCAAGCCTGCACTTCAGATTCTGCAAAGATTTTTGTTGCGAACCACAAAAATGTATAAAAATCTATTTGTTTGCATTATTTGCTCTAGAGTCATATACTCCATTAAGGAAGTTCTTCAAAAAGAGCTGTAAATAGGTAACAAAATACCGTATCTGTTTATCAAACCATACCTAACAAAAAGAGTGAAATTAGGCAGTATGAAGAAGAATATTAATTCAGCAGAGAAAATAAATACTTACTATAAGCTTCAGCTAAGTTTTTTTCATGTTAAAGAAAGAGAAACTTTCACATAATCAGATGAAAGAAACAAAACTCTGTGGTAGAATGAAAACAGAATAAAATGTTCAGACAGATAATGAAGCATACAAAAGGGTATGGTACTCCGCTAGAAAAACTACTATTTCCAGCATATTTTCTGAAAGAAAAAAACAGAATAAAAGTGGATTTCTGACAACATCATATGGTAATTTTAGGGTTACGAACAACATCGGAGTTAATGCATGAGAACTCAAATTTCTTGGCACTGCATCTTTTGCTGGCAATAAACACAAAAAAACCTCCAGATGTCATAGACTATATTGGGATTTGATAGTGAAAGGCAAGTATAATAAATACATCAGAGTAGTAGTGTGATTTAACTCAATAGATAGGGTGTTTGATAGCAAATTAGTAGTTTTAGGTTCTTTGGATTAAAGGTCATGTGTATACTAGACCTTAAGCAGTCAACCAACAAAATGACAGTAGTACCTAGACAAAGCAGTAGTACATAGATATGTCCTGTCCTCCATGAATTTTTTGCACAGAAATCTTAACAAACCTACACTAGTAATCTGTCACACTTCATGAAAGCTTACTCAAACTCAGAACAAGAAACTGCTATTGCAGGATGTGATGCTGTTTTACTACATCCATGCTTTACAGGACAGTCACCTTCAATAATTAGCAGCCTTAATGATCTGGAAAACTGATATTCAGAGTGCCTTTTAGAATTCACATTATTTCTATTTATTTTGTGATTACTAGCAGGCCAGATAGCAGCAAAATAGATTTGATAACTTCACAAACTTCTACAGTTGTGTGTACTGCATGAGCAATCAGTGATACACACTTTAACCCTCACGATTACTCTGGTATCATCAATACACTTGAGCTATGTTGAAAGGAATGTGAACTGATCACATCAAACAGAAAATTAGAGCAGAGATTCCATCATTTGAGCCAAACCAACTACATAAAATCAACACATAGAATTCTTAATCAAGATAATGGGAAGATACTGAGCTATATCTTTAAAAATAATGACAGATACTGAGGTTATAGAACTGCCTCATAAATTTTGAGTTTGTGTTTCTGAAAAAACAGCACAGGTTAAAAATGTTACTGTTGAAAGCTAAGGCCAACATCCCTGTAGATACAGGAGTTTCCCCATCAAAATTAAAGGAAGGTTATAAATGAAAAGAATAAAGAACTGAAGTTGCTTGTTTGATGACAGGTAATAGTGTCATTGCAGATGACATTTAAACTGCTGGTGGGGAAACAAAAATTGCTATAAAGTGTTTCTACAAAGTTCTATAGAAAATAGAATTGCTGTATTCTTTGAGCCCATGGTTAGATTTTTAATCCACTACCCAGACGCTTTAGACTGTATTTAATGTGATTACCAGATAAACAAACATACTTAATGTGATTTTATATTAAAGAGTTTGATTTCTAAATTTTTAATCAAAGTGATTTATTTGAAAGATTACTGTTAGCTATAAAACAACAACCGCAAAAAAGAAAAAAGACAACAAACCCACCCCACAAGCTTGTTATTAATTAAAACTTCTATGGTTCAGTTAAGGCTTCATAGAAAAGTAGGAAGGCTTGATTGTATACAATATTAATACTAAACCTGTATCCTTGACTTTATTAGATGTTTAATATTAGTATCTATGTACAAGGTAATCCCTTGAATCTGAGAATCATGTTTTCATCATACAAATTTGAGCATACAAGAAATAGTTGACATATGGACCAAGAGAAGTAGGGAATAAGGTTTATGGAAAATGATATGAGAGTTATCTGGGTCAATTAAATATCCTCCATCTTGCTCAGAAATACAGTCTAGATTCCCAGCAGCTTAACATCAGAATGCATGAGAGGAGACTGAAATTTAGGTCTGCCTGAAAGCTTGGAGTGAAATTGGCAGCTTGCACAGAAATACAGACCTGACATTTGCAACCAAGCCCATCTGTGTAGTGTCCTTTAAAAAGAAGATAATAGGTTGTCATTGCTCTTGAGCAAAAGCAAAAGAAAAATTAATTAAGATATGTTTAGACATGTATTCTGAGTCAGGCTGCATGTAGCTGTCCCATGCACTAGGTTTAAACTGCCGAAGGAAGGAGTACTTTCTAGTAAGGTGGGTCTCAGGCATGCTGTGCTCTACAAGATGAGCAATGGGAGCATACACTTTTATGCCACCCTTGCAGCTTCCAGTGCTGTACCTGTGCTATAGGGGGTACCTATGCTATAGAAGGATAAGTATAAGCCAGACAGTTGATCTAACTGTTGTATCCCAAAAAGTTCTCACAACTTTTTGACCAAAGGTATTTATGCCTATTGCATCCATGTAAAGAGAATAAGGACACCAGCCTTTATTGTCTGTTTGGGGTTCTTTTCGCTTTTTCCCCCCCACACAGACCTTTCTTTTCCCTAGTAAACCACAATCTGTGCAATTAATCAGTGTTCAAATAAGCTTTCTCTGGAAACCCCTTTTGATCTCCAAAATCCTTTCTTCCTCAGAATCAACATTCCTCATGGACAACGATGTACATAATCCCAGCATCATTATGTTACTTCCTCTAAGCATGGGCCTCTAAACCTGACATATCCTTACTTATCACAGTGAAGGGTTTCTATCATGTTTCTTTAATAGGCAATAAGGATGTTTCTGTAACGTCCTTAAAAGAATACACATTTACCACCAATATTATAGAACACCTACCTTCCTACTTCTAACTTAATGGCGTGCAGTGAGGTAGGAGAGCCATGTTCTTATAGATTCCTAATAAACTTTAGCCAACTTGATAGCGCACACCTTACCTAAATTATTTCTTTTTCATTTATGTAAGGACAGCTGTATATTCTAAAAGCATTGCTTTTTCCTACCAAGACGTAGTGGTGAGTCTACAGTTGAAATTGTAGAGAATAAAAGTTAATTACGGTTTTCTTAATATTTAATAGTATTTCACAGTTGCATATTTTTTTATATAAAAGGGAATTAAAAGGGAGTTTAAAGTTATAAGCATTCAACTGTACTGTAAGTTAATCTATTATTCTTTTTTCACATTTTCTTACAAAACTGGTATTTACAGTATTTGGAAGTCTCATTCATCTTCAAGACCTTCTTTATTCTCAGGCTACCCCATATGTCTTTCTAGAAATACTGGGCAGTTTATTGTCCAAGACAGAAGCTGTTCCTTTTTGCACTGCCTGTGGCAGGTTACAGGCCCAGCCAGTCTCAGAGCATCTCCTCTGCACGTACCGTGGCACCTTCCACTGTACGCAGGGAAGCGGCCTTGCATCTCCTGTGCCAGAGACCTACTTTAACAGCCCACCAGCAAGAGCTGTCTATGCAGACTTCACTCACCAACAGCTCAGGAGAAGGTTGTGACAAGGGTATTACAGTATGTAAAACCATGGCCTTTCTTCCACTCAATCTCCTTGTTTAAAAAGCAAAACACCACTTCTTATTAAAGGTTAAGGATAACTGCTGAAAACAAAAGAGTAGAAAGAAAAGTTAACTTCATATTTGTGACCAGACTTCAGAACCTCAGTGAAAATCAGTGAATAATTGAGGTACACTCATATCATTCGTATGTAAACTTTTATACCCCAAGGAGCAACAGCGATATTTTATCTTGATCCTAACAAGCTGATTCACTGTAGCAGACTGCTTTCCACACTGCATTTGTGTTGTCTACCTCAAGCACTGCAAAGGTTGTTTTTTGTGTGTGATTTCTTTGTGTGTTTGTATCTTTTTGTGTTGTGGTTTTTATTTCTTTTTTTCTTTTTAATAAAAAGTTTAGTTTTATAATGGTAGGAAGCAGCAGTTCTTACCTCCACAGTCTGGATGTTTCATAGTACTAATTCCTCCCCCTCTTGCAAGATCCCTGCACAAGCAGCAGAGCCTGGGAGCAGCGCTCCCCTGCCACACTGTTTCGGGAAGCACCTGGTAGCGCAGACTGATCAGCAGCTCCCATCCGCCTTCTGTGAATTCCTTCTCTCAGGGGCAGCTCACCAGCAGTCGAGTTACAGCTTATATCGAAATGGAATTGTAAATATACCCTGCTTGGACATATGACCTACAAACGTATGTCCTCCATGCTTGTTTTTGAAAATCCTACTCCTACAATCTATTTAGCAAAAGATCTATTATTTATGATTTCACAAAGTGACATAATTCTCCAGTTCCTCTGTGGTCTATTTAATTCACCTGCATGAATATATCCTATAGAACATGAATGAGCAGTGATTTACTGTACTTACTAGAAATTACCTAAAAAAGCCTAAAGACATTCATTTTGTTATTTTCTTTTCAATTTCTCTATTTCATCATTTCATCACCAATGTTCCTAAAGCAGCCATAAAAAAAGCATAAAATAGACAAGGTAATAAACCAAATAGAAGTACATTACTAATGCCTGACCCTAATTATCAACAATTTCATCCGTTTATCAGCAAAAACTACCTTGATGCAAAAAGAAAAAACAAAAAAGTGCCTTAGAATACTCATACTGCTAAATAATTCTCCCAGGTAACAAGCGACAGGACAAGAGGAAACAGCCTCAAGTTACACCAGGAGAGGGTTAGATTGGGGATTAGGAAAAATTCCTTCATGGAAAGGGTTGTTAGGCACTGGGACAAGCTGCCCAGGGTGCTGGTGGAGTCACCATCCCTGAAGGTGTTTAAAAAGCACTTAGATGCAGTGCTTAGGGACATGGTTTAGTGACAGACTTTGCAGTGCTGGGCTGATGGTTGGACTTGATCTCAAAGCTTTTTTCCAACCTAAATGATTCTATGAATCTATGATTATACTCCCATAAAGTAAACCACAATATTCTTCTGCTATAAAGCCCTAACTTCTAAAGCTTTAAAAACAAAGTTTTAAAACACAAAAAATGTGTGTTGGAAAATTCCGGCAAACTTCTTACAAGGAAAATACATCTTCCCCCCCTCCCAGACATCAAATAGACAATTTTGCTACTTTAATAAAAGAAGTAAACCTATGCATTAAAGTTTTAAATTTTCAGTAATATGACCTTTTTGAATTCTGTCTCATTTTAACATGGTTTGTACCTTTCTGTAAAACAATACAATGTTTTTCTTCAGGTGAATTTAGTTTCTAAACTGTTAAAATTTTAATGGCTTCCTGTCTTCAGAGAAACAAAAGTTGCTGTGTTTAGGTTTTTTCTGATAATAAAAGAACTATACAGATGAAAGCAAAATATAAAACCATTTAAACTCAGTTTTCAAATTAAATTGAGAAACAATATCTTTTAACAGCTTCATGAAAGAAGGACATAGGTTGCACTTAAACATACATAGAAGTACAGCAGCTAATGCAGGATTTTAATATAGGGCAGAATAATGTGCAACTTTACTATTAAAAATAGTTTAAAACCAGAATTTATAATTCCATTTCAATATAAGTTGTACTTAATTGTAGAAGATTTATCCTGATATGGACCATACAAAGAAAACCTAAGGTTTTCATCTCAATTATCTTTCCATTACATATTCTGTTTTAAAAAGGAGTTTTGCTATAAGCAGATAAATCTTCATATGTACAACATCATGCAGAATATTAGAAACATAATTCACCTATACATTGGGAGTGGGTAGACATCACTTATTTCTATATATTGATACAGAATATGCCTGCAAACAGAAGCACCCTTGTGAAGAAGGTAGATACATTAAAGCTGTAAAATCATGACCTTGCTGGTGATCACGCCTGTAAAATTTCCAAACTGGGCTATATAGAGGTGTTTAGATCTACAGATCTTTGCCTCTCTCATGCAGGCAATAATTCCTGTATGTGTCTTGTCCTTGCTCCCTTCTTAAACTCATATAAAGCAAACCTTCTGAACCTCCATTTCTTGTGCACCTTAATGGAAAATAGTCTTCCTCACCATTGTCCATATATCAAAAAAAACAGATTCACATGTAAAGGAATTTTTAAACTGAGTGTGTAATTTTTTGATAGCTAACCTTGTTATTTTATATGATTTATCACATTAATAGAAATAGCCTATCGCTTACCAATATTTGGGAATAGTATATATTAATTCCTTCCTGTTTTCCCAAGGAAGGAAAGACACACAAAATTATTACTACTTTTAGATTGCTAGACAGCTATTCCTTGACACTGTGCTCCTGGAAGCAGAAAGATGTGCGTTTACTAGAAATCCAGACCTTTATGCTTGCCCTTGGACAGATAAATGAATGCCAGCAGCACACTTTGTACGTGATTAAATAATCCTTGTTATAGCAGCAGTCTCCCCATCTTAAGTTTAGCCTGAAATGTTAAACTTGAGCTGGTTTGTATGCCAGCATTGTGATTTTAAATTCTTTTTGAATCAAGTCTATAACTATCAATCAAATACAGCATAAAAGGAGACTGCCCAAAAGTAGATGCTATGACAGCCCAGATGTATAATTACTAATGTATTTAGCAACACCCTGCAAATCTGTAATAAAGATCAATGGCTTACAGAATAATTTGGCATCTAAAGCACAGAATTCTGATTGTATTGTGTTTGTAAACATGTTTTAAGCTGTTGATAAGATAAGGTCTGTCAAGCAGAGGAAATTAAAGTCACTGTGGCAAAGATCCCCGAGATAGTTAGCATCAGAAGAGAAAATGATATGCCAACTTCTCAGAGCATTCCTGCCATTTGTGACATATGCAGCTGTACAAAACTGGCTTATGGGAGATCCCTGAACTAGTCAGGGTAGACGGTGCCATTCAAAACAAAAATCCCAGAGGTGAGGTTGCTGGTAGCAGCAAGATAATTCTAGATGTAGGAAAAATACATATTTCTAAAAGCAATAGTTATTACCTTGTCACAAGGCCACTGCAATAGTAAATTAGACATTTAGTTTACAGCTATGACCACAAGTCATTAATTTCAATTTACTAGCAGTAGCTTATTACATAGTACTGAAGACCTGTAGAAAACCTCATGTGAACCACATTTGAATTTACTTGTCAGTGTGGATTCTTCTGCTGCTCTCTCCTCTTGCTGGCAAGTTACCAATATTGGAAATATTTGGAAATCTTTCAGCAATGAGGAACATGTTCATCTGGGCCCCAAGTCACAGCTATAGAGAGTATTGTGACTGATCAATCCTAGGTAACAGCTACGGAAAGTTACCATCATTTACAGACAGCTTTTCCATGGAAAATTTTTCTAGAAAACCCAGAAGATGCTGGATATTTCTCCTAGCAAAATGAATATAGCAAAACAAAGTAGTAGCATTGCAAAGCTAACTTCAAATGGTCCAGTTTCCACCTAGTTTATGTTTCATTTGGTAAGTACAACAGAAATTGTTACTTTCCTAAGACTACCATTCCAATTCATGAGCAAATTTATGAATGGATATCTAGATAAACAGAAAATAAAGTTTACAGAACAACGTCATAACAAAGGGAAAATAGCGTAACGTTTGAAAACTGAGAAAATCCTCATTCTTCTGAGGAATGCTAGTTATAAGTAAATTAATTATTTCCATGAATGGTTTACAGTGGGAATCACAGATACTATGCATTTCTCCTGCAAATCTACTGAATAAACTAACCGCGTTTTCTCTGACCAGGTTATCATTAGATTTGTATATGCTGCAGGTTTGAACCATATGAACACACAAACAGGAATCTTATTGTTCATACAACAAAATAGTAACACTTTCATGGAAACAATGGTGCTCCTAGCTGAGTCACAGGGATTTAGAGAATAAAGAATTTTTTTGTGTGTGTGATAAGAGCATATTTAATCACACTACTTATGATATAGAAAATTCAAGGAGCAAATAGCCAGTCAGCATTGGAGCCTGGAAGAGACGTGTCTACATTCACAGTGTTATTAATTCTCCATGTTCAAAACTTTAATAACATTAATCAACAATTATAGTTTTCTTTGTCTCTGTCATAACTTTTTTTAAAAAAGCTATTTTTAAAAATTAAGGAAACCAAACACATGCTCCTTTTAAGGATGGAATTTTGACACAATCCTGGGGTCATGCTGACAAAAAACCTCAAACATTCTTTACCCAGATGTTGTCAGAAAATATGATCCTTATTTAGCCAAAAAAAAGAAAAAGAAAAAAAAAAAGAAAAAATTTCTGCATGCCTTCAACAAATTATCGTTTCTCTCACAGCATTAAGCAAGGAAAGGAAATACAGTCAAATATGGCATGCTTTCCTACGTTGTGGGAGAGTCCAGAGAGCCCTACAGATCAAGGTTATTTTGGTTGTAGAGATGATTCCCTGACAAAACCATATTTTGCTACCAGTGCAGGTCTGTCAGTAATACAAGCCTGGCAGCAAGACAAGTTAACCCTGCATTCCTGTACAGCAGTAGCTATAAGGTCCCCCAAGACGTCTTAGCAACTTCGATGAGGTTATTTCTTACAGTAGCAGGAGTAAGTAGACAAACAACAGCTGGTGCTGAGAACTCCAGACTTTTTGGGAAGCCATGATAAATTAAATGTAACGTTGCTTGCGCTAGTTCACCTGGCCTAGGGACAGCCTAGCCACAGGGCAGAGTTGCTGAGACAGAATCTTTCTGTAAGGAGCGTGTAGGTTAGCTACAAGTCCTATCCATTTAATTATGTGTTTCTATAGCCTTCACCTCAATACTATTTGAACACCTATGAAGTCTGCCAGTGGTAGAACATGCCTCTGGTGGAACTGTCAGGATCAGAAAACAATGCTAAATTAGCTAGGTTTTAAAACTGATAGGAGGAGAAAGGCACCTGAAGGTCTGTTGCTTTTCACTAATTCCTCTAGATCTTAAGAAACTCATTCTTTGGCATAATTCTCATTCTGTTTGACAGTAACTGGCCCAGCAGCTATTCCACCTTTTGAATTCATCAATCAGATTCCTTTGCTTCTCAATGGTTGCTAATCCTGTCTCAATACTTCAGTTCCTGTACTGTCCACACCCCACCAAATTTTAAAGCTTACAGCTAGGTCGCAAACCATCAGGTTCAGTAGGAGGAGGCTTCATTCTTTGCATGTTAAAAGCTTTCAACCAGCACGGGGAAGTGATCCTCTTTCAAATGTAAGGAAAGAAATAGGGCGAAAAAACCAGCCAAGAAAACAATTCTTACGAGTGCAAAGTGAAATACCTGCTAACAACTGTCCAGCATAGACACATCAGGTTCTGGGTTCTATGGCTAGAAAAGACAAATTTGCCACGTAACCACTGATCCCAATTTGGAACCAAATTTTTAAACAATAATATATTAATAAAACATAACACTACTGTATTAGACTTCTACAACTCTTATCAGCTTTGATTAACAGCTGCTTCTGTTTTGCAGGCAGTTTTGTTTTGTTCTTGACAGGCACTGAACATTTAACTTGCAAGAGACTACAAAATAGCCTATACATCTTGTAACAAGTTAGAGGCTACCAGAATACAAGCCTGGTAGATCAAATTCAACTCTAAACAACATGACTTCATACAAATGGATGTAGAAAATGAAAACTACATTTCTGTTCTCTTGTTGACACTTCCATGGTGCAGATAACTGGTCTGAATACTAGGGAGAGCAGACAAGGATAAATGTATGCTTCTACATCATAATCCAATGGCCATGAATGCTGGAAGGCAGGAGAGATATGGACCACAGGGAGTAGGCAGGCTCAGGTCCTCTCCTCTAAATAGCATCTCATTCTGCCACTGTTAAGAGCAGCACACTGATATACACAAACCATTAATCTCATCAAGTAGAGCAGTTCTTGCATTTTCCAATAAGTAATTGGTACAATTACTTATACCCCTGTCCTATCATGAAACAGTAAACATTGCACAAAAACAGTCACTAGAGCTAAACATTTTATTATGAAAAAATTGCCTTAAATTGACAAATTACTTTGTACAGAACAATTTAAGAACTAGTGCAACTTTGTCAATTCCTTAACTAGAAAAGCCTTTCAAAAGCATTTTCTACTTTTGCATCTTCAGTTTCATGATCCTCCCTAAATGACAGGGCTAAACATCAGGGTTCTGAGATTAGTTTGTATCTATAAATACTTTTCTATTTATCAATATTGTCATCTGTGATACCGAAGGTTAGATCTCCTGTGTTCAAATAAAAACAAATATGTTCATAGAGAATAAAGCCATTCATCAAAATACAAGCCAGTTTTTCTCACCAACAAGTAATTTATGTTCTTCTATTGAGTCATTATAACATTCTGCAGCTCTTTGTCTCTGGTTATGGCCAAAGACACACACATGTCTGACAATGCAAAGCTTCTTTACAGTCTGTGCTGTAAGTTTTACCTCTCCCTTTGGTAACATGGAAGACTCCACTTTCCTTAAATGTTTTCCCTAAGCTCTTTATATTTGATTGTTTCTTTCCACTCTTTTAAATTACCAGTCTGATCTTAATTGACAACACAGTTTATGGCAGCGGGAGAAGAGAGAAACATATAATTATATTAAGAAAGGAAAGAAGAACATAACGCAGAGAATTAACAGATATAATTTCTTGTTAATCCTGGCCAAATGGAGCTACCTTAGGAGAAGTAAACACAACTGTAGTACAGAATTACATCCATGTTATCACTTCTAAAATATCAAATAGAGCAAATGACCTGGGATTCAGATTAACACATCTATGCAATATATCTGACTAGTCTATTTAAGCATACAGATAATTTATCCCTTTTTAGCATGCTGAAAATGAAGATTTGAATAAATAGAGGAGCTTTACCGTTAAAAATTTCTCTTTTTTTCTAGTATTAAACTGATTAGTCAATTGGCAATCAAGATTTTAGAATGTTTTAATAAGATGCACTTGATTAGCACTTTCCAGAATTTCTGCTGTCATTTCCCCTAAAAAACCTTTCCTTTACACCATCAATAATTTACTTCTGTTGTTGTTACTAATGATGTGTAGGAAATCGCATTAAGACAATATGCCTTTATATTAGAAATCATCATATTCCAAAGAAGACTAAAGTAATACATCATCTTGAAAGAAATACTATCATCATTACAGGTTTTCATTGAATATGACCACAAAAGACACTAGTATTATCACCTCATAAGGCAAATTAAGAAAGAAAAGGGGGGGGGGGGGGGGGGGGGCGAGAGAGATTCTGCAGCCACACCTACATCAGCAAATAGTGCAGTCTGATAGGAGTTCTGTAGAACAAAACAGTGCTGAGGACATTTTCCCCCAGACAAATCAAAATGATATAGGCAAGTTTTGAACTTCAAAATTTGATTAATAAAATCTCTTTCATGGATCAAATGTCCTTTTGTAGTTGGAATGCATTAAGTAAATTCCTGGATCATATCTTTTGTTTTAGTTACATCCAAAAAACCCATGTGCACTCAGACTGCTTTGCAACTTGAGTAGCCCAGTTAAGTGGGCAGAATCAGGAGAATCATTTCAAAAGGACACTCTCAATCCCACTGGCAAGCTAACTTAGATAGAGCTACTTGAAGTCCATGAGACCAGACTAGATTTAACAGAAAATACAGAAAAATTCAGCTGTCATTTCCACAACACTGTTAATCCTGGGATCGAATCCTCCCACACAGCATCCCAAGGTACACGGGCCGCTGGATGTGAATATTCTCTAATAAGTGAACTTTATTTTTTGTAGTTGTTGCAAAAAACCAGCATCAGTTAGCATCTCAGTCAAAGTACTAGTAGCTTCAGTAGTACACAGTGAAAGGGAACTATTGATTTTCTGAACGAATGTGCTTTTTATTTAAGCACAGATTTGCACATTGCAAGTGTTATTTTAACGCTAACTGTGCTACAGATTTCTCACGAATTCTCTCTTTACATCTCAGCTTCCCTATACACCAGGGTGCTAGAAAAGATTATTCTGGTCAAGAGCTCTGAGGTCATGTAAGGCATTGTTTTTATTGTAAATGATAAATGCTGAATCCATATTTTGAATCTTTGCACATGAAGACTAGGGAAAGAACAGAAAAATGCAGAGGAGTATCTAGTAGCATGCCAAAGTGCAGCTTCACAGGCAAACTACTGTCTTTCAGAGAACTGTCAGATAGACATACAATAAACCACAATTGTGTTCAAAGCTAATGCTAATATGGCTCAGTGGGAGACTAGTTATAAATGTCATATTTTAAAGCCCTTCTCTAAATTATCTTTCCTAGAGAATACTTCAAGGGAACTGGCATTACAATGAATTCCTTTGGCCTGATTTTCAGAGCTGTTAAGTGCACCTATGATCGCAAGTGCAATAGGAGATACAGACAGATATTCAGGCTTATTCTACCTAGATAGACAGGTTGTATAAATACTCTATTTAAAAGTATTCCCACCCAAGTGGAAAGGAAGTAAGACAAATAAGTTTGAATTAGGGTGAAGATAGCAGGATGATAACTCAACTCATTATCTACCTGAAGAAAGCTAGTTCAAAATTACACCAAAAAAATCTGCTTATTCTTAAGACATGTACACCTTTGCATACAATCACTATAAACTCATATTAGCAACAGATAATAAGAAAAACAAATAATGAGGTTTGGTTATAATGAAAGGACTATACAAGTTACATTGTATATATATAGAATTGCACATACTTTTGAAATGTTCTGATGTTTGGTGGAACATAAGTTCTCTAATGGAACTCAGAAAACTTGTCTACTGCTGTACTAGAACAAACAGGTACTTTAGAATAATGTACTTGTTTTTGGCATATCCATCCTGGTATTGTCCAGACAACATGCACACACAAATTTAAAATCTTATTGGCATAAAAAAACCCCTTCACCTGTATCTCTGACTATAATATATTATGTTGTTTTCTTTTGCAGCTTACTCCTCCTTTCTCTCCTGTTGGCTGTTTGGTAGCTGCAACAGAGGAAAGGCTTACACACAGAAGAATACCTGGCATTTTGCACTGGCTAAGATGACAGTGCATCAGACTGAGATGGAAGAAGGGGGAGTTTCATAGCAGAGGAGCAGTAACTGAGAGCCCCCAGCCCCAAGTGCTCTGATTTTCCTTTAAGTAGAGCCTGATGAAACAGAAATCCTGCTCAGAGCTGTTCATCACAGCTGGAGTAAACAATTGAACATGAGCCTCCTAGATGTTTAGTCAACAGGGAGCTGTCTGCCTAACATGTGCTTTAGCTGAAAAACATGAGTTCTCAGAGACCTAAATACACAACTATTCAGTATGTGGGACATCAGGACAATTTGACATTTGATGAAGACAGAGTCTGTAAAAACATTATTTAAATGAAGACCTGTAAGTGTAAAGGCAATAATTATCATATTCGGAGGCGCAAATGTTTTCTAAATACGAAAGATACAGGTGTCCTGCCTGGTGCCTCCCTGGAATTTCTGCTAAAGAAAACCAGGAAGAGCTAAAGAGCACTAAAGAAGTGGGAGACAGTGACAATTGGCCTCCTAATTAAAGAATAAGAATAAGCAAAAGGATAGACTGCAAAGCAAGTTATTCAAAGTAAGATATTCCCAGTTGTTCCTCAGTATAAATAAGACTGTTTTCTCCTCAAATGTCACAGTATATTAAGTGCCAGAAGAGAATTATTTCAGCATATGATGAACAAAACAACACAACCCCAAGGAACTAAGTCACTATGTGACAAAGCTGTCCATGAAGTGAATTGCAGTTCAAATTGCAATCCAGGACTCCTACAGCATGAATAGTACTGCAGAGGCAAAAAACCCATGACATTTAATACCTTTCTCTCTCTTTTTTTTTTTTTTTTTAATACACTCGAACTATTGGGAAATGAAGGTCAATAACTTTTTGAAGTATCCCAAGAAACGTAAAAAACCAGGCATCTCCAAACCTTCTCCGATCCATGTTTGTGGTATAGTTTTCCTTCTAAGTACAGCCTCATAAGTATAGGCAAAAGGAAAGCCAACGCTGCTAGTACTGCCTGTCCTTGTCTCTCTCTTTTCAGAATACTATCATGAAATAAAACTTTTCCCATGTCTTACTCTGACAATTCTGCAGCCTAATTATCTCCATAGTCTTCCACCTTATTGGTGCTGTGCTTCAATACACAATGTCCATGTCAACAAGTGCCAGACCTCACTACTGAAAAGCTTTGCTGAACTGTACACATGCCAGGATTTCACAGGCTACAGCCTATCAACTTATCCACAAGTTTTGCAGAGAGGGATGGCATAAAGTTAATTCCTGAATGGCTTGAAAAGGTCTTTAACTTTATAAAGTTCAATCTTCATACTATTGTTGCATGGAACCTTATGAAAACTATCAGTTACAATATTTAACTTCTCTGTAAGAAGAATTTGAAATTACTTTTTGGAGGCATTAAAAGGCCACATAACTACTAAACATTTAACCATAATCCTGTCTATAAGCTTATTGACCTAGAAACAACAAATTAAAATTCACTTGACATGCTGTGCTTAGAGTACTGTTGCATCATGTTATTAAAAAAAATATATTTCCAGAACGTTATTTTCAGACTTACTAATCTCTTCCTTGAACATGATTAATTATGAGATGGCTGAACCCTCAAGTAGTAGTCCAAGCAACAAATAAAGTATACTTTTGATGACAAATTATGAATAACTGTCCTCTCAGTAATGTACCAAAATAGACCACAAGCACAGTTGATTCTCTCACTGATCACTAATTCAGACCAAATTTAAGTATGAATGCTAATTAAAACTCTGTTGTTCTTCACTGCTTTATGACAAAAAAACCCCAGAGCCAATGGCTGCACTGAACTAATTTTACTGACATGCTTGGCATCACAGTCTGCTGAAACATCAGATGTAGTGAAAACCTAACAGTATTTTGATCAATTCTGAACTATGCCCAAACACTTAATTTTGTAAAGCATCTGTTACACGCTGACTCTTCAAATGCTAAATATTTCAATGCATGTTCTTCTGTTGAGAAAGTTCAATATACAATATTCAAAATCTTGCATGACATCCTGAGAAATATGGAAGACAGAAGCAAATTTTTTCTGCTAGATTATCTTTAAAGCTAAGCTTCTCTTGAAAAATAAAATGTTTAATTATAATTTGCTATAGTTTTACTTACTTGTGGTAAGAAAGCGGAAATTTATTGGATATTCCAATATTTATATTGGAATTCCAAATATTTATAATTATTTATATACTAACAGTAAGTTATGAAGTTAATCGCATACTCATGTTGCTGTTTCAGATCTCCGCTGTCAACACGCAAGCCGAATTCTTAAGAAGCCTGTATTATGGTATGTGCACAGAAAAGTAACAGCTATGTTTTTGCCTGCAGGCCTATGTAAAGATGAAGGCGTTCATAGATCGCAACTGGCAAGCACAAAGCCTAGTGGAAGTGGATGTAATTCTCATAGTTTAAGCAAGCACAAAGGCTAGTGGAAGTGGATGTAATTCTCGTATTTTAAGCAAGTACAAAGGCTAGTGGAAGTGGACGTGATTCTCGTAGTTTAAGCGTGCTATTACAGCATGAGTTTGCACAGACACTGTAGCAAATTTCATTGGTACACAGAAGAATTCTTAACAGAAGGCTAAGCTTTTACTTATAAGTGAAGCTACAGCAACTTTTGAAGTTCTAAGGACAGCACCAATCCATGCCTTTCATATCACTTTAAACATGCTTTGTTGAAGATAACAGAAGAAAACCTCCTGAGACTATGTAGTCTTATGTGTGATTATTATTCAGCAGCATCTACTTGCCTAGATCCTAGAGTGCACTGTATTATAAATCAGTATTAGTATTCTGCTATCTGACACCTCCTGAAAACTGTGACTGGATCTTAGGGGACAGTCTTTGCTGTAAATGATTTATTCAGAGTTACACTGCTTGCTTTTCTGTTCTCAGAAAGAGCTAGAATGGCTAGACCCTTGTGGCATGTTGCTCAATTGGACTTAGGTTATTTCAATCTCTTTGCTTTATACCTCTTACCTTTGTCAATACTCAAAATAGGTCTTTTAAAAAAGGAGATAAATGCTTAAATTAAGTTTAAAAAAGTATTTTCCTTACATATTAATACCTGTGTAAAACTACCTTTCTATATGCCAAAGTTCCACCCAACAAGAATACATGTTTTAAAGATATTAAAGAAAAAGTTAACTAATTAGAATTAGTTTTTTAAAGAAAAAATAACTAATTTTGTAATTGTTTTTCCATTCCTGGTTATACTGATTATATCCCCTCGTATTGCTGTCTGTGATTAACTTAGCAGTAATAAATGTTTAGTTCTGAGCTTACTAATCTTATAAACAACGACACATCTCCTCTGGACCAACCCTTATAACATTTCTTTTTGTATTTGTTGGCTTGACTTCTAGTTTTCTGTTTTTTTTTTTTTTTTTTTTTTTGTTGTTGTTGTGTTTTTGTTTTGTTTTTACTTAAGTTTGAGAGACACTGAGAACACATGATAGTTAAGTGGAGAACTGAGGTCACCACTGAGCCTTTGACTCAATCTCACTGTCATGCCAGCCTGGTTCTCAGCTTGGTGTTTGATTCTAACCTCCCTGGCAGTCACTCTACCTACAACATGGCTCAGTATCCCTGGAAGAAGCAGAGAAAATTCCCAAATAGGAATCCTTTGGACTTAGTCCCCTATTTTCTGCTGCTTTTAGCCAACTATGGGTTGGAGGGGTGAAGAAATTGTGGTCGCGTTGCCAGGCATCAGTCTGCACTTGGGAAAGACAACTACCATCACCACTGCCTACCAGCTGCAGGCAGAAGCACCGCTCTTCCAACCCATTTCACTACAGGATTACTAACTCCTTCCGCTTTCTGCTGGACAGGTGGAAGAGAAGAGATGTTTAAATGCAAAGTTTAATACCTTTGTTTCCAAGTTAGTTTGCTTGTTGCTAGGAAAGAGCAGAGAGTAAGGCACTCTCAGCTGACAGCTGGGTTAGGGAGTGCATTTGGTGCCTGCTCTTTAACAGGACTAATTGTGTCCCGGACTGAATAGGCAGGTCTGTACGCTTAAGTGAAATTCAGTTCACTCTGGGGTCATGCCAGGACCTGAGCTGCATTTGCATTGTAGGACAGGGTCTTAGAGCTTGCCACCCATCAGCACTACTCCACCAATGGTTGCCACCAACATACTGAAGTTCCATGAGTTCAAGCCATATACGCAATAGAGATACAGTCGTTACATTTAATATCATTAAACTTCTGTCATGCTAGAAGAAAAATAAAAAAATAACTGCCTCTACAACAGGCATTTTAAAAACCTAGCACAGCAGTCCATAAACATGTTTCATATTAGTAAAACAAATTCATTTTTTGCAGCCAAACGTGGCATTGCATATTGTTGCAAGATGGCCTTTACAAAGACAATAATAAATCACAAATACCCTTAATAGGATAATACTACCATGAATGTGAAAAGAAATAAGCATCTGTAACCCACAGATTAAAAGAGGCAGCATATTTAATATGAAACAATGTAATGTAATGCCAACATGAGCCGAGAAGATTACAAATTTCTTCAATTAGTCATACAGCCAAACCATGAATACAAATATTGAGTATCAGCACTCTGATATATAAAGCATATCAGGAAATAGGTCAAAATAAAGCGTATCAGGACTGCTCAAAGAAATGACAGTAATGTGAAGATAGTGTTCTTTTTTTTTAATGTACTATCAAGATGTTGAATTCTGGTTGTATTTACCAAATAACTTCACTATTTTTTTTGCATTCCCTTTATTATTACACTGTATGTGATATGAAACTACTTCTTCCAAAACATCTAGAAGGCTACACCTCATTCCTCTTTTCATTTGTGGGTGGGGAAAGAATGGAATACATCATCTTATTTTCTTGGCAGAAAAGGACCTGGGGGTGCCGGCTGACAGCTGACTGAACATGAGCCAGCAGTGTGCCCAGGTGGCCAAGGAGGCCAACAGCATCCTGGCTTGTAACCAGGACTGTGGCCAGCAGGACAAGGGCAACAATCGTCCCCCTGTGCTTGGCACTGGTGAGGCCACACCTTGAATACTGTGTTCAGTTTGGGGTCCCTCACTTCAAGAGGCATGTAGAGGTGCCAGAGCGTGTCCAGAGACAGGCCATGGAGCTGCAGAAGGGGCTGGAGCACAAGTCTTATGAGGAGCAGCTGAGGGAACTGGGGTTCTTCAGTCTGGAAAAGAGGAGACCTGTGGGGGAACTTATCACTCTCTACAACTGCCTGACAGGGGCTGTGGGCAGGGGAGGTCAGTCTCTTCTCTGAGGTAACAAGTGACAGAACAAGAGGAAACGGCCTCAAGTTGCACCAGGGGAGGTTTAGATTGGAAAGTAGGAAAAATTCATTCACTGAAAAGGTGGTCAAGCATTGGAACCGGCTGTCCAGGGAGGTGGTGGAATCACCATCCCTGAAGGTATTTAAAAAGCACATGGGTGTGACACTTAGCGATATGGTTTAGTGGTGGACTTGGTAATGCTGGGTTCATGACTGGACTTGATGATCTCAAAGATCTTTTCCCACCTAAATGATTCTATGCTTCTATAAACCAGCTAGTATTGCAAGATAGAAATTACTTTGGGAGACTAATATTTTCCTTTAATTATTAAACTCTGATTGGCCTGCACTAAAATGATAGCACAACCTGGGCCTCATCTTGTATAAGAAAACACTCTTTTTACACATTATAATCCACATCAAGTCCTTGGTTTCTTCTGTGGCCATTATTGTACAATGGCCAAGCGTAGCAACTCCCAAGGGTAAATATGCTTTATTTAGCAAACAGATTGGTTGCATCCAGCTTTGTTGTCATCTGATTGACTTTCAATGGTGTGTCATGGCCATACACCTTACTTGTAGGGATCACAGATTTCCTGTACTTAATGATGCATACAGAAGTACAATGCGAATCAATTCTCAATAATTCTTCACAAAATTGTCCACTTGCATAAACAAGGCTAAAAAAGCCCACAAAGTCCACAGCATTAAAGTCTGAAGTACCATACCATGAAATCAATGAGTTTCAGTCAATTAATGTATCAAAAACTACCCTTCCATTTGTCCCGCTCTTGTATCTAGGAGCTCAGAACCAATATTTTAAATGCAGAGTGCATTCAAGTAAGTGATTCTAACAGTAAAGAATACCATTTGAAAATAAACTTCATCCCATGATGACTAATCTTTCTTAAACTTCAAATCATCAACAATTTTAAAAACAATTCTGTCACCAGCAGCTTGAACTGCAGCTGGTACTTATACTGACAATTTATTATAAACTTTTGCCTTTCAATCTTAATGATTTGAAGGTCCTTCTTGTACCAACAGAGCCAGCACCTGTCTGCTCACTCAGTAGCAGTACTGGGACTCATGAAACAAAGGATTCTGTCATTTTTCACCCTCATTCTTCTCAACAGTTGCTGTTAATGAAAATTATAATCAAGAAACCTATGTTAAGGTACAGTGGGGAGACAACAATAAAATTTCAATATTTAAGCTGTATAAAATATTTTTTGTTTAATTAGCAAAAAAACCCCAAACCAACAAAACCTCTATAGCTTAACATTCATGGTATCTGAAAAGATTCAGCAGTATCTTCTAAGTACAGAACTGGGGACTTCACATTTAAGGTTGTTAAATTTTATCCCTATACTACTTACTTATATTCTGTCTGTTGTATATGCTTCACAACTTCATATTTGACCCAACCAAAGGTAATAAAGAAAACTTCACATATACAACAGGTCTTAAAAAACCGCAGTAACTTGCTTTCAGTCCAAGACACTGCCTTTTAATGCAAGTCATTGTTGTCTACCATATAGTTAATCCTAACCTATTAGTTTTGTCCTCTTCAATTTAAAAATAATTTTCCACCCAAACCTGAGATGTATTTCTGAAGATCAAAGATATTAGATCTATTCCACTGTATTTGCTTAAAAATATACTTTCCTTATCAAAGAAAAATAACTTTCTATAAACCTGTCAATTTTCCTGTTTCTCATTTATATGTTTGCATTATGTAATTCCATCTTCCAGTTCTTTGTACGCAAATTTGAAATAGGATTAGTTATTTCATAGATCAAAATCTCTTTGGATTTGGGAGCTGTTTAGAATTTTGGGAGATAAGTTTTCCAAGTCTCCTAACTTCAGCATACGAGCAATGCTTCCAATTACAGGTATTAGTATCTGTTTCTGTCATACCAACTAGCCATTTTGTCTGTCTTAGTTCACCAAGTTCACTATCCTTACTTAAAATTGAAGTTTTTCCTGTTTAATCTTTTGATTTATATTACTGTTTTCTCCGAGTATCTCTAATACGGCTTGATAATTAACATACATCAAATGCATTGCTGGCTATTAACAAAAATAGAGCTCCTTTCAAAATGCTGAAGGCAATAGTTGCAGACAGAAATTAAGTAGCTGTTTAAATGCTTGTGATATCTTTCATATTTCAAGAGTTACACCATAGTGGTGTTTTTAGTTGCCCTTTTCCAATCTTTTTTTCCCCTGATTCCTATTTATGCCTGATTATAGGAGATGTTTCACACTTACTCCTGATCAAAAGTCTTTGAAAGAAGCTTTTTAATACAGCCTGGTTTTCTTCTAACTGGTTTGAAATATCATAACACATGACTTAGCAATGTCTGGGAAGAGAAACTACTTAGAGATGTTATTCTTAATAACACTCTGAAGTGTTGCTTTTCACCTTTAATTCTTGTAGTTCTCCAGCTGTGAAACAAATCCCTTTTTCTAAAATATTATAGAGCCTCAGAACTATAAGTACAGAATAAAAGGCAGGTGCTACTTTCAATTCCCAGGCATCTTGCCCTAAAATGCTATAGTTACAAGATTCACACATAACATGATTCAGTATGTGTGTGTTCCAGGAAGAAAATGGAAGTGACTTGAGGTAGATCAGAATTACTGATTCTCTACAGGATTTTCTCTACCCTCTCCTTTGAGAAAAGGTTTATTTTAGTAAACACTGAAGCCCACTTGCAAGAATAAGAGCAGCTTTTTCCTTTAAAGGAACTCATCTCCCAGCTAAACAGTAATACAAATTCATCCTGACTGCTATGAATTGCTTCTCAGCATTGATTCACTGGCTGCTGACCATTTTGTAAATTGGTCAGCTTAAATTCTGTAGACAAAGTTGTGAGGGAAAGTATTCTTAACTGAAGATTAATACTGACAACTATTTCTGCCATAATAAGAAAAACAGAGGAACATGCTTAGCTCGTTATAAATTATCTCTAGATTATGTAAATTTGTATCTTCCGATATTTCATCGGAAAATTTTGTACAATGGACTCAGTGTTTCTGAAGAACAGTATTTGTTCTTTTATTGAAATGTTGCCATCAGAAAACATAGTTTGTTCCCATCCATAATTCACAGTTCCCTTCAGAAAAGGCAGAAGCTGACTGTTCAAATATATTGAAACTATCATAGCCTGCAGCACCTGCTGCAATGCATTATTGATATTCAGTAGTGGCACCGACACATTTCTATGAGGATATGCTTCCCTCTGTATTGGAGAACTCTAAATGGGAAGACATTTCCTGTGGTCTTTCTTTTTCTGACACTTTCCCAAAATGGATACTAGGAAAGAATGACCTCTGGACCATTGTACATTGAGGTTAGAGTATCTTGAGGAAGCCTCCGCATTTTTTTCTTTTTATTGTTATTATTCCATATTTTTTAAATTTATTTTTTCACAACACATCTTCTTTGCTCCGCAAGGGAAGGGAGCCAGGTCAGCGGGAGTCAGCAAGGCTAGCAGAGCTGTGCCCTCAGCTGGTGCCCTCAGAGGCCCAGCAAAGCTCCTGTAATTCCACACTTATTAGGGACTTATGGGATAGTTTCTATAAACCCTGTCCGGCCTCTGAAGTCTGGCCTAGCATCTCACATTTTTGATGTGCTTAGTCAATTAAGTGTTTTCTTTTGGGAGTAAAAGGAATTTTCCTTCTTGCTAAATTAGAAGGAGGCAGGTTTTTTCTCTCAAGATAAAGCTCAGTTCATTGCTGATTGAGAACTAACTAGCCTGCTGAAAAAGCAGTTCAGGTTCCTGGCCACATATGAAGTGCTCTGTAGCAACTGGGGTTGGGTCTCATTAAGACTTTATTCAAAGAATGTCTGCTGGCAACCCTCAGTCCCTTAGATTACATCACTCATGACATCAACATTACAACAGCAAAAGGCATAAGTAGAGCTGGAGAGGAATCAATCTATATTATGTAATTTATTGCTGCAATTTTTAGTTCCCAAGTGAGTTAATTTTAAAAAGCTGCTGGGTAATTATTTTGTGTGTGTGTGTGTTTTTTTTTTTTTTTCTTTTCTTTTTGACTGGAACAATGTATCATTAAATAAGTGAGAGCTTGAAGACACCATGCTGAGGAGAATTGTCTAGCATCAGTAAGCAGAGAGAAATCTGATTCTGATAGCAGCCTCATCAGTTACTACATAATTTAAGTGGAAGCTGGATAAACCTAAAGGGTTTTAGAATCTCATCTAAACAGCACCATTACTCATTCTCAAAACATTTTATTGCAATTGAAGACCGCATTTATGTTCTCAGATAAATTTAACAGGATCTCTGTAATTCTATTTTTATGTAAATATGTATGCCCCATATATAATAAAATGGTTCACTGCTAAGCATTTAAAGAGTATAGACTTCTACAGTTCTTTTTGTATAGAACATGAACCCTCAAATCCTAGACCAATGGACTACTTTTAATTTGAACCAGATCCTTTCCTCTCTTTCCTGCTTCATTATCAATCTGTAATTACCATTTGCAAAATTCATACTGAGAGTTTAAAAAGCACTTAAAAACATTTTAAGCAGCTGCTGTTTTAAAATTCTATACTGGGATGCAATGAAATTTCTAAAGTATGACCCTTGTCTTCCTAACCCTGTGCCCACATCTCCTATACCCACTGTTTGTTCTCGCTAGGCTTCCTCTTCACTGAAACCCTAATGACTAATTTCATGCTTGAAGTGAAAAGCAAACTCCCTGGGTGAATGGCAGCAGCACATCAGCTATGAAAAGGTTACAGTACTCACTTCAAAACCCAAGGAAATAGCTATTGTGGGTGAAGCAATAAGTTATACATTATTGCCAAAACAAAGCTAGTGCCAGGTTAAGCACATCGTCATTTATTCAGAAAACCAGAATTTTAATAATTCAATTGGAGAATGTTCTGATTTAGCCTTGATTGTCACAGAATTCAAGACAGTAATACCAAAGCCAATTAAAATGCTTGTACATTCACAACCTAATGCAGTTAGGCATCTCATAACATCTGTTTGCATGCTTAGCACATAAAAAAGAAACGGTAAAGACACTTATTTCTTAAAAATATTTTAAATCCACCAAAAATGGACACAGAATAGGGAATGATTGTGAAGCACAAAAGTCTAATAGATAAAAATATGCAGGACTATAAAGGTTGAAAGCCCGATCAAGGTCACTCTCCAACACTGTTATCAGCTTTGTGAATGGAAAGAAGGTACTTTTTTACTACTTGAGAAGGATGACAGCCTTGAGCTGTATTTAGTTTATAGCAGATGCATTCAGTCTTTCAAGAAATACATGCATCCACTTTTTTTTCACTTTGTGAAAAAATTCAGTTTTGAAGTCGTCACTATTCTTGATTTATAGAGACTTGCAAGAGAAGAGAAATATAGTACAGTGTTATACATTTTTTACTGTTGCACCTTTTGCAGAAAATAAGTGACAGGTGATATTTGTACAAGGCAGATCAGATGCAACTAGTCTAGTACTAAGTATTTTAATGCTGTTACTACTTACTCTGCCATGTCATAACCACAAAAAACTTACAGTATGTTCATGGCTGGAAAATTTCCCCACAGCTGTGTGTAAAAATCTCATGTGTGGTCTGTATAAGAATCTTTCTGACCAAAAGATGGTCAGAAGCATTACCTCATGAAAACATATTTTGATACAATGCCCAAATTAAAAGCTACAATTAAAATGTGTATTACACAAAAAAACACCTAGGTAAGTATTGATAAACATCAGGTCAGATTTTCTGCCCTCCACACCTCAAAAAAAAACCCCACCCAAAACCAAACCTGAACCAAATGGAAGTACATTTGTAGATTATCCAAGATCTCATGAAAATCCTAAGCAACAGCTGAAGTTAAGAACTGATAACATGTTTTTGAAGACTATGTCTTGTAGAAGAGGATTATGAAACTGACCTGCTACAAAGACCTCCATAGTAATTTGAGGTAGCTGAACCACAAATGCATCACTATCATAAAACAATTTTCAAAATGACAGTCTGTTCAGTTGTTGCATTTATAAGAAGGTTTCTTAGGAAACATGAAGTACTGGAACAAATACCAGCATGGCTAATGCCATCATCCGTAGGGTGGGTGTTCGTTTGTGCAACTACATCAGCCTGCTGAGATACAGTGCTTTGAGTAGAAGAGGCTTCATGGGCTGTAGTCTCTCCTCTCGCTGGTGCAATCTTCCTACCAATGGCTACATTCACAAATCTACAAGCATGCACAAGCACCAGGAAAAACTCATGAAACCTCTCAAATTTAGGCCTTTGTTTTTTCTTTTACATAAAAAGTTCTGTTCCAACAAGGAGATCTTATGATTCAAGATGTTGCCAAGTTTTTGATCAAATGAGCCTGAACACTTGTCTTAAACCCATTCAAGATCTGCTAGTTTAAGGATAAAGGGATTCAGTTCTTATAACTGTTTCTTCCCTCATTCCCCTGAAGTCTCATTTGTTTACGTGTGAGAGGTTACAAAGAGTAAGAACTCAGCAATATCTGTGAAGACTTAACAGATTAACTGAAGAAATTTCTAGTTAGAAGTTTGCCGGTAAACATCAAAATTACTCATTTTAATTTATAGCTGTAAACGGTGTATTTTTTCAACACCTCAGCTTTAACATGCTAAAAGCCCATCACTTACAAAGCTTTACCTAGCAGCATAGTTTTATTCAATGATTTTGCCATAGATGACCGTATCCAAAACTAAAGCACAAAAATGTGAGTCTGTTTTCATAAACAGGCAAAGTTAATGTTTAGTTTCACTTCAGGCATGAATTTGAAATCATGAGATTAAATACATAGTCCTTCCTGGTGATTCAAAATACTTTTTCTTAAATGCTTTAGTTTGAAGTGCTAAACAGAGCTGTAACAAATTGGTTGTAATGGTTTCCAAAGGGAGGTTCACGGTTCAGCCATATACAAGAAGCTGCTGATTCTGAATTCAGATATTTTTTTTTGCCATGTAACTCAGGCATAGATTACAGGATGAAGGAAGGACATAGACACTTGGTCTATTAACACTGGCTAGCACAGGGAATGATCCCTGCTGCTTTTTACCACCTCCTGGGAAGACTCAGATATCAATTCAAAGGAAAAAAAAAATATTAAAGGAAGTTTAGTGTTGTTCTAAGCCCCTCAGCACTTGAGACACTCTCCTTGGAGCTATGATATTAAAAGCAAGTTTAGGATGAAACTAAATATAGGATGTCTTCTGAAATCAGGGCTATATCTACCCCTGAGCACTCATATATAGAATATACACTATGCACTATAAAGAAGTGGCAAGAAATGCAAAACTCAACATGAAACTACCACTTACTCATCACTTATTACAACAAAAATTACTGCAGTCAATCCACAATTCGCTGAAGTACGTGTTTTTTCTCTTTCGATGTGGTGCATTAAAGCAAAGGTTCAGAAATGGTATGCCTGCTTGTGGACAGATCTCCTTCTCTGCTTCCATTACCAATATCTCTTACTTCCTTCTGCCGTGGCAAAGTTAGATTGATTGTGGGACTATTAACAGCATGGTAAAATACAAACCTGTTCATAGTTCTGGGCTGTGAGCTTTCTCATAATGAAGAAGGAATATGTTCATCTCTTGTGAGCAGTCTATATAAAATGTCACAACTATTATTCTAGTTCCTCAGATTTGAGAGAAATGAGTTATAGTTTTGAGTAAATGGAATTACAGGTGATTGTAGTGATTATAGGTTTATTACTATTTGACCTATCAGCTTTCTGGTTAGGATTCACCAGATCGTTGGACTAAGAAATCCAATTATATATCTTTCTGAGCACTCCCTTTTTACAGAAAAGCCTGATGTCTCAACCAGATGAAACTGAATACATGCAAAAAGGATTCTGCCTGGCAGAGTTCTGTTTCATTTTTCATTATGTAGCACAAAAATAATTTGCAATAAGCAGTTATTGTACAGTGTTATGTGACATTAAGATGTTGGTGGCATACAGTGAAAATCCAACAGATACTAAGGGAAGTTCAGGGTAGAGATGTGTTGAAGGTAGCATGATAAGTAAGCATTCTAAACAAAGGTGAAGAGAGTCGTATACCAGTTTCTGACATAATCAGGAAATCCTCAAATGGTCACTTAATCCATTTAGTTCCTGCCATCACAGTGATGCCAAGCAAACTTCTTAGTGCTGGCAATCTGGTCAATGACTACAAACCAGATGCTTAGAAGAAATCAGCAAAACAAAACATCTGTATAAAGCAGTCCTTGGAGAAACAGGTTAAGACAAAATAAAACTGATTTTGTAACATTTCTCCATTTATATTTTCTAGATCCTTTCTTGTTCAGAAATATTTACAGGACCACCTTCAGATCTACTTATTATTATTATGTATGCATTTCCTGCTTAATTCCATAAAACTGCTCATTATTTTTCATTAATAAATAGAACTGGAAACAAAGCACATTTAAAGCAAAAAGTTCATTTGTCTTATGAGAGTTGGCAATATAAAATAAAGCAACCTCTCTATGTATGTTAATCATTTAGCACAGGGCATTATGACACATTTTAGGAAAATACGCTTAATATGGTGTTGATTTAGCTACTGTGAGTATACCTCAATCTACAGTAGAATAATTAGCAAAAAAGATCAGGTACTCATATTACCATTTCTCCCTTTCATGAGTCCACCTCCCTTCCCATTTTTTAAAAAAGAATAGTTAGAATTCTGTATGGGGTATATTTTTGATTTGGTACTCAGATGTACTTATAAAGTGTCTGATTTTATTAATCTGTTTTTGAGCTTTAAGTAATTACTTCAGTAGCCTATTCACTTTTAGTTTTTTACTCAAACACCAGCTTTTGTAAGACTCAAAATTCTAACTGGAAAAAGGAAAGTCACAATTTATAACTGATCTTCAATGGACAGAAAGAGAATATGGGTATTTCTATCACAGGAGCAGAAGAGTATTTTAATGTGCCTTTTGCAACAACAGTTTTGAATGAGTAAGCTTCATTCAACTGCCTACTCAAACTCCCCAGACGTTTTTGCTGACACCCTGTTACCCACTGTGTATAACATTTGGAATACCAGAATGGCAAATGCAGAATCTCGCAAGGATAAAAAAAAAAAAACCACACACAATTTGAGAGATCAAGGTATTTTTCATCCAGATCCTCCCATGAAATAGAGGGAGTCAGTACAGAAATACATGTGTTTGAGGATTATGCAACAGAATTAAAGCAGCCGGAACTTTGTTTGAAAGATAAGAGTTTAAAAGTAATGTTGACACACTCATATATAAAACCATTTATGAAATATGTTATTTCATCAACTGCTGAAGTACTATTAACAAGACTGAAGGTTAAAGTATCATTGGAGAAGCATGCTTTCTTAAGCATAAAATAAGTACAACTTGTAAATCAAATTCTTACTCTCCACCTGTATGTCCTTTTACACTTACAGAAATACCAGACAGAAAAAGAATGTTCTGATACCTAAGAAAAAAAACCCAAACGCAACACCCATATAGTCCACTACTAGTTTTGTCTATTTATAAAAATAAAAAGAAAATAAAAGCAGACTGGGACTACGAAGCTGCCAGTTTTTCACTGCAGGATGCAGATTCCTGTTAATAACATCACTGATGTTAAAGAAATAAAAGAAGTGAGACTAGTTGCTTCTAAGAGTTACTAACCATATCCTGCCTTTCACCAGGGCTTAAAAAGCCAAAGTTGCATGAAAACTGAACTCCGAAATAGAAAGAACACAAAAACTCTGAAAGTAGAAATGGTACTCTGAATACCAAAAGATCTTAGAGCAGCTAAAAGAATAGTAGTAACTTGTCCAATTATGTCAGTGAAAAAACTTAAAAGTAGTAATCGTTAACTCTTCCCTGAATGGTTGCAAAGGTGAATTAATATTTTCAGTTGTCCCTGTTACTGACCATCCTCTGGTCATCAGTAAGGAGCTCATCAACCTACTACCCAAATGAACACAGACTGAATATATTTCAGTCATTTTTATTACATATTTATACATATTACTAATCATCTGTAGCATTATTTTTAACCTTTTTTGCAGGATTATTTTAAAATTCACAGTTTCAGTGGCCAGATTCCAGTGCTGCAAGTTCCAGATGACAAAGAATGAACTGTGAAAACTTTGAGAAGGAAAAGGGGTATACAAGGGCCTTTTTAACTGGCAGTGGACCCAAGAAAGAAAAAAAAATATAAAAAAAATAGTATTCTAGTACTGAACTGAAATTCTGCAATGTCTGACGTGATCAGGAGTTATTTTGGGGTTTGTCATTGATGGCTTTTTAAACTGTACCTATCATAGAAGTCATGTACACTTGGTTATCAGTGACTTAATAGAATACAGATTATTTAATCTGAAATTGATATAAAATCTGCTTTTGATTACAGTCCCTCCACTCTCTCATTCCTCTAGTTTAAACTAATTGTTGTTTCCTCAGCTCTTTTTCGAAGTTGTTTAGCAGATGAATTGGCTATGGTGTGAGGACCTATACTACACTACAAAATGAAGAATGTATTTGGAAAAGTTTTATGCAAGTTCAAAAAACCTAGAAAAAATGTATTTAATTTCTGTGATAAAGACATTTATGTCAGAGCAATCTGCACATACAAACTGAGCACTGCCCTGCAGACCTCTACAGCCTCTGCTATCTCCATTCTCCAAAAGCAATGCTAACAACATGGAAGAGCAATATCTGTGTTTTGTTTCAGATTCCTGCTTCAACAGCAGTCTACATAGTCAACAGGCAGTCCCCAGGTTTCTATTTATGTTTTTCTTAAAAATGAACAACCATTAATAATTTATTCATAAATCGTATTTGGATGTCATCATGAATGATATAACCTTCAGAAGCAAAACCAGTGAGTGACTTCCATTACATATTTGGTAAGCCCTCATTCTGTCTCGGTTTACACTTATCACAAGCTATCAAACCTAATTTCCTCCAGCTCCTCGTCAGAGCTCCGCTTGTGTCAGTGTCACACAACGCTCCCGAAGCTCACGCAGCTGCCTTTCCTTCCCTGAGACAGCGCTCCCTCTGCCTTCTGGAGGGTGCAAGAAACAGGGTGGGTTTGTGGTTTTGCATCAAACCAAGGAAGCTAATCCACCAGCTCATTTACAAACAGTTTGTTTAAAAGCAATCCCAAATTATTAAGTACTAAATAAATAAGTAGATATGCATACAGCAGAAATTTTTGCTCTTTCTGTCCTTGAACTACTTTCCTCAAACTTGGTAATCAGTAGCAGCTTTGTTCTGATTATAAGTTATTGAATGTGATCATTTTGCATATAAATACATCTCCACTTTTAAATTTAAATTTACTTTAAATGGTATATTCAGTGAAGCAGACTCAAACATTTGCCACCAGTACTGCTGATAAAAAATGTCTTTAAGAATAACAATCTCCAGCATAGTTATTTTCTAGAAAGTGAAAATACTTCATAAAAAGTATATTTTTCCATGAAGCATATCAACTCCCTTATAATATTCCAACTAATTCTAACCTCTCTTAAGCATGACCAAGATACACCACAAAAAAAATCGCAGCAGCATATCATATTAAAGATGTCCAAGCATAGATATTAGTATTACAAACAAAAATACCCTCTACCTATAAAACACTATTTTCAGTCCTATAACGTGCTTGTAAGGTGCATACACAGAGATCTGTCTACAGAAGGGAAGCTCCCATACCAAAATGGGATATGCACAATTCCTGTATGTTCTGCAAAGCACTATGTCCACTGTTTTCAAAAACCAATGACCTCTGCCAGTCTTTACAGGTTAGATTTCTTTTGTTCCAGCTTCCAGGATATAATTTGTTACTGTTTTATCTCTGCATTTACTTAAGCTTTGCACGACAATAAGGTTTTTATTTACTTGAACCCAGTTATGCAAAATAAAAATAATTCAAGTGTGGCCATCACAGTATGCCTTCATTTTCACTTCACGGCCACTTCTCCTTTGTGTTTTATCTTTCCTCAAATCTGTCTATTATCTGTATTCTTATGCTCTTCACTAACATCAAATCTACATTCTTTTGAAGTATTTTATGATAAAAGGCATTTATAAGAATCTAAGAAAAAAGACCTATTTCGAGTAAAAGAAATCACTAAACCAGACTGTTTTGTGCACTCCCCATTAACGCTACTTTTAATGAAGAGTGAGATTAGCTCTAGAAGTTGGATGAAATTAATTCTAAGTGTATTTAGTGATTTTTAAAAATCAAAATAACGAACCAGTTCCTACTACCGTTGATTTATAAAACTGCAAATAAAAAGCTTTCAAATTCACAGAATTAATTGAAAACAGACACCAGCTTCACAGGTGAATGAATATATCTTCAGAAAGGTTCTTAGGAATGGAATAAGAGTAGAGGCATAGCTCCCCAAGATTTACTGCTGTTCTTAAATTCACAGTTATAAAAGCTTTAGATGTAGTAGATTTAATCACTTTGGCTTGCTCTGATCCATGGACCTACTGGTAACCAAAGAAAGACAGTATACTCCCATACAATTGTAGCAACCCCAAGGTCATACTATACTTCAATCTACAGCAGCTCGTAACAGTTTGTGAAGAGCCATCCCAATACTGGCAAGAAAGCGAGAACAATTATTTGGAACAATGAACCGAGAACAATGTGAGCACACATCCTCCAGCGATGTGCAGTAGGAAAACCCTTTAGGGCTACAAATAGGCTGTGATAGGAACTTTGTTCTGTCCCCAAGACTCTAGTTCTCCTTTTATTTGCATCTACATAAAAAAGGAGCAACTTTGATGACTACAAGAAAAGTGATGAGAGGGTAAGACTGTTTTAAATAAGGAGGGGAGCAATTGTGTGCTCAGTGTTGGGACAAAGTCAGTCCTGACCCTAAGGCTGCTCTGGGCAGGGCTGATCCCTCAAGACAGGGTAGAATAGCCACCGATTTAAAAAAATAAATAAATAAAAAAATTAAAAAAAAGTGCAACAAGAAGGAAAAAAGTAGAAATCAATGAATTTAGCTGAGCATCTTTCTCTATGCTGCTGGTCGGAACAAAGGAGGCATTGTAAGAAACTTCATTCACAGAAGACCTCTTTATAACATATCACAGCAATGAAACTGCCAAAATAGCTTGACAGTACTGTTCTATAACAGATTTGACAGCATAGAGTAGACCTGCAACTTTACTTCCAATAAACCTACACCAATTCCTACTGCCTAAGAATCTAGCCCATTTTTATATGAGTTTCAATTAATCACTTCTAATACAGTGCAGATGCAACACAGGTATCTCTGCAGAATTTCAGACAAGACTCTGGGTATAGAGAATTAGTTATGTCTCATAATGACATTATTTCCAGATGTCTGAAAGAGAGTAGAAGAAAACTAACATTTGGTGAGGGACTAAAAATACCGGATACATTTAAATATGCAGCAAGAAATACATCAATTTCAGAAGAGAGAACATTTTCTAGGAAAGCTATGGTAATAAAATACACAAGATTTTCAAGAGAATATTTCTATAGCATCAGATTGTTCTACACATTCCCCCATTTGAGAGGCAAGTGTATAGTTTCCTCCTTCGCAAATTAGTTTATAGAATGATGTCACATATGGATTAAAATCCTGACAAAGAACCAGGAATTCCCTATTTATAAAACACACAGAGAAACTGGTACCAAATCATCATTTACGACTCACCAATGCTTTACGCAGTCTGAACAGAGATAAATTATTAAAAATTGCTATCTACTTTCCAAAAGCACTCATTTAGCATGCCAGTGTTATGTTTCTCCCCACCGCTTGCAAAACAGTGATCTCACTATTGCAGTCCTGATTCTCACAGTTTCAGTTCTGAATCAGAAATGCACTAGTTTTGTTCTGCAGCTGCCACTCACAGAAGGCACATCTCATAAGGTCTTCAGTTATATCCTAGCCTTGCTTAATGTTACAGGCCCTGGGCTCCCAAACAAAGTTATTTTCATTTCAAAGAAACCTATACAACTGCCCATGAAGATTATTTTGACATAAATCCTGAAGGTTCCGTGATACATCCTTATTTGTACACTGCCACTGGCATTTTATAATACAAAAGAAACATGCACCTATATAAGATCACTTCCTGAAACATATGGAATAAAACTAGAATACAAAAGGTTTGGGACAGAAAAAAGACCTTACACTTCAATGAGATGAAATTACAGGCAAAACCAAGACAACTACCTCCTGATCCAAATAAACAAGTAACATAATAGAATCTTGTGCTTTTCCATTATTGCACTGCTAGGACCATGTTCAGGTAGTTGATCATCCTGCTTGCCTGAGACAACTGGCATTCAAAATATGTTTTGAAACTGAATAGGAAAACCAAAAAAAAAAAAAAAAAAAAAAAAGAGGAGTTTAATTAGAAGGTAACAACTACAATTATCTTGGAGTTCATTTGTGGATAGAGCCAAAGTACTAAAAGATAAGCTAAGGCAGGTTTTCCCACAGAATAGAATCCTATTAAATTAATAATTAAGGAGTCTCTGATTCTTCCATGCCTACATTGTGCTAATAAGAATTGGTTCCATGTACTAACTCCAAAGGGAGCCACATGCTGACAAGAGCTAAAAGTTTCATAAATACCAGTTGTAACACTTTCCAGTTGCATTGTTTGATCTGAAACTGCTTAGAAGTGCTGCAAAAGTGTGATGGACACACACTTGGAAAGGCTACGGATAAGAATAGACAGAACTTTTACACTGAGTGGCACTAACCAAGAGTCAAAGTTAACACCATATGCAGCTTCTATGTGGTGGATAGCTTTATTGCTAATTACTTAAAATCTAAGCAAGCTTTGTCCTTTTATTAATCCTATTTCTAGATGATGCCCCAAGTTTCTTGCATATGGCTTTTGCTGGAGAGATCTTGAGGTTTGAAAAGTTCTTCTAGGTTCTCCAAATATGAGTTTTAAGCAAATAACCAGCTGACACATTTTAAGAGGTGACCTAATTTAAGATCCCTTGTGAACCATTAATTAATTCATCATGTTGATTTATTCCATCCATTGCCTGCTTTGTCTATTCCCATCACTTCCTAAGAAAATTAAAAATTCTTTTAATTATTAAAGACTAAAGATGACTTACGAAGTCTTTAATTTATTAAACTATTTTTCATGGATTACAAATGCATCATACACAAGTGACTTCTCTATATTAGTTCATACAGTAAGATAATTCATGCTCCCAGTGTTCCAGTATAATCTACTCAAAGACTGACTGAGCATCTCTTCTATTACTAATTCACACTACTGTTCATGAGATGTCAGCTGTGCCTTGTTCCTTTGACTACAATTGAGAAAAGCAAGCTTATTCAATGGACCTGTGATGTTTTAAACAAGGTTCAGCATGTTATAGAACAAAATGTATATTTCTGACTGTCCCCTAACCATGATATATTACTAACACTTCAAGGAAACAACTTTATAAGCAAGTTATATTTTTAGAACACAACTAATATCTGTTGCTTATGTTTCAAAATTCAACATGTTCCAAATTTCATTCATTTGGGCAGCAAATACAGTTTGAAGGGTCTCTCTATGGAAATATAAGTAGGTCTAGTATTTCTCTGAGGTGCTCAGGAAAAGCTCCCATAAGTGAAAAACTTAATTCTTATGTTAGCTGCTTCCCTAAAGGCAAGGGAAAAATAGAGAACCAGAGCTGAAACTAAAGAAGTCTTTTCTTGGAACCACCACTCTGTATTATAGATACTATTCCATCCGTATGACAGAGGGATGCTATGGATAACATAGTATTTACATTAAGTGGTAACGAAGCATATTAATTATGTGAATTAATTGCAATTCTCATTTTATGCTTTCCTTTGAACTGTTCAATGTGCCTCAGCCCCTGCTCTCCCCTAATATCTAGCTCTTACTGCTGCTGAGAAACGTTTAATTTGGGAAATGACTGTATTCTAATAGCTTAAAATCAGAGAGGAAAACTGAAAGAAAATACTGTTTCCTGTTTTCAAGTCCCATTCTTTGTGTCACATATTTTTTCCTTGTGGCTTAACTTAATGATTTTGCAAAGATTACATTTAATAGGAATAGTTACAGAGCGTGGCAATGTAGAGCATGAGAGCAGAAACGAAAGAGATCTGATATACCCTGCATAATTCCATGAAGCTGAGGAGTTTCTCAAAACTTCTGCTTCACAGAGGCTGTAAAATACCTCAACATACATACTTTCATTTAGTGGAGAAATTTAAATTTAGAAACTTCTGTGTAGAAAGGACAGTGAGAAAAATTAAGTAATTAAATATATGCTATGATATTAATGTATATTAAAGCCTTTGGCAAATCCCCCCATTAAACAGCCTCAATATGCTAACAAGTTTGGCCTCTAAATGACCCAGGTTACATTCTCCCCTGTACTGCCCTGAGTGGCGGTATCCACAGTAAACTAATTCAGTTCACTATATTTTTCCAAATGTCTCTATGAAGCTAAGCAATGCAAAAAAACACATAGGCTGAATTTTTTCAATTTATTTCTGTGCCCAGTTATGAGAGTTCAAATATCAAGATCCATGAGACTTAACCTTGATTTAGTATTTAGATAGTGTACACAAAAATTTTTCATGAAATTACTTTCTTGTTTGTCTAACATCATTTCTTGCCATATGGCATATGGAGCAACAGCTGAGATAAATTTCAAAATGAGCAATAAATCATACCTTAAAAAAAGATAAATCAAAAAACCCACAACACACAAAATGTTCAATAGTTTATAGAATGGTCAGCATTCACTACTCAATTTGGCTTTCCTCTGGGCTTCAAATTTGGGTTCAGATACTTTTTATTACAAAAGCCATAGCAGACCAAAAATTGAGGAAAAAGTAGAAAGCTGAGATTATAATGAAATTAGGCAGTTTCTAGCAAACTGGTTTGGGTTTTCAGAAGAAACTGTGCAATTAGGTACTGTTTATCAAAGAGTTTATTTTAATACAAAACAAAGTTCACCCAAGTGAATTAAATCTGGTGAATCTACCAAAAATTTATTCCAAGTTCAAGTGTTCTTCCTAGGAACCTTTTTTTAAGCAAACCAGCCAAACCACAACATTGTTTTTTGTTCCTAGAGGTCTTGTGGCACTAAAGTGCTGAAAGTTTATGAAACATTTGTGGACTTAAAATGTATACTGAGTAGTGGATTTAGCTAAAGAGTGCTAGATACTATCTGCAGTTTTTGATGGTTTACAGTTCTTTAAGGATGAAGGAAAAATTAAGTATTTTAAAGGAGTGAGCGCAGCTCACTGAGCACGTAAATCCAATAAGATTTTGATTAGAACACTCCCTGGAAACATTGGGGTGGGGATGGAGAGAGTGTGTGTGTTGTTCTGTTGGGGTGGTTGTGAATTTATTCCTTTGGTGGTTTGGTTTTTTGCATTTTCACCTCCGTTGCCTAAAATGACAAAAACAAACTCTTCTTTTTTTTTTTTATATAGTACCCTGACATCTCTTATCTTCTTTTATATATCTATTTCTGCTTTGAGACCACAGGGTCTAGTGTAGGCTTAAAAAATCCAGAATCAGCACTGCTGAAGCGGCAATATGCCACAGCCAAAAAAGTCCTTGCCCACTATTATGTGCAGTTGGAGCCAATGAGAAAGACATCAGAGACACAAAAGATACTGTCTTTCACATTTCAGCTTTCCACACTAACATACAGCTTAAACATCAGTGAAAGATGTAGCTTGTGCAGGTTTCTGAAAAGGAGCTCCAAGCCTGCTGTTTGCCATTTAAAATTAGAGACAAGAAACATAAAAGGACACTTCACTTGCAGTTTCATTCTAGTATTTCTTTAAAACTGATAATTCAGTTCAGTTTTATACTTCACTACTTGCCAGGTGCTGGGTTGGAGGGAAAGCAAAGTCCTAAAGGTATCCAGTGCCATTTCCAGAGTACATATTTGAGAATACTCATGTCTGATTTCTGAAGAAATATAAATGCAGAGTTTCTGTGCATTAACCTCTTTTTTACTCCATAAACAGACCCAAAAAATCCAACCTTTCAACAGCTTTCAACAAGTTTTAAGGTTGTGTGTGTATATTTGTGCACAATTTTTTTTCCCTACAATTAACATGAGATGAATCTCTCTGGTTTGAAAATAAATCTAGATTTCAAAATAACATTCATTTCTACATATAACCTCCATAATTTTAAAAACCAAAGTGTTGCTTAGTATCGATATGTTGAACTATTCTCCCACTTTCTGCAAAAACTAACAGTTGATAACAACAAATAAAGTATTTTCACAACATACAGAATCAGGCAGATTGCTTATCTACAGCTGACTTTGGTTTTGGTTTCAGATAGTTCTTGGCCATCTCCTGGATTTCTGGTAATATTTTGCAAGAGACGTATGGTAGAATAAACACTTATGTGACCCAGAGCTGATCTAAGTTTCTAGATTATTGATTTGCCACCATGTTCACTTTAGAACAAATCTAATGATTTGCAATGCTACAGATGTGTTTTTTCATTATCGTACACTGACACTCATTTTAATAACTTCAAAATTATACCCTTGTTTCTGAGGGAAAAGCAATAATGCTCCCTAGCCTTATTCAGTTATTGTTTAAATTAGAGCTGAAGTAAATCTTTGTAGCATGTAAAAGTATCTCTGTATTTTTATTTTATTATGCATGTTAAAAATGAAAATATCATAGTCTCTTCCAAGATTTTATCTGGAACATCTTCAACATTCTGTTCTTTGGTGGAATTAGTCCTAAAGCTTTGCAATGACTAAGTTTGTTTTTCCCCTGCGTGCCATGTTGGCATGCTGCCGTCCTTTTCAGTGTGATTTTTTTCAGCTTTGCTTTTTCTAGCAAAATGGAGAGACGTGAATGTGAAAAAGCAAACAAACCATTCTTATCCAAAACTGTATTTTGAAGCATCCAAAAGATTTTAAAAAATCATATCCTAAACATAAATCAGTAACCACAGCAATATGTATTAGTAGAGCTAAGCTTCATTAGCTTCAACAATCATTCTTCAAGTAGTTGCAGGCTGCCACTTATCATCCTTGGTCTTTTCTGTGCCATACTGACAGAAGTCAACATCTCCACAGAGGCCGTGTGCCCATTAGTAAGACCTATACGGCCCTCCACAAGATCCACTCCAATTTCTCAACATTTCCCTTGAACAGTATTCTGAGGGCCTCACCAGCACTCATTTTTCTTTATCATTATTTTGCGTATATTTGCTTTGCCACTCATGATACAAGCTATACTAAACCCAAGCAAGTACAGGAGTTCTTCACAGACTATCTTCATGGACAATCTTCTAGCCATAAGTATTTCTAACAACTATAAGTACCCAATGACACAGAAAAGTGGCAACATTTCAGTCCCAGGAGTGAATATTTTCCAGTTCAGCCAAAGTCTGGCAGTAGGTGAGGGACAAAAAGATGTGTTTAGACAAAGTAACTTAATATGTACTTCTACAGCATAAACAAAAAGAATTAAAAGCCATTTCTTCTGTTTTGCACAGCACTATGTAGTATGACATTATCTGATTAACACAGAAAAGCTGCATCTGTAAATGTGAAAACCAGAAGACAATACAAATATAAAGCTATATTGAATGTACTTAAGCTCTTTGAATGTGTAGAGATCTCATGTTGAATTTTATTATGCCCAAGCTTCCAGGGAAACGCTTAGCCATAGGCTGAAAAAAGCCTGTGACAGATTATATTTGTGCATAAGATCCAATAACAATGTCTTTTACGCTTCCTCCTGTCACTTTCTAAACTGTAAAAGCAAACTACATGCATACAGTATATTTTCATGAGATATTTGAAAATGCTATTTACTTCTAAACTAGTTCTGCTTATTTTTTTTATTTTTTTAAATCACAGGAAGTACGATTTTTCATACAACTATAAACATAGCTGTTGAGCTCTTAAATGTTATAACAAAGTATATCTGGCAAGATACTGGAGCTCCATTGTTCTGTGTAAAACTTTAGGAACATGCTAACAGCTAAAGTATATTGAAATCAACTGTGCCTTCAAAGCACTTTTTTTTGCTTTACTACCACCTTTAAACTGCTTCCCTGATTTACTTGTTTTATTTATTTATTTAAGAAAGCGCTAGAATGAGATAAATCAACAGACAAGTACAGCAGGTGATTACAAACAAAAGCTTTAGCTATTGCAGTTCATACACAAATATCTGTTATTCATTACATCTTTCTCAAAATTAAACACTAGATGACTTTTTATTGATAATCATCGCTGTAATTCCTCTCAGAATTCAGAGAGTCATGCTGACATGGAACCGCTCCCATGGTAAGGATCCTATCTGGGTGTGGACAATGGTGCTTTGAGGTGGGGAGAGTCCCCTTATTTTAGGGCTGTCCCCAGCACTGCTTTTATTTTGCAAAAGCAGCTCTTGCTTTTCAATAATTTCTATGCCTCCCCCAAACATGCTGTTAAGTTCATGCAAAGATTTGGGGACTGTTTCTATGATCACAGGAGGAAGTATCTAGTTCCTTCCTGGACGTGAAAATATTTGCTCAAATACTTTCCTGTTCAAATACTTTTCCTTTCACAGGGATAATTTTGAACAGGCTGGCAGCATGAAATATCCACTGTCACAGTTGGAAGCTGAATAGGTCATCAACAATACATTGATTTTCACATCTTAATTTGTATTGAGATTGTGCATTTATTTGTAAACTCCTCAAAGTCTAGACCAATTGACTGTTGGAAAATAGGACTGATCTGAAAAGTTTCTTGAAATCTAGGTACATCAGCAGCTCTTTACAGGTTGAAATCATGTTAAGATCTTCGTAAAAGTTCCCATTGCACCTTTTCTTTTTCATCAAATCTTCAAAATCAGAGCAACGTTGTCATTTTGTTGGAAGTTGTTTGCTTTTTTTTTAAAGCATTCTTAGCAGATAAATACATACATTCAATACTAATATTATTTTTTTCATAGGTGAGAGTCATAATTTTGCAGAATTTATGCAAAATTTTTGAATGCCTAATGCCATCTACTTTTTGAGTAAAAAAAAACAACTCCAAGTGCAATAGTGGAATAAAAATCTCAGCCTTTCACAGTGTCTGTGAGAAAGACTAATTCTTTGCAATTTGTTCAAAATACCTGATACTGCTGAAAAATTGCTAATATGATTATGGAAAAAGCATTATTTGCAAGCTTAGAACTGAGCTTTTCACTGACTGAAAACTATTGACTTTTATTTATTCTAAAACCAACCTCCCACTAGCATCAATGAATGCACCCCAATTCTAGTATTTAGTTCCATGCCCACCTTACATAAATCAGTCCTGAATTTTTCAGTCTGCCCTTGGAAAGCAGCTGCTGCATCTCCCTAATTGTTTTAATTGCTTTCATCCATACCTTTTCCTAACTACATTATAGATTCTTGACATGCAACAAATGGAACCACCCAGTGCTATAAACTCAGAAGTGCCAAGATTTTATACAGTGGACAGGCTTGAAAAGTCATATGACTTGTTATGGGGGATTGCACTATGGATCAGCACAAAAAGGAAGGGGAGTAAATAGAGTTTTATTCATTAAAGTTATTCCACTATAAACATGTATTTGATGCCATTTTGCAAATAATTGCCATATCACAAGTACTGTGCAAAAAAATAATTTAAATTTTAGCAGTGGCTACTAAATAATGAGATGTTAGAACATAAATACTCGAAAACAGAAGGATAAAGACACTGTATTGCTATAGTCAAAATCATAACTGCTCTGAAAGTCAGCATTTAGGATGGACCAACACAATGACAGCTGACAAACTATTGCGAGATGTTCAGAAGCTGAACAACATCTTTTCGAGAACCCAGGCAAAACTAAAAAGAGTCATCTCTAACTCCTGCCTTCTTACAGAGACCAGACAGGAAAGAAACCTTGTCAAAATCCATCAAGAATTCTTACTCATCCTTTAAGGCTGCAGCACATTTTATATGAATGTTTCCTTCAGGCAGCACCTACAAAATCTTAGACCTTGCTACTTCAGACCCTTTGGTCCCATGCAGCTTCAAACACTACATTAACCTTCCTGCGTGTTCAACAGGGAGCGCCTCTCCAGAAAGCAGACAAACAATACGTGGACAGCAGCAAAGTCATGCAACAAATTTATAAGATGGAAGTATGATTACGTAATTTGTCCTCAGGGTATTAAAAAGAGGAGCAAGATGCACAGAAACCTTCAGGGTTGGCTTTTGCTCCATACCTCTGCAAGTTACACACGTACCTTTTAAGATTGTGCTCATAAATTATGATTGACTGTAGCAGAAGTAATCATTTCTATGAAGAAATCAGTTATTTGGGTAATATTTTATTTCATTTTAAGAAGTAATAACTAAGGAACTGTCTCTCAGTCACTACTGATTTCTAAGTATAAGGACATGCTTTTGGTAAACAAAAGGCAAGACGTTGGTATGTTCAGAACTTGGGCACTCTGACTGGAAGACTGATGTGTGGGAAAAATAAAACTATATTATTCACATCGCAAAGCAGGGCTGGGGGATAGTGTGTACGGATGGGGGTTTTAAACTTGCTTTGCTTCCCATGTATCCTTTCACAGCTAATTGCAATGGATACTGCTGCACATGACACACAGAACCGTAATCTGAGACTGCCAGCACGCAGAACTCCAAAGAAACCCAGGGAGAACTGAAAAGGTTCTGCATCGCTAAGGTTTTTAGCCTTCTACCTCATTACGGGAGAATGTTGCTGACTCTTTGAAGAACTAGCTGCAATTTAACAAGTAATTTTACAGCATAATAATGTAACACTGGTGCTGTATCATAATGAAAAATCTCTATCCAACTTGCTGCTCCAAACAATTCAAAGATCTAAAGCAGCATTTCCTTTGTCTGGATGTCATTGGTGTCAAGGCCAAAACTCCTTTTACTCAGTGGGCTCAGAATGACTAAAATAAGAGATATTCCTTTTTATTTTCTGCTTTATCATTAGGAAGTTAAGCAAAGTGTTTCAGAAGATATTGCACAAACTTTTATAGGAATCCCACATAAATTTCAGTAGTTTCAGCTGTACATTCTGTACACAAGTTCATTGGTAGAATAAGGTTGAATTGTTTGACGTGCCTTGTGATAAGAATATTCCTGTAAATAGCAGGAATATTTCTCTTCATCTCTCTTTAGGCTTATGAATTTGTGTACAAGCACAAGCTTCCGCCTGACTGCAGATATGCTTTTGAAGAGCAGAAGAGAAGCTCAACTTACACCAATCAGAAGTAATTAGCAGAGCAACTGTGGGCCTCAACCTGAAGACTAAACCAGGTAATTTTAAAAATTAGGGTACATCTTGACTTTTGCTGAAATAATACTCACATGCATAAGCGCATGCAAGAGATTGCTCAGGTAGATTAGCATCACGGCAACTTGTCTTCATCAATATGAACTGGAATCTGTTGTAACAGAGAACCTTCCACTTCTCTTGATTTCTATTCAAGCTAAAGTATCAGCACCTCTAAGAGCAATAATTTCCTTTTTCCCAGCAGATGTCATTAGATTTACAGTTTTTCAAGAATAAAAGCATACTCTGACTGTAATGTAAAAGACAAGCAGGTTGAGACTACTTTGCAGAATCACTGTAAGTGAGCTGTATTCTTCTGTTAAGCAAATATTTATGAAATCTGAAGACTCAAAGTTTATGGTCAGCTCTGCAGAGCTGGTAACTTATACAAGTTCAGCTACACTGCAATGACAGAAATAATAAAATATAAAATATTTGTTCATCATAGAAATTTTAGATTTTAATGTTTTTCCAGCACAGCAATTCATTTTGCTGATATAAAAAAAATAATCTTATTGGTCTGGCAAAAGTTAAATAAAATACAGGATTAAGTATTTAAAATATGAGTTCCTAAGACCTTAATTTGTATTAATGCCTCCTTAAAGTTTTTGACAGAATTCCATTCATAATGAAATGTTCAGAGGTAATTATTTCTCTTTCTTCTGTGTGAATTATGAGAATTATTTATATACTCAATCTTAATATCATAGCTTCATTGCCTAATAGGAAAAATCCACAGGATATGAATCATTCTGAGAAAGAATTAAAATCTTTTCTTCTGTTTTAAATAAAAAAAGAAAGATGAGAAGATTTCTAATGACATAAAAATTCACACTGCTGCAGGCTCTGCTTGCAAATCAGAGCTCTTGCTACGTAACTCAAAGCTACTGGTTCATACTTCTAGTCTCCTTGCCTGTAAAGCTATAAACTGCAATGCTATAATGATTAGTTAATGAAATAGTGGAGTGATAATGAGGCTATAAGAAATGTAAGTTAAATTATTAATTAAAAAAGGTAAAGAATAAGTAACGAAAGCAGCAAGTTACATGGCCCTTTTTGTAGAAGTATGGTCAAAAGACATAAACCTAGCAGCAGTTTAGCACCTAGCCTTCAGCCTGCGGTCATGTTGTAATGAAACTCCTGACATTACAAATACATTAATTTGACAGTTGTTCTCAGTCATAAAATAATGGGCCATGCACAAAGCTTATTACAAATTGCAGATAAGCTCTAAAAGCCATAAAAATTTCTACTGAAATTTATTGCCAATGAGTAGCTTGAGGATGTTGATACATGTTGATAACAGTCTGCTTTGTGACATTTTGAAAGTTTACTCCTAATTCATTTGCGGAATATGTAAAGATATTTTTCTATCATACCTTCAAGTCATTAAGTCATTGCAACATCCACCTGTATTTTTAATGATTTTTTTACCTATTTTGTAGATATTCTTCTATATGTATTATATATATATTTATCTGCCCAAAGACAGGTTTCCTAACAATACAAAAGGTAGGTTCTCATGAACATTCAAGTTAATTATAACTGCAACAAGAATTTGTTGCCTGACAGCTTCACATGGAAGCAATTCTATCTGCACTACCCTCAGTTTTATTTATTGTTTGGAGGCACCAAAGAAAGGCTGCATTTCATATGAGTGAATTCAGTAAAGACCAGATCCCATTCCCCAAGAAGTAAGAGATACTTTTAGTATTGCCCTTCTCAGCATAAGAGAACTCAATGCTAATCTCCTAGTACACGTGTGCTTCAGCTGTGCTGAAGGTAGAGACTAAACCATCCTCCTGTTCTGTTGAACCAGAGCTTGTAGCTTTTTTTTTTTTTTAATATTTAGATCATTAAAGGATTGTAACATTTTTAATTACTGCAGCTGAGACTCCACAGTGCTCCACTTTGCCCGATTCCACTGCTCAGGGTATTCTCACTTAAGTTTATTTTTCTGAATTTGGGAATACCTAAAATCTCTGGACACTGCACTTCTGTTATTCTCCAAGCCTTGTAAAATTTTAGGTACAAATCTTGTTTTAATGCCTCTGCAGAAAACATTGAAAAACTGGGCCTATTGACCACAGAAATTACCCACATTAACATCTGTGATTTTTTTTTTTTTTTTTAAAACCATATCATTATAAGTTCTGAACACACTTGACAAAGTACTATGGCTAGAAATGTGCCTTATTGTTTCTGATCTTTGAAACAAGTGGACTGAGCAAAAGTGTGTTTCTTTTAAAAAGCATTTAAAAATACAGAGCGCAAGATTCTATCTGTCACACATGAAAATGCTACATTTACAATGGGTCTCATTGTACTAATCCAGTCATTTGTTCATTATTTACAATTGCTTTAGGAAATATCACAAATCCACAGGATGTCCTTCAGGTTTAAGTTTTGCATTTGGATCTTTGTTTTAACAGATAAAAGACATAAACCTACATTTACCCAGACAAGCAACTGTACCTTTGTGAAAGCCCAGAAATAAGTTACTCTAGTCATCATATTGTATAAATTATGAGCAATCATTTTGATTTCTAAGGGTTTTTTTTTTTTAGGCATAGAGACAAAAATATTAGGTCTCAAAAATATTCACTGTGCTTCCATACTTCTTCATTTCAGAATCCTACAACACAGGCTTGAAATACATGTCATCTGTTTATTTGTATTCACAAACTTAATGCCCCCAAAGTGCATCTTTTGAGCAGCAAGTTCAGCAGTAGAGCTCTATAAGATGCAGACACTGGCTAAAGAGCAAATATATATTTAAAACAAATACCCCTGAGTTAATAATGATATGAAATTAGAGACAATGAAAAAGAATGTATTTATAAAATTTTTTGTAACAGCTGTTTACTAAAATAGTGATTTCCTATCTGTTATTTACATGCCATGTAATACTGGCACATGAGAAAAACTGAAGAAGAGTTTGGTCCCATAAAGCTAGAAAGGCAAAATAGCTAGCCCCATTACTTGCATCCCAGCCTTTTCGGAAAATCAATTGTGTACAACAGGTCAAACTTGACCAAATCTATTTTTTACAATGTACCTTCTTGCAATAAGCATATTAACAACACTATAAAAAACTTCCTTTGGGATGAAGGACAGCTAAAAGCTGAATACTGACTAGTTTCAAAGGGAAGATATCCTTTCTGCACACAAGTCACTCAGCTCCATCAAATGTGCATTAATTAGGACCTTTTAGTACTTAGCTCTACTGGGACCTATCAAAAGCATTTGCTACTTACAATCCAAGAGAAAAATCCAGTAAAATGGAGCATAGGTATAAAGAAATGGAAATGAAAACAGAGCAGTCTGCCCCAAAAGAATTAGCCCTAGATTCAGAAAACCAAGTTGCAATTTAGGATAACACTGAGAAGAAAATCATTGCTTTGAACTCTAAATCTCCATTTCTAATAGCTATAACAGGTCTTAGGAATTGTAAATAGGCCAGAACAAAATAACTTAGAAAGTTAAATATAGATAAGAATTAGGTATTTGTTTTACTTTTGATTTCAATGTTGTCATAGAAATCCTGACACTGAATATTGCCCGGCAATGCCTTTCCTTTGTGATAAAGGCAGCCTGGAATTGGGGACTAGGACAAACAGGTTAAACAACAAGAATAAACCCCCGTGATGTATTGTTCCAATAGAAAAAGCGGAACAAAAGAGAGCAAGAAATACAAATTGCTGTGATAGAGGTAAACATTTGTTGCAGTAAATTGCTAGGGTTTTGAAAGCAGCAATTTTAAGTGTATGGAAGGACATCATCATGTTCTTTCAGATACAGGTGTGGGAGAAAAAGGTCTTCTAGAGCAGAAAAATGCTTTATTTGAGAGGCAGAGGAGTCTTCCCCACACCTTAGCCACAACCTAATGCTGCTCTGGGGACATAGTTTACTCTTAATGTAATCGTACACTCACAGCTAGAGCCATTCCTGTTCCTTAATTAGTTGCTTTCTCATCTTCCAAGCACAGAAAAGGGAATCACTGAGAATCAAGTCAGAAAAAGTAGTCACATGTGGAAGATGCAACTGAAAACAAAGAATTATTTCAAAGAAAACTTTGCCTATAGTTTGGAATTTCTTTTCAAAATATTACATCTTTTTAGGTTTTCTCCCCTTTCTATCAATAACCAATTCTACTTTATTTACACAAGAAAAAAAAAACAACAAACTGATACAAATACCACTGTAGATATTTGAATATTATGAGAAGATACCCTCCCAATCCCCAGTTTAGCAAAGCATTTAATCATTCCTTAGGTTTTACACCTAGCTATGCTAGTTTCTTCATTCAAACATTAGATGAACACTGAAATGATGCATTCTGTTAACCTTTTTTGTGTGCATTACAACGGATGATCAGGGACATATGCTGAGATCTGGATCTAGATCCCATTGCCCAGATACTATCCTCAGCCATTCTTAGCTCTGATATCTTAGGCTTTATAAGCTTTACGCTTTTTTCTCCAGAAGTAAAAGAAAAAGGAGACACCAGATCTCTGGATCCACTGAGCCTTCCATTCTCAGAAGTAATGTCATCATTATTTCAAGCAATTGCGTACAGATTAAAGAACTTAATTTTAATCCAAAGTGCCCTGTAAAATTTTTACTACTTCATTTTTAAGATACAAAATCTCCTACATATGCATAACTCCTACAAATAAGGCTGAAGTAGATTTAAGATTAATGTCATGGCAAGCTACACCATGAAAAGTTTCAAAGTAACAGCTTATTGTCAATTAAGTCACAGCCTTAGATAATTAGTTATATAATATTTCATCATACTTTTTTGTCCTAATAATTTTAAAGGGACCTCAGGATAATTGCAAACATTTTTATTAAGAGACAAGAATTTTGTCTTATTCCAGCACGTGTTGTTCCATATGCAACAATTCTGCAACACTCCACATTTTATGTTAGAATAGACCTTCAGTTGTTTTGTGGAGAAGATATATCTAAAAAGTATTTCAAGCACAAAACTCATTAGTTTTCTATATCAACACCAGCGTTACTTCCAAGACAGAGTGTTTTGGGGGACATTTATAGCTCAATATTCTTCCTGCATTCTTCATTGCTCACTTGCCCCATGGGAGCTAGCTGAAGGTGTCATCTTAAGAGATTGGCTTAGAGCTGCTGTTGGAGCTCATCAGCCAGGTGAGTTCCACCAAGGATGTGTTACCCAGTCACTATCAGAATCAGTTTCTTGTTTTGCAGCTGAGTTCCCAGTTCTGCCCCAAGAAGCTCAATTTGACTATCTGGATCTAGTAGTGAGTTTGTTTACCATTGATTTATAGCAGTGGCAAGGTTTTCCCTTTCATTTGATAACCAAGGTACTGACACCACCAGAAAGAGAAAAAGACTGAGAAAGAGAATTCTGACAGCCATAGTTTTACTCAAAACTTCACCCACTGTAGGAAATACTGATATCCCTCTTCACCTAGCTGTTGAACGTTTGAATTTCACTAACTTAATAGTGAGACTCATTAAACCAAAGATAGCCTGAAGCAGATCACATATCTATGCCTCCCACTTCTTTGCACAATTATGTTTCTCATTCTCACTCCTCTTCTTACATTCATACAAATTACAGCAAATCAATGTTTTGTTTTAAACCAAGAGATACCCAAGATTAAGTAAATGCACACAGGAAATTTTTGCATCATATTTTACACAATTTCTTTTACGCTAATTTTTTTTAAATATGCAGTGAAGAGATAATTTATATAATATCAATAAAAATCTGTTTTAAGCTAGTAAGTTTAATAAAACTACTTGCTAATTTGAAATATCAAACTTATAATATTGCAGGTCTTTCAGAGCTCTTGGATCAGAGAAAACAGATTGTCAAACACTTTCTTAAAGATTTTTTTTTTTAAGACTTACAGAGCATACTTCCTTATTGTGTAGTTTCTGACACCTTGAAATTACTATCCTATTTCAAGTAACTACACAACACAGTTTTATCTTATTGGGGTGAATTTTTGAAGGTTCCTGCTGTCACAAGGAAAAAAAAACCCAAACAAAACATTCTTTCCAAATAGGAACCTATGCAGTATCCTATATAATAGCCTACAATTTTTTCAATTTGAAGTTTGGAAGGATTAGAAGTAGTTGATTCTTTGCTCCAGCATGCTCTTGGGATGCTTCTGCACAGTTTGCCAAAGCCATATAAAATTGTTTGTGGCAATTTTATACTATTTACTACTGCTACTAAAGAGTAAGCTGAACCACCCTAAGTAATTTTATTTATGAGTACAGAATCAATTTAAAAGTGGAAGACCAGTGCTAATTCTTTGGTTATGGAATTGTCGTTTCAGAAACTTTTCAGTCTAAAGTCATTTGAAAACAAGTGTAGCACAGACTACAAAACCCACCCCAACCCATAACAGACAAAAGAAGACAGGACAAAACTGCCAATATTTGCAAACAGCCATAGACAGTACTGGCAGTCATACTGTCTTGCTGTTAGGCCTCATAAATTAAGCAGTGCTATGCGTGGCAAGTAGCTGGATGGTAGTCCTCTAAGGAACACAGTTTTTATAGGCAGCAGTAATGGAGATTAAGTAGCTCTTCCCTTTTCACTGACTCACTACTGAATCAATGCCCCAGCACAGGTAACAAGGTAACTGGGGGACACTATACTGATCATCAACGGCTATAACAGAAGAGATAGGATCTAAATATGTAAAATAATTAAACAGACTTTGGTTTGGATTTTGCTTGGTTTTCTTTTTTCTTTACAATATAATCATTACAATCTAGAAGTAAAAAGTGCCACACAAACGTGGAATTTGGTAACTGCTTGTTAAACATCTGATTCCTTGTGCTGGTTCCAGTGGCCAGCTACCACCCTGCAAACCACTGTAGGATTTGGAGTACCCTGTAGTTCTTCCTCTCAAGACCACTTTATCATGTACCTCATACACTCTACAGATTAAGAGTCCAAACCCGTCTGCTCATACACTCAACATATAGTTAGGAATTCTGTCTTAGTAATTGAAATAATTAGTTGGAAAACCTTGTCTACATAGTTATCTCAGTTGACAAATACTGAACTCCTTGTTTCCTTAGTTTTCATTTTAGATTTATTTAAAAGACATGAAACAATGATGTTTCAATTAAAGAAAGCTTTAAGTAGATTGTGGAAGATTCATTGGTCACACTGTAGCATTAGTTAAAAAATTACATTGCTTAGTGTAAAGTCCATCACAAGATAGAAGTGGATTGAAAATAAAAAATCAAGGAAGTTTAGACCACCTTGTAGTGAAAATGTATAGCGAGATCCTTATCCTATCACTTAAGTGAGTAGCAAGTGCAGTGAAAACACAGGCCAAGCACTCACTCTTCTGTAGTTCAAACTATCAGTAGAGAAATATAGCCATTTTCAATGGCTCTGGCTCAATTTTGAGTCATAGCCACCCTTTTTTCACTTCACATTTATTATGAAATGTTGAGCTGACATATCTGCCTTTTCTCTTTTGAGAATCATGTATTATTCTGCTACAGTTTTTTCACATTAACTCTGATTTTTAACCATATTATAAGCCTCTTGTTTCTATTTATACTGCTACAAAGACTGCAAAACCAGAGGAATTATGTAACTTTGCTAATGAGAATTGGTTTTCCTTAGCAGTACATCACTTCGTTGCAAATAACCTTTAACTTTTAAAGTGGTATCAGTATATTTTGACTCAATGAGAGCTTAAAACAAGTCCAACAACAACAATAAAAGCAGTTAAAATTTAAAGAAAAATCATATCTGAACACAATATAGTCATCAACAAATTTGTAAAAATCTGTATTTTTGCCTGTGGTCTAGCAAAACTATAAAAAAAAATAGTGTAACTTCTGTTTGTTCTTCCTGGTCTAATGTGATATATAATTTTCCAAATTATTTTTGTTTTCAGTTGACAGCTGAAAAGACGAGAAGAACATTCCTGGGCAAGTACCAGTGCACTACCGTGTTCGGTGTATGTGTAGGGTGTGGTGGTGGGTGTTTGCTTTTTAAAGTAAATTCAGAATCCACAAATTGCACTGGTTCTGTGTACTTTGTAAAGCTATTTTAAAGATATTTTAAGATTTCTGCACTTTATCAGGTGAATTTAAAGGAAATACAAAGTCAGAAGAAGTAGTAAAATAGTGCTGCTACTTAAGAAGTGTAGCAGTGAACACCACTTTATGAATGTTTAGTCTTATCTTTATTCTGTGCAGAATGTACAAAAGGTCAAAATAAATTGCCTAGAGGCTTATCAGTAGCACAAATTATATGCCTCCTGTTGCCTAGGCATTACTGTGGTTTCTAACTTAAGAACTACTTCTTACTTAAGGTCTACTTAAGAACTGAACACCATCTCCGACTTAAAAACAAAAAAACAACAAAAAAAAACCCCAAAACAAACGCAACAGGATTATTGTCCCAACAGTCAGAGGATAACACTGAATTACAGCTCTTCCTTCCACATTAACAGCTCTTTAACGGTGATCATGAGGACTTGTAAACTCTCCAAGGATGCAATCCAGTTCAATGCAAAAAGTTCACAGATATTTTTCTGAGTTGTTTAGTGCTCTATACAAGATATACGTTACAACAGAACTGCTATATCTAATGCTATTAGATTAATATAACAGAGACAGGCTATTTTTAAAGCACTGTTGCATTCATTATTTGGAATTAAATTTTTTTAGAGAGGACATTGACCAGAGGAAATTAGAATGGCTGGTTATAGACCTACCACACAATATTCTAACATCTCATCCTCATTGAAGAAAAGATGTAGTCATGTGGAATTAATGTACAGCATTAATAACAATGCGGATTTGTAAAAGGAAAGATGCAGTGGAAAGGATCTCCATTAATTTCCTTTTATAATGTCTTCAGTTTGGAAGTGTGGTATTTTTTTATTTCAGTGATAAATCTAGAAACACTTAAGCTATTACAAAGAATTACATCCTTTTGATGAAATGCTGCAGAGCTATTCTGTTGCAGTCTAATGGGAAAAAGACACAGTGAATGATAAGAAAACATACAAACATCTTAATTAGATAGATTCTACTATAATTCTATTCTAAGTTTTGTAGCACTATTACAAACTATTTCATTTTACATAGGACTTCAAAATAGAGTCATCCAGTAAATATCTTTTACAATATTTTACAATGTAGAAGCCTAATCTTATTCCCGCTAAATTCTCAGTGATTACAGAAAGAAACACAGTATGCAAAGTCAGCTATAATTCCAAAATTATTCTTTTTACATTTTCTTCTGGAAGGCAATGAGTATCTGGGAATCTGCCATATATAACTAAAGTTAACTAGCATTCACCTCATTTCCCTACTTCATTTTGCCTCATCCCTCCTCAACAATCATCAATAAAAAAAAAACAACAAAAACAAACAAAAAAACTATCGAAGATGCTAATGTTTTAAGCACTAAATTCTTGAGATTTTTGGAGCTGTTCTTACAGGACCTATTGGTTGAGATGCTGACTGCTCCAATGTTACTTTTATAGACTTGTTTTCATACCTGGATTTTGCAAAAATCTCCAGTATACAGAAATGTCCATAATATTGAGCAGTTGGAAGGGGGGAAATAAATAGTTCCTGTTATGTAAAGGAATTATAAAGGACATGGAATATGTAAATATATATATATATATAAAAGAAATAATAAACAGTAAGTTGTCCCCAACTTAAAGACAATGAGTGTGGCACTTTATCCATTTTCTATACTTTTTTCAATTACAGGCAAACAAATCAGCTTGGTATGAAAATTGTGAAATATTTTTTTGTGAAGGATCTTCAGGATTCTTTTATATTTCTTTATAGCAAGACTTGATTTTTAATCCTTTGCTTTCTTTTATTATCACTACAGTAGTCTACATTTTATTATACTTCCTTAGAGCTATCCATGTCATTTGAATTTGGTTTCAGTTTCCTTGATCAAATCCAGAAAAAAGTTCCAGGGGACTTCAAATATGTACGTCTGATTTATTACTTGCTTGTTAAGCATCAAATATAAATTTTCCTGTCTTGGAAGTGTTCCCTATACTGAAGTTCAAGTTTTAGTTCTTTTTCCTTCTAGCAGGTCTAACACATCTAAGACACAGTATCCTACACAAGCATCTCTTAACTTGATTTTAATTCAAAGCTCAAAAGAATTTAGGGACATAAATAAGTTTTAAAGGTCTTATATAAACAATTGTGACATTCAAGCCTCTGAAGTGCCCCAAAGTTCTGAATAACTTCATTCTGAATAACTTCATTCTGAATAGATGACTTTGTTGAATAGCTTGCAGTGCTAAATCTCAAGGTGCCTAGAATTCCGCAGTGGAGCATACTCAGAAGTAACTTTAGTTTTTATAAGAACTAAACTCTCCCCTCCTTTTATTTTTTTTAAGCAAGTCTAGATGTAATTGCACTTTTTCATTTTGTCAGAATCCACACGTTCACAGATAAGCCTTACTGTGATTCATCTAGATAGAAATTTCTCATTCCCTGCCATCAGGGCCACCATTCATGTTCTCAAAGCCCACATATCACACGTGTAACAAAAAATACTCTTCAGAAAAATGCAATGTCCTTCAACGGATGACTGACAAGCTGGGGGTTGTTGGTGAGGCTTTTTTGTTGTTGTTTTTGGTTCCTTTTCTTTTTACTTAAAGCTTCAGTATTAACTGTCTTCCAGAGTAAAGCTACTTACCTATTTACTATGCTGAAGGGGAACTATGTTTTCCTCACTTTTAAGGACTGACCAACAAGGCAAAGCCTGTTTACATATATTGCATTGATTATGATTAGGACTGGATTCCTTTCTCCATGCTCTTACAACTCTGTTATGGGTACCAAATACTGAATGGTCAGGAATCATTGCACTGTCCCTTTTCTGCTCCAAAACTACATTAAACATTTGTTTTTAACTTTATCCTTCTATCACCTGTACACTTACATCTCAGTTGCGTTCCTTCAAGCCTTATTTTGTACTTTATTTGCCTCTATACTCTTTCTACACTGAATGCCCTCTGTCAAAACAGATCAGCTGGCAGAAATACTACCTGACATTTGTCTTTTTTTTTTTTTTAACCTCACTTCCTATATCATACAAGCAACAGAAAGAACAATCTCCACATAAGACTGTATTTTACAGCTAAGTCACCTCAATAGTTTGTTGATAAATCTTTAATATAAGCTGACTGATCTGTTAAGGAAAAGGCTGAAGAGTAAAGTTACCAATGAGTCTGTCTCTCCTTTTTTGTCACCCTAAATTGTGCTAATCTACACATTATTTCAATTAAAATATGTGCAGGTATCTGAAATCTAATTTAAATGCACTGACAATTTTTTAATTCATGCTAAGCTAGAGAAAAAGACTTCTGCTCTTGGATCTGATGCTATCACCTGTGATTCTTAAGTGGACCAGAGACTGTTTCTAAACCCAAGATGTTCGATTTCACTTTTTGTGCACGCATGTGCCCCTCAAGACTTCTTTGATCCCTTCCAAATACTAATTTTTAATTTTAATTTCGGAAATCAAGGCCCTGTCAGAATAAAGTTAAAGGAAAACAGTATTTCTTTTCAACTTCAGCACTTCAGTGCTTCAAGCTTTATGGGTTTGATTCCCCACAGCCTTTCACCATGTAGTCATTTCCATGGGTGCAGGCTGAACACAAAATACTGAAGTCCAACAGAGCACCCAGACCACTCAGGGTTATGAACGTTAATGTTAACCCCTTTCCTACAGTCATGCAGAACTCTGTCTCTAATTAAAGAAGAAATGGCGTACCTTGAGTCTTACTATTTATACTTTCAATATTAACACATTAAACATTACAATAATCATCTCTTTTTTACTTACTAGCAGATACTTCCCAAATAATATCGACCATTTCCTTCAATAGCCTAAGTTTAGAGAGATATTTTAATTTCAGAAATAAAAGCTACTATTTGTAGCCCATAATCAAGCAAAAAGGGTGTATGCATGTGAGAGAAAAAACTAAATGTTCTTTTCATACCTGTCCCCTATACCAGCTACTAGGTTTGCTCTTCTGAAGCATACACTGCAGAAATCCTTGTTTGCTCAGGATCAAGTTGCAGAGGGGCTGATTTTAAATATTGATCTCAATTAACTAAGGAAATTAACTTTACCAACAGTCTGTGGTGGAGGCAGACAAGAAAGTGTAAGCATACTTTTGTTATGTTGTTCTTTGACAGATTGAAGTAGTCCTATAATATGTAAATACTACTACATTTTAGACAAAATGAAGATTTGAAGGCTCATTTCTGTATAAGGAGAATTGAGAGCTAATAAATGGTTGTGCTAGACTTCTCTTCAGAAGAAAGTGTCTTATTATGTGCTGAAGTATTGCAATTCTAAGTAGCACCAGTAATAGTGTGTTTCATATGTACACATGAAAAAAAAATACAGCATGAGGTAGACAAAGTCCCTTTCATTGGCATCCTGACTCACTTCAGAACCTCCAGTGAGAGGCTACGTATCCCTGAAAGCATTTGGTGAATTTTGAGACTATACTTCTGTTGTGGTTTAACCTCTTAGTTCTTTAAGAACTATTTGGATACCAAGTTGCCACTAAACCGTGTATCTAGTTTTTGGTTTAGCCAAACATTTCCATTAGAGGACAGGTGATAACTGCTTCATTATTTCCTACAACACTATTAAAAAAAAAAAAAGCAACCCCTGAACTAAAACTAGAGGGGATTTTGGCAAAAGAGTTAATTAAATACTTTTCATGAGTTCAGTCACTGCTACAATGGACACAAAAACCCTAACAGTCTGACCAGAGCCTGTGACCATCATTCATATTGCAAACACATGCAGATACCAAGGTACTGGCAGCACTGGCTTGTTTGCATCTTTTCACTTTGTTTCTTTTCTTCTGAATTTTAAAATACAGAAAGGAATTCTAATATTCAACAAAATATTTTAGTATCTCACATTTCCTCCAGTTCTTGGATCAGCATTAAATTTAGCTACAGTTGAATTTGTACCAAAGCAATACTGAATAAAGAGTAGGTCTTCTGAAAAGGTGATTACTCTTTTGAGCAAACCAGACATGCACAGCCATAGTGGGCGGTCTGGCAACAGTACAAGGGAATTCTGACTGAAGAAAGATGCATGGGAAGTAAAATTGTTCTGTCCTTGTGTCACCCCTCATGGAGTGCTTGGAAGGCCACAATACCATCTATACGATGTTTTTAAGATGTACTGTATTCTTGTTGTAATCTCCACCATAGAAACTATAATATTTAATAATGTTTGGCTTTAGTAATATATTAATTCTCACTAAACGTATCACATGCATCTATATAACTTTGCAGTTGCATTTTGGAGCCATGGCCCAGCAGCAGGGAAGCTATCCATTTGCATACACAATCTGTGGCCCAGTACCTACTGCTGGCTAGCATATCAAAACTGCAGACCTAAATTACAGTGAAAAATTTCTTTCGGACTAAGACAAGGAAGGAGTCTGTAAGAAGAGTACTACTGAGGGTGCCACTTACAGATTCATGCTGCATCAGTTGTGTGAATATTTAATAGATTCAGCACCTAGGGATTTGGTAAAGAATTCTGTTACTCGTGTATAGAGAAAATTACCCTTGCCGCTATTTGGTTAAAAACAGTTCATACAACTATTAGTTACATGTGCTACGGTGATAATTCAATCAAAGTTGAATTATTCACTTTATAGCACTGGTCAGTATAGAAAACATTCACATCTGTCAGAGGAGAGCTTTCAGTACATCCTGTGATCTGATTTCTTCCATCTTTTTTAATTCTTGCTTGAGGTCGCTTAAAGAATTATCCTGCAACATCATGGCACTGATGAAGTCAGCTTTGATCTCTTACAACTGCAGGTCTGTCACCAAATTTTCAGCTATGAAGGCAATCATGTGTCAACATGTATTCTGACAGAAATACGTACAGAGCAGGGATGTCTGAAGGAACACATTTCTATAAAAACTTTAACAGCTTAATGCCTGAATGGCAATGAATTCTAGAAAAAAATATATCTAGAGAAGCAAAGCATACATTAAGAATGAGACACAGAAGACAAAATGCTACTTTAGATGGCAAGGGTAAAATTGTAAAACAGAAAAGCTAAGAAACAGTTACGTAGCTGGTAAGACATACCTAAACTAAACAGAATTCACTACTAGAATAAAGACTGGATTAGAAAGAAGGAAGAGTAAGCACCTAGTATTGACAGTATCTATTTATATTATCTCAAAATATTAAAAAAACTGATTGAAAATAGTCCTGTCCCATCCCCCCCCCCCCCCCCCCCCCCCCGCTCCTGATTAACACAAAAATAAATAAAATCAGAAATTTATGCATTTCAGCAATTTCATTTTCGGCTACCAAATAACTCAGGGAAACAGCAAAAGGTCCAAAAGATAGTAGTAAAATTGACTCGTGGTTTGTTTTAATTGTGTGGTTTCTTTTAGGTAAACAGGATCACCTGCTGTTAAAAAGATTTTGGGTTGTTAGACTGGGGCATTTTTTGGCTAACCAGTGACAAAGTGAAATACGAGACACTATAGAAACCAGAATTTTCCTAGTTCTACTTATTTTTAATTTGGAATACTGAATATGCTGGAAAACCCAAAACACAGTTCAAACTAGATTTCAACCTTTCTTTTCAATGACAATTTTTTCTTGTTGCTTTGTTTTGGGGGTAGGTGGGAGGGAAAGGAGCAATTTTAACATTTGTGGAGACATCAAATACTGTTTTGATACTTTTGTTAGGGTTGTTTTATCTTATAACATTATTATCCAGGCAGTGATGTACAGAAATCAATAACACAAAGTGGAGGTGTTAAACAGGAAATTGCTAGATCAAACAGAATATTTCATTACCTTTCTGAGATGCATGTTTTTGTTTTGTTTTTAATCTGCTCCACTAATGACCAAAAATATCAGAATCAGAGTCTGTGGCTTGAAACTTAACATACAATTATCAAAGAGTGCTTTCTTGAATATCATTATTTTTCTGTACTTTGTAGGATTTTGCAGCCTGTCACATCTGCTCATTAAAGTATTTCACTTAATTCACTCAAGGTGAATCAGAGAAATACTATTATGGTAAAAAAAAAAAAACCCACCCAGAATTTTCTTTTTCTTTAAGAGGACTTTGACATCCTCCATCTATTTCTACAGTAGTCTTTCTGCCTTCAGAAGTCATGAGAAACTAGACTAAAAAACCTTTTAAAATTTATCTGTAAACATGCCCAACGATAGAAGTAAGTATCTATGATTTCTGTGCCCCAAAAATGAAAGTGCAAAGCAAAGTAAAACATCACCTCTGGAAGCATAAGGTGGTAAGAGGCAATGGAAGCCAAAACGCCAGTGACAACAGTTTAAAATCACAACCCCATTTAAACCACAGCTATAGTTTTGTGAACTGATATATTTTCACATCTAGAAATACACTGTAATACACATACAATGAAGGAGAGATGCATTCAGAGACTTTGTCTATAGTCAGTTTTTGCCATGTTAAACACAAATACTAAAGAAAGAGCTGTCTCAGGCAAAATTTGTTGGGCAGAAAAAAAACCAACAAAAAGGCACTGGGCCTTCTAGGATATTTTTATTCTCTACCTAACTGGAAGTCAGTCTCAATGAAGCTTTCTCTCTTAGAAAGTACCAACTACAATACAGAAACTACAGTTACTTTCACATCACAGCAGTGTAGTACTCTTGGCTCCTGCATATTAACATTTCTTAGAAATTCTATTGCATGCTTTAACTTTTCAGGGAGTTTAAATGTCTAAGTTAGATTATATGAATAATGTAAGATTGCTAAATTGTCCTCTTCTCTATACTGACTGGAAAGGAAATTTAAATGAATTACACATCAGTGATTTATCTAGAGACCATGGTCTGAATATCCAACCATTTATCTGTTTAAGTTTTACATTGGTTCATAAAGATATGAGAATGTCTGTCTTAGTTTGTTAGGCCACACAGAATTACATCCAAAGGGATCCCTGCCTTTCCTTTTCACAACAAAAGCTGACTGAAAACTCAAAGTGGGTACGTATAACACTGACCTTATTGACTGCTGCAGTTCTCAAATATTTACTTAAAAATCAGAATATCCACATATCCTCAAGTTAGTAGGAAACAGAAAACAACTGGGCATAAATTAAACATAGAGGTCATTATATACGTTGTCTTTTTGAAAGTAAGTAAAAAGGAGAGCAATCCAGAACTACCTAGAGTCATCAGTACTCTAAGGGTGATAGAAAGTAAAGCAATGTCATTGGGATGCTTGCTATGCAGTTGGCATATGACTATGCTATTCATCATTGAGGCAGTTATGATGTCCAACAGCATGTTATTTCAAAGAAGCATCAGAGTGCCAGATAGAGCGACAGAGCGGGAGCTGATAGATCTCTGCAACACAGGCCTGTAGTTCAAGATACCAGCAGATGCAGTTGTGATGTGTCATCAGATTCTCTTTTGCATTTACTTATTGTAGATCAAAGCATTGACACAGGGGATGAAAAATTGCTGGCTCTGTTCTATCACAAGGATTCTTTGATCAGAGGCTACATAAAAAAAAAAAAAAATCAATTTCTTTATTATGCCTCAGTGCACTTATTGGATCCAAAAATCTCTAGGTGCATGCTTTGTCAACTCCCGTAAGCAGTGTTGAATCCTTATTTGCACCTTGATTGGATTTTCTCTGGACATTGTCATGGACTCACTGACTATGAAAATGATTTTGTTGTCATAACTTAAATTTGCAAAGGTGGTAAATCTAGTGTCTGTAAAATTAAAATATAATATCACAAGATAAGAATTCCTCAACATGCTTGAGTAGATCTGTGTGAATTCAAGAGTTAATGTTCTTCTTACCTTCTACCCTCAAATAGTCAAAGCTAGAATTTTAGCAGAATATATTGCAAGGCAAATCTTCCAGTGCCTGACACAGCTGATGCCTAAAACTGTGCTAGGAATTTCTAGGAGAATGCAAAGTTATTAGAAGTTTCTCTTATGTTAACAGATATGGCTTATAGTAACCAAGGAAGGTCAACAGGTGGAAATGCTGCCTGCCCTTTAAGAGACACTACATCCTGCCTTGTGCTTCCACCAAGCTGGTACAACATTAGTGGTAAAACACTGATAATGGCCAGCCACCTCTTACATGAATTCAGTGAAGATTGTGCAGCTGTCCAGATGTCTGTAAGTTTTCAAACAGAAACACACATTTTCATACTTCTCTCTCCTTCAACACATCAAAACTTGACTGGACATGACCCCAATGCAGTCTGTATTGGCTGTGTTATGAGCAGAGGACTGGACCAGACATCATCCAGAAGTCCCTTCCACCACTGGCCTGTGAGCCTATACCTCAGAGTTCCTGTTGATTCATCCTTGAATTTATACTGTTTATTGTTGTAGTATTTGTAACGAAACCAAAGAAAATTTAAATTTAAATCCAAAGAAAATTAAATAATTCTGTTCCAAAACCTACTTATTTGTACATCAGCAAAAGCTAGGATACAACATTTCAATTTTTCTTTTTAATTTGTATCACTATTAGCAGCTTCCCCCTCCCACTCCCCTAGTCATAGCATTGGGATGTAGTGAGATGTAATATTATTGGGGAAGTTTGATTTTATTTTTTTTTTAAACTTATTTGAGCAAAACACAATCTGTGATTCTTGATACGCTCCTTACATTGGTTTTATTTTCAGTAACAATGCCACCTGCTGTGCTAAATAAGAAGCGTTCGAATGGTGCCGCACATAGTCTCCTCGATATTAACATTTGAGCAAAGATACTGAGCACAATTTTCCTCCACAATATGCAAGAATCTCAAACTAAGGCAATATCCTCCTAGTTTCTCTTTCAAATTCAAACTTATCACAACTTTTCTATTGTAGCTACAATTGATTGAGAGTGCTATACTGGTTTTAAAAGGCAAGATGTCTGCTAGGGCACCAAGAAGCAGCCATGGCCTGTAGGCAAGCTGGGGAATAAAAGCCCACAATCAACAGCACTCTGGACTCAAACAGCAAAATTTCAGCATTCATCTGCTGCAAAAGAGAACACTTACTGCAAGCAAAGAGAATCATGACTGAAACAGTTACAGCAGCATAGGTCAGAAAAGCAGCATCTGGCTAGCTACATTCACACTGCTACGAAAGGCTGCTGGCACGTGGGCACAAACTAAGTAGTTTAGCTTCCCTTTCAAGTGCTAAGCATATGCATGAAGCTGTGTAAAGAAATTTTTATCAGTCCCCCAGCCACCACCCACATAGATATCCAAAGGATCCATTCTCCCAGATTATCAGTTTAGTTCCTGCATAAGTACCAAGCTCACAAATTATTTTAAGATTAGAGATATGTACATGGGATCAAGGAAGGAGTTCAGAGACATATGAGAATTTTTGTATTTCATTTTTTAAATCATTGTACTAACATTATGTCCAAAGCTCAGTACAGAAGAAAGTAGAAAGTCAGCATTCTTCCTTAAACAACAGGCCACTCTTCCCCACATCCCCACCCCCACCCCTCCTTAATTTTTCCTTCCCCTCAAACACACTGAATCACCTTGGTAGCATTGGTCCCTCATCCTTTTAATATTTTTCCCCACATCTCTGACTCGGGAGGCTCATTTCATTAAATAGCTCTTAGATGTAGGTGGCTTAGTGCTTAACAAGTAAAGAAATTCATGATGGTAGTGTGATATGTATGAGTGATCAATAAAAGAACAAGCAAATCTTTATTAATAAACCCTAGTGTATCTCTGAAAGTACTGCAAAACAGGATCAAACTATATCATATTAATAATACCAGCACTATCCCACTGTGTCAGAAATTTAACTGAATTCAAAAGAGAAGCGACTTCAATGTCACCGATTCCATCAAGATTACAGCTTTAATATCCTAATTTTGAGTGACTTCAAACTTCCAATGCATTGTTATTGCATAGGAAAGATTAATATACATAAATGCCAGAATAGTTTTAGGTATATTATACTAATGTTAAAACTATTCAATATTTTAAACTGAGTACTAGCAGACACTTAAAGGGAATTTTCTTCCTGCTTCTCACTCTCTTCCCATCTTAAAAAGAATTTCATCACCGTTACTGTGCTTTTGTGCCATGTTAACAAAATCTGAAGCCTTTTTGGCTTGAAGCGTATACAACACTACTTGTTCAAGTGAAATATTCATAACTTCCCTCCCTTTGGCTTCTATACTCCTAGTGCCCTCCAGCTCTTCTTTATGGTCATGATCATGATGGTAGTATCTAAGACACAAGAAAGACAGACATCCTACTGTATTCAACTCCACATCACAGAGAAACAATCCTTGACCTGGCAAGCTTGTAGTATAAAAGCAACAAACTAGATACAGGGTATAAAAAGCATGTCATACAGGCAGAGGTGACAAGTAAACGTAGCCAGTACATTATCATTTATAAAATACTGGTTTAGAACCCCGATTCTTTTTGAAGGACAGGGGAAAATAAAATTCAGGAATTTCATCAGGATCTATATCTCTGGTTCTAGAGTTCCTAAAAAACCAGAGAGAGATCCTAGAAAGCAGGGGGGAGTTCCTAGAATCAAAAAGGGGAATTCATGGAAAGCATTAGAGGAATATATTTAGGGGGAATACCTAAAAAGAGGTATGAAATTTCTGAATACATGTTAAGATGTCCCTAAAAAGAAGAGAGAAAAGTTATAGGAAGGGCTTGGGGAATTTCTAGAAAACATCAGGAAATAGCCTTAGAAACCATGTGGCATACATAGAACACAGTCAAGAAAACGTTTATAGAAAGCTCTTCAAAAATTCATACAATGCACGTGGAAAATCCTGTATGAGGCAAACCCAGAACATACTGGAGGGGGTTTCACAAAAACCTCAGACTTCCCAAAAAAGAAGGAAAAATTCTTTTCCAAGATTTGTTTTTGTCACCATGTTTCTATTCTCAGATCAAGAAGGTATGTTTTCAAGAGGCAAGAAAATTCTTTATCTTATAAGCATTTCTCCTATTGTCCTCATTACGCATTAGTCAATAAACAAATATCTTCTGCTGACTCGCTGGAAAGAGGAACATGACAAACCTTTTGGCTCCTGAAGACAGAGAATTCATAAGGCTTTCTCTACCAAACAGACTGTGTGATACTCCATGCAATCATTAATATTAATAAATTAAAATTAAGAAATATTAAACTCAAGGAAATATTAAGCTTTTACATCACATATTGAAAAAAGCTCATTTCAAAGAGACGACCAATGGAAACCAATATCTTCAGGTGAAAAGTGTCCCCTTTTCCTCACTACTGACTGCAGTCTAAATTCTAAAGTGACATACATTTACAATGTCAGCAGACGAAAGGCCAAATGCCCACTCCTCTTACAACAGGCAAATAACGTCAATGAGATTGTCTGAATGTAAGTGCAACATTTAACAGAAATGATAGCATTACTAGGCCATGAAATAATATGTTTAGAAAATGTAAGACGATTTGAGACTACACCCAAATATTTAATATAAATTTTAATCCAGATGGTAAGCAGCACAGAAAATGATAAAAATAAACTTAAACTGATGCTAAGGGTACAGGCACCCTTAGATGAGTGCCAGCTGTTCAGTTATTGCAGTTTTATGCTTCTTTGAAACACTGTTGCCTGTGAAGCATGTGGACCACATGCTTTTTATTGCTGACTAGGTGCTGCAAAATTCTATGAAGATGTTTAATGTGTCATAATTTAAGAAAATACAGCCATAAATACTTAGAACACATGCATTTCAAGTCCAAGAGCAATGAAGTGACAAATACCATTACTGATTTCGTTCATTATGTTTTCTGTGCTTTTCTGTTGCTAGTTCCATGTATATTAAACCCAGCTGTGTATCAGACCTGTGTATGTTAGCAACACACAAGTTTAAACTTCCTAAATACCTAAGCAGTCTCCTATTGTCAGGGCTAGAAAAAGTATTAAATCATTTATGAGAAACAAAGCAGCTCTAACAGGGGAAACAATTAGGATGAATCACTGTTCATCCTAAAATAGGTAATAATTAAGTGTTTGTGAAACCCACCTGAGAAATACCCAAGTTCAAGTCCCTAACCTAAATTACAGAAATCAGAGACACATGAGATACTCAAGTGAAATGCATGAATAGTCACCACAAATAGCAATAAATTAAAGATACCTCTCTTCCTTTGTTCAACTACTGTTCAAAAAGTATTTATCTTTGCCATTATAAGTGATTTTCAAAAGCAAACACTGTATTACTAGATTTAGCAAAAAAAGATGCAACTCAGTTTATGCAATATAAATTAGACTGGTAATGAAAGGATTCTTCTCATAATTATTTATATGATACCGTTGTTGAGGCTTGCACAGAGCACCAGAAAAAGTCTCCTTTATTTTTATTGAACTGTGTCTGGGCTTCCCAGGGAGCTGCTGGGAGGGGCCAGCGCAGGGCTGGGAAGATGATGAGGGGCTGGAGCATCTCCCCGGTGAGGGAGGGCTGGGAGAGCTGGGCCTGTCCAGCCGGGAGAGGAGGCGGCTGAGGGGGGTCTGACCAACAGGTACCAGGGGCCTTCAGGGCGGGGGCCAGGGGGACGGGGCCAGGCTCCCGGCAGTGGTGCCCAGCGACAGGACAAGGGGCACCGGGCACAAACTGCCACACGGGAAGCTCCTTCTGGACACGAGGAAGAGCTTTGTTCCGCTGAGGGTGGCAGAGCCCCGGCACAGGCTGCCCGGAGAGGCCATACAGTGGTGGCAATGCTGTGTGGTGCTCTGGGAGAGTCAGGGGCTGGTCTTTTTTTTTTTTTTTTTTTTTTAGCAAGACTGGAAATATTCTAGTAAAGTGGAAAACTAAATTAAGGAAAAGGTAGAACACACAAAAATAAAACAAATCTGGCAAGAATCTAAACTGTTCTACTTGTAACACTTTCATCAACATTATGTATGCATATGACTTTACTTTGGTTTTAGATTAGAAATACTATCATCATCACAAGAGCACGTACAGAAACAAACAACATTATTCTGTCCTGTAATGTATGTATTACACACTTTGAAACACAGAATATGAAGTATGCAGGAGATATACCAATATCTATTCTAACAGAGATAATGGAAAGGTGATGAAGCTTAATATTTCAGTATATATAAAACAATGAAAATCTCTAAAGGTAGTTCTTAGCCTTATGAAGTTGCTATCTTGTTTTTTTTGACCATTTGATTCGTAGGTAAACATTTCTGTAACAGAGGAAAAGATTTCTTATGTGCTGCACTGAGGAGTGGGAAAGGACAGGCAGCTTTCAGCAGCCTAATTCACTGCAGCACACCACTGCTGGTGTGGAGAGAGGTAAAACATCCTGTTCCAGTTCTTCAAGGGACATGTACTTAAAGTGATCATTTTTGTGTTACAAATGTTACAAAGTAGGAAATGTATTTGCATTAGAAAGGAGTTAATGGGTATATATTTGCAAAATCGTCACTAACAAGAAAAGTTAAAAGGCTGTTGTAATAAGAAGGTTTAGTAAACATTCCAAGTTGAAGTATTCCAGGATAACTTCAGTTAAATTCCGAAAAATTCTACAGTCCCCTTTAATTTCAAAATGGTTCTTAGAGTTGGTTCTGCACAGGCTGGTCATACCTGTCATAACGCAGTGAGTTATAGCGTAGCACTGTGGTTCTTATACATAAAAATCTCAGTTAAGATTTTCTGCTGTGCATGAATTTGATTTTATGACCTAGAAAGTCTTTCTAGATACAAAATTCATATTACAAATAATATTTATTTTTAATACTATTTACATTACAACTCCCACCTATTGTATTCTGTTTTTTTCTTCTCCCCCACTTCCAACTCACCTATAAACTAAGATTTTTTCCCCACATAAAATTCTAAGATTCTCTCTCTGGGATGCCTGCTCCTGCCAGCCATCATTTTAATGATATATAATAGTAACCTGTCTTGAGAGAAGGGTCTCTAATGATATATAGCAGCATAATAGGTTCTCACAGCACACTGATGACATGTTGCAACTATACATCATCAGAGCAGCAGTCAGCAAGATGAGGAGTTCAGAGGATACACATGACCAGAGTAGAACCGTAAAGAAAAATGAAATAGAACCACAAAGCCAATTCTGGTGATTCTGTCTGTCTCCAGCTGAAGGTATCCCCAGAGCCAGGGGTTTAAACATCACAAGAGTTCTGGTACAGGCCTAAGTGACAGACTTGGTGACAAGGTCCCAACAACCAAATTATTTCCTTGTAAACACTACCAATAATTTAATTCTTTTCTGCTCTTATTATGGAAACAAATATGTGCATGTACTAGTCAATGGAAATTAAGTGCAAAAACTCTGATGACAGAGTGCTTGTTATGTGCAAGAATGTAAACAGAGAGCTATTAGTCATTCTATCTTAAAAGATAAACCAAAGCAAGCAGCAAAACAAACACATTGCAGATTGAAAACAAAAAATAGACTTATTTCATCCACACGTGAGAAGCCATAGACTGCTGTAGAGGTCCAGGATATATTGCTTGTAGAAGGAATGAAATTAATTCTAGAGAATATGAAATAAAGGTTTTAACTGATTGTTCTAAGTTTTATTATTAGTAAGCATACAAAAATTTCTGCACTATCATAGCAAAGATGTAAAATGATAAATATTTCTGGAAGAAGAAAAAATTGACAGGTAATGCTATTTATATATAAATGTGTATTTATATACATATAAACCTGTACATGTTATATATATGCATATGTAAATATGCAGAGAATGATAAAACCTGATGGACATTCTTTTATTTGAAGTGACACAGTCTTGCTATAAACCCCAAGTTTTAACACCAGTTTGTTTTAATCAATAGGAAATATTCCTATTAATAGTATCTGACTTCAACCGTTATGCAACTCTACATTTCAAAACAGAAAGGCAAATGCCTTAATTATACATTCAAACACAGCTCATCATTTCACTGAAGTAAAAACCCGTTATTTAGACACTCTTGGAAAAGATTATAATTTGTTTTACTTTTTGATTGAGATATTAGTTTTTAAATATTATACAATTCTGCACAGCAAAGGACACTGTGGTTACAACTTCATGTAATGTGAGGTTCCTTTTACCAAAGGAAAGTGTCAAATTATTTACCAGTTTAAGCCTGTCTACCTTAAACATTGACAACATGGACTTTGCAGTGAGTCAAACGTAAATGATTTGTGAATAATCACATACTGCTTCCAGACCGACATTCAATGTACAGAGCTAATTAAATCTTCAGGTTATGTTGTCCATCTTAATTTCTTCAGCCCTACAGTTCTTGGAGATTGTCCTTTTTACAATTAAAACACAAAACAGACTATTCAGCATTTTTTATATGTTTGTATGTATATATATCTGCACGCACAGATATATAAGTTGTTTCCTTACAATAGCAAAAATTTATTCAACTTAAGTTCAACTTTTCATGGGAAAAGAAAATGTATCTGAAGCTGTTCATTTTTAAGCATCTTAATATCTGATGAAAGTCCCTTGACAAATATTGCCAAAATGGTATTAACTACTCCAGGTTTGAGATTCTGCGAGTGCATACAACCAAAACCACACTGTTTGGAAATGTTTGTCAGTGAATTCACATGAGTAAGAGAACCCACATTTACACATGATAATCCAGTACGTTAGCGCAAAGGTTACAGTCACAAACCTGAATCAAGGTTTCTTTCCCCTGCCCACCCCGCATACAGCCAAGAGTCCCAAATACTCCAAAACAATGGGTCATTTACTATTTGCTTAAGCTGTTTAGGCATGTAAGTGTGTCATAGCTTAGCTATATTAATGTAACTTGCTAACATACTTGAAAAATCAAATTATGAACCCAATTAAATTATGGCTGAAACATTTTCCAAGTTGCTTTTACAGGTTTATATCTTCTCTCTGCTGTCTTCCGAATGACTAATACCCTTTGCTTTATTATTTCTGCATCATGACAGAACAGGAAATTAATTATGGAAAATGAGGTTGCAGCACGAAATTCTGCAGTGTAACCAGTTGTTTTGTCTTGTCCTCCTGTCTTTTGCTTGGCTAACATGAATGAGATGAAGGTGATGGCATTTTTTGGAAAGAATATTTTCCCTACAAATACATTTTGAACTCATTATTAAGCTTTTCTGGCATTATCACATTACTGATATTAATGTTTTAATCTAGTAATCCATATAAACATTAAAACAAAAATCTGACATATGATATAAAAATAGTTAATAACTATTTCCAACAAGGAGTAAAGAGCATTTTCTCCTTTTGGGGACCAGAAGCAGCGGAGGGAATCAACAAATCCACAAGACAGTTCAAATTGACCCAATTCTGTGATTGTCAGAGCAAGATATTTGCCAAGCCATTCTTACTACTAATGATAATGGTCCTTTAATGTAATTTTATGCCCTAGTTGCATAATGAAATTTTGTATTGCTATGACTCCACTTACATAGATCCGATTTCAGAAAAAAATCAAGGATTTAAGTGGTCTTTTTCAAAGAAAATCATCACTCATCATTCTCTCTGAAGCTAAAGACCTGCAAGTTACTTAGCCGGATATTTAGATACCTTTCTTCAGTAAAAAGTAATAATTTAGCTTTATCACATCAATACTTTCAACTATCTTCATAAGCTTGCACTAGATAAATCACTATGATGAAAATTTGAGATATCCCCTAAAATTCAAAGCTAATTATCAGTGAAGATCAACATCTAGCTACTGGAATATTTCATTTTTTACTCATTCCTTGAACACAATTGATTTTGGTACAGTAAAAGTACAGCATATTGTCTTTTATGTAGATTTTCTTCCTTCCAGTTATTTTTTCCTCTGCATCTCTTTATTATTGTTATATTTAATGGATAACTCTGCTCATAAGCTGGTTTATTCTCACTTCTGTAACTTAAGACATATATACTTTACAGTAAATAAGCTAATCTGAGTACTTTTGTTCTTTAAAGATAAGGCTAACAAGTGAAAATGCACTATTTCAAATGTGGTCTTAATCATGTCATCTTGTAACTTTGGTATAGATTTGTTTCATCATTCAGATCTAGCTACTGAAGATAGCAGTATTTTAAAAATAAAATTTAAGGAGTACTGCTAGGACAGATTCCATGTGGGGTATCCATGACACACTGAACTCAGTTTCACTCTCCTGTGGTGTACATGACCAGAACTAATGTACAGTTATGCAATTTAAGATTTGCGTAGCTGATTAATGCAATCCACATTGCAAGTCACAGAAATATGGGTAACACATTCACTTTTAATCCTTTCATTGATCTGAAGATACAAAACTCTCTCCAAATTCAAAAGGTCTGTAAGATATACCTAATTGACTTTTGCAGGTATTAAGTTGACAACTTTGTGAAATGCAGTTCATCAGACTGCTTCTTGACTATGAGAAGACATTCTTCTTTATGTCTTTATTTCATAGATGTGCATATGCTCACAAGAGGGTTCTAACACTTTTTGAAGGTTTCAGGTGGGTATTTATGCAGCAATGACTAAGGGTTATGTCTTCATACATCCAAGTTAACTTGTTTCTCCTCTAAGGTTATCACAGCCAGTTTAAATACACCTCCTCCCCCAGCTGCATTGCCAAATTATTGACAGAAGGAGCAAGAAATTCTGATTCAACAGGTTTTTTTTTTTTGTTTGTTTGTTTGGTTTTTTTGTAAATTCTTTATCTAAATAACATGATCTTTGACTTACACTAAAGGTAGGTGCAGACTATTTGATAACCAATTTATCAATATATTATTATACCATCACTGAGCAACAGCATTTTCCTTAAGTTTGCTCCATTCACAATCTAGATTCAGATGTCATCAGTACTTGAATGAAAGTTATGTTATCAAACTAGATCTCTCAAAAAATTAATGTATTTGAAGTTAAAATAAATTCCACCGATTGATAAATTTTAATCTTTAATTCAATTGAAGTCCCCACCACCGTTGCCAACTTAACAAAAATATGAATATGTCAGTTTATGTGTAAATATTTTTCCTGTTCTCTCTCCTCCACATAGTGATACTTTATTCCTGTATAGCCATGACTTCTAATTTCTCAAACAGTTATCTGAAACATAATTTTTGAGGTCCAAAAGGAAGAATTCTGTGAAATGACCTCAAGTTTCTAAATATGTACAAGTAAATTTATTTTCCAAAGTTATCTTAGGAGCCCTACTTGAATACCGATGTACATCGTAATGTATTCTAATAAATGTAAATTGAAATATAACAAATACAAGTTAAGCATAAGTCCAGAAACAAGTCTTTTTAATTCAGCAAGTTATGTTTTCACCGATTATTTTCTTTCCACATATACCCTTCATACCTTATATTTCTAACTCAACACACCATAATATAGCATCAGACTCCATAAGCAGGAAACTGAACTTGACACTGCCAGAAGACATACAGCTTTGCTACTCCTAATAATGGGAAAAATCAAAGTCTGTCTTTGGACCATAGTGAGAGAGAAATTATGTGCATAGAATCAAAATCTAATATCTCCATCCATCCATCTTGGACTGAACCTGCTGAGAAAACCCATTGTTCTGACAGTACCAAGCACTAAAACTACTCTATTTGAATGTAAGTCAAATATCTTTAAAGCACTATTATAATTTTTTTTTTTTTCAAAGAAAGATGCATACATAAAGATTCCAGGAAAACATTTTTTTCAGAAAAAAAAAAAAAAAGTAGCATCATTTGTAAAAGGTAATACTAAAATGAAACAAAGAAATCCTCTTAAATCCTAAATAGAAATTTGACAGCCCGATGAAGATGCTGTTATGTCTACAGTACTTCATTTATACCTTGGATGGTACTACTCCTTAAGAAGTCCACTGTCAAAGACAATTCAAGCTCTTTGTATCCCAGAATAGGCTGACAGATAAATTAACACAGACGCATCTACCTTACCTGAACCAAGAGGCGGGGTACAGTAGCTTCAGCTTATAGTCACAGTAATTCTGCCACATGGCTTTTGAACAAGAACTGGCTTCCATCCAGCTGGCTTGCAGCAAAGACAACTGTCTGCACCGTTGTAGACAAACCCTAAGGATTAGAGGAAGAGGGGGAAAAAACAGGCTGTTAAGGCTATCCAGCAGTCTTTGATCTAAGATGCTGCGATTCTGACAAAAAAAAAAGTCCAAATTTCAGATAGAATACAACATGGAGAGATATAGTTTTTATAGAATTCCTTAAAAAACTAAAGCAAGCTTAGAGGCCACCCTGTAAACACAGATCTGCTGATAATAAAAAATACTGCAACGTGTTCCGTTAGAAAATTCAACTGAAAGTGGTACCTAATTAAACCAAAGAATCTGCAGAACTGAACTTCACAGAAGTATTTCAATGAACAGAAGAAATCAGTTAATTTAAAGAAGTGGAAGTACCAGAAGAGCCTTAGAGCCAATACAAAAGAAAAGAATAGAGAAAGTAGTAAGCAGCAGCAAAGCTGAAAAGGAAAAAGCAAACTCGTAAAGGTAGGTATAAATAATGTGATTGTTGTGCAAAAGCAAGACCCTGATTTAAAACTAGAGGTTGAAGGAATCAAAGGTCCAAATAGATTTGTAAAGCTCTTTTAAAGGAGTTGTATGCACCATCTATTCATACTTTAGAAGATGCCAAAATTAGACTAGGACAGTTATAAAGCGGCTTCTTGTATAAGCCTTTTCTATTTTCCCAATAGAACTATTCACAGACTTCCTTGAGGAGATTTTTACATAAAGAACAGAACGAGTGCTAATTTTATTCAGACACATTATGAACTAAGGAAAGGAAAAAAAGAAAAACTCAGAAAAACACTCAAACAATAAAGGAGGTCATAGCACTTTAAAGATGTGATTATAGGATGAACCTGGAATTTCAGCAGACCAAGCAGGATTAAAGGCTTTCTATATTGTTTTGAAAACAAGCACTACCCCTTGCACCACACTAACAGAACTCGTTAACTCTTTATGAATCACTCTGCATTCCAGAAACTTCATGGGAACTTTAAGCTCTTAAAAAATCTTGAAGAAACTTGCCCAAAAAAGCCAGTATAAATTGGCCAAATGATCATAGAATAGAATTAAAGACTCATAGGATCATTTAGCTTGGAAAAGACCTTTAAGATCATCCAGTCCAACCATTAACCCAGGACTGCCAAGTCTGCTGGCTCATATTTAGCCAGCTGCCAACCAGCACCCCCAGGTCCTGTCCTTTTCCACTGGGCAGCTTTCCAGCCACTCTGCCCCAAGCCTATAGCATTGCATGGGGTTGTTGCGCCCCAGGTGCAGGACCCGGCACTGAGCCTTGTTGAACCTCATACAATTGGCCTCAGCTGGACAGGTCCAGCCTGCCCAGCCCTCCCTGCAGAACCTTCCTACCCTCCAGCAGATCAACACTCCCTCCCCCAACATGGTGTCACCTGCAAACTCACTAAGGGTGTGCTCGATCCCCTCCTCTAGATCATTAATAAAGATGTTAAACATGGACTGGCCCCAGTACTGAGCCCTGTGGAGCACTACTTGTGACTGGCCACCAGCTGGATGTAACCAAATGATCTTTCAGATTAGTTAAAAAAAAATATAGTTCTTCCACTTTTTCCTTGTTTTCAGGTCCCTGGCAATTTCTGAAATCTACTTTTCCTGAAGTTTTCAGCTCTGAAAGTAACTATTTATTTACTGTGCTTTCCAGAGGATTTGGCCATTGGTGAATTAAATTTTTCAATTAACATATTGATTTTTTTCTGATTATTACCTGTTTTATGACTGCTGTGTAACAGTAATAAACCAACAGCAACAGTGACAATGATTCTTTCCTATGGAGAAACTTCTTTGTACCATGTGATAAGCATATTTCCCCCCCATTGTTGAATTACTGACACAAAAAGAAAGTTTCAGTCAGGCAAAGCAATACAAGCAGAGCAGCACTTTAAGTTTTGTACATATGATATTGCAGCTTAGCTGATGTAGATTTAGCAATAGACAATTAGCAAAGATTTTTTTATATTTCTGGAACTGCGTAAGAAGAAGAATCTTCTGTATCATACACACTACATCACAACTATCTTTGCTACTGGAGAAGCAGAGCTATTGCTTATCACTTCCTATGCACGTGAAATTATAAGCCCTATCTCTGATGAGAGACTGTTCCTTATCAGCCAAATATTATTCTTTTATTGATGAATAAAATCTTTTGCCTTACAAAAGTAAAAGCAAATCACATTTTATTAAACATATCTTATTTAAAAGTCATTTTAGAAACACAAAAAAATCAGATTTTAAAACCAATTAAAAGAAAAGACATTTTGTTAAAATAATTTTTGTTTACAGAAGTTCTTCAAAAAGATGTGTAAACATTTACATGGGGAATCAAGATGAACTGTATATATTTGAAAACAATTGCTCAGCTGACTGGTTTTCTGACTGTGAATCTGATTTTAGTTGACTTATTAACTACAGTTTGATAAAACCTGATGCAAGCTAACCTCACACCAAGAAGAGCCTTTACTCATGAAAGGCTCTATTTTACGGACCATTGCTGCACATCTTGCACCACAAACCAGGCAGAATCACAAAAATAAGTAAATTAAAAATCTCATTGTAATCTTGCTTACCTAATTTGTTCCTCTACTAGTATGAAAGGAAAATGACCATTCTTATCTAACACCTATGTTATCTACAATTTTAACTACAAACTAAATTCTGAGATGGTGCAGCTGTGCCCAAGAACATAGAAACAAACTGAAAACTTAAAAATCACATCATGAAAATATAGTTCCTGATTTCCCTAAAAGCTGATAGAGCTTTGTTATAAAGAATAAAGTTTATTTTCCTAAACAGAAAAATAGACATTTAACACCACACTTATTCCCATAATCTTTGGGAATGCCTAAAATGACAATTGAGCTGACTATTCACAGCACACAGGTGTTAAATTAAAAATATACGCTGCAGTTACAAAAAAAAAAAAAAAAAAAAAAAAGCAAACATTCATGGTCTACCAGGTTACCTTTGATTTATACCACTGTGTCCACATTCCAGCCCTAACAAATCACTTCCACCTACAAACAACACCAAGCATATTTTCCCACAGGAGACAAGACTAAATTTAGAGTTAAACACTCAACCTCTAAAGTTGACAGATAGTATTTACACAACACCCTGTTATCCTGCAAGAAAAAGCATAGGGCTCTTTGCTCTTTTTCTACTGTCTGTTTAAAGAAAAGTAAAATATATAAAAATACCTGCTTTTTGCAAGCAAGGTTCCTGTTGCAGCTGTCCCTCCAGTTCAACCAGTATCAAGGTTAGCAGTTACTCCTTGCACAGGTATTGCCAATTAAGACAGAAAAAGGCAGAATTAGTGCCTGGTGCTGTGGCTATAAGCCTTCCCCTCACTGAGGTGAAGCCAATCAGAGGCAGCTTTGGAAACAAAGCTGGATTCAAACTGATATATATGTGGTCATCATGAAAAATGTGGTAGCTACTTGCAAATGTATCTGAGAAGGACTTGTTTGGGTATAACTATTTTCTGATACTTAAAAACTATAAATTAACTTTCATTGTATTTATTCATTTTTCTAGTATCATAAAAAAACATTGCTAGCAAAATAAGGATAATATGTCCTCCATGTTTCCAGTGTTAAACACAGGGGCAAACTTTCTGCTGATCTGAATGGGTATTATTTGGAGAAAGCTGACATCCCAGAGCTGTACAGCCTCCCATCCACTGTGGAACTAGTGCTCTGCTGCCTAGGTTTTGTGGTCATGTTTAGTGTGACAAAAGCACTTTTAAACTGAAACATAAACGTGCAGGTAATAATTTGACTCTGGGATGGAAAAAAGACAGTTTCAAGGTGGGAGGCTACTAAAACCTGTCTTATTCTATATAGTTGAAGATAAAAAAACAGCTAATGAACTATAATGATATGCTTATGGTAGCATAGAGTTTCAAATGTCCTTTTCCAATGGAAGGAGGCATCAGGAACTTTAATCCCTGAATGTCATGTACAATTCCTGTGTAGAGAAACATAAACCAGTTCTTATTACACCAAGAAAAAAAGATGTTGGAATAAAACCAGTTCAATCAGTACTGCCTTTTTGAGAGATTATCCACAGGGTAAAGGGTGTGAATATTTCTCTCTATATATGTGTATGTACAAAATAAAGTTAGTGAAGATAAAGAGTAAAGGAATAATGTAAATTTGGAATGGTGGTGAAGTCTGTAATGAATTCATTCATACATGTGCTGGCCCATCTTGGCTAGATTGTGCTTTTGCCAAGAAAGGTTGGACCAGATGATCCTTAAGGTCCTTCCAACTGGTATTCTATGATTCTATGTGTTTTGAACGTTATGACTGAAGTGCAGCCTTACAATATGTTATCCTTGATGTAGTTTTAGAGTACTTGGTGTTTTTAAGGCACTCGGACCTGCTTCTCTCCTTTGACAGTTAACAGGAAAGAAGAAAGTGGGAAGTGATGAAACCCAGTATTAAGTCACAGTCAACATGATGGTTTGAGTTTACTAGCACAGTGCACTACTGGCATAAAAGTATGGCCCTTTCACAAGCACTGTGTGATGTGAAAGGCATCTGTGAATACCCTGCTTTGTGTACAGAAGTCTGACTTCCCACCTGTTCTGTACTGTATGTGTTAGTTTTATCGATGTTTCATTATATAATGAATTACAAAGTTCTTTGAGCAAAGAGGCCTACCACACACCAGAGCAGAAAGGTCCTGGGGTCCCATAGTATAATATAAACTTAAATCTTCCCAGCCAGCCCGATTTTCAAAACACACCTGAAGGCTTCATATCCTTCCAACTCACCTTCAGCCACAAAAGCCTTTTCTTGCCATGAATCTCTGGAGTAGCCCTTTCGCTTGTATTGATTTTTACGGAGCAATGGCACAAAAGGGACAATATTCAAGACTATCTAAAAGAACCAAACTTCTCCCCTCTGAGAAGTTATCCTTTTGCTAACAGGGTAATTTTTTTCCCCACAGAAATAAAGACATTGTCAAAGACTTGGCCCAGAAAAGCTGTGCACATGAAGATGGCCTCTGTGAGGAGAGGCCAGGGCTGCCCGGCGCCGGCCCCAGCCGGATCCAAGCGGCCCCTCAGCACCAGGCCACAGGCGGGCCCATCAGCAAAGCTGGTGGCGCCTCTGTGAAAACTTTTCTGAGGAAGGGCAGAAGGCTGCGTGGCATGAGGAGCGAGGGAAGAAGCGCGAGCAATGGCCCTGGGAAGAGCGTGGCCAGGGAAGAAGGAGAGGGAGGAGATGTGCTCTCGCTGTACAGTGGGCACAGTGGCTCCAGCAGCTCTGGGACACCCGCAATGCTGGCAGGAGCCGCCGGCCTCTGCCCTCAGCCCCGCAGCCCGTGGAGGTAGGAGAGCCTGAGGAACACCAGCCCTCCTGGTGTGCCAGCAACTCTGTTATTCCAGGGGTGGGGGTTGCTTTTATTGTTTTTCTTTTTTTCTTTAAGACCAGCCAAAAAATTGACAAAATAGAATGAAAATGAAGGAATTTTGCAATTAGATGAAGTTAAAATTCAGAGCTTTACATATTTGCGGAGAAATATTACATAGTTTAGGTATGACTCACTCAAATTTCATGCAAATGTTCACTTTATTTCTAAGGCACTATTCTTACTCTGGCTTAGAATTCAACCCGAATATTCCACAGGAAAATGTGGTCCTGGAGAACAGTATGATTACCTCAGTAATAGTCCTGCCATATTTCCATTTCCTGTGGTTCAGAAACGGAGGATATGACAGCCTGAGAGATGGAAAAAAGGACGTTTTGCAACCTGAGAAAATTTTTGGTTTATACTCAAATTTTGATGGAAGGTTCAATTCATTTTCTTGGACATGGTTTGTTTGATAAGAATATCCCTCAGCCATAGAAAAAGACCAAGTCATAGAAGAAAATAGTTTCTTTCATCCTCCCTAGCTTATCTCTTGATCCTCTTCCCAGAGTATGGCAAGGTATGTTTGCTTTATGGCTGGGATACTCAATGAACTATAATGACATCAAATTCGTATAACAGCAAATGTCTGTCAGAAATTAGCTTACATATATTCTTAATAGCTGAGCTAATGTTTTCTGTGAGATTATGGGAAAGTTGTTGAGCCAATTGAATCTGTCAGTCTGCTTCTAATCTTTCCTGACACTACACTTAGAAATGTAATGAGACAATACCCAATTTAACAAATGACAGCTCTGTTGCTTGCTCTCTCTTGTTGCAAAGAGAGTTGTATTTTTCTGAATCGCTTTTCCTTAAAATGTCATGTGTTTAAGTGGCTGTGACCAGCCATTTTTTCTCCACTAAGTGCTGGGGAAGGTACCAGAGTGCACTCAGTACACCACACACTGAATTTAAAAAGTTAACTAAATAGGGCTGTGGGGTAGAGAAACAAAAAAAATATCTCACTGCAGGGGGGGGGGGGGGGGGGGGGGGGAGGTGGGGCAGGAATGTGTGTTTATCTTCATTAAAAACACCTTCATAACACTGGCTTAAGAGGAAAAAAAAAAAAAGCCTCAGAGTGAACTGGAAGTCTCCAGTGTATTTTTCCCTGTGTTTTGGAGTGCTGGAGTTTATGACAGAGCAGTACAGACTGTTAGCGGTGCTTGTTTTAAAGCAGCTCTAGATTTTACTGGCTTACGGTAATGTCGCTGCAGACAGCTTGCTGCTCTGCTCTCTCAGCTGTCCCCTGGCCATACTAGAGTTCTAAGATCCACAATAAAAATATCTTTTTATTTTCATCTAAAAGGCTTTTATCCAACTACATTAAGCAGCCACTTATTTGATGAACATAGAAATAATAGAAACAGAATTTATGACTTCCCTGGCAAACTTTCCTGTTTTTTTTGTAGGCAGTTCATTAAATCTCAGGAGGCTGTTTGCTCCAGCATGAATTCATACTTGATTTCACGTACAGCTCCACAGGTAGCCTGACTTAATCAAGTGTTCACTTGAAAAGCATTCGCTATTTCTCTTTTATGGGTGGTTTATTTTTTGCCCTTTTGTTTTGTTTTGGGTTGGGTTAGGTTTTTAGTATCAGATTTAACTAGAATTTCTGTTCCATTTTCTTCTGCAGAAGTTTGTGGCTAGCAAGGAGATAGTGAGACCCCACTAAACAAGAACTGTGGTGGGTTCAGCTTACTTCCATGCAGTAGGCACGCTCTGCCCTTGGCTGCCAGCACAACCTCCTGCTCCATAGCTCCTCTGCAAACCCCAGTGGCAGCACAGCACTACAGACCTAGGAGACAGAGGTTTGTGGAAAATATACCCAGAGTGAGTACAAGCCTTCTCTTTCCTCAGCTTTCACAATTCAGATATTTGCAATAAAAATTCTTTAAAACATTACAAGACCTGTGCTATAAAATGTTGATGTGTAACCTGTCAGGGCCTGTCCATTAGTGTTGACCCCCACCCCTTATTCTCCAGCAGTTATCCACAGCATTCATCAGGCCCTGCTCAGGGGAAAGTCCATCTGTTGTGTTCAGGGGTGGTCTGCTTCTCAGTTTCAGTACATCAGGTAAGAAAATCTTTACCAGAAACAAGATATAGTCCTTGAGAGCAGAAACTGGAAAACTCATCCCTATGAGCACGTTAACTCTTTATTTAAAACCAATTGATGCACCAGAATCATGGAAGCATATTGTTACTAAAAAAATTGTTTTCTCATATCTAAATAAAAGCCATTTAAATATCAATAGACTGAGAAATAAAAAGATTCTGGTTTTTATGTGTGCAGGTCTTTGATGAGAGCTTGAATGAAATAATCCCAGGAAGGAATTAAAAACTGATGTAGTTGTACCAATTTATCAGTTTCATAAAAATGAGAAATAAGCATCTATACAATTTCTAACTGCTGGGAAATCTCTCATGCATACACACACATGTCAGAATATATTCTCTTCAAGATTTCAATTTATATGTTTCTCTGTTAATTATGTTAAAAGTTATGTAAATGACCATTAATATTTTTCAGCTATTTAAAATCTTCTGCCTAAATCTCAAATCTTTATGGACAATAGGAAACATGAAAAAAAAAAAATCAAACAGATGTCTAATAAAAGCTATGCCTACAGATATACTGAATAGTTAAATGAAAATACAGATTTCTGCAAATACACTCAATTTCCATATACTAGTGCACGGGGGGACTGTTAAACATATTAGATCTTCAGTCTGCAAAGCACTTAGCCACATGTAAAACCCTATACGTACTAGTTTTCTAGTTTAAGTAGTTTCACTGAAATACCTCCCATGACAGCTGTGGTACAGCACAGAGATATCAAAACTACCATAAATGAATTCATTTGGTAACTGGAAACAAACCAGCAGTGACAGCACAGAGCTCAACACAGGTTAATTTTCTTTTCTGAGAAACTGCAGTCATTTAAAGATCACTCATATCCCTCTATGGAGTAATGGGTTCTGCAGAATGGAGGCACCAGCTGTCTTGAACTTCCAAGTAAGTGCAACTCAACTATACATGTATCCAGTCTAGATTATTAGTGATAATTCACAATGACTGCAAGAAGTTGAATGCTAAATTTTAACCAAAGGTGTCAGAGCTTCTGAACATACTCAGTGTTTACAGAACAATCTCTCTGAAGCACTGAGAAAACCAGTTTCAACTTTGGAAAGCAATGCAGTAATATTAGTAATACCAGGAAACGCAGTGGGTAGTATATAATTTCTCAGAAATAAATGCTCCACAGTAAGAATAAAAAAGTGTTAGAAATAATTATTCCTGTCAGCAAAGTAGGAAAAGAGATGACAAAATAAATGTTGGTGGGGGGAAGGAATCCCTCTTGCAGATAATGGAATTGCAAGCAGCTTCACAGCAATGTATGAAAGTTTCCTCTTTCACCTGAGCTTCAGTTGCAAGGTGGAGCAGATGCACAGACGAGTGCAGTACCGTTATCATCACGGTCACATACACGACAACTGGACAGGTTAATATTAGCACATAAGGTGGCCCAGAAAGACACAACTAAGCCCTGCATCCAAAGGTTTACTGGGAGACAGCTATGTGGTTTTGAGCAGTATGGGCTGTCTTTGTTCTGACACTGATAAAATAAGGGAAGCAAGCCTCAAACTAGAGTGATTTGAATTTCATTCCAAAATATAACAAATTGATAGGTATTTCATTTGACTTTGCATTTTAAATTGAAAGGAGCAATGATGTTCCTTACTTTTTCTTGTAAAATAGATTCCATAATTCTTAATGTATTCCTTGGTCTGCAATAACACTGCGAGTCATTCACCTTTCAGCAGTTAATCATGATACTTTCTCAGTCATTTCCTCAGAAAAATTCCCATTTCCAAAGACTGTGCCTACAAGGGAGCAGTGGGAAGGTCACCCCATGAGAACAGGGATCCAGGGGCCAAGAAGGCTGGCAGGATCATGGCCTTGCCAAGGCAACAAAGCCATTGCCCCCAGTGAGCCCAGCCCAGCCTGCAAGCCCTGGGCCTGAGTACAGCTCACGCACAAAGCAAGGGGACCAGCAATGAGGGTCCTCAACTTTAGGAAACAAATGATGCAATTTAACCATAATTCTCTACAGGTCTGTCTCAATAGAGAAAGTCAACTGTGCACTCTGCACTGTAGATGACAGTTTTCTGTGAGTCGATTTTTTTTGCTAAATACAAGCACTTATCTTCCTTAATTATTATTTTTGCATAGATAACTTTATTTGTGGCTTGTCTAGTAAAACTCTAAGGAGCTGGACCATCTGGAGACCAAAGTTAAAATTGTATTCCAGAGTTAAAATGCTCCGGGAGTTTGCTCCAGATGGGTTGCATAAATTCAAAGTGCTGTAGGAAACACTGCCAGAAAACAGGTCACTTGACACACACAACCTTTGCAATAAATGTTTATATAAATTATAATTTTCAATATTGCATTTTAATTGCATAAAAAGCTTTGTGTGAAACATAACAATGGGTTTAGTCTTCTGCTATCAGAAAGCCAAAAGGCAGAGAAAGGAGTTAGTGAGAAGAGGACCAGCTTGCGTTACTTTTCCTGTTGTATCCTTTCTGAAAGGGACCTGAATGAAGATATTTTTGACTTCTCATTTCTCTTTATTACGTACTGGTTTAAAATATTTGTGAACTTATATTTACAGAAACAGACTTGAGCAAGCTGAAGTAAATAATTGGAGCGGTAGCAAAGTATGTCTGGTGATTTCCTCTGTTGTTATGCTATGTTATATAAAAGCCAAATGATGTACTGTTTCATAGTCTTAACTCAATTTCATCTTTTTTAAGACATGTTCTTTTACGGAACCAAGATAAGTACTCTGAAAATAAACATAGCATACCATTATAGCATATGCATGGGAAGTGCAAAAAGTACGAGTCTGAAGACTACAGAGTTCCCAAGGACATGAAGAGTAAGGTTTTGTCCCCCATTTAGCCTCTGAGGAGTTGACCTAATAGTCAAATACAATGCTGAACATTTGCAGCTCCTGTGGGAAAGTGGTGCTAGTTTACTTTGATGAAGCTGGTAAAAGATGATCTCAGAAAGTGGCCCAGGAGGTGTCTTAAAAGATTCATAATTTAAAGCTTTTTGTATTAATAATTTCCACAGTAATAATTTGAATTAGGAAAAAAAACAAAACCAACAGAACTTGTCAAAATCAGGAAAAGCAGCTCTAACTCAATGTTTGTCATTGTCGGACACATTTTAGTTTCTTCACAAGGTTCCAATAGTTGTGGACATTTAATTAAAAAACTAAGAAAAAGGATTTATTGCCTTTATTTAGTCATTATATCTGCCAGTGGGGAGGTAGATGATCAATCTCTGTAGGTTGCTAGGTAACTTCTTATTTGTCTTCTAGCTGACATGAGAATTAAAGACATTGAATACTATATAGGCACAATGAGGAAATCACATAATAAAAAGGATGCCTTATTAGGAGCTTAGGTTTGTGATGTTAACATGTAAAATATGTACAATGAAAGCTTCTCAGTTACCAATGTCCTCATCAAGGACCTAGATATGTAGTTGTCCTGATTTCAGCTGGGGTAGAGTTAATTTTCTTTTTGGTGGCTAGTGCAGTGCTGCGTGTTGGGTTTGGTGTGGGAAGAGTGTGGTTGGGGACTTCCTGGTTTCTCAGGTCTCGCCAGCAGGAGGGCTGGAAGTGTGCAGGGAATGGGGATGGGACCCAGCCAGGTCAGCTGGCCTGAATTAGCCAGAGAGATATTCCGTACCATGGGATTTCATGCTCAGTATATAAACCAGGAGGGGGTTGGCCGGGGCTGGGAATCATTGCTCGGGAACTGGCTGGGCATCAGTCAGTGAGTGGTGAGCAGCTGTACTGTGCATCACTAGTTTTCTTTTCTCCCATCCTGCTGGATTTCATTCCTGCCCTCTTCTCCCTCCTTTTCATTGTAACTGTTACTGTTATTATTGTTCTTTTGGTTTTATTTCATTTCAATTATTAAATTGTTTTTATCTCAACCCTCGAGTTTTACATTCCTTGCTGATTCTCCTTCCCACCCCCCGGGTGAGGGGGGAGTGAATGAGTGGCTGCGTGGCACTTAATTACCAACTGGGGTTAAACCATGACAGTAGCATGGATCTCTGGGGAAGGTTTGCTTTGATTATAATAATAATATTAGATCATGCAAGCAGAGCTTGGTATAGAAGGTAAATATCTATTTAAATAATAGAAAATAAAACTGGGAATGTCGTTCTGAAAATTAATGGGAATTCTAAAGTGCATCTGTTGAGAAACTGAGAATTCTGTTTTCTTCAGCCACTGAATTCCCCTTTGTGAATTCCCCTTTGTTCTTGTGGGGGACTTCAACCTACCGATGCCCACTGGAAATACAACACAGCAGAGACAAAACAGCCCAGGAGGCTCCTGGAGTGTGTGCAAGACCTTCCTGACACAGCTGGTCAGTGAGCCAGCCAGGGGAGATGCCCTGCTGGGCCTGCTGCTTACGAACAGGGAAGGGCTGGCGGGTGACCTGGTGGTCAGAGACACAGTGATCATGAGGTGATAAGAGGTTTTGGTTCTATTCAGCAGAACTGCTACCTTGGGCTTCCTTCCAGAAGGCCAACTTTGGCCTGTTTAGGAGCCTGTTTAACAGAGTCCCTTGGGAGTTCTGAAGGGCCAAGGGGTCCAGGAAGCCTGGACATTCTTCAGGAAGGAGGTCTTAAAGGTGCAGGAGCAGGCCATCCCCATGTGCTGAAAGAATTTATGAAAGACATTTCATAAGTCAGACAAACATGCAGCAAGTAGTTCCAAGCTGGTATTAATGGGCTACTGTGAAGTCAGAAATCATAATCAACAACTTAATAAAACCTTAAAATCTGTGCTTGAAGACTGAGTCAATAGAAAAGTTCGGCCAGCTTTTTCTTCATAGCTTTCATAGAAAAGTGGAGATGCCTACAGTATCTGCAAAGCATAATTTCCATTATATTTTCAGGGAGAGTTATTTTCCTTTCCTTTTTTATTTTTTTTTATTTGTATGACCTATTACAATAAATATTGTATAAAATAGACATTTTCTAAATGTCTGAAATGAAACTTTTCAGAAAGAACATAGATATTCCCGAGGAAATATCTACTTAATATCTAATACATTTAGCCTACTTCAATTTACAGCGGGCATTTAAGCATATCTATGATAAAAACATTCAGAGAACCTGTTAGTTCCGTGCTCGTTCAATTTAAATTGAACTCGAAAGAGGTGCGAAGTACATACTCCTCACTTCTCGAGTCTACATTCTGACTGAAGTAGAAAAGTCACAGTTCCTCCACAGCCTTCTCTTGTTAAAGTTCCTAATTGTCAAAATAAAGTAAAAGTAGATGTAAAATGACTAATTATACACTCACTGTAATGTAACCATACAACTGACAATGTCTTCATTGGTGCTAGGTTGCTACACTGACAGCACCTGCTTCCAACAAGAAATTGTGCCATATGTCAAGGGAAGATAATGACTTACAGAACAGTTTGGTATAACTCTTCTTTCCTGCCTTCACAAGCTATAATCCACATGAAAGAGTCAGAGAAGTAAGACTCATCTGCAAGACTTCATTATAAATAACTCCTTTATAACATATGCTTTGCTGAAGCACACAAATCCCCTGACTTTCGTGAGCAGCTCAGTGAATGGGTGAGCTGTATATGACTTTCAGAAGCAATTTCTATGATTGCTAGCCTGTATCATAATCATACACCAGAACCACTGGGGCCTGAAACAATTTCCCATCTATTACCTCTGCATTGTAGCTATCCTGCATCACAGGGTGTCATAGTAATATACAGGATGCATGGGGTGAGGATGAGAATATGCTTAATCAACCTATTTTCATTTCCTGCACAAAACATTTAGTTTCAAATAATCAAGGCAGATCTAAAAGGCTGGTTTGCTAAAATCATCTAAGAAGGTAAATAATTTTTAAACCCACTCTTGTCTACTGCATGGTCCTTTTCTATCACACTTTCTCTGGTGAAGCTTTTTTTTTCCTTTTACCATTGGAGGAAACAACATCTTCTAGTTCTACTTGAACATATTTATGCTCTTAATAGGTGTTATTTTTATAGGATCATTTGTCTTGCAATTCTTTGTATGTAAGAAGAGCATTTTGTTTTCGTTGCATTTGCTTTTTCCCCTTAAAATTGATGGATTCATTAAAAAAACCTTTGGCATAATCCCAAAGAAAGATAATGCAAAATAATTAGTAAAACCAAACAGTAAATTATAAAAGCAGAAACAAATGATCCCCAAATACACCACTAAGGGCCATGAATGATTTTAAGATCAGTACTTGTCATCATTCTAAACAACATTTGTATTTATGCCAAAAACATACAGCCAGCTCAAAATATCTGTGAAAATCTCCTGGAAGTCAGTGTCCTTAAAGACAGTAAGACAGTAAATTTTTAATTTTCACTTTTAAGCTTATATTAAATTTGCATTAAGACAAAAATAGTCTAATTTTATAATTTATCATCAAGATAGTAGGACAATTTTCTCCTGTTGCATAACACCTTGTATTTATCACATACTTGGCTACACCCACTGGTGAAGAGTCAAGATATGTTTCTTCTGATATTCTGCATTTCTCCTATTGCAAAATAGGTACTGGAGTTACCAGACAACAATGTCCATAAATTATAAACATAAACATGTAATAGGAGCAACCTCCAGTGCTCTTAATTTTCTTTCTTTCTTTCCTACTTTCTTTTGTTCTTTTTCTTTGTTTCTCTTTCTGAATGTGTAATGTGGAGTATGTGTATGTTTGATCACTTTTGTTCTCCAGCTCCGTAACAGCATGGACACCATATATGAGCATTTAAATATTCCACTTTAGTAGTTGGGTCTAAATCTGAATACTTATCTACGGCTTGGACTCCTGCTGCTTAAAGCTATTTGCACTCAGATGAAATTGTGACCCTCAGAAATGGAAGTATTTATGTTGAAAGAGGACTGAATAAAATATTTATAGGGCTATTGTTATAAAATAGAAAAAATTATGATATAAATAAGATTACACTGTATAAATCAGATAAAATCTACACAATCTGTGTTTCTTTAAAGAAATCCAAAATTATTTTTTTCTGAAGCACACATTAAAAGAATTTCAATAACATTGTATTTTCAGACTTTATTGTTGAGGGATACAAGGCAAGCTTTTCCCTGGTTATATTTTCTTTACAACAGCATTGTTTCAGACGAAGTAAACTTAGCTTATTTAAAGTCCCCACAAGGGACAGATGCATTTTGAACAGTATTTTGAATGTTTTTGATTACCTAGAGGAATGATATCCCAGTTTTTGAGATCCCAGTATGGCTTTATTTTCTGGACAACTCGGTTACTCTTTTGTGCACTGACCTTATCATGATACTGTTTTTCCCTTCTCTTCACTACACTGTTCTGTGACAAAGCTCTATATGAATTTGATAGAAATCTAGTTCACATAAAATATCTGCAACTTAGTCAACTTCACAAGGTATAAAAATAACAATTTCTTTTCTGTTATACCTTAGTTCTTATTTTTCTACAATATTATCCATGTGTTATGAATTACTCTATAGCGTACCTAAAAAACCCCCAAAAAACAACAAAACCCAAACCAAATTAAAATCCATTATGTCCACATCAACTATAGGATAATTTTTTTGTTTCCTAGGTCAGCTTGTGATTTTTCTTATAATGTATCAATTTAAATGCAGATGGCCAAGGAGAAAGAATATTAATCCCCTTACATCATACACATCTACAGTGATGGTGAGATGATACAGACACTGTAAAGTGTGCCTCTCTTTTGGGCAGAAAGCTTCGGGTAGTTTCAGATAGATGATCTGTTCCTTTTCATAACTTTTTCATTTTAAAATGAGTGGAAGGATTTTGTAAGTCTGAAAGAATTATAGGTGATAATATGTCTGCAAGTAGATAGCTGCTAAGTTTAAAGACATCCAGGGCATGAATTGGTTAGATTTGAATATACTACTATTATTGTATCAGGGAAAGAAATTAGTCTAATGGGCTGCCTTAATTTAGATTACAAGGAAGTCAAATTGTTATGACACCTCTTCCCTATTTGCCTATTAGAATATTTGTACAGCATGTGATGATTTGGGAAAACACTAAATTAACACTGTTCAACACAAGGAGGAATTAAAATATAGAATATGACTGAGGTATGTGCCAGAGCTACCATGCATCTGAAGCTGGTGCTGAATTCTTCCAGTCTATCAGTTATTGCTGGCAGCTGTATCTATAGTCTTCTTCTAGGCCAACATTTTCTCTGGCAAAATTCCGTATTTTTTTTCCATTATACATTCTGAAGTTGAGGTTACTTTCTGAAGTTGAAGTTACTTACAATTCACCGTACAGATTATTGCTACTATGGAGATAACTCAACATTCATTATGCTTAATTTCAGATCTTCATAAATCATACAAAATTACTCAGATTTTGGTGTGGTTTTTTTGTTTTGTTTTAACTTTTGCATATAATGGTTGTATGCCATATATGTGCCTGTAAAAATATGTATTATATATTTACATGTATGCATGGGAACAATTATATGGATTCAATAATATGTCAGAATGTGAGATGCATCTTTAGCATCTTCACAATTACTGAGGTTTTTTATGTTTAATATGTAGAATTATTTTCTGTTTTTAAAGGAATGCTTTTTACAGGTAAACCTTTATAGCAATATTTTAATCGAGAAGCAATCTCCTTGGAATGGGAAGAAAATCCCAGGAATGCCTGTGGATCAACTTTCACTTGGCAGTTGAAAAAGTGGGACTGTCTATTCAGTGCTTTTGTTTGTTCTCTATTTTCTGCAGTGAACCTGGCAGACAAGTTATCCCCTGAAGTCCTGAAAGGGCAGTGAGATATATTAGATCCTATTCAATCTTCCCCCCCGCAAACTTCAGAATGTCATATAGGAATATTAAAGGCATAATATCTAGCAGAATGTAACTAGCTGTACTTCACCAAGGACACAATTTGTCCATTCCACCCTTCTCCATGTCCATGTCATAACCACAGCCTGATTGCATGCAGATGTTGTTCAAGAACGTACAGAAATCCTGCTCCTCTTTGCAGTGGAATTGAGAAACAAGTGGACAGATTGGTCCCTAGTTCAGTAGTTGCACTAGCATGCCTTTCAGTACTGGTGACCAGAGCCATAATTGAAGCTTTACTCCGGGGCTAAGCACTAAGTTAGCGAGCATCAGATACCTTCCTATGTTTAAGTATTGTTTTGCACTGGAAGGTGCTGGTTTGTTGTGAACCCAGGAAGAAAGGCACCCAGACTTTGTAATGCTATTTATTAGAGCTAACACTGTCAGAAGAGAATAACATAGGTAATCTTATGCCTCTTTAGATGCTGGTAGCCCTGGGCAGCATGGCATCAAAGAGCACTGACCCACATGCAGTGTGCCATGCAGACCTCGTCCACAGCAGAGACCCTCTCTTTTCAGTGTTTCAAGCTATTATAGGACTCTCTGACAAGGAAACAACTCTATTACTTCTACAGGCAAACATATACGATGTTCTTATGAAAACTTCTTGCTACAGGCAAGGCCACACATGTGGTGTAAGGGCCAGCACCGAGCAGGCACCGCTGACAGGTCCCCCGGTTGCAGCGCTGGCTGAGCTCGCCTGCACCCACGGGGTCTGTGCCACACAGCATGTGCCCAACGGCCGCTCTGGATGCACAGAGCAGGATGGGCCTGGTCTGGGTAGGTTAGCGCTTACCTGGATCACTAACTGCCCAATGCACACTAGTCTTCTAGCCAGGAGTACTGCAAGTATCCACATTTTCTGAACCACCTTACAATGCAGCTCTCTCTTGCTATATAGATACCATAAACGGTTTTCTTATGTATTATAGACTTCTCGCAGAAAAACAAGATTCTAGCAAATAGCACCTTGTATATGATTAGTATCCTGTTGCTGTGCATTTACTTAAAATGTAAGTGTGCTACCATTGCTCAGCCTGGACAGTGCGTTTCTCTGCAGGCATTTAATTCATTCCATTTCTCTTTCTGGCTGCATGCAGTGCAACCTCCCAAGGTCTTTGCCAGGACTTCTGAGTCTGCAGCCCTTGCTCACTCCTTGGGTGCAATTGATTGTGCACGGTATGATGAACAGAGTGGGCTGAATATGCTAAGAACAGAGAGGAGAGAGATACAGATTTCTCCAGAAATCCACAAGCTAGGTATATTTTTTTAGTGATCCCAGTCACAGCTGTAAGCAATACTTATTACAGGACTGTGGTATTCTACAGCTAAGAGGTCAACACTTGAAGAATTTCAAGACAGTCTCAATGAGATAGCCTTCTCCATAACTTTATCTTGGTGGTTTTACCACTAGAAGAGGGAACTTACCCTTCACAAAGACTTGACAAGTAAGATGCAGCAGGGCTGAATACAAGTGACAGTATTGGATCTATTGTGAAATCATTAGTATTTTCTGCAGGTCCCTCATATGTCAGGAGGAAGATGACAACTATCTCAAGGCACTGACAATCTAAATTAGACAGACAATGCAGCTGAAAAATATGATGTCTTGGGTAAACCAAGGGAGGTCAAAACTCAGCATGGTGAGGATAAGTTATCTTACTTGGCTGGTAGACTTCATGGAAGAAATAAGTTTATGTATGGGCTGCCTCCTCTAATTCTGCATTCTTAGAGCTTATGAATGATTGTTTATCTGCTAACAGCCTGCAGAGATTTGGTAAAATAGCTACAGCATAAAACTGAAAAATAATTGAAATAAAGTACTACCTGGCACTATCCTTGTTTATTCTATGCATCTGATATTAACATTTTGATGTCTTACGCTCATAATACATAGTAAGAAATGAAAATGTCATAAAATCAATACCTTCTAACAGCAGAGGGAAATGTCACAAATTATCCCATTCTCATTATAGTTTTCAGACAGTAATTTCACAAGCCTCTGAGGGATTAGGAAAGCTGAGTATATTTTTGCTCTTCCCTCAGATGTCAGTTTTATTGTACACGATCTAGACAGTGAAGGTTCTCTGCTCAGGAAGAAGTTAGAAATCAATTGTTTTGCCAATGAGATTCTTTTGCAAGGCTGTTAGCTGCCTTTGTAAGTGTGAAACTACTAAATTCCATGGCCCTGCTTAAATTACTCTGAAATACAAAATTTACACTCTAACCCTTTACATGGTACAGGAGCATGCTGTATGCACACATAGAATGTAGAGCTGTGTTGCTAATGAATAAAATGTGTGTGCTTTAAAGAAAATGTATGGATTACCTATATAGAGAGGATATCATCGCTCTTTAATATTTTCCTAAAAGCTCTAGATTTTATTCTTTTTTTTTAAACTAGGGACTAGAGTCTGATTGACCTTGCCTAGATAAGAATAAGCCTGGAAGAACCAGCCTTCATAATCCCAATGACAGCATTTGCAAATCTAGTACCACTGCTGTGGTAGCGGATGTTCCAGCTAGATTAGAATGAAGCTCAGATCTGTGGTGTCATCTGTGCATATATTTTATCAAATTGATTCACTTGCTGTTTTACTACTGATCCTAATCCTCTGATCAATCATGCTGCATACATGTTTTCTTGTATTCATACTGCTTTGGAGAACACCAGGCACAAAATACAATGAATTCCAGGGTCTGCTGTCACGGACAATGTGGAAGGCCAAGCCCACCTGCATCACTTGGCTTGACAACAAGGACTTACTTCTTGTAGTACATAATAAAACCAGATGCAGCCATTCATTTCACATGAGCCAGAACCCCAGCATATTTTATCTCACATTAAGAAATCTTAGAAAAGACATTCTGTGGGAGTCAAATAGATGCTATGGGACACTATGCACACCAATGATTCTTTCACCCAGCAAAGTGAATCATACCAATTAAAAAAACAAACAGAACAACAAAACCCACACAAACCCCCATCATCAATAATAAAAAAAACAAACAACAGGCTTCGGGGATAGCTCTAATCATGGCTATATATAAGGTATAAACTGTCATGGCAGTGGTTTGGAAAAGGGTAATACCTTTTGATTAAAACCCAAGAAACAAGAATGAGTGAAATGCGAGTCTTCTGTTGTGAAATGTCTCCAGTTTTGATACAGAGTGCAAAGCAGGTATTTTTGTCAAATACAAATATTATCCCAGACTTTCTCATCAAAATATAAGCTATTTTGAAATAGTTAGAGTGAAAAGAATACAATTCATACAAATATGAAAAGGCTGTGACTTTTAATGGCAACTCTTACCCAACAAAATTTTATCCAGGGAATTCTGTACTTATTAGATTGTAGGACTCTGGAAGTTTAGATGGTTGTATAATTAATTGGAATGTGAGCAAAGATTCTCTGTAAGGGAAAGGCTCAGTGGTTTATGACAGATAATTCACAGTTTATCGGAGACCTCTAAATAGCTCTGAAGCTCAATAAAGCATATTATTTCTTTGAAAAGCTCAGTTTCCAAATAAAAGATATATTAATAACAGATAAATTAGATTACATATTTTTTTAGAATAGTATTGAAGTACATTGGAAGCTGGAGCCAAAGTCAATACCAGGTCCTTACTGTACATTGTATTATGACTCTCCATTTGTTACAAGGATGGTGTCTAAATTGTTAGGACAGGAAGCATGTCTCGCACCCCAGCGCTAGCTCTGCATGTCAGGCATGATCCTTCTGGGGATAAAACTCCAAGTGTACTATTCCTCTGCCCTATCAGCTGCCTATGGGGAAGAAGAAACACTATGTATAATAAATACAAATATAAAAAATAAAAGTGAATAATCAGAGCATACGTGGATATACCTCTGCTCAGAAGTTTAAGTCTAGAAAGGAGAACTAATAAAACAATGTTTAAAACTGTATTTAATGTGCTCTTTTGTTAGCAAGAATATTGAAAAATGAAATTCTAAACTCAGCCCACCCACTCTGAGGCACTTTTAGATGAAAAAGGTAAACCTGGACTGAAGGGTTAAGGCCCTGAAACCAAAGAAGATGTCCTAAGTACCTTAGATACTTAGTTGAACAAAAAGGGCTCAAGCAAGGGACGGGTGTAAAATAAGGGGACATCTGTATAATCTCATGGTAGACAGCTCAGTCTTGAGAACGTATACACAGGGCCACAACGATAAGAAAGTTAAAAGAATGGCCTCCAAGAATATAGTCTACTCATCCCAGAACTGACTTTGTGCAGAAGTAAAGGTCCATCAGCAGATGCAGTGAAGAATACTACAAGTCTTCATCCTAAGACACCGACGACCACCAGGAAAGATGACTGTGCATGCGGACCAGACATTTGCATATGTTAATGAATTCCAGGAAATCTCACGCATACGTGAACAAGTTCTCAGAAATCTTATGAATATGTATAACTTCATGGTATATAGTGTCTAAAAGTTTGCCAGATACTTGGAGCACTTACGGTGGAGTTAGCCCCAGTGCTACAATAAAGAATATATTTATTAATAACAGTCTGTCGTTATTGAGTTTTATTATATCGGACTCCTTACCCAGCCACACCTAGCCTCCCACTTCGGTTAGAACGGAAAGGGGTTTGGATGCTGCCGATCTTTGTATCGGGACCTTGCCTGTAAAAATAAAGACTAAACCCTCTTGGTGGGCTGAAAGAGCTGACACTCACCCTCCTGTTCCCTCCACAATAAGAAATAGATTCTTTTCATTAACAAATCTGAAAAATATATTCATCTATCATTTTGACATTATGTTTGTAGAATGCATGAATAAGAAACATTAACTAAGCATAGTTAACTATAGTAGTAAGCAGAATGGCTCACAAGATAAAGTCAAGTGAAAATGACCGCTGTTGTCATTAAATTCAGTATTTATGTTTTTCTAGTTTAAAAATAACATCTTATTTACAAAAAAAAGTAACTTACTAGCTAAGGAAAAAACCCCCACCAACATTGGTTTTATCTATTTTAGAGGAAACATTGTAGGAAAACCTTCTTTCCTTTCAAGTTTACATTTTTCTTTTTTTTTTTTTTATTGGTTCCAGATCACACTTTTGTTTATATTTCCACATGAATTCTCTTAAGGCATGTGTGCTTGCAAGGATTTATGTACCACTATATACAAACAAAAGGTCAGAAATTACACTCTAATAGAGGAAACCGGTGTTTTTTCCTGTGGAAGACAATTCCATAAGTTACTGAAATCAGTCCAGGAGGGCACCCCCCTTTCGGTTCTGTCCAAGACTTTTTGTGGACATACCTCCTAGTATATATTTCACCTATTGGAATTTTTATGAGTAATGGAAGGCCATTTTGAACAAAGGAGAAAAGGATACAAACAACTTTCTCATTATGGATATCTTACGTGCTGGTGAGTGAAATCTAGGCCATAATACAATTTTGCCATTGGCTTTAATTTCACATGGTGTGCTTGCCCACCACTTCTGCGGCTTGAGAAGCCAGTCTTGTTGATGAGATTAGAAGGATACGGCACATAACAGACCTGGCCTGCTTCACAAGGACATTTATGCAACATAAATTCCTTCTGAGTGTGGCAGAGCTACCTCAGGGCAACTGTGCTGCATCCTGCAAGAGTGCTGGATTTTTTAAAAATTGTTCTTATTTTTTTTCCTTTAATCTCAGCTTTGGGTTGGTCGACATTTTTTTTTTTTTCTCAAGCACTTGGCAGTACATCAACTCCAGTAATTGTACCATTTCTGTGACCTTTAGAATCTAAACTAAGTAAAGTTTGGATTTCCTGGTTTCCTTGTTTCTCTGTATTAGTTTCTTTCCCTTCTGATTGTATTAGGGCTATTAGAGTTTTCCTTTTACAATATAACCCCTGGATTTATCAAATTAAATGCTATTCAGAGGGTTTGGTATTTCAGTTCTGAATCTTGTTACTGATGTCCAGAAAGTTTTCCAGCTGAATGCTGAGTTATCAGTCCTTAGTAATCAGTTAAGTCTTAGCGTTGTCAAGCAGTTAATGAACAAAAAGGTACAGCACCATATTTGAATAGATGCACACAGTAATAGTAAGGTAAATGTGATTTCCTCAAAGTAGAAAGACTTAATGGCTCAGTTATACCGCAAAAGTGACTTCAATATGACTTCTGCTTGCTTTTGAATACTACTTCTACACATTAAAAATATGTAATTAGCGTGTTTATTTTCAACATAACCGACACCTGTAGAACATGGACTGAGTGGCTGTGCAATTACATCAGTGCTGTGCATTGACCTTGAATATTGAGAGGGCCAGCTGCCAGAAAAAGAAATCTTTAATTTCATTGACTCATTAAATTAAACTCATTTTTAACAAAAATAATCATGGGTGAATCACCATATGTTCTTGATTTTTAGGAGACTGAGGAGATTTTTAAATAACCAGAGAGTTCAGAGCCGTTCTTTTGAACTAGAATGTTTCCAACATTTCCATTTAAGTCACATTTACAATCCAGTTGAACATAAAATTGTGAAACAGCAGGGAAAACTGGGTAAAGATATGAATGATGCTAGAGGTTGCATACTGTCTAATAACTTTAGTAATTTAATTCTGAAGTAATTTAGAAGCCATTAGATGAAGAAAATATTAAAATGACTAAGGTGAATCCATATGAAAAACTTAGGAGGCTGCAGAAATAATTATGGTATTTGATTTTTTTTTTTTGGTCTTTTACTTTTATGCTGACCAAGTTTCCATATTCTGTCCTGAATTAAATGTAATGTAGGTTTTAAAGTTGTTGAATATGATTCAGTGATTCAAGACGGGAAGGAGGTGAGCAACAGAATCTGCTGCATGAGATAGTCTTGGTAGGAAGAAAATCCAGATGAACAGGGGCACCATCTGTTCTGTTGCAGTTGTTCTTACATTCATCACTAAACAAATCATGGCTACTAAGGTACAGAGGCACGGATCACATCATGAGAACATGCAGAAATGGGTGACCTTTGACCCAAACCAGGATGGTTCTCTCTGCCCAATCCCTTCTTTTTCTACTCTACATATCCTCCTACGAATCTTCCAGAAACACATAAATAGGCCCATCATATTTAAGGTTTAAACATGATTTATGAATTCCTATCAAACAAAGTAAATTTAAGTAATGGTGGTAAAACTCTGGCTACAGTTTAATGGGATTATAAACTTTTGCTGGAACTTAGATAGCTAAAGAGTTATATAAACAGACATTCATAAACTTCAGCATTGTCTTTTGCCTTTACTATCTACCTAAACTATTCTCTCTTTCGCATTAACTCATATCATAAGCAACTATATCATACCAGCTCCTAGGATCACATCCATGTTAAGGACTGAGTGCCCCCTCAGTGAGTTTGCAGCTGACATGGAGTCGGGGCAGTGCTGAGCTGGGGGGCCAGCAGGCTCTGCGCGGGGGCTGGCTGGGCCCAGGCGGGTTGTGTGGAGCTCAGCCAGGCTCAGCACCCGCCCTGCCCTGGGCACAGCAGCCCCACGCAATGCTACGGGCTTGGGGAAAACCGGCTGGAAAGCTGCCTGGCACGAAAGGACCTGGGGGTGTGCCCAGGTGGCCACGGGGGCCAGCAGCGCCCTGGCTCGCGTCTGAAGCAGCGTGGCCAGCAGGGCCAGGGCAGCGCCCGTCCCCCCGTGCCCGGCACTGGTGCGGCCGCCCCTGGAACGGGGGGCTCAGCTCTGGGCCCCTCACTCCCAGACAGACCCTGAGGGGCTGGAGCGTGTCCAGGGACGGGCACGGAGCTGGGGAAGGGGCTGCGGCACAAGGCTGATGAGGATGAGGGGTTCTGGGGGTGTTCAGCCTGGAGAAGAGGAGACTCGGGGGGGACCTTATTGCTTTATACGGCCACCTGAAAGGAGGTTGCAGTCAGGTGGAGTTCATCTCTTCTTTCAGGTATCAAGTGGCAGGACAAGAGGAAACTGACTCGAATTGTGCCGGGGAGGGTTGGATTGAGGGTTAGGAAAAATCATTTCCCTGAAAGGGTGGTCAAGCACTGGGACGGGCTGCCCAGGGCGCGGGTGGAATCACCATCCCTACATTTATTTAAAAAAACCCAACACATAGATGCAGTGCCTAGCGACACTGTTTAGTGATGGGCTTGGCAGTGCTGGGTTAACGGTTGGACTTGATGATCTTAAAGGTCTTTTCCAACCTAAATGATTCTATGATTCCAAGGCATTCAATCCTTTTGGGACTGTGAGAGGTCCCTATTATGAGTTCTATCTTTGAATCTTCCTTTTTTCAATCCAAAGATGACTTAATTAGTGATCTATGGTCAACAAAGTTTCCTGAAAGCCAGCCATAGTGCTTTTTTAAAAGGAATACCAAATAGGTAATTTCTTAGATGTTAAATTTTGTATTACTATTAATGTTTTAATGAAAACTAAATTCAGAACCTACATGCACCCCTAATCAGAATGATTTCTGGTCATAATCTCCCTGTGAACTTTATTTTCTGGGACTGTTTCTGCTCTTATTCTAAGACAGTTCATTGTATACCTCATGAGAAAAAACAATGAGATCTATATGTCACTTCCCAAAGAAAAACCTCTTGAAGACCTTTTTGTAAGGCAGTGCCTTACTAACACAGACATCTGTGCTAATCAGTGCTGAACTTTAGAAGAACTGATTTGTTTTGTTTAATACAAACCCCTGTGGTTTGGGAAGACTCAGCTTTTACAGACCTAGTTTGCACACCCTTTGTTTCTTTGAAGAAATCTGTAAGAATGCCCATTGATCTCTTGCTTTTTGTTATGATCACGAGAAGTTTTCAGAGTGCATGGCAAGTCATATTGCTGACTGATTTCTGCATAAAACAAAACTGCAGTGAGCTTGACTGCGAAAAAGAGAATAGGTGATAAAGAGAATATTATGTTGCATTAGATAGTAAGAAGATATGTCAGCTTCAAAGATTAAACCAAGATCATTATGTGAGCTTCTTTTGTTAAATAAATGATGTTTAGAAGAACAGAAATGGGAAGCAGAATTTAAAAGTAGGTACTATAAAAATACGGTAATTTGTTATAAAAATATATTATACCAATCTGTGCATTATTTATTTCTTTAAAAACTCAAACTGGGTAAGCGTGATATTTTGGAAAAATAAATTGCGCCTTCTAGATTTAAGTGCTATGTGCAGATTAATGGTCTTAGCCGCAGCTTCTTTCATCTACATTCATCCTTGGCCAGCAACATCTTTGCCTTTTTTCCCCTCAGAAGCTATATACTTCAGCTAAACCAACTGTCTATACTGCTGTATGGATTATAATTTTTTTTTCCTTTAAAGGAAAAATTGCTTATGCAGTTTGCAAAATAGCATACAGCTTGAAGCTGATTTATTGGTGCTTGCCTCTCCTTCACTGTGTTGGAATAATTCTGGCAGAGTGAGTAACTAAAGAAAGAAAAATAAAAGTATTTAAATGTAGACCTGGAGAGGACAGGTGACAGCCACCATCACTGGTGAGATACAATATCTAAAGCACACAACAAACAAGTATTTCTGTAAATGAACTGGAAGCATTGGATGAGGTTCATGGAGTTGGAAAACATTTGTATTGCTCTATTTTAAACCTGCTTACATTTTAGAAGACTTTTAAAAGCATAGCCTTACTATTCAGCCTTCTGCTCCCCATTCTGTCTTTTCATGAAAAGTGACTCTCTTACACCAATGGTAAGTATAGTTGCTATTATTCCCTAATTTTATTTTTGCTTGCCAACACTTAGAGGGAGAAAGAGAATAGGCTGAATTCCAATTTTGCCTTTGCATCAACAGCATATACTAATTTTCACATATGAAGCAAGCCACAAGTAAGAGTGGAAGGAATGATAAGCAGGGATGCAAGCATATCAGATAGCAGTCATCACTTAAAAAAAATAATAAAAGAAACACAAAAGAACACTACCGCTCTCACACTGTGATTTATTCTTGTTAAAATTAGTATAAGGAAGGCCTGCCTTGTGCAGCGACAGTCATCTGCAAATTTCAGATTTAAATCAAAGTTAGGGTCAGTGAGATAATAACTACAAATGATTCTGGTTTAAGTGAGAATCTCACAGTAAAATACCAAGAAGCAGTCAGTAAGGACTATAGGTGTTCTGTTGAAACTTCACGTAGACACACTTTGAAACAGGAGAGAGCATATCCTTTGCTACATATGTTCAGTTAGTAAAATACTGCACTGGCTATTAAGAACTACACCTCATTATTATGTCTGTGTATAACCCACAAGTGTTTTAATAATTGCATAGTGCAAGTCTGGTGCACTCTGTGCTACACCTTGGAGCAAGCAATGGCACTCATCTTCAGCTCCATGGCTGCCTGATTAATTGATTAACCAAAACTGATTATTGGTATAAATCTCTCATGTACATATACACATACATATAGACAAATATGTATAAAAATTACAATAAACCTGTACAACTCAGTTTAGATATGCTGTAGGATTTGCAGGGGTGGCTTTTGCTTTTGTTTGTTTGGTTTGGTTTGTCTGTCTGTCTTAAGGGCATACCTTGCACCTTTTGTTCTAACAAAGATAAAACAAATGCCTGGACGCTAAACAGGTTAAATGGTTGAGACAGCATGTCTCATGATGATCTAGTCTGTTTTCTGAAGGCAATATATCCAAATGTCTAATATACTCAAATGTATTTGTTCTTTCAGTTTAATCCAAATCTGCTCTAATGGAGATGGAAACTGGGTCCTTATCACCTACCGGTTTTCCCACAGGCTAAGCTGTCTTCTTTTTTTCCTTTTATTGTGAAATGTCCCAGGTATCCATAGTATGTCCTTTTTCTGGCAATGACTGGCTAAGGACATGATTTTTGGGAAGCCTCTGAAGATGATGATTATTTTACTACATGTTTTGATACATTTCTTCCATTTGGAATTAAATCAAAACATTGCTTGCAGTCAAGGAACACTTATTAGGCATTCACTTTACAAAGTATACTATTACCACTTATTTGGTCTTCATGGTAGCTAGAAAGACAGAACAAACAGAAGTGAACTGTCTGTAAGGCCTATAGTACACAAAGTCACTACTTTAAGTTCATTTTGAACACTGTTGTTTTTCCTATTGATTAATTCTTAAACAAATCAGGACAATCCCATGACAGCAGCAAGCTTGGAACTGGTGTGGATGATAGATGAGAAGAAAAAAAAAGAAAAGCAGAATCCCTTTCTTACCCATCAAGACAAGCTCTGACTGTGCTGATAGCACTTGTCAGGACACAATGCTTCTTCACTCGCATTCATTAATGTGGACACAGACTGATGAGGTTTTTCTGTTCTAGAGCTAATACAGTCAGTGGCAGCTTTGGGATTCCTGTACTTAACATAGAACTAATAAATAACGGTTTTGACCGCTACGGAGACACTGAATTTTTTCTGAACTGGAACAAAGCAGCTGCCAGAAAACATGCGAGTAGTTCAAAACAGAAATAAGAGAAAAAAATAATAATTCTGTGATTGTAGACAGAGAATCCTAAATGCTACTCAACATGTCAGAAAGAAAGGAAAAAAAATCAGAAATAATAAGATTTATTCATTGCTGATGCAACTTATTAATTATAGTTCCAAGCTGATAGTGCTACCTGGGGAATTATTATTCTTTAGAACTGACATCAGGGAAAGGCAAACAAAAGATCTTGGGAATTTGTAGGAAACTAGCTTGTTTTAAAAGAATATTCCCATCTTTCATCTCTTTTTATATTGTACCCAGTGACTTCAGATAAAAATATATTTATAAACAGTATAATAATAGTCTTCAAAAGTCCAAGTTCAGATCAAAGACTGAACATATGGAAGGTCAGCATATCCACACAGTTCTTTTAACAAAGCTTATCAACCAGTAGCAAGCCTAAATGAACAAGTATGTATATAGTTTATGCACATTACTGTACATAGAAACATACAGGTAAAACAGTAGAAATATTAATTAATAGATGAAAACAGCACCTGGACACTGACATTTTTTAATCTCCATTTAGGTTAAGAGAAAGCTTGTTGTATGCATCAATTTCTAAAAGTAAATATAAAATTGGGGTCTAAAACTCCAACAGTAATCGGGACTCTGGTGTACTAAAGGTACAGCTGTGTAAACTACAGCATGGGGAAAGGGAAGGTAGGAAGACAATTCACTTAACTGTACTGACAAAAACAACAGGGTTTTTTTTCCTGCTGAGCCTAGTGTGAGCTAGAAGGATGACAGTCTCCCCAACTAATTTTGTCCTTCCATTAGTTTTCTTTCCCTGACAGAAGGTCCCAAGCTATCATTCCAGCTGATCAACTGCTTGATGTTCTGCATCAGAACTTGTAGCAGCCATTAGCATTATGGAGGCCCTCAAATAACTTTGCCCAATCAATGTAAAACATGACCAAATATTAATTACTGCATTTAGCCTGCCTAAAATGTACAAAGCTCTGAAAAAACCTCTGTATTTTAGTAGTATTATTGATGTGCTGTTTCGGAGTTTTTAAGGGCTAATGCAGCCCATTTTTTTAAAGAAGTTGAATTCTTGTACACAATACCACATAATTTTAAAAGTCCCAGATTTATCTTCTTGGAAAATGGATTCACCCAAAATATAGACCCCAAAATATGCCCTCAATCATTCGAAAAATAATTTTAAAAGCATCTTAAAAAGGAGGCTATAACATACCAGATTTCATATGAGAACAAAAGCAAACTAAGCCCCAGAAGTACAACAAAAAATCAAAACAGAAGTACACAATCCTGTAGACAGATAAGGTTCAGTAGAGCAAAGCTTAATCTAAAGAAGTATATGTTTACCCTGACAGTCTCTTTCTTCCCTTGCTATTTTTCCTTCTTTCTTCTATTTTTCTATTATTTTAGAAACTATCTTCCCCAGTCTTGTCAGAAAAATCACCCAAATTTCAAAGCTATATTTCTGTGCCAGTATATTGTTGTCCAGTTATATTTGGTACCTATGCATATGGCAGCTTGTGTCTCATCATTATTAAAAATGTAATAAAACTTGTAAATAAATTTTTAATTAGGAGAGTGGATCATTGCTAAAAATAGGTATTACATTTCATTGTATTTGATAGTCAAATAGCTCTAAAACAGCACCATTGTGCACTGAGGTTGGCAACTGGAAAAAGAGGGTCACATTTTCTCACCTTTGTGCTAATTATCTTCTGTTTAACGCCATCTAATCTCTGGGAAGATTTTTAATTGTTGCCAGTTTTATTGGGAGACAGGTATGGGTAATTAGTAGTGTAATTTTAGTCTGACTGCTTTTCCGTATTTGCTAAATTTCCAGGGAAAACACATGCCAAAAAATGTGTTATTTAAAAACAAGCAAGTTTGTTACGTAGTGATATCCTGAGTAAGTGTCTCAAATGATTCAGGACTTGGTATGTGCTGGACATGGCTAAATCTAACTAAAGGTTAAGGAGACAGACTTAACGTAAACCACTGATAAAATGCAACAGACTATGGCAGAAGGTGTTTTTTTTTCTCTGATGCAAGATATGTAAGGGTAAGTTGTGTGAATTTTTCTTTAACTGAGGAAATCTGTGGAAGGTGAAGCAGCTGGAGCGATTCTCTATGCTGGCATACTCCTAAACCACCCACTGCAGCAAGACAGATTCACTCTGGCTTGCTACCCTTGAATGATACATATAACGACTGTAATATTGGAAAATCCACAATATGTAACAAAGGCAACAGAACTAAATTTGAAATATATATCTATGTGCGCCAGGGATTAACAAAGTTGAAACAGACTGATAGTTCGTAAATACTCTTTCTGTTTGTGAAATATTCACAGAAATTATGACAATTTTAAAATAATACATCCTTATAGAAGATTATTCAACAAAAAAGTTATTAGGCTTATTCTGTTTTGTGGGCTTAACTGAGTAGATAACATAGGTTTTAAAAGAACCAAGCTGAATTCCTTGCTCCTCCCCAAACTCCCCATGTGTGTAAGCCATAGACGAGCTTAAAGCTATTAAAGTGTGACTTAGTTTGCTTTTAGATATTTTAATTTTAGTCCTTAAAATCACGCTCAGCAGCATATTAGCTCTCTAGATCTCTCAAGTTTATAAGTCATTTTCCTAGGAAACTACAGTTCTGCTCCCACAGATACCTAAAAATATCTCAGGCTGGTAAGCATGTAGCTTCTCGGTTTATGCCAAATCCTCTCAAGACAGAGGCAGCTTGCATTGCTGTCCCTAACCCAGCAAAGGGCCAAATGGCAGCACATGGACTACTGCTACATTTTTGGGGTCTGACTTTGCTGAAAACAGCAACTGTCTTCCAGTTGAGCTGGAGTTTGAACTGAATGTCAATTCTCACCTCTGCCTGGGAGAAGTCAAACTTGCATCTTTCAATAAAAAAATGAAAGTGTGAAAGGTTTGCTCATTATACCTGCTTTCACATACATGCTTTCCTCCCGAGCTGAAAAATACTTTTGCATCCAAAGAAAAGCAAGCAAAATACTGTTGCCACAAATAATGTGTGTAGCATTCACAGAGATGATAAAGGTAGCTGATGAGTGTTCTTATCTCAGGCTGAAGCGGGAAGAAGAAAGGGAATAGACTGTGCTAAGATGCCGTCTAAGATGCTCTGTTCCACACGTAACTTTGAAAATATTGAAAAAGCTCAAGTACAAATTCACAGTATCCTGCACACATTTAAAGAAAAGGATAAGGGGATAAATTTGGTGTGCAGGCAGAGATTAGAAACACACCCTTATGAGCAACCCATGAGACTAGTGAAATACAGAATTCCATTAACTGTGGTAGACTGTTAAGTCCTGCCCTTGAAAATTCATAGCACACTTGCATAAGGAGTCATTAGTTTATAAAAAAATCAGCCCACAGTCCAGCAGCAAAGAAAAAATCTTAGAGTTTCTATGCTTCTCAAAAGTCAAAGAAAATAAAATAACTTCTCATAAACAATTCAGCAAGAGCAGATTTTCCTGTTGCCTCAAGTTACCAACTGACCAAACCCACACTCTATGACTTTTTTTTCAAACAGCTCTCAGTTCTGGTGTTTGCCTTAAGAAAACAAGAGATAAGATGCATGTATATTTTTCAGAAGCTGAATCCTGTTACCATTTTTATAAGGTCACAAACTGAACACAGGAAATTGAAAAACTGTGGAGGAAAAGTATTGTTGCAAATGTGCCGATACCTATGTAGGTTTTGGGTGTTTTTTTCATTTCTGAATCGATTTGACTTTCTCCTGATACTTTGTTCTTGAAAAATATAACCTTTTTCTTTAGACTTCTTACTGTTTAAATTGCTTGGTATTTTATAAACCATAGCTAGATTTGTTTCATCTGATGTTCAAATTCAAATGCAGAAAACAAAAGGCTCTGAGCCATCTGATAACACCTCTGATACAAAATATCTTCATTCCTAAAATTAGCTGACATTTAGGGTTATAATTTTCTCCAAAGTTCATTGAAAGCCAAGGATTAATTTGGTCTTTTTTTTTTTTTTTTTTAAATACTTAACCTCATTGTTTTACTGCTTTTTTAATTTTCACTACTTCAAAAATTACTCTTTGCTGTGATAGGACTTCAGCTTTCTGCAAAATGGGTTTACTAGATATATTCTATAAAACATTTTACATTTATCAAATCTACTCACTGATTATAAATGAGTGTCTTTCACTTATAATCAAGAACCAGGGATTTTCCCAAAATAGTAACGGCTGTTTGGATATTTTTGTTAGTCAGATTTCAGTCATATTTTTTCAACTAACAAAGCTAAACTCTTGTCCCTGCTGTATTTGCATGTGTATTAGTAACCAAAGACATAAGAACACACAGTTTGTAAATCAAAACAAATTAGACAAATAAACATCAATAATTTAACATCTCTAACTTCCAATGGAGTGCTTGCTTTTCCTTTTACTTCTATAAATATAAAGTAATGTCTCTATAGAATGGGATACAATCTTTACATCTTGGGAACAGACCTAAAGAGTGATGATCTGATAACCTTTTCCAACATCTAAAGGAAACTGAGCACATCCTATATCCCTTTCCAACAACAATAAAAAAATTACTAAATCTAATTAAATGTCCATTTCTTGCCCCTCTCCATAGTTCTGTACAAGGAGTTTTAACAAAGAAAAAGGTTTTTTATTATTGATGATATCAAGTTTTGATCAATACTCATGTAAAATTTAGCATCTGATTTAAAACAGTTTGATACAGTGCAAAAAAGGTGAATAATACATGAAGTTCTTTCTCCATAAGTGCTGCTTCACACCATTTAGGATGTGAAAGGTGTTCATTTAAAACATAACCCACAACTATTGCAAAAAATATTTTAGCCTTAAGGAGTTCACGTAAAGTTAGAAACCAGCTAGCCCAGAAGCACAATTAAAAGGAATAATTAGAATCTCACACCATACTGCCTTCCGGAAGGAAAACTGTTTATGGTCTCCAATGATAAACCTTTGACAGGAGCGGTTTTAAATATATAGCATGGGAACGGGCAGTACTGAGCACACTAAACATCTCATCCTGCAGATTCTGAAATTATTAATGAGCTGCAGGACTCAGTCTTTTATTGAATTAATTAATTAAATTTGCCTGACTCCAGCGAAAGGCAACCAATAGCTGGATGGACACAGTTTATCGCTTCGAGGTGATGTTTATTGGATTTGCTAATCCTTTAGGACGTTTACCTTACCCAGTCTCAGTCAACTAACCATTAGATGTTCATTTTTAGGTATCTGTAGGTCTTACGTAGTTACTGAAGAAGCACAGTCATCTCTAGAAGCTAGTTTTTCTCTCTGCATTAGATTTTTAAGGGTTCCTTTTGGAAGGCTTATCCTGTGGATGTTCTTTGTATGTCTGCATTAGATATCGAGAGGGAGACTAGAGAACTGTCTCAAACTGCAGTTCAGGTGGTTTGATTTGGTGAGGTACTACAGCCTCTGCAGAGTGTTGGGGAACTGCTGAGGAACAAACTGGATTTGTAGAGGCATTTTAAACACACACTTCTGTAACACTTGAATTTTAAAAATAAACTGCATTCCGTATAAATCCCACCATATTCATAATATTTTAATTGTTTAACTCCAACCATTTGTCCCTCCACTTTTCATAGTCCTTTATTAGTTATTTGAAACACATAGAAAGTAAAAAATTAAAATAATGAGACAATTAATAATGGACCTAGTCTTAAGTTAGCCACTGCATTTGGGATAGCTGCTCAAGCAGTCACAGAGACTGTGTGTCAGAAAATATATCTTGTCAGAGGTTTTCAGGTTAGACAGAATAAGTCTATTTTATCCTTTCAATATAATGCTATTTCTTCCAATAATGATAGCTGTGGCAATTTTTATCTTCCATTCTGTTATTGAAGGAGGATTAAGATATTTCTAATGTCATAAAAGTACTCTTTGGGAAAGAGTGATGGTTATTAAAAAAGTGCTCTAAAATTAGATGATTCAAAGGTGTCAGGATTCATGCCTAACAGACAAGTTTAGCAGGTAATGACTGGGGGACACAGAGCTACTACTGGTCTAGAAGTCTCTTCAAATGGAAGCAATTTTCTTTGAGACAGGAAAAAGTAAAATCATGGAACAAAAATACCGATGAGTATTGACCTTGAGCTCGCTGTCAGGTTTGGTTGATTGGATGAATATAGTCTAGGCAAGGTTTAACAATATCTTACAGTCCATCTTATTTGTAATGGGGAAGACAGTGAAAAGGAGAGTGGTTACTTCACCATTTTACCAAATGTTATTGTAATCAAAGACAGTTGTTTACTTTTTTTTTTTATGGAAATGAAGTGGGTTATGTTGGAGGACTGTTGATTACAATACTGCTTTACAAAGAGGCAGCTACCAGATTTCAAATAATATTGTATAGGAAGAAAATACTGAAGGCTCTCCTCCACGGGTATTCTGGGCCAAAGACAGAGTAAAAGCAACTTAGAGACATGTTAATTCAATTACTTTCCAGAGCACCAGTTCAATTCTAGAGCTTTGAAACACAGTATATGAGGTCTCACTCTTTTCTACATAACAAAATAAAGACATATGCCACCTTAGCAAGATAGAACAAGGGGAAGTTGGAAGTTGTAATTTGACAAACTGAGAAGCTGTTTGGTGAACAAACGTGAACGTGCACCATTCTCTCTCCTAGAATAAATGCCATGCAAAAAGAAGAAAAAAAAAGTATTAGAATGAGTAACCAGTTTGTGATACGTAAGGACAATTTTCCATAAATTCTTAGCTAGCCTTTGCTTTCAGAAAACAACCTTGTGTCATGTACCCATGGTTTCTACCTGTGCTTTATTCTTTCATTTTGTCCTGAATGGGTGCCAGTTAATACCAGGGATCAGAGAATCACTCCCTCTCCCACGCTCCTCTTCTTTCCCAGCTCACACTTCCTCAGACCTTTTCTGTATTTTATCATTGTTCTGCGCATTCAGGAGAGCTGCCAATCCACTTGCCAATGAACCTCGAAAATTTAAGTACATGCTCAAGCAAGGAGTGACACATCAGTGGTCTTTCAGATCTTCAAGATATTTCATCTCATTTCCTTGAAAGCATTTTGAGGTTGTTGGAATCTCTGCCCCTTTGCTACTCAAACACTGTTTTTTCTTCACTTTTCCTTCGATAATTGTTGGAATTACTCCTCATAATAGTTTTTAAAACATTAAATTTGTTTACCTGAAGACTGGTATAACACCACTGGAACGTGTGGTTCTACATCACCACTGTCCTGTTACCACCAACAAAGAGAACTAGAGTCTGCAAGGTATTTATTGTGCTGGCACTTCTGATGCATGAACTGGAAAGAATTTTTTATTATTATTATTATTATTATTATTATCTTCTAGGAGGCTGAAATCCTTTCCTGTAGCATTTTATTCATTATAATGGGTTCCAGTTCTACAAGTTAGGTGCTTATTTGTGGTTTGTGTATGTTTTTTGGGATTTTTTTTTGTTTGTTTTATGTGTGTGTTGTTTGATTTATTTTAAACAGTCTTTTTTTTTTCTAATTCTCATCTACAGTTCTAGAATACAGGGTGTGGGGCATTTGCATTTGCAGTTCTGATTCACTCTTTGTGTGCAAGCGTGTGTATGTGTGTAAAGTGCTTCCTATTTCCATGTTTGCATTTCGTTCCTTACAGATTTAGTGTGCTAAAATGAAAGCTGCTCAGTCTTCCTGAAATCGAATACCATTACTATCACCTAAAAACTAAGTTGCTTGGTTATTTCAAACACTAAATAAGTGGCATCTGTATAGCTGCAGTGAATGCTGAGGTAGCTCTGACAGGGCCACCATTCAGTTTTCATTAACATAAATAAATTCTCGAAGAAATATGAGAACTTTAATTGTCTTCTGGAACCTGGGAGGTGTATCTTGTAAAGATGAGAATGACAAGGCTTTGTCAACACATGCTGAAAACATGTTTTGAAGAAAGTACTGTAGCTAAGTGCAGAATGTAAAGCTATTGCCTTTTCCAAGGTTCAAAATCAAAATAAGGAAGACAGAGGCATTCTTTTCATGTCTCCTTCCTAAGCTGAAAGTCAATAGCAGGCAGACAGATGTGTGTGAAGAGCTTAGTTTGGCGTGCTAAATGAAGAATCCTATGGCCATTATCAGACGCTAGTTTGCTTTTCATAAGCTCAACTTGATTGTATTAACACATGAAGGGAGAGTGCCATGGTGTCTCAAGGACAGTGTTTGTGATACATGTTTAACTGCTTTTGTTAGAGCCTTGATCTCACAGCCTTGACCAAGGACTCATTACTGGACTCTTCAGTAATATTGATATTAGCTATTTTATCTGGAGCTTCTTTCTATCCTGCCTCAAAATAGCATCAGTGTCATTAAAAAGACAGCTGGTCATACACAAGTGGTTAATCACAGAAGAACTTCCAAAAATTCATAGAACTTTCTGCTTCATGAGTACAGAATAATAGAATATCAACAGTCACAGTATAAATATGTGCATAAAGATGTTTTAGCTTTTGTATACAGGATGTTTCACACATTATACTTCCACAAACTTTTTTGAATGATACAGTCTCTGACTAAAGCATTTTTCTAGCAACACTGCAGCATATTTGCATGCGGAAGTGTGTGTGTGTGTATGTTCCAGGAGGAAAATCTCTTAGCCTTTTTCAAATGCAGCTTTCTAATAAGATGTCTAATAACAGAGGGGCTATAGGATTTTGATGCAATAAATGGGAATTTTTACTCAAAGCTTCTGGGTATGCACAGGCCTTACAGAGTTTGGCTCTGCTTCTTACCAAGAATCAGCCATTTCTTAGGTTTTTTTAATTATCAGCTGCAGGATTTGACTGAAATATAGTCCAGTACAGCAAACTTGAAGTGACGTAACCTCCATTGCATCAACCGTCAGTATAAACTAATGCACAGCTTACCAAAGTGCTAGTCAGACAACCACTCATACACATTTGAAAACACAAGCAGTGCAAATACATTGAAAGACTGCAGAGCTCTGCAGGTGCGCTTCACTTTGCCTAGGTTCAGAGACCAAAACATTAGCTTCACTCCCCAAAGGAATACTGCGGTCTGCAGTACAGCACCGATTCACCTCAATTCACTAGAAAGAGCTCAGTCAGGTTTAATAAACACTTAGGTACCAAAGCACTAGGTTCAGTGTAAGTTTATGCAGCTGCAGCCTGAAATATTTATAGGTTAAGTTCAAAATTTCCTCAATATTTATATATCTGCTATTTGAAAAGTTGTTTGTATTTACAAAGAGAACAACATTACCTGTGTTGAAGACATATTCAACACATAAAACAATAAATTTCCCAAGCTGCTGCTAGAAATATGACTGATAGAAGAACAAGTACATTCTGGAAATCCGAAGAGGCGAAGTTTAATAGAACTATTCAAGAAAAGAAAATGAGTGACTAGAACTATACTTTTACAGAGGTAATCTTTAAAAACTTTTCTTAGATCCAAATGAAATACTAGGATACCAAGACAAATAGTGGTATGTATGATTAGATCATGTATCATTTATTTCTTTAAAAACACAGACATGTTTTTAAGTAGTAGACATGCCACATATACTGAAAACTATGAATTCCTGCTAACACTTTCTCACTTGTAAAATTTTAGATATTACACATTGAACTTTGCAATGCTAATTGGACTTTCAAAACAGCAAAGATATGGCTCAGTAGGAATTTTTGCTCAGAAAAACAGGCGGCCAAGATTTCCCCTCTCTCATCCTTCCTTTGGCAAAAATTTGCTCTGTAAACACTTTCTGGTAGTGATGGAATCAACACAAGATCGGAATAATAACCAAAACATGATTATATAAACGTATCTTAAAGAAAAAAAGGAAAAAAGTTCAAGACCTATTAGCAGTAGCCCATCGATATCTTTTGTTTTACCTAGTGAACTGATCCAAACCAGCTAAACAGATGGATGGGAGAGTCTGAGGGCAATCAAGCACAGAATAATGTTGACAGTTTCACAACTTCAGAACCACCTGTGCCGATTACTGCAATCCACTGTGAATATTCACCGAGTGCCAGGGACCACTCCATAGTCCTCAGGGGCTCTCATTTCCACTTGTGGTGTCCTAAGGCTTTTTTGTACACTAGTATGTTAATTATGGAAGAAAAAGTTATATGCAGTGGTGATAAGGAAGCAAACAAGGAGGAGAGGAGGACTTTCTGTTTTCATTTAGAAAACAGATTGAGAAAGGAAGGGATTTAGCCTCTGTTTTTCCTTAGACTAAGCTGTTATGAAAGGTACTTGGGAAGCCCTCACTGCAGAGGGGGAACCCAAAGAAACCCCAAAACCAACCAATCAAACAAAAATCTCTCCAAAACAGTGGTGTGAAACCTTGTTTGAAAAGGAAGATTATGTGGTTAGAACAAGCTTTTGAGGCCAACTTGGCCTTTTCTTCCTGCAAACAGAAAATAACAAACGTATCACAACTGTACACACAGATAGAGGAGATTCAACTCTAGAGACACTAATTGTGATGGAGCAAAATACTTAGAAAAAATGAAATCTGCAGTAGCATCCAAGCTTTTCTCTGGTTTACCATACTCGAAAGTTCTCCCATTTCTGAACAAAGTTCCTTCCCATGCAAAAAATACAGGTAGTGTTGACAACAGCTCTGTATTTTCACAGATATAAAGCCCTGCCTTGGCTTTCTCCACACTAGCTTCTTTCCTTAGTATTCATTTCATTTCCTCATGTGTTTTGTTAATCATAGCTCTCCGTTACACATTGCTTCCTTTTATCCTTCCAGCCAGACTAAGTCAGCAGATGTCCTCAATATTTTGTTCTACCCAATTGTCCCTGCAATGTGATCATATGCAGTCTCACAAGGCATTGATCCCACATGTTTAATGCTAGCCAATAAATTCGGTCTGATCATTCCCTTTTACTCCTCCTCCACTCAAATCAATCTACATTACTCCAGAGCTCCTCTGTTTCTCTCACAAATAGAGTTTTGCCCAATTCTTTTTATAGCTAAATTGGCATTTACTACTTGTTTCCTGTTTTTTAAAGAACCACATGAAATGTGAAATTGGCTAATAAATAGTATTTGAGCTTATTCCAAAGAGGGAAGGAATACCTTGTATAAATAGTTATTTTCTGCAGTTATTTGATGAGTTTGATTCGAAGTATGTTGTCACAATGCAGTAATGAGAATTCCTGAAAATCAAACATTTTGCATAAAAAGAGACAGCTGTAAAAGCAGGCTTGATGATTTTGTCACATCTCCATGTATAGTGTACAATGAGCTGTACTCTTTACATTTAATACAGACTTTAAAGGCGTTCTAGAACGTCTGCTGAATTGTAGCTTCTTATTCAACACAGTAAATTCATTCATAAATCCCCTTTCACTAAGCAGTATTTATTAATCAGTACAAATTAACATGGCAGCATCATACGTTAAATCCTCTAAAAAAAAGTGTTTTCAAAGCAATAGTTGATTTAGCAAGAGGGAGGGGCTTAACAAATCGGTCAGGACATCTACTGTGTAGTCAGAATTCCAAGCAAAAGGAAGCAGGAAATAAAATTTAAAAGACGTGGTGAAAGAAAGCTTCCATAGAGGAAAGTGTAATAAGATGTGAACATCACCTACTTTAGCCTGACAAAGTATGTCTCGTACAGGCATTTCCTTGGGGTTAGGGCTATGCCACAGGTTCCCCCAGAGGTGCTTCTACAACTATTGCTCTTGTGAGTTAAACTTCTATTATACCTTTACTGATGTAAGAGCCTGGAAAACAACTGGAGCTTTTATGCAACGTAAGAAATCCAAAGAGTGATAGTAAGTAAAGATATAGACAACATGCCCTCTGAATGTTACCAGTACCTAGCCAAAGAAACAGCTCCTCCATTAGGGTCCTTCAAGTTATTTACTTGCATACAACAGTCTGCTGTCATCGATACCTTACCCCCACTCAGGCGGAGCTAGCCAGTCACCGACAGCTGGTGCAGATCATGCACTACTCACAGAATCAGCTATTACTGCATGAGAGAGGCCTGATTTGGATGTCTCAGAAACAGTAGCAAACGAAGAATAAGTAAATGCCTGTCAACTCAGCAGGAAGCTCAGTGCAACTCTCTGTAGAAGGTAAAAGAGTATTCAGTGCCTCAGCAATGAAATTTCCTTCACAGCAGGCCAGAGCAAACTTCCACGGGCAAATCAGCACATCAGCAAAAGGCCTTTCAAGGACTGCTTGTGCTGTGGGACCATTTATAATCTTTCCTTTCTCCGCTCTTCTCTTGCAGGGAAGGGTTCTGGCTGGAGGACAAGTCGAATGAAAGTAAGAGGCTTCAGAGCGCTCTGTTCCCTCCAAAATCTGTTCTGCTCTGCATTTTCTTTGTTCTTTCATTCATCCTGCTCCCTTTCTCCCCTCAAGGGAGAAGCAACAAGTTGCAAGAACAGATGTTTCTAATTTCATTAGACACTTCATACTGATACACAGAGCTTTACTTCCTACTTAAGCAATGATAAGACTCGCTGTATCTCATAGGAGTAGCATGATTCTCAAGAGGGGCTAGTGCATATATATATATACACACACACTTAGCAGTCCAAAATTGAATTTGTCTATAGTAAGACATAAATAACGTTTTTATGCACTTAGCAAAATCAGTGCCAAAGATTTCTTAGTAAGAATATGTAGCTAAGTAACACATTTAAGCATTCTCTTATAATAAAGTAAAATCTAAACTTAGTGTATGAAATGTACATGCAAAACCCTCATATGGTTTCAAAACATCTTTCTCCAAACAAATGACTAGAATTGTGGCATTTTTTAAAGAATGGATTTTCTAAAGTGTCAAGTATAAAATAAGTTCAATTAATAGAGCCTGTTCCCCCCCCCCCTTATTTATCTTTCTTCACTTGCTTCTTTATCCCTCTTGATCCCAATTAGTGAAATTTTCTAAAACTTAACCCAGAAAAAGACAAACCAAAACATACATCCTTACTAAGGGCACCCAGCTGGAAAATTTCTGGTTTAAAAGTCAAAACAAATCCAGAAATTAATTTTCTGTTTTCCTCCAGGACTTAGTCTGTCCTGTGCTGTGACAGGATTGCACAAACACAGCATGACTCCTACCCTGCTTATTCAGCCCTGACAAAGAACAGTCACCCAGATTTCAGAAGTTCTTTTAAACAAACACGGCTTGATGAAATCACAGTCTTAAAAACTGAGGAAATGCTCATTTTCTTATAAATCAGGCTTTCCTCATCATGCTTTTGTTAATTGTAAATGGGAAAAAGAACTCATTAGCCAGATCACAATAAATACCTGAAAAAGCAACAGCAAAAACTTTCTTGCCTGTGTTGTAGCCGGAGGATGCATTCCCCGCTCATGCTCCTTCCACAGGGGTTGTTCGGATTTGGGCAGGTGTTTGTAGTTGGGTTGGAGGAACTCAGCTGATGTGAGTTTTGTAGTAGTCTTTTTTTTTTTTTTTTTTTTTAGTCTACACTTGTCTAGCTCTAAGAATGAATTCAGGGGATAAAATGTAGTTTTTACTTCTTTGACAATATATCCAAATGAAATAGATGAATATCCTAAAAATAAAATAAATAAAACAATTTAAAATCTTTGCCAACCACCTATGAATTGCTATAAATAGGTATCTCAGAAGCTGCATTGAGCTTTCTACTCTGACTAGGAAGATTTAGTTTTAGGGTTGGTATTGTCAAGCATCAAAAAGGGTAAAATCTCTTATGAAGGAAATAATCCAGATCCTTACTGACAAAGAACAAGCAGCACAGAGACACAACACGGTATCAACTGTCCCAAAGCCAGTCTTATTCACTGTATATTTATTTATTTTATTTAATTCAATTCTAGCCAAAATTGCAGTTTTCAAATAATTTCTTTGAACAGACAAGTTAATAAAAAGCACTGTAAAAAAAATAATATAACAAAGCCTTTTGAAAAATCACAACCCCCCCTATAATTTTATCTTGTATTTACTACTTTTCATATGTCAGAGCAAAGCAATAGAGTATGTTCTGTGGAAAAAAAAATAGCATGAGTAAAATATCTTGAGTATAAGAAAAGGCCATCCAGCCTAAAGAGGACTGGCCTTCATAATGCATATGTTCCCCTAGGATGGTACCTAATTGCTGCCTGAATGACTGCAATGTTTGTTCCAACATCTTTATCCACTACGCCATTCAAACTGTGCATTATAGCCAGAGTGAACAAGGCATGTTTTATATGTTCTGAAATTGTCTTGCTTTAATATCAATTCATAGCCTCATCCGTATATATTATATACTATGCAGCTTTTTGTGGCATAATTTACTTTCTTCTGTAAGAGCCCATACTTACCCAGCTTCTTTCTTACTTTATCATAACTAATTTGTAATCTAAGTCTAAAATGGTTATAACATTACACATACACATAAGGGAGATACATAAAATGACTTTCCCCTACCTGCTTCAGTCAGGAATTTCATGCCAATCTACCGCTAGCCAATATCCTTCCACAGACTGCATTTGTAGTAAAGTGAATCCTGTATTTCCACAGCTGCAATAAATTGGTTTTGTCCAAACCATTTCCTATATCTTCAAACTGTCCCTAAACATCCCAAACAACTACATCCTTGGTTTTCCTTTAAAATGGAGAAATAAATAAATAAAGCTGAGTAACATTTTCAACTAAAAAAGTATTGCATTTTAATCTAAACAGGTGTTTTTTGAATTATAAAACTGTGAAGAAAAACTTAGCAATGTAATTAAATCCAAATTATCCAATTTCATGCCTATTAATACTATGAAGTTGAATTGTTTCTTAATCTACTTTGAAGGGTTGTTTTGATATTCAAATTACCACTACAGAAAAAATGTGGGTGTTTAGTAAGATATCAAGTGGACTTCTGCTGAGCTACCAGAATTCACAGTCTTCTAGTTATTGTGCGTGTAGAGCCTTATAATGCACAGCATTTTGTAAAGAGCTTAGTTTTCTGAAAATGTTTCTCAGCTGGTGAGATGAGATTTTTATGAAAAAAATAAACAAACATTTAGAACATACATATAGGAAGAATTTGTAAAAATATAACCAGTTATTAAAGGCAAGATATATACACTTACTTGACAACGGAAAACCTCATACTATCTGTACAGCTTTTGGAAGTCAGACACATTTATAACAGCAACACTCATTGGAATAAGTTATAAATAGCGGTGGGTAAATAGTCAGACTGCAGAAGTCCTGAATGCCAGTTTGGTCACATTTTTAAATGTAAATTTTAGATTAAAAAAAATGGCTTGAAAGAAAGGTAAGTAGATAAAATTTCCTACCAGTGATTTAGTGAAGGTCAGGAAGAAGACTTTATGACCTTTGGTCATAATACATTAAACAGTCTGATATTAAATATAATGCAATCACACACTCCATCTGTGCAATCACAAGCATCTAAGATACTAAAGGGCAGCCTGAAGTAAGCGGGAGCTCAGACCCTCTTTTATTGTTAAATTATTAAATTGCTCACTTTCAAACATCTTGAAAATTCTGTGTAATAAATTGCTTTATACTCACAGTGCAGAATAGTGGTAACTGATCTGGAGATAGCTTTCCATAAGTATCTCAATATAAGTACACATTTTCTCTATGCAGGAAATTCTAGATGTGTAACAAAACCCTGGCATACCAATTTTAATTGCTGAAAGCTGATTTTTTTTCTAAAGGGGAACCCATATTTTCAGTGATAAAATTGTCAAGCTACAAATAAAGATGCTGCAAGAGTAAGACTCAACATCTTGGTAAACAAAGCATCACATGTGACCAAAATTAACTTCTGAGTTCATTTAAGAAATGTAAGATTTGCAGATTGAGATAAGCACAGTGTCCCTTATCTGAAGATGATGTCTAATACTTTTATTAAAGAATCTAGTCAGTTCAGCAGATCCTAAAAGGTAAGCCAAAATCTACATTCTCAACTGGCATATTTATTAGGAAAGCAAACATTTTTGCCTGAATAATTTGACTTTGTGTTCTTCATTTTTCAGATCCAGAAGGTTATTCAAATTCTATTTGTCCTAATAATCTCCACCTAGATAAGTAAAATATAAATATTTAATTTCTTCTGTCGTCACTTCAAAATTTTACCAAACTTGTTAGTACTGGAGAACCACAAGTCTGAAGCAGATGAGTAGGTAGGAAAAACAAAGATCTATTGCTTTTTAACAAAAGTTAGTGTTATGGGGTTAAAAAGAGGATAATGAAACCTAAAAAGAGAAGCACAGTGAGGAAAAAATCCAGTTGCACAGTTAAGTTTATAAAATACTCTGACAGTGATACTGCCACTTTTCATAGTTCATTCCTGAATTTATATGTTGTACATTTATACTTAACCTGGAATAATCATTTGCAATTCACTATGGATCCACTTCTGCCATTCATGCTCACACAAAGGGCACCTTTTGACCACCCTGAGATGTGTGATGGAGTGTAGAAGGCAGACGCATAATGTCATGCCATACCTTTGCTCCTTCCCAGCTCTGTGACCAGCATCTACAACAATTTTATGTATAGAGGAAAATCAGAGCACATAATCCTGATGCTGCTTCTAACAACAGTTTCTCTGACATGTAAATTTTCAGAGAACAACCTACCTACTTCTGATTTTTAAATCTGTATGGATTTGCTCCTGATTTACACCTATATTGAAATTAATCATAATCCATATTTAGAAACTATTTTGCTTGATAGCCAGAAAAAAGCCACCCTGATAACAGCCACTCAATAGCACAAGCGCTGCCACAGAAGAAACCCATCAGGGATAGGAAAGGAAATAGAGAGTGACAGAAGGATGTACCACTGCTGTCAGGGTAGACTTCATAACTCCATAATTGTTACTCCATTCTACTGGCAAAGAAAGCCACCGTCATTGGTACAATTTATAGCATTTGGACTGTTTAAGTCCTCCTATGAGTTATAGAGACAGCTCGGAACCATTGCACATAAAACTAGACTAAGGTTTACCTCTGTATTCTCATTCTGATTCTTGACTACAACAAAAGGTATAAAACACTGTCTCTCTGATTCAAAGATGCTTAGTAGGTTCTGGAAATCACCCAGGTGCCATGGAATTAAATGGAAGCTAGGCACTTGCACACATTTCCACAGAGGCATAAGAAAGCTCTAAGAAATACATTTTGAATGGAAACAAGATGCCCAAATGCCTTGTATAGCTCACCTGCAGGCATCTTTCATATTTGTAGGTTCCCAACTACATCAAAGAAATCTGTCAAAATTTACTGGTTCATGAACAATACTCACACCTTAAATGACGTCTATTGTTTCAAATGTCATATCTCTGTAAAGTGGGCTGGGAGGGGGAGGACCTTCACGTAACCTTGACTGAATACAGTGTTTGTACATTATATGCAAACCCCAGCTGGAGAGGTGAGGGGGAAGGCTACTGAACGCGGAATCTTTCCAGTGAATCATGACAGAAGCACCTCTCCTGATTCATTCTGAGCGTGGTGTGCAGCATTCTCTGCATTTCATCTTTCTTACCTGTATGGGAAGGTTTAATGGTTTTACATGACCTATGTTTCAACAAAAAAGCAGCTTCTGAGAAATAAACAAGTGAAGATCTACAGCATATTGTCTTGTACAAGATAAATTTCATCGAGCTTAGCAGAATTACAGCACTGCAGAGACCAAGGGAATATATTCAAATGTACTGCAGGTTATGTTATAAAAGCTGGATTTAAAATCCTTCAGTGATGAAACTGTTCCTACTTAGTGAATAGCAGCTGCTCTAAATTAATCTATATTGATTACATTTCCTCTTGCTTCACAAAAAATAGCTTTTAATTTAGAACATCACTATAATGTCTTACTTGAAACAATTGCGAGATGAAAGCAACCACATGATGTCATCAAATATTATCACCTCCCTAAATCACACTGAAATTAGTCTTCCAGAAATCAAAAGGTTATCTCTGCATTACTTCCTCCGGTGGCTGTTGCTATTCTCTGATCTATGTTTCCAAAGCAAAGTCTATTTTCAGTTTTGTCATCCCAGCGATACACAGCCCGCCTCATCCACTTTTTACTTTTTTCATTTTCAACACCGTCTTCTTCTTGGATTAGCTTTTTTTAAGGTTCAAAAGAACGCACAAGATGAGTTGTGCCCATCATAAATAATGAAAAGAATTATGCAGGATACAATCATAAAGCACACTACAGGTAAATGATGGATGTTTCTGCACACCCTCTGAGCTGGGAATAGGTCTAACATGCTACAGAACCTGAGCAAAGGCTTCTGAATTTGAGCTAATACATTCAGACACTCAGTGTGCAGGGACTGTCTGCATCTCTGGTCTAAACTGTTGCCTAAAACACATAGGAGAATGATCCTCACAGTAGAAATAGTTTATTTTTAGAAGTTGTTTTAGTAACAACTTCAACAAAATAAGAAAGTGCATCAGAAGCAGGAATTATTTTGATTGTACTAGAATGAAAAGCTAACAGGTAGTTGCCTATATAATCAAGTGTAGCTTCTACTTTTGACAAGTATACTTATACTGCTTTAAAAAGATATTTTGGACTAATTATATCTGTCTTGCTGAAACAGGACTGCTCACCTGAGTACAACAGACAGGATTTGGCTACTTGTTTCTCAGGCCCTCAGCACGATTTTGCAGCAAGATGGGTCTCCACTGTACAAAGCTGAGATATTTTCATGAAAAACTGCATTATCCTGTTTTAAGTCACATTCATACGCTTTTGTTTACACATAATATAGCACTTAAAAATTAAAAATGTTGATTATTCCTTTTTTGCATTCAGATGTTCCTAATGTTTTATTTTGCAGTATCTTGGGTGAGTTGATGCATCTATTCTGTGTGCCTTCTATCTTGTATAAAATGAAATAAATAATAAGAATTGCAGCATTTTCTTTTTATTGTTTTGTGCTTTTATTTGTTGGCATTTTGTTATGTATAATTCTGTATAACTGACACCAAACTGTACTTGATGGCTCTTTGAAGCTTTAATTGTCAGCTTTTTTCCTCACTAGTTTTTCTATACTTTTAAGAGTTCATTTTTCCTAAAACAGTAACTCCCACTTGCTGAATTTAACATTGTTTTCTAGAAACATAAAATCATGTCCCAGTTACCCTTTTTCAACAATATACAGTGTTATTTTCCTATCATCTGCAATAAAACAGTGAGAGATAGCACATAAATAACTATATTAACACTAAACATGCTCATTAAGTGCCTCATTTTGAAAATGTGTTACAGCTGGCCACTTATCCTTGGCTGGAAATCAAATAATACAGGACAAGCAGAAAATAAATAGCTGACTCTGATATGATACTCAGATAAATAATCCCAGGCTAACCTATGGACTACTCACATGAATAAGTGAGACAAATTCCTCACTCACTGAACTCAAACCCAGTGGAACAAAAGCCTCATTCCTGGAGCGTAAGTTGGGTACACAGTGCAGAGTATTAAAAATGTTATGGAAAATGGTGCGATTGGTACAGCTCTGGGTGGCAAAAACATGGGAATAGCAGCATTTTTAGTATGTACCATGGTAGATGGCAGATCTGCATTATATAATGCTGGGTATCACTTTGCTTCTAGCTGAATTTTCTACCTAAACTCAAGTGCTGGCAAAAATTCATTCATTTAGTCCTCCACTGTCACTCAGGCTTTTGGAGAAGCAGTGAAAATAACTCCACACTCCATACTGTGGGAATTTGTAACTTATTTACACAAGACTTCACAGCTCAGTGTACCATTTTTGTTTTAAAACTAAGACATCTTTGTAATGATTTTCCAGTTTGAGAGACCTGTTGTAGAATAAGAACGCTTAAAGAAGAGGAAACATTCCAGAGATAGATAGAGAAACATCATCCAAGGCTACCAAGCCTGTGACTGTAATATTTAGTTTGCTAATTTCTGACTTTCTTTGCAGGTATAATACAGTCCATACCCAGTTCTGCCAATGCAATTCTTACATTGCTATTGTAATGTAATAGCTCTTTTTCTAAGCGCAGCCTATGTTTTTTCCTAATCATGCAGTGAAACAAGTTCTGTGTTGTTACTTCTCTTTTTCAGGTTAGAGTGTTGTAATTCCTTCTTGGCCTAGTTATTAGTCAATTTGAATAATTTATTAATTACTTGGAGTTATCTTCAGAAGGTGGTATAGTTCCAATATAGGAGTGGAGCTTAAACTCTGAACCTAAAGCATTAGATCCTGGATATTTCTTACAGTTTGGCCTTTATGCACTATATGCTTTCATCTAATCGATGTTTCCATGAGTCTAGATTTATTTATAGCTTTCATGTGTTGTGTAATTAGTAAGTCAGGGCCTCATTTTTATTCATCTTATTCTAATTTATTATGATTGACTTCATTGTCCTCAATGGTGTTACTTCCTCATGTATCAATATTAGACCTTGTATTATTAATACATCTATAAATATTGCAAGGATTATGTAAAGTATCCAGGACTTATTTCAGATATGTTCTTCTCATTTGCATGAGAGAAAAATCACTCCCAAAGTGTTTTCAGCATCTCTGTTATTTTTTATTGCTTTAAGGTGAAATGTCTTTGTTCTGTTTGCGAGTTTCTCTCATTAACATGATCAGTTGGTATTAAAAAAAACCCACAACTCAAAATTGTATTTCTTAATGGGATAAGTTCACATAAGCAGAAACAATTTGTTTCATTAGGAATACCTGTTATTAGATCACTGGAGATATCAAAGCATCTAAATCAATTTCGTAAGCAATTCCACATCACATCTTCTTTCAAATGTTAGTACTCTATTAAATTAACGATCTGAAAGCGCAAAGCTGAGGGGTAGATTCAAAAAACATACAAATGCTTCTGTAGCATGTTGCACTATGAATTTTTGTCTCCAGGGCTATGGCATTTTGTTTTCTGATTAGATCTATTTACTGTATCTTTTTAGATACATTATCAGATAACTGCAGGTCAGATCTCCTGCTTACAACAGATAGCTTTATCTATGTTTTGTATAGAAATTCTACTCTAAAAATAACAGCATTTAAATATACTTTTAATCTCTGCTGTAATGTTTGTACAAACTTATCTTTCTTTCATACTGCTAATTAGTTTTGGTTATCTTATATTCAGTAAATAGATGAGTAATAATTATAACAGCTCATAGCCTGATTTTAATCTTATATTTGTCAGCTTTACACCAGGTTACATCCCTGACTTTCTCAGCATTAATTCAGAAGGGTAAAATCAGAATCTTATTGCTTAACCTACATACCAGCTCCCACTTTCCAAATTTACAGATATTTCTTTGAGCTAGACAGATGTGAAATCATCTTCTCTGTTTTAGAATATCTGCATCGTTCAGTTTGTTGTTCAACATCAGTTATGCTGAACATAATTAATGAGCTTTCAATGTGTTCAGATCCCCCCCCGGGATGTCCGTTCCAGTAAATTATCCAGTGCCAGGAAATGCTGGCTAGCCTTCTGGTCAAATGGCACGGCCTGTTCATAAAAGTCTTTCCCCCTACCACTCCTCTATGTGTGACCATAATCAATCTGCCTTTTGGGAACGACCTCTGGCCTATGCTAATCCCCCAGATTCTACACTGGATTTTTTTTGGAGTGCCCCAGTTGGTACAGGTCACCACAGAGCATGCGATTAGTTCAATAGTAAGCTGAATCTATCATGGCACAGGGTAGTTTATCAACACAGATACAAGCTTCAAACCAAAAATTTAGATGCAAAAGCTCAATGGGACTGGAGTCACAGAAAGGTGTCAGAAGTAGTCCCTAGTCCACATAAATGAAATTACGCTAGGTTCATTCTAATCCAGCCTTAGGGATGATATAATTGTATTTTCCAGAAAATTAAGGACTTTGTTTTCTGTTTTTTCCTTGTCACCCCCACACTTGTCCCTGAACTGATGACTGTGCAGCTCGTCTGTCTTTGGCCTCTTCTGGGTAACCTTGTATGAAGTAACAGTCAAACCCAGATTCAAAGTCGCTTCTTTCCCCACCGGGCAACTTGTGCATTAAGACCCACGTTGGATATCAAACAGGCCCTTGGTTTGCAAAGGTCCCGTGTCTTTTCCTATTAATTTGGGGCTGTGCACAGACACCTCATGGCCAATGTCACATCGTTTGCGGAGGGAGGCAGCAAAGGAAGATGACGAGCAGGTCACACAGCTCTGTTTCTGGGCTCTGTGTTTATACTTGTCAGATTTCATCCTGGGAGTGAGCCTTTTAACTCTGTGGTTTTGGTCTGTACTCTTTTTGACACCACTTTGTCTTCTGTCTGCCACATTCAAGCCTCCTATTTGGCTTAAAAAAAAAGAAAAAAGAAAAAAAAAAAATTAGATTCCCATTGCCCCCTCACCAGCACTGATTTAGCATGTCATGAGGCTTATTTTTTCTCACCTTTGGAGGAGGAAGGCTGAATGACCAGAGATGAAGAAAAAGTCATTAATTCTTAAAGGCCAATCACCCTCTGGAAATTCCATCATTTACTGCTCTTCCTTATTTCTCTCTGCCCTCCCTTTTGCGCTGCTTTCTCTCTTGCTTTTCCACCTCCCTTCCTGTTCATTGGTGGTTTTTTTTAAAAAAAAAAAAACAAACACAAACCAAACTCCACCACTCATACAAAAGCTTTCTGCCTTCTGTAAAGCACAAACCTCTATTTTATGCAGAATAAAAATCACAGCAATTATATGATGTAACAGAGCTCTTTTGGTACCTACAGGAAACTGGACTTTGTAGCAAGCTCTGTCCCACACCACCCCAACAATAATTACTCTAGTGTAATAGTGTCATTGATTAGCTTAAGATTCCCATTTATGCTAAACCAGATGGATGTTCTTGTGCTTTTGCTGCTTTTCTTAGCCTGTCGCTGTTGACATCAACCTGGGCTTTTCATCCTTTGGTGTTAGATAAATTGGGGAAGCCTCTTTTACTGACTTTCTTCCTCCTTCCCTCCACACTGAAGATTACAGGATCCAAAGCTTGTATTCGTCTAAAACTTGATCCCAAGAACAGCTGAATTGTCACAGGGCAACAGGCAGGATAGAACCTGTGGTTTCAGGTGGGTGTTCATGTATAGTTTTATCAATATTTTGCAGGGCTCCACAAGGTCATTCATTCTGGGATTAAGTGGTTACAACACATTTAATCTTTTTTGAAATGTCATTTTCAACTTTGTTTAGTCCCTTCACAGTCAACACAAATTCATATGCTCCTGGCTTTGCAGGGTTTTTCCATGGATGGATGTTCATCAGCTTCCAAGGGGTTTGTGTCCCAGATTTGTGTTATGATCCAATGGTACCACCTACTGTAGGAACCGGATATGCTCTTCACTGAGATGGCAGAGGAATTGTTTTTTGCGTGTTCTGAGCAAATATTGCCTATTGATCAGACAAAAATCCTGTTCTGTTTGCTCTGTGGACCACTATGACAACTCACATACCTGGGAGCAAGTCACAGCCATTTCTAGGTTAATTATATAGTTTATACTTTCTGAAAAGGAAAAATGCTCCAAATCTCTTCCTGCTGTAACGAAGTACACACAACCAGGCAATTACAACACTTGGTTAAACCATCCACAAAAAGCACGTTTTATTTTTAAACAAGTCTTAATTATGGAAGCATATACTAAAGGAGATGAGATATTTTCTTTAACAGAATTTCATTTAACAATTTCCACTGGTCATTTAATATCAGACACTTCAAGTGTGCTAACTAAATCAATATATATTTTTATTTTAAGATCTCCTAATGATTAATGCTCAGTGATGTACACTGCATTGTCACTTTAAAACTTTATGGATAGAAAGTTAATATTAATTAAAAGTTTTTAATCAATCACTCTTACCTCACATTGAGCACTGTAAACACTTTCCAAAACTTTTTAGATGTTAAATACATTTCTGCAATATAAAAAATATTTAGTAGCAAAATATGTAGTGGTTTTAACTCCCACTGTTACCCATTAATCATCATAAGTTTAACAATTCAGACTTTCTAATAGCTACAATATTCAACTCATGCTACATTTTCATAATAAGGCATTCATTCTCTATCAGCTGACAGACAATGTACATGTAAATCTATTATAACTGAAAATACATCATTTGTTCAACATGCCAAGTGAACAAGAAGAGTTATAAAACCATTATCTAATTGTTATTGTTTAATCTATTGAAACTGCTGCATCAAGGCACTTCTTTTTTCCTCAACAATAAGATACACTGAAATATTGATACCTAGGTTTCTTATCAGCGTATTGGCTTTCAGTAAAACACTTGGCATTTCTTCAGTTATGAAATAGTAAATTCTGAAACAGAAGGGACTATTAATTATGCATTCATTTTATTTCAGAATATGCATTTAACAATTTTTTTTTATGGAAAAGCAAAAACTGTCAGACAAATAACTCATAAATGACACTAATGAGCACTGGGAGATGGAGTGGAAAGGCTTTAAATGTGTCCCATTATTTAGCAGAATAATTAAGAGCACAGTTCTACCATGGCATTTTATTACAGAAATAGATAAGATCCCATCTTATTGCAAGCAGGTGTTGTAATGAAGCAAAGCGAGATCATTTTTATGAGGTTCTTCTGGTCCAAAAAAGATTGCACGTGTATTTTATGCTACCTTAATTTAAAAAGTAAGCACGCAGATCTTGGGAAACAAAGGGGACAGCAAAATATGATGTATAAAGTCACTTCCACTGCTGGTGATTCAGGTTGTCCCCAGAGAAAAAAGAAAAGAACATTTGTTCTCTCCTACCTTAGAAATACAGATTGGTTTCTCACAAATAACGTTTGGTTTAAGCAACTCTTATCAAATGGAATTCACTGCACACAAATAATATAAACTAAACTTCATACCAGATTATTTACAGCAGAAACAGGGTTTCTGCTATTTTGATTCACTATGAAGCTTTAATCCTCTACAAATATTGCCACTAAACTTTTGTAACATATCTAATAATGATTTTATGCTTTTTTCATTAGCATTTTATATCAAGTGCTGTAAAATACAGATAACCCCACATGGTAATCTACAAAAGATCTGGCATTAAACTGAGTGACATAATATTTACAATGGTGTAATTGCAAGAAGATTTTGGGCTAATATTTGCTGATTATATACAGGACTCATGGGGAAGAAACCTATAATAATTGATTACCTGGGCCACAAGCTGTGACTCTTTTATAGATCATTGTACAAAACCATTATAGTGAAACTGAGAAGCTGGATTTTTGGAGGGCAGGTCTTTTTATTTTAAGATGAAGATAAAAAGGCACTTAAGGTTAAAATAGATGAATATAGATATGAAAAACTGTAACTTCTGTCTTTCAAATACAATAACTGGGAAAAAGTTATTCATGAAAATGAAAGCAAGTCTGTAAAATTTGGACAGAGGCTATATCCTGTGGAAGTCTAATGGCTAGAGGCAGATAGTAAGATTTTTATGGTTTTTTTAGATGGGCACCCCCCCACCCTGATAAGATCACCACTTCAAAGGCAACAATAAATCTCATCAAAAATAGGAGTTATGCAGATGAAAAAACATGGATGGAAGACAGCATATGGGACATTCTCTCTAGGAAATAGATTACAGAGACTCTCCCTGGAGCACTGACCTGGTGGTGAATGTGTCGTACCCCAAGCCGGGGTGCCCTGATCCCTCAGTCCGGTGTGGCACAGCCTCAGCCCAGCCTCAGCTGGAGCGGAGCAGACTTGGGCTTCGAGGCTGTGGGACCGGCCGTTCTCTGCGGCCGTAACAGCAGTGAGAGCATGCATTTCAGTTCGGAGAACACCTCCGGGATATCCTGTGTAAAGGTATCACCTACCTACTGGGAAGGCAGGAGTGCAACAGCATGCTTTTGAACGTCGGCTAAGTAATCTTCAACTTTGAACAAACATCTATATAACAATATTATAGGGCTTGCCTATTTGTACTCTTAATTAAAGCTAGATTTCAAATGTAAAACATAAAAAGCATTCACAGTCCAAGCAACTTAAATCCTCGTGACTTCTCAGATTAAATCTACATGTGAAAACAAGAAAATTCTATTCAATGACACTATATTTTCACTGGAATCAGAGGACAAGTCTGCTGTGATACAAATTTTGCCTTTGTGTGCAGAAAAATCTCCAATTTTTTTTTAAAAAAATATTTGTGTGTGCCGTACAGATGCCAGACATCTTTCCTAGGTAGGCAGAATCATCCCTTAGAAATACACTAAATTTTCAAGGTCATTCCTAGTAGCTTCACAAAAGTTAGCCTGTCTTAGCCAACAGACACTGAAAAATGCTCCCAAGCTTTATACCACCAGTCCGGCCAGAAGTATACAGAAATACAACTGGTATAATCTAGTCTGTGGTGGGAAAGCACTTTGTACCCCGATGATGGGAATTTTACAGATGCTTTTGAGAAAGCAGTATCTGTACTCGTTATCATTTTATAGATTTTGTAGTTTTCACTTTCACCACATTATTCTCTAGGGTCAGTAACTATTGATGGACAGTGGGAAAGTTTGCACAGGGTACAGGTATCAGCTAATAACTATAAAAATGGCTGTATATCATCAAACCCCAGAAAACTTTCAGAACCTGGGAAGCACAAATTCATAGGCTCCTGATACTTTCCTCTTTTTCTGTTTTCCTTTATTCACTGGAGTTTGAGATTCGTTACACTTAAAATCTGAGGAAGTTAGGTGGTGAGATGAAAAAAGGAGTGAGATACAGAACGAAAGAAGTGTGGAAATTGAAATTTAAAGCATAGCTAATGTCATTTGGCTGATTTTGCTGCAAACCTACCAGGGAAAGAAAAAAAAAAAAAGTAAATTTCTGCACTGTGTAAGAAAAAGCTTCATGAGATGGCCTTGATTTTCTACCACCCTGCATGGTGAATGCTATATATTTGAAAGAGCTTGAAATTAATCATCTTTATACGGAGATTAAAGAGAAAGTGATGAAGCATGGTAACCTACAACTTTTTATTTCTTCGTATAGTTAGAAGAATCTGTACCTGTACTATGAAGGATGCAGAGATGGGGGGGTAGCTCCAGTGGATCTACTAACATCAAACGCTCACCCTTTCATCTCGCATTTCAAACAAATATTACAGTGTCATATTTGCTCACTTCTTTCTCTTTCACTCACTATGAATTTTTGTTTCTGATATTCAGCTTTGTTTCTACTAACACTTTACAGGAAGAATTGCTAGTGGCTTGAACATTTCAGATTTGGAATGCACATTGCCCTGAATCGGGGTGAAAAAGTCTCAATGATCTTGTTAGTTAAAAAAACCCAAACAAACAAACAAAAAAAAGTTTCAGTAATTTTGAAACTGTTTTACATTTTATGCCTCCCTACCTAACTTCTTGAAGTGATTTTAGCATAACAGATGTTGGTCTAGGAGGTATTTTAACAGAAGAATTTTAAATTTTTTTCACAACCCTTTTGTACTGGATGTAGGTCTTTGGGCACTGGTGAAGGGGCAGCCAGGGCACAGTTACTGTTGTGAGCAGCAAGGCCAGGGAAGAAGCAGGGAGAGGAGATCCTCCAGGCCCAGAGCAGAGGTTCCCCTGCGGCCATGGAAAGTCCATGGAAGAGCAGGTATTTCTCTGCAGCCCCATGGAGTCTATCTGGCCTGTGATGGGAACTGGTAAGTAACCCACCCTTCTTTATCTGAGCTCATGAGCTTTTGATTTTCCATTTTCTCCCACTGTTCTGCTAAGGAGGGAGGCTGAGACAGCAGCTGGGAGGTGAGCATCTGTCAGCTGCCCAGGGCAATCCACCACACCTTTCTTTCCCTTTCCCTGACTGCCCTGGCAAACTGTTTCATCTTGTTGAATTCACCTTTTTGGTTTAAACCATAACCTGATTTTCATTCAGTAGTTCCCAATAAGCCTTTGTTTTCAGCTGTTTAGCACTTTGCAGATCCTCACATCATAAGAAGAACTTTTACCTGTTGAAGCTGGGAGAAAACCCAGGACCAAAGGTCTTAATTCTGCTTTGCAACTCACTACATAAAAAGAAATATCTCCTATTTGAACGTTATGATTTTTTTTTTAACATATTGCTTCTGCTGCACAAACAGTTGCTGTGAGTATATACATTTCTGACAGCACTTAGTCTTTGGGTGAGCTTTGGAGACCCTTGCACACTTAACTGTTATTACAATACAAATTTAGGGTGCCATGCCATTTAAAAACTTGAAACTATAACAACTGAGGAGAAATTCCTCTATTTATTTGCAGTTAATGTTTTGCTTCACACTTTATTGCACAGTCTTCTCTCTGTATCCATTAAACCTGTTGTGAGCCACAGAGAAAATAACAATTTTTGTCTGTGGGGTAAAAAATAGTCTAAAATTTTACATTTATTAGATTATTTCATATCCTGTGTGTCCATTCATTCTTAAAGTAGTAGTTAGCAATAATGACTTTATACTAATAAACATCTAATGATGGCCTGAATTAGAAAAAGTATTTAAATTGTGCAGCTTTGCTAGGACAGTAAGTTTGCTGGAATGCATTAACAAATTAAAGCATCAACACCTGATACCGAACTGGCTGGTGGTTTCTGCAATCCCTCCTTTTTTATGCACACTCCGTGCAGTAGCCCAAGTGTACTGAATTTCTAACCTTTCTATGGGAAGCATATTAGGGATCTGAATTAGCCAGGTTTGTGTAAATTACTGAGGATGATTTGCTATATAAGTTGCATATAATTTGTTGAATTGCCAAAGTCTTTGACCCTTATTTTCTTATTGATAGTTAGCATTCTTCCAGTTCTTCTATGATAATGTCAACATACACTGAAGCAGCAGCTGAAGCCTGGATGGGCATGATTGAAAATCCTCAAACATTAAAGGGGTGTTGCAAATACAAAGGTGCACATCACACACAAGGATGAAAACAATCACTGTTCACTCATACTGCAGCATATATAACACGTAACTTTCTAAAAATAAAAAAAAAATACATACCACAGGACCTTAAGGAAATCAAACAGCCAAAACTGACTTCCACTGAGTGCTCACAGGTACTTAATATTGAGGCCCCATCCATTAGCCAGTTTCTCTCATCTGTGGCTCATTTCAAACTTATTTTTCTCCACATCCTCCTTCCATATCAATGACATTATTCCAGCTGATTTATGCACTGAGGAGACACACTTCATCAGGTTAGATTAATTCGCTAACTCCTGGGTGCTATTAAAGGCAAATTCTGGCTCTGTGCATATCAGCTAGCCAGCTAAGGTTAGTATCTGACATGACAGAGATTAAATCTCAGTACTTTAGCATGCATTTTATTCGATGGTCAGAAGTAGAGAAAGGGCATATAGACTGAGTCATAAAACCTGAGGTCCTAAACTCACATAATCAAATTTTTTTGGGGGGTTTATTCTAAGTTTAATGAGAATTAGAAGTTCTAGCCTTTGTGAATAGGGAAGAAGGGAATAAAGGGAGTAAAAATAGTTTCTCATGTTACCTCTGAAATCTAACAGTACAATGAAGTAATTCAACCCTCAGGAGCCAGTGGGTTCATAAGGATGTTCTATTGCATTAACCAGATGTAGCAAACCAATAACCTGATATGATATTACAGTTTTATAAACCTTTTGCTCAAAAATACCAATAGCGCTTTTCCAGATTACATAGTTTTGTTAAAATAGAGCTATCTTTTTTTACAGGATACCTGATTTCAATATTGAGTCCTAAATATGGTAATGAAAACTTACAAGAGACTCATAAAGACATTAGCATCACTGTGTAATCACCATACCTCAGGGAAGTTTTTCTTTTAAATGACTTCTTTCTCTACAAGGTCTTTAAGTCCTCTTTCAAGCTTCTCAAATGAAAACGATACGATAGGAACGATCTACCACTAACACAAATACATGATTCAGTACCTTTACAGATTGTTTTATGGGTGGTATAACATATTTTGACCGATCTCCAAAGGCATTTCAGAAATCTTCCACAACTATTGTAGTGGAAATATCATTTCAGCAGTCAAAAGACAGGGCACTCTTTATGATCAATATTAGCATGTTTATCCAATATTAGAAGACAACACATGATCAGTTTCTGCTTCTCAATGGAATTATGAAATCTTGCTCATTTATATGCTCAGGTTAATTTTTTTATCCTGATTTTGCATTAATTTTCTCTATAGGTGGCATAATTCTTGATGTACAAACATAGGAAATAGTATGTTCTGTAATATTCTATTTCAGCTGCTCCTAGTGATGTCTGTAGGATGTATATGAGTACTACCAATGGGTTAAAAAAAATGTTAGTGATGGAACCAGCAAGAACATGTTTTAAATCATTGAATGTAAATTTTTGGCTTCCTTGTCACTAGGGTGATTGTCTGGAAATGTTTTAGGCAAATTCATATATCATTAAAACACTAACAGAACCTGCTGACATAGTTCAGTATTTCTAACAGCTTTGACCTCTGTTCTTATATTTAGATTTCACTACATTAACATCTTTGAGGTTAATGGATTTCCAAAATAAAATGCTAAAATTGAAATTTGGTGTAATTCAGCCTGAGGTTATTAATTCTCCATTGAATTTCTCCATCTTTACAGATGTTCAAAAGCAACCCTGCTCTATACAGATAGGGCCCCCATCACACCAGGCTGCCATCCCAGGTGATTTGCATTTCAGGCACATCATGTTATGAAAGGCAGCTGGGAAGAAATATAGAGACCTGCCAAAACCTGGAGAAGCCACCTAACCTGCTGGAAAACCTAGTAGTATTTAATTTCCTCTTGGCAAATGAAAACTTTTTTAAAAAAATATTTCATAATTTTCATAATGTCTTGGGGTCCTTACACAGCTGTAGACCTCTCCTTTTTTCTTTCCAAATATCAGGGAACGAATCCAATGTAGGTATTATTCTATATGATGCTAGCTGTTGTCATGTTTTGCCGGTCTTAGAGTCTCCTCCACATTTGTGGATTTTTTTACAGTACTATGTGTTTTGTATCTGCTTTGTATCTTAAAGAATCAATTACTGGAAGGCTCCCCATTCTTACGAACACATCCTTTATGAAGATGATAGGAATGCCTCTGTATCTGTGCTGTGTCGGTATTTGCAGCGTATGCATACTCCATGAAACTAGTTAATGTGCAAAGGCTGAAGATGGGTTCCCTGCCTGTGTGTACCCCCTCAAATCTGTTTGTTTTTGTCTGTTTTGCACATTCTCAATACTAAATGGTGATGATAGACTAAGGCTTCGTTCCATTAAAGCCTTTTGGAGATCCTTCATTTGTAGATCTTCAGTGTATGTATTGCATATTCTGATACAAATTGTCCCAGTAGCATGTGCTATTTGGATGTTACTTCATATGGGTTAGTTGCCTTGATCCCTGTGCCCATAGAAAGTACTTTGGATTTGCTCTGGGAACATACTCTGACACAGACACCCCCCACACACACACATTTTCTTGCATTCTTTGCAGTTTCAGCATAATGACTGTGTTTACTACAAATTTAACAAACTGCCCGATTCTTCTTCATTTTCCATAGATCTTTGACATTATCTTTTATCTGAAGAATTCCTCTGGAATACTCACAAGTCAACAGTTAAAAATCTATGCCAAATCTCCCTGCTTCTATTTCATTCTGTGCCATTCTCATGTGTGTAGAATTTATAGTTCCTTTTCCCACTTTGTCCTGATGATTCTCATTTTCGCCGTTTCACAGGGGGTTCCTTTCCCCTACTATCTTTAGGAAATCTATTAAGTATTATACAGCTAGATTCTTTGTGATTGCCATGATTGCATGCATAGCTCATTTTCTAGTTTGTCCACGTTTCTTTAATGTACAGTACTGTTTGAGTCTTTTCCAGCAGATTCAGTTTTTCCCTGTACTGTCAGGAGTGGCAGGGGATTTGCTTGCAACTGCCATTTTTCTCTGTAGACCTCACAGCACTCCATGCCTTCTAACTCTTGATTAGCAAAGATGATTGCACTGTCGTTCCTTTCAATTAACCATTAAATACTGAATATGAGCAAGAAAATAGAAATCTTTGCAATAAATACTAGTCAGGCCAGAATCTGTTACTCTCTTTCAGTTTTTTGGGGCTTTTTTTTTTTCCCTTGCCCATCATGCAGCACCTTAGAAAGAGTATGTATTTCAGTACAGATTTTAATGTATTTTCTAGAAACCAGGGCTTGAAAGAAAGCTAACAGGCATAATAGAATCACTCTAGATGATGAGGAACTGAGAAAGAACTAGCATAACTTGTGAATTTAGTCACAACTAAAAGCAGCTGAGAGATGCTTAAGAAGAAAATATGGTTAAATTATTTTTAAACACTGCATTTTTTTGTGATTTGAGTAAGACAGATTGTTTGGAAGATGGAGTTTTCTATGATCTCCTACTGGGAATAGTCTCATGCAAAGCTGCCTAGTGCTTTGTGAAGTATATAAATAGGGTGACAAGTTACAGCTATATTTAAGAGAGAAAATGTCAACTTAAGCTTAATGCTTTAAATCTCGTTACTTACAAGATTCTTATGTGATACATCTACAGCTGAGATCAATGAAAATTGAAAGTTCCCTCATTATGGAAGAGAAATTGCTCTTGGTATATCATTTTTCATTAAAATCTCCCTAAACTGGAGCATGTATCCTTCCCAACTGTTTTGCCAGAAAATTTATGACACTCTGGTTGAGCTATGATTATTGTTATTTTTTTGCGCATGAGGACTTGTGTTGAGAATAAAAAAAGGGAAGCTAACCCTCTCCTGTGACTGTTTTTCCATAACTCTATTCAGTATTTAATAGAAAGATATGAAAAAATAAGACAATTTGAGGGTACTGAAATTGCAGATGATTGAACGTGAAGTTTTACATGAAGACTGTCTGCATATCAGGGATGTACAATGTACAGGAAAGTTACATTATACATGGATTTTTAATGGACAAGCCAATGAAAACAGAAATGCTGCAGCAGCCAAGTCTGAAGTGCTGATCACTTCTCCCGTTTCTAACCGACTGGTAGATGTTGACACTGGGTCAGCTTATATTTTTATATGTGCTAAAGAAGATGATTATAAGCATGCCTGGAGCACTGCATACAAACATTTTTATAAATTAAAAGGTCTATAAGTATAAAGTGTTTAGCAGGTTTTACTGCTTGACAGCACAAGATTCTTTTTGGGATTTGCTAAATGAATTTTCTCACCTTCTCTGTTCCTAAAATAAAATGCTCTTTACACCTACTACACATTTTTCACTTTTCTTAAATAGTTTCACACACTGCCGGTGCTTGCTGTCTGCCTGCTAGCCTGCAAGGCAAGCCCTTTTCTCATGGTGCTCACTTGTTGGACTGCTGCATCATCTGATAAAACACCCCTCTTCATCATTGGTATTTCACCAAGTAGGATGCATCATCAACCTTTGTAGTTTTGTAATCCCCCATTTAATTGGCCTTGTTTCCAACATTTCTTGCCATTAGGACTCAGAACCTGCTTAATTCCCCTGCTCCTATTCCCATAAATCCCTAACAGCTCTAACCTGCTTGCCTTGTAGTCTGTCAACATTAACTGCAGTCAGCAGCACACCCTGTGTACAATTGTACCCGCAGCAGCTCGTTAATAGCACGGACCACAAGAACTCAGCCATAGAGAGATCACTCACAGCAAAGAGCAATAACGGCATATTGCGCTCAATTAATATAGATCGTGTCACGATTTCAAAGTAATATTTACCCATAAAATTCTGATCCCTCAAGCTGCTTCGTGGCAGCAATGTAGATCCTTACGGTGCCAGTTTGTCGAGATCCCTCTGCGTTGTGGGCTTGAGGATCGCAGACACAAGGTTTGATACCTGAAGAAACAGAACTGAGAGTTTACTGCACTGCAAGCTTAGAAATTGGGAATTATTATTACATGAAAAAAAAAAACAAACCCACCCAGAAAAAAGTATTTTTCAATTAATCAACATTAGGACAAGAATTGAAATCAAATCCAACCAGTAATTTTTTTTTCTTAGTTACAGTTGGCTTACAGACAGCTGCTAGCTGTACTGGATCATTCCTACCTCCCACCTTTCTCTCACAGTACCCAGCTATTTTGATGTGGTACCAAGTGTGACTTTTAACCACTCAAAGCAAAAAAAAGTATTAGATATGTGTAACATCCTTCACTTGTGTGAAGTCTTAGTTAAAAAGTAAAAAAAAAAGGCTTAATATAATAATGATAGGTCAGGGAGCAGACACTAAAGTAGGAAAAGAAGACATAAGGAAGGGAAAACTCCTCTAAATTAGATTTTGCTGCCAAAGACAATGTAAAATGTAACTAGACTGGGATAGGATGGCACCTATGGCTCAAACCAGATTCTCGATCAGTGCTGTGAAGAGAAACATTTAAACCAGCCTACTGGAAATCTCTTTCTCATAAAATTTCCCACATAATTTATTCAAACAGTTCTAAAATTCTAAAAGTTCTTCTAGAAAACAGAATTTTAACAATAGTTCATCATATTCTTTGCTCTATTCCTTTTTGTCATGAATAGGGCGAGGGTCAGAAAAGTGAATTGGTATATTTAAAGTTTTATGCAATTCCCGAAATGTTCTCCAAAACTTTTATCTCAAATTTTTTCTGCAGATCTCTGTGAAATGTCATGGTCAGCTCCATCCACGATGAACATGGACTATGAACATTTATCTTTAATCCCTTCTATCCCTTCATGTAAGATTTTCCTGAAACCCTGAGAGCTGCAAAATATGGTGCCATTCTTTGTACGGGAAGGGGGGGCGGGGGCAGGAATATTTGTGATTGCCCTTAATTACCGGTTCTCCTATGTTTTCCTGAGATTTTGGAGAAGACGGGCAAGAGTCCAAGAAATGAAACTGGGCAGAATATTAGTGGCATAATGATGATGATGATAATCCCTACCTTGTCATCTCTTTGATTTTAGTATTTGATTTGGTTTGGGGTTTTTTTTTGGTCGGGACATTTAGTGGGTATTTTCACAGATCTGTTATAATTAACTGGTGAATGATAAGTATAAAAATACTCTTTGTTGGATATGTAAAGTTGGAATAGCTTTTTCTCACTAGGCATTTATAAACATTAACTTTAATCTCTCATTTTCTTGATCAGTTGGTTTGTTTACATTCCTGATTAAAAATTCCCATTCCGCCAATTGAAGATCTTAAACAGTACATGTCAATGACAGATTTAAATAAGCAGCAATCTTGCAAATTACTTTTAGATGCAACAAAACCCAAAAGCTTCATGTTAAAGAAAGCAAAAGAAATTTCTTCTTCAACTGCTTATGTGCTTCATGTCCACTGAATCTGAATTTTATATTCTGCAGCACAAAGGTAGCAGCACTTCACAGTTTGCCATTGCATTTACATTCATAGTATCATCAAAAAACTTGTCTTCTCACTGCAACACCTTTATTCCAAGTGATTTTTGGAATGTGGATCCAATATAGACTCTTTCTATGGAAACTTGTAGTCACTTCCTTCACAATAAATACTGAAAATTTACTTACAATTGAACTTCCAAGTTTGTTTTTTTTCCTTCCATGTGAAAAAGTCCCCACTGTGCCACAGCAGCTTAACATCTTTAAGAACTTTTGCTCATGAAATAGCTTTTGGAAATCCCAGAAATTAAATCAATGGCATCTCCCTTTTCTGTATGCATCTTGACATCTGCAACAGCATAAAACCACTTTGCCTACTCTTTTTGGTTTAATTTGGCCAAAACTTGTCACGGAATCCAGTGACAAACTTCTTAATTGCCTGTGGCCTAATAAATTAGCTAGAAAAAAAATCAAGTAAGCATTTTTCATTTCAGTTTTTTTTTGGCTGAAAATTTCATTTGACAGAAATATTCATAAAGCCCTAAACTGCTCTCAGTCATCTGTAGATACCTATATTTTATTTGTCCTCAGGGTTTTGACAGTCTGTTCAGTACATTATGAAAACTACATGAGCAAAAAGAAAGGAGGTGAAAGGAGCTGTTTTTGTAAATTGTTTTTGCTTAAAGCTTTCTGATCTTATTGTCCTATAAATATCTGGTTTGAAATTTTTGTTCACTGCGACTTGTTTGTGCTAGTAAAATGTCTGTTAACACATTTCCTTCAACAGAACATATACAGAACTAGTTTGTTTCCTTCCAGTAGATAACAAATCAGTTGACATATTAGGCAATAAAGTAATCTAATGTGATTTTTCGAGGCCTTATAATAACCTTTTCAACTGAACACTCCAGCATCTTGTAGAGTACTATTCCGTTACGGTTTGCCATAACAATTGCCAAATCTGTTAGCAATTGTTATATGGTTACAGTGACATCATGCCCTTTAAAACTGAGTACTTAAGTCATAAACAGTAATGAAGTTGTAAATTACCTTTTCACTGCATCAGAATAACACGGTCTTGCTGGCAGAATTTAAAAAGTACATTAAACCTAGCAGCTTTATCTGGAAAAAAAATCTGAAATTTTAAAATTAATTCTTAACTGAAAACTAAAGCCTACAAAAACAGTTAAAGTATTTCATGTAAATGAAATAACAAGATGGAAATAGAAAATAAAGTATGCATACAGACATGTGGGTGGGTGCAGGCATCCACCCCCACTTTTTGTAAACAAGTCCTCAAAACCCTGACAACCACAGAGAACTGCTGGTGTTCTGCATATCAAATTCTACCAGAGACCTGAAGAATCTCACAGCTGTACACGTTCATGGTTTTAATTATGAGCTTCCTTTCTTTCTTTCTTTCTTCCTTCCTTTCTTTCTTTTTAAATCTGTGTTACTAATGAAAATTTAAATTCAATATATTAAATCTTAAAACCAAAATCTTAACAGAAAATTGTGCTGAGTTTAACACTGTTTCTTTCTTGGAACAGGCTAGCTAATTCCAAAAGTCAGGTTTACATCCTGGATGAACATATAACCACCTTTTAGGTATTCTGTGTAAATGTATCACCTGTGTGTTTCATTTATCTGCAGACACTTTGAAATTTCTTTTCTTTAAAAGACAGCAGAAACTAAAAAACTATCACACAAGTATCTTTGGGAAGAGTGCAACAAAGTGCTTCCAAAAGTAGACAAGGTTATTTTGTTCTGATTTTAAACAAAGCTGTAGATAGCTGAAAACTACTTGAACAAACAGGGCTTCAGACAGTCATACATAAGATCAGTATGAATTAATACTTCAAACATTCTTTCATGAGTAAAAATTACAAAATGTTTTATTTCTTATTTCTGCCTTTTTCAGTATCTACCATTATGCATAGAGAGGTTGAGGAAATAATTTCTTCATCTTTACATTTCAGATGTTTTTATAAAACCAAATATTAAACAAAGTATTTAAAACCATTTCAGAATGCAAAAGAAATTAATGTAAATACTTTTCTCAAATTATCTTTGAACTTATATTTCAGTCTTAGTCATTTAAAGATATAAATACTGTTGGTGAAAATATTAGCTCGAATATCAAAGGGAAGAGTCTGCAAATCAGAACAACATAAAAGTTGTAAAGCAAAGTATTTTTCAAACTATTTCTGAGTTTCAATATTCACCTTATTAAATCTCACGTTAAGAGTTCAATTTCAGTAAATCTATTTTTTTATAATTAAAAGCAGTAGCTTTAATGGAAACTAATTTGAATTTCTAAAAATAACTGTTTCCATGAAATGACTATCAATCAATCAATCCCTTTGAGATAAGAGCCCTACTTTGTCCTGATAGCATTACTGGTTTTATGGTATCCTCAGCTGATTGGTTTTTTTTTTTCCTGAAAAAATGGACTTCCTTAAAGAACAGCTGACCAATTATGGAAAAACCTTTTAAAACTAATATGCACACTACACTGGCATGTTCAAAACATAACGTGTTCAAAAAATCATTTTCATTTGCCCTGTGTATATTCATAAGGATATATACATGAAGGCATAGACATGGTCCGTCCCAAATTAACACTACATTTGCATCTTCTGCTTTGAAAGATCACAAATAATTTAATGTCTAGAAAAATCTTAAAAGGGAACCTTCATAGACAAAGTTTTAATATCATATTCGAACACAAACTGGACTCTCTACCCGCTGGAACTAATGGTTTTATTTGCCTTTCCTGTGACATAGTCTTGTGGGAAGGAAGAATGTTGTCCTCCTCTTCTTCTTAGGCAGCAGTTATTAATCTCCACAAGAGTACTGACAGGTCATGGCTGGCCAGCCTGACGGTGAGACACCGGCAGAGGTAGCAAAGCCACCCTCATAAGGAACTTCACCAGGCACAAAAGCCTTCCAGGATGTACTGTGAATTTTCCATCACTCCCTTTTCTTCAGAGAAGTAAAAAGGGCATTTGCCAGGGCTCCAGCTGTCCTGTTAGGATTGCAGGCCTGCTGTTTGTGGTATCTACTGCTGCCTATGGACTATAGCTTATTAATATTCATATCTGAAAATTTAATGGAAATTAAAGGGAGCAGGGGCACACACACACAGGGACACATGACCTTCCTTTCAGGTGTTTTTTGGACCTGGATATTAATTACCTGCTAGAGGTACGTGGTATTCACATTACCGCCTTCATTGTACTGTTTAAGTTTCAGCAGAGGGGAGAGTTTGACCCTGTCTGGGGCAAAAGGGATTAACCTCAGTGAGCAATTTGATAATTTAGAGCACGATTTACACAGAGTGATGTCTAAGGCAAATCAAAATGGTGATTTCATACCCAAATGGACTCAGAAAAGCTTAGGAAAGGTCATAGACAAAGCTGTAAACCTCAGGATTTCACTTCACAGATGGGTACTGATGCAGGTGAATGTCCCACTGTGAGGATCCAGCCCAGATGCCCATATTCAGGCAGCCAGGGGGACGGAGCAGCAGCAGCACTGAGGAAGGAGCCATACCCCAATTCGATTTCCAAATGGAGCTGCAAAGTGACAACGATGGTTTTCTGAAACTTTCTAAAACTTTTTTCTGTTGAAAGGTTTCTCAAAATTACATTAAGGATCCTCACAGTTTAAGACTCTCCACTAGAAGACCTTAGATGTTCTTAACTGTATATATAACTGCATATATAACTGTATATACAACTCAAATACATGCCTGTATCGGGGGCAACTCTGCAAAGTGATGGTGAAGAGCAGAGGACTGACCTGCCATCTGTACAGAGTGGATGAGAGAGGGTGGTTTTGCTCTGAGACTTTTACCTTCTTGAACTCAACTTCTGGCCATGGATTTTGATAATTCTAAATAAATTTTAGTTTAATTTCTCAGAAGTAAAAAAAAAAAAAAAAGTGCACAGAATCACAATGGAGAATAATCAGACACAGATAGAAATTAAATGCTTTAACACTGGAATCCCAACAGTTTCATTAAAGTTTCTTAGTACTGGAGTTAGTCCACTCCATACTTGTATAAGTGTATAGTAACTATGTGTTGGTAAACCCAAGAATATTATGTTTCAAATGCACAATATTTGTTCTAATCGATGTCAGCAGCCACACGTTATTAAATTGTTCTAAAGTTAAACTGAATTCATTTGCTTAAAGCATCTTTTCCAAACAAAATATGGTTAAAATGAGTATTTGGCTTTGAGCTTTGTATTTGGAAGACTGCCAGGGACGGTAAAAAGGATTGCAGAATTTTCCATTTCATTTCCTTACCTCTAAGCAGTATTTAAGACCAGCTTCAAAATAAGACATGAGATTTTGAGGGAAAGTAATTTACTCTTATTTTTTAATTATGTTAAATCAAGGGCATACCTATTATTTAGGGTTTTCAAATAGTCTTTAGGGTCATTAAATAGCTTAATTACAAAAGATTGCTGAGGACATACTTGACTAAAACCAGACATGTTTGGTGTGAGAAAAAGGCTGTGACTTTATGACATGTAATAGCTCAAACGAAATAAAAACCAGAACAATGCAGCCCAAATGAAAGCAGCTCTTGGAGCCTGACCACTGGCTAGCTAGGTGCCACAAAGTTACGAAACCACAAGGGACATCTTCAAGATCTCACCACAAATGTCCTGATATGTCTGGAAGGACTGGCTGAGTCAGGCTCCGATGTACAGCACTTAGTTTTTGAACAGAAAGACTATCTCTTCTTGCTGAGAAATCTTCATCTGATCTGGACCAAATTGTTTCTTGTTACTTGGAGGTCAATTGCTTCATTATATTCCTAATTTCCCCCTCGATCCTGAAAAACTTAGCAATGTTCCTCCACACACACACTGCTGCTCTGCAGCTCTTCTGTTTTCTGCATGTAGAGCAAACTAGATGCTGCAGAGATACTAGGCCAGAACAATTCACAAAATCTACACAGATTAAAACCCAAATGAAGGTCATAAATAATGCATGTAACACTAAGTGCTGTGTATCCCATTCTTGGATGTATCTCATAAGATCTGTTTCTGCACTTCACATAGAAACGTATATTAGCCAGTTGTACTGGACAAATTGGGACTTGTTCCTGATGGCATCTCTAAGAGCATTATCAAACTCAAACTTGATATAACGAGATTCAGTGTGAGAAAAAGGAAAAGAACAAAAGACAAGTCTGGTTCCTTGCAATTGCATTTATTAGAATAATTTGTGTTTCTAACTCTGATGACTAAACACTTCATGCAGTTACCTTTCGTAATAATAGCAAGATTTTATTATTATTAACAATAATAATAATTTACTTGCATTAGGTAACGAATACTTTTTGTTCTATAATAATCAGGTAGTATCATATACTAGGTATTAAATCTAGGTAAATTGTATTGTAACAGTAATATTAGCTGTTACTGTCATGTGTAGAATTAACTTTGGTTCATTCTGACTCTTCTGCCAGTTAAAAGCTGTCAGCTTTTTGTTTTAGAGAAAAGTGCTTCAGAAATAATTTGATATCTCATGCTACAGCCAAAATTTGTGAAAGGACAAAGAATCCACAAGTTTTATTTATAAAAGAAGCAAATTTACTCAAAGAGTAGAACAAAAAAATGACTTCTTGGTGGTGCTCACCTTAATTCTTATCTGTCAGGAGAACTATCTTCTTTTTCTCACTGTCTTTTCCTAAAGACACAATGAATGAAAAATGGCAGAGAAAGTGAAAGGAAATTTGTCTTCATTTTACGTGCACTGTATACTCATGTCTTGACGAATCCTAAAAGATATCACCAGCAGTCAACTTCCAACAGCCTCCAGAGGGCTTCACTTACTACCTTCTACTTGCTCCATTCTCACGCACGTGTGAAATACCTGGTGTACAGGGTAGCTCTGTTGGGTATTTTTGTCCAAATGGAAACAATAAAGGAAATATATTGATGCTGAAGACAAAAGATTAGTCTGGAAAGTAAAGAACTCATTCTTGATAAAGCTAGTTTACATGCTACCTGATGGGCTTCTGTTGGCTGAGGCCAAGGAAGGGTCAGTGTTAATTTAGCTTCTATGGGATCAATTTAGTTAACAGGAGTTGTGATTTCAGAAAGGAGCAGAAAAATGGCAGGTTGCCTGCTTTAAACGCACAAGTTTAGGTAAGGTAAGGCAAAGAGCTGGAGGAAGGCAAGTCTAAGTAAATGACTTTCATAAGTCCATCTTTTCCTTCTCTGGATTTCCAACCTCTTTTTTTTTTTTTTTTTCTTTTCTTCCCCCCGCCCCAGGTATTCAGAACCCAGTAGTCAGCCTCATATACAGAGCCAAATACTCATACTAAAAATCAGACAAAAGATCTCTCTCCTGATTTACAAGATACTACAAAGCACTGTTTTTTCCTCTCTAATATTAAATCATTCAGCCACAGGAAAAATTTCCTCATCTACTGAAAGCAGTTGACTGAAGAGCACTAGTAAATACACATTTCTTACGGGCAAGATCTTGGATGTCTTTTCCCTGTCCTCTTACCAGTAAGAGCAAGAACTCCGTGTACTTCAACAAAGCTGAAATTAGACTATTTCAAGGAGATAATTAGCTGCCCTGTATTACTTTTGAGAGATCATTAGAGACCTTTAATATCCTCAAGAATAAAAATGCAATAGATTCTCTCTAAGGAAAACCCACATTGTTCCCAAATACAGTTTGTAGTGGTGGAATATATTATTCATTTTTTTGCAGCAATTAGAAGGTGGGTGCATACAATAGGGAGTTTCTAACTGCAAACTCGGTGTGTTTTCATGATCCAGCAGACTTGTGTGCCACTACCCATTATTCGATAAGTACAGCTTCCAGGTCATTTACCCACTTCAGATTTAAATAAAATGTGAGTTATAACCAAACAGCAAAGCATAAATTTAACTTACTGTGTAAAATAAGAAAATTAAGAAGACCTTTTTGAGATGTAGCTCTTCTCAGTGAACATCTGCAAATGTATAGTTATAGAGTATTTTTTATTAGGTTCAGAGAATCTTTTACTGTAAGGTAAAAGGCTATATAAGAAATACAGATAGCTAGAAGATTTAGTAACTCGCTGGACTCTCATCTTTCAGAGTTCAAAATTTCTTGGCAGAAACACCATTCTTCTTTCTTGCAGGGAAAAAACCATAAACCTTTCTTTCCCTCTTCTTATATAAGGTAGCCAGAGAAACAGATGGGGAAAGAAAAGAAAAAAAGCAAGCTATTAAATGGAGAAATTCTGCCCTCTATAAAGGTTGGAAGGAATCAATGGAATAAGAAGAAGAAACTCTCAAGGAAGAGGAAAGCCAAAGGGAAAGTTGTCCTGCAGGGATTCATGTCACACTGTAGTAAGAGCAGAATCATACAGAAGATCTGTTCTGTTCTTTGAGGCTGATACATATGTGATGGTAAATGCATGCTTCCATTTTCACCTGTTTTCCTTCCATGTTCACCTTGTTTTATTTACATGAAACTTCAGTAGAGGAACATAAGGCTAGTAAATTTATTATGCAATAGTATATAATTGTTCTAAAAAAAATGGCTGTAGATTCTAAATTACCTTTTTTCTGCTTTATTTTCATTTAATGCATAAATGAAATCAAGACACTTGATTACAAAGGAAAATATTAATTTAGCACTCAAAATACCACTACTTGTCCATGCAGAAAATGTAGCTGGAGGTTAGTTTGGATGAAGTAGTCTAGCAAGTTCAAAACTGTAGTAACTTTAGGGATTGAAAGTGGAAAAATGTGACATTATAATAAGCAATGTTGAATCCCACCTACAGGTTTCTTGAGTTTAATTTGCTTATGACCTAAGGATGAAAGTTTGTGATGTTCCTAACTTGCAATGAATGATCAAACAGGTTTGTAAGTGGTTGGGGGGGTTAAGGGAAAAGAAAGAGAGAGAGATTAAGGAGCTATTCGTTCCCACTCTTTTTTAGCTTCTGTAATAATTCAGTCTGACAGATTTAGGAAGAAGTATTATTTTTCTGAAAAATTCTCATAACTGTTGATGAAGCTGGAAGCCTGAATATCAATACTATCCATTAGGTCAGACGAAAAGGGGGTGTTTGGTTTATTCTCATTGGTGCAGTTGCACATCACAATTTTAGCATCGATCTGTAATTCAAAGGGTGCCTATGTCTTGCTGTGCTAGGCAATGTTGAGTAATGCCAAACACAGGTGTGTGTAAACGTTAGATGTCTAGTTGAGAGAGAAATTCAGAACATTACTTTATATGCCACTGAAAAATAAAGGTAAGATTAAAGGTTTTGATGAAATCCTAATGGTCTGCTACAACATAACTGTTTTGACAAAACCCTAGGTCTCCACTATAACATAACGATAATCTTAACATGATTATCTGATCCTAGGCATAATACAATACTATTAAGTGGATCCTAAACCCTGCACTTCTTCAAGCAATGAGATCCCTGTCAATATAGCAGTAAAGAAAAAGTGTTGCAACAGAAGCAAATTGTTTGCAGCTTTACAGTGGGAGTTATGGCAAACGCACAGGACAAAGGTGGGCAGCAGCTCACCGGGGCAACACCCTGATGCTGCTAGCGACAGCTACAGCAAATGAGCGGGGAGGAGGCCAGAAGGAAAAAAGAAGTCAGATTACTGAACCTGCCAGTATTTGCCAAGGGAAGAAATACGTTTAGGACCTTCTAAACAAGCAGTAAAAACTAGAAGTAGAATCAATACAGTACGAATACAGCGCAAATCCACCATAGCACAAAGCGCTGATACCCACTTCACCTGCCCAGTAGCTGGTTCAGAGCACCTATTAGTCTCCATTTATTTTTTAAAGATTACTTTAATGTTCTGACTGTTCAACAGAAAGTGAGGACATTTGGAAGAAGGAAACCAAAATGATCAAGAATATAGTAGAAGAAAATCCTAAATCTGCTGCTGTGTTTCATTTCCTGCTGTTTCAGCAGTGCTGGTAGGGAGAGGGAATAGAAACAGCGGTACTGAGGGAATGTGAGGTGCACTGTGGAAGTGGAAGGATCTGAAATGAAAGAGAGCTCGTTACTAATGGCCATTTTGCATGGGCAGAGGCTGAGGAATGAAGAGGTTATCAGAAATAAATTTTTAGAAAATGAGAGTGCAAGAGGGATAATACTGAGTAAAGTAAGGGCAGAAATCAAAAGGGGATGTATTATGTTGGTAAGGGTTATGTGGTGTAAAAGGAAAAATAAGATGCAATTTTCAACATCAAGTAGTTAGGTGTTTCTAGCATCTGGATCTCTCTCCAGTTTGTTCGTTCACTTTAGGAACAAACAGGTATTTGTTTACCTTCACCTTTCTCCTTCAAATTACTGAGTCACGGGAATCAATGCAACAAAAATTTATAAAGCAATGACAACCTATGAATTTAGAACAAAAATCTACCTTATAAGTGACAAAGAAGAAAATGTCCTTTTTGGAAAAAAGTCAGCAACCTTCTACTTAAGTATCTTCTACTGGGGAAAATACCATGCTTTCTCCTTATAATTCTTCACCACAGCAACTTCACTTCTAAAAGTAAAAAGTTTCATGTGTGAAACAGTGATAAACCACTGCATGGTAATGATTAGCAGGGATCAAAATAGATTTTCTGTCATCTATTGTTTTCTTGCTTTTGCAACTCCATTGAATCCTCCGATATTTCTTTCAAGAATGAAAAGGTTCAAGAGCTCTAGGAAAAAGAAATTATACAGTCACGGAACATTACATTTACTGTCATATTGCTGGTTACAGGAATTTTGAATATATATGATCATATATTGATATTTTCAAAGAAGTCCCTCCCACACAAACACTAGAATAATGCAAAATACACGTGTGTTACTTTAATCTCCCATTCCTAATTTGGAACTTCAATTTCTTCCTTTCAGTTCTCTCCAAATTTCTCTAAGAACCTTTTTCAGAAATACCTTCTTTCTAATGTCTACAATTAACAGCTTTCTAGAGCATGGTGTTTCCTCAGATTTATCATCACAGGTAATTTATAACACCTGACTCAGTCCTTACCAAGATTTTCCGTAACAAGAATCTTTGTACCGCTGACCTCAAAATGGTTATAGCTCTTTGGCTTCTGGCTCTAGGAAACAAAACAACTCACAACAAAAAAAAAAACCCAAAACCCATACAACAAACCAAAAGACTAAACCATCATTTCTCTCCTTTCAATTTCCATAAGACATTCTTAACTCACATGCCAAGAGTCTCTCTCAAGCCCTCTTTTTGGACCTTAGTTGATTTGTCAACCCTGTTCCTTTACAGTGGCTTAGAGAAGTCATTAACTTGTTTCTTCCTGGATAATCTCAAACACTCGAGAAGGCACCATTTTCTCCTGATGCTAAATTACTAATAATGAATCAAGTACAACTGAACAGCTCTGTTTTAGTGGACATTGCAGGTCACGGTACATAAGCCCTACCATTCAGCGGATTTCATTAAAAAGATTAAAGCTGACAGTCTTCACCGCCTTCCCTGCCCCTCCCCCCAGTGCTCGTTACCAATGCTGCCTGGAAATGTGCGGCTGGGTACGGCTTTGGTCACATCACTGACAATAAAGCCCTTTATAGTTGTGTTGGCATCATAAGATAATTATTGCAAAACATCAGAAAAGAAGCTTTGGGAAAATAATATGAATTATGAAGAAAAGAAAAAGATCAAAATAAATATAAGATAAATTTTGGTAACATT